>NC_000074.6:26214678-26877178 GCF_000001635.26 Mus musculus | reverse complement strand
GACAGTGACAATCTTGTTGCTTCATGTTGGAGTCTTGAAAGCTTCTTCAAAGACCCCGTTTTATAGATTCAGCTCCTGCCCCTGACTCGGGAGGTGGAAGCACCTTGGTAGATAGGGCCTCGTGGGAGGAAGTTAAGTCATTAGGATGTGTCCTCAAAAGGGATTGAGGGTTGATTCTGTCTTTCTCTTTACTTCTCAGCCGCCGCCATAGGTTGAGCAAGATTTCTCTGCCACACACTTCTACTATGATATCCTGCCTTTAACAACAGGCTCCCTAACAATGAAGCCAAACACCCACAGAGAGAAGTTCCCAAACTGTGTGATCAAATAAAAATGCCCCTTCCTTTTAAGTAGATGTTCTCAGATACTATGTATCCACAGGAACGGGAAAACTAACACACAACAGAGAGTGTAGCCTGGAACCAGGGCCCTGTGCATGTTGCTTGTCCAGAAGGAAACCTTGGTGTTGTCTGCCTTATTGTTGGAGACAGTATCTCTCCCTGGGACTTGAGACTAGCTGGATAGGCTAGGTTTTGTGGCCAGATCTGCCTGTCTCTGTCTCCCTGGTGTTGGGATTATAAGCACATGCCACCATGCTGGGGTAAGCACTTCACCAATTGAGCCATCTCTCTTTAATAGAACTGAGCTATATCTCACTAGCCCTCCAGTAAGTTCTATTCAATTCAGTCAGTGTTTGAATATGCTTGTTCTTTCTTGGTCCTAGGAACGTTATTATTTGGGGGCTATATGGTAGGGAAGAACACAAAGGACCAGACAGACTTCTTTCCTTAGAACCCTGGTCTAGTTCGGATGCCAGCATGTTCATACCCTGGCTGTCTAGGTGGCCCGGAGAGAAAGGGTTAAGTTCAAGTTGGTCCTCAAATCTGCTTTGGTCTCTGACCTGGCTTCACCCTCTGCTGTTGGAAAAAAAAAAGGCAGGATTCTTAGGCCTGGGCAAGAGAGGCAGAGGTACAGAGATGCGCAGGTTGGACTCCTGTGCCAGGTCAGGGTGGGGGAGGGGCTGAAATGAAACAGTGAGGCCTGTGGTCTCACAGCTTTAACCAGGGGACTGCATGGGTCAAAGCAGAAATGCATGACCTGGCTCCCTTCCTTGCTGTCATGGATGTTAAAGCTCAAAGAGATCCAAGCAGAGGTGGAAATAGGGGTTCTAAAGTCTCCAGTAACCCCTGAAAGCTCTGGTATTTCCTTTGGAAGTTATAGAGTGGTGCTGCTTATCTGTTTGGGAGCTGGAGAGAGGACTACATTGAGTTTAGGAAGTGGCCAGTAGCTTGGTTAGTCAGACCACATCAATCAATTCCAGAGCAGATGGAGAGAGCCAAGAGCAGGGAGAGTTGCAGAATGGCTTCACATCACTGTGTACTTCCGCACTGATCTATGAAACCTTCCCTGTTTGAAAAAAAAAAAAGATAGATATACTGAGTCTCCGGGATGCAACAGAGACAAATTCTGATTGCACAATTAAATATATCACAGCAACAAGTACTATAAGGAAGACCCAGCAGGTACTGTGTGTATACCAGACAAGGTTTAGTCTGGGTGGCCCAACGAAAGCTGCTTAGAGGAAGCCCTATTGAAGCTGAGGTCTAAAGAGAGCAGTGGGAAGGTGTTTGTCAGGGACAAGCAAGGGAGAAACAGGGTAAGAAGAATCCTGTTTCAGGAGAGTCTGCCCTGGCTGGAGTGCTCAGGGAAGGACAGCATTCCTGCTAAGCTTGGGAAGGACATTCAGAATAACCTGTTGAATGAACAATGAACGGGTGAGAGATGACTAGAGAGGAACGTGGTAAGCTGCTCGGGACCTGGCAGGTTGTGCTAAGATGATGTCTGAGGCCCACGGACTTCTGCTTTTGTGTTTTGGAGATCTCAACTGCAAAGCGGCAATGAAGCTGAATAGTTGGGTCCCTCTGGCTCGGGGCTTGGTGTGGGATGCAAGGATCATCTATAAAGCGAAGGATGCCAACAGGCTTTTGTTTTGTATGGAAGGTCTTCATGTGGGGGCACTTACTTAGAACTGTGGAAATCTGGGGAGGTAAGACCTGGATGGAGGAAGTAGGTCACAGAAGGTGGGTTCTTGGGGTCATATTATCTATGAGTGCCTCGTGTCCTGCTGGCTGCTTTCCTTGCCAACCATGATAAGAACCAGGCTTCTCTACCATGGCTTTTTCGCGAGGGCCCGAATTTCTGAAGCCATAAAATAAATAAGCTAAGTTATTTCTGCCAGATATTTTCACACAAGCGATGGAAAACTAAGGATGCAGTGTTCAAATTAAGCATGCTGGATAAGTGATTTAGAATTAGTTAGGGATATTGACAAAGTAGAGGTTTTGGGAGTGCGGGTAAGCAAGACAAGAGATGGCAACCAGGAGGAAGAGACGGGAGAAAGGAAGATAGTTCTGTGGATGGGGTAAAGAGTCAGAGGCTTTAGGACGGATGCATGAAAGACCAGAGTGAGGATCTGTAAGTGATGAGTCCAGACACTTTAGAAGAAGTGGTTAAAGAGGAGCGGGCCAAAGGTATCAACTGTGAAGCCAGGGAATTGAGAGTACAAGCTAGGGACCAAGTGTCGCCCTGGGTCAATGTTGCCCTGAGTGATGGCAACACTTGGGGAGGAGAGAGACTGGGAGTTGAGGCCAAGACTCCAGGGATATGATGTGTCTGTAAACCAAGCCAGCATGGGTAAATAGCAGCCGACAAGGCTAGGAGGGGATGGGGACGTGGAACTTGTGACAATGAGGGTGCAGAACTAAACAGAGCTCAGCCTGCACATTCAAGGGGAGCAGCCAGGGGTAACCTTGCTTGTCTCATTTGAGTTCACTTGGGTAGTCACCCTCCTGGCACCAAGAAGGCAGGTGATGTAAATCTTTAAATGGTTCTGTCACATGCGTTATAGCAAAAATAAGCATAACCCAGTGAAGGCCTGTACCACCCGGCACACGTGTCTTATGGTAGACATGGAGTTTAAGAGCAGGGTCTGGGAGTCATGCTGTTCCTGCCTTGAACCCCAACCCCATCAATCCCTGGATGCAAAGACTTGAATAAGGTTCTTTCCTGATGGAGTAGCACTGGGCCAAGGGTTAAATGAGCTAATCCTGGTAACCAGACTCAGACATGTACCAAGAGAACAGGCTGGTGGTGGCTGTTATAGTCACTAAACATCCGAGGGAGTGGAATGTTCAGAGAGGTCAGGGGATTTGTTGAAGTGACAGATCCCATTCAAATGCAGTCCATTTGACATTGGAGACTTATGTCACTAAGTCACATTGCCCCCCCCTCCCCCACAACCCAAAGGTAACTGCTCAGAAAAGGTCTGTTGTCCTTAGTCAACTCCTAGTAAGTGGGTAGAGGGGTCTGGGTGACCTTTATCCACTCTGTGTATGTGTGGCTGTGTGCATGTACATGTGTGTGTGTGCACACGTGTATGAGCATGTACAGATATGAAAATGTTGTGTTCTATCCTTCTTTCCCCAAGATAGAAACTCTTACCAAAACTACCAAACGTGTAGAAAGGTTAGCAGCCAGCAAAAAAAAAAAAAAAAAAAAAAAAACAAAAAAAAACAAAAAAAAACAGTGACCCTCCTTTTTCTGCCCCATCACAACCCTAAGTTTTTCACAGATTCTGGGATATGAACTCAGGTCCTCATGCTTGCTCAACGAACTCTCCTATCCTCAGCACCATCTCCCCAGTTTCCTTTATACAGGCTTTCCATGTAATTCCTAACTGGCTTCTAGCAGACAGCACTGGCGATCTGTGGACTCTCATAGACTCTCCAGTGGCAGTGAAAATAGGAGAAGGGATTCATTCATTCAACTTTCTACTGTCATCTGGTTTCACCGTCCAATCCAGCCATGGGAACTAAGCTAGAGTTTAGAGCCACATGCAGTTGTAAAGGCAACCGGAGCTTCAGAGGATGTACGTCTCAGCTTTATTCCTTCTGTGAGTCCAGTGGTCTGGTTTCATTGGTTTGTCTGCTGTAAAATAAGGACAGCAGTTGCCTGAGCGTGTCCTAAGTCTGAGGCGAGTCCCAGATTAGATGATGTAAGGGAAAGTTCTTTAAGTAGGAAAGCACCCTGTCAAGCTGCGGGTAAGACATGTTTTCCCTGGAGAGATCTGGAGTTGGTCCCAGGAGTCTGGCCTTTTCTTATCATGCGCTCTGTGGGGCCTTGTGGGCAGCTGATCCCTGCTCCTCCCTGTGTTTTCTCAACCCCACCCCATCCTCCGCAGCTGTGAGGTTGTGTACCGGCTCAGCTTCCCCACGGGACAGGAGAATTGACTCCCTAAGTGAGTCGGGAGCTGCCTCTCTCTCTCCATCCCTGGGGCACTGAGTGATGGACTTGCAGGAGAAAGAGAGGTTTCCCTAGTCTCAGCTGCGAACATGACTCAGCTCATGAATGCTAGGATGAGATGACCTGCCTGGGGATCACCTTTGGGAGCTGGTAGATCTAGCAGTGGAAGAAAAGCGAGCCTGAGAGGAGGGTAGACATTATTCTTCCTTTTCTGTACCAGCCCCGGTGAACTGAGGGATGGAGCATTGTCTAGTCTGAGTCAGTCCCTGCTCCTGGAGGCGGTGGACACAGGAAGCTCCAATGTATGCTTCAATGTATGCTGGGATCTGTCATGCATTTCCTCTCAGTGGGCTTGCAGCCACCCTGCTGCCTCCAGAAGAGCCTGGCTAGGTTCTCAGGAAGCCAACAGGCATCTTAGTCATGCTGGGGCATGGGAGTCTCTCTCCTTGACTTTTCCAGGAGGACCCATGGGAACTTTCTTTAATACCACTCTTCCTCCCCCCACCCATCTTTCATGGAATTTAGTAGAAGCAACTGAAACCTCCAAGAGCCATGGGGTGTGGAAAGAATCAGACAAGGAAGGAAGATGGTTTTATCTGAGCACTGACTATAAACCAATTCCAAGTAACTCCTAACCAGTTCCATTAAAGCCATGAGGAGTCTTGGAACCAAGAGCTTGCGAGCGGGAAGGGATGTAGGCAGTTATTGAGTCTGACCGCCATCCTTTGCTGATGAGGAAGTGACTGGCTCACAGGCCCGGAGCTAAGTTTTGTTTTTTATGACCAGGAAAGCAATTATCCTGAAGTAATTGTCCTTTGTAGGCAGTGGTGTTTTATGACACACCTGTTTCCCTCGCCAGTGGGATGACAGTCTCCAGAGCCTTGTGGGCCATAGGGGCACTGGGCCAGCTTACCCATTGTGTATCAGTCTTTGGTATATCAGTTCTCGCCATAAATCCTCCCAGTGTCCTTGTGCGACTCCATGATCCTTCAACTCACAGTGCCTGTCCACCCCTACCTTGTTGCCTTTTGAGATCTTACCCTTCCCAGAATTCAAGGGGTCATCTGGAAAAAAAAAAACAAAAAAGGTTGTCCAATCTCTAATGAGGAGTCCACAGGAAAGGCTTGGGTGATCTTCTACGTAAGGAGGTTTACCTGGCATTATGATCTAAACTGTACCTGTCATATAAGGGAGGCCTTGAACAGATCCTTCCTTATAACTGTCAAAAGAAACCAATACCATTGATACCTTGACCTCTGACCTCCAAACTCCAGATCTGTAGTGAACCTGCCTCCATTGTATAAGTTACCCCATGTGTAGCATTTTGTCAGGCCACTCTAACTAGGTGACATGGTGCTCAACAGCCACCTGGCTCAGGAGTGGTTCCTGTCAGGAGCTGCTGAGGCTGAGGGGCGGAGTTGAGGAATAACCTGATCAATGTCAAGTGAGACATCTGAGAAAAAGGTAGAATGACTGGCTAGCTCTCTATGAACTCGGAAACCTAGGGCCCCTGGACTCAGGGGACACCTTATACTTATTGTGGTATATTCTTGTGTGAATTTCTTTACCTCACTGGGTCTCAGTTTCTCTGTCTGTGGGATGGGAAGAATAGTGCCTTTCTGATTTGCCTCACAGGTTGTAGTATTGGTTAGATGATCAAAATGTATGAGTACTGTGTAGGAACATTAGTGACAGTGACAATGGCTTACCAGAGAAAATGTCGGTACCTGTGTTAATCAGATTTCCATCACTGTAACAAAACACTTGAAAATAATTGGCTTAAAAAGGAAGAAGGTTTATTTGGATACTTGGGAGGTATCAGTCTGTGGCCACTCATGCTTGGACCAATGGTGAAGGACATTTCATGACAAGGAAGCATGACAGAAAAGCTGCTCACCTGATGATGGCCAAGAAAAAAAGAATGAAGGGAAGGGACTGGATTCTGCTATTCCTCTTGAAAGAAAATTAAAATTCAAGGTCCATGACTCATGCAGCTTGCTAGTTAGGAGGGTTTTTTGGGCCTAGAGCAAAGAACAAAGGCTGTAAAGTCATCCCAGGAACCAACTAGCCATAAAGATAGGGAAGACATACAAGAATGTCTAGACTGGCCTGGCGCCTCCCTATCTCCTGCCCTTCTGACATGGGTTAAATGTTAACCAGATGCTCTGCTGTTACCTCGCTGTGCACGTACAGTTTGCTGATCTTTAAACTGTCCAATTGTGTGAAGCCACGCCAATTCTTCCCCTACCCCCACTCTTTTCCCATATAAACCCCTAACTTTTGAGCCTCTTGGTCAACAACCTCTGTCTCCTGTGTGAGATACATGTCAGCCCGGAGCACCATCATTAAACTACCTCGTGTGTTTGCATCAAGAGTTTGCATCAAGATGGTCTCTCGTGATTCCTTGGGTGCGCGCTGACTTGGGACTCGATTGGGGGTTTCCCCACTAGGTTCTTTCACTCTCAAGGGCACACCTCCTATGACACAAAAACCTCCTACTAGGGTCCACCTATTAAAGGTCCCATCATAATCCAATAGCACTGAGTTGGGTCCAAGCCATTGACACTTGTCCCTTTGGAGGCCATTCCAGAGCCAAAGGATAGCAGAGCCCTTCATGGCAATGTCACACTGAGCCTGAAGGGGGAGCCAAGGTTGCTCTTGAAATGGGAGCTGTTGTTACCTGGGCGTAGGCTCTGTACAGAACGTCAGATGGTGTGTGTGTGTGTGTGTGTGTGTGGGGTCTTCTAGGTTTAAACTATGGAAGGTGTGTGGGGTCAAGGTTGCCTTTAGCATCTCGAGAAGTTTGGAAGTAATGGTGGTTATGCTCCTGCCTCTGTGGAAAGCTACTGGGGGCTGACCCTCAAATGAGCTTGGACACCAGGAAGTGTTTTGTTGTTGTTGTTTCTTTCACTTGTTTGATTTTGTTTTTTCAAGACAGAGTTTCTGTGTGTAGCCCTGGCTGTCCTGGAACTCACTCTATAGACCAGGATAGTCTTGAACTCATAAAGATCCATCTGCTTCTGCCTCCTGAGTGCTGGGATTTAAGCATCTGCCTCTTCTTCCTGGCTCCAAGCAGCATTGTATGAAGTACACAAGACCGTCAGAACCACCTGTGAGGCAGGTCCAGAGCCTTCTTTGGGCCTTCGGAAGTGACTGGGATGCTGGCCTTCTCCATTCATTGACGCTGTTCAGATGACCTCTGTGAGTAATGTCCTTGAGCTTATACTCCAGGGAAGGCAACACCAGGATGGAAAGCACTCGAAGTTTCCCAGCTTAGTGGCAGGGTATGGTGGTTGCAAGGATTTGCTCAGAGTACTCTGCGTGTCAAGACCTAAGGTCTGGAAGCACAGGCTGTCCCTGCAGACCACAGGAAAACACAGCAGTCACCACTATTGTCAAGTTAGTCCCAGGCTCAAGGACTAGGCAGGATGCTGGGCCTGCCAGAGAAAGTTGTGTGCATTCCATGTGCAAGATACCTTGCAGACAGATGGTGCTCAGAGAGGATTCGTCCACTGTAGGAACACACTTTCATGCAGAACACATAGACTCAGACAGACACAGACACAGACACAGACAGACAGACAGACAGACAGATACCCCCCTACATCTGTCCCACTGCCGATACTTTTCTATAGGGAATCACACAACACAGACACACACATACACACACACACACACACACACACACACACACACACACTTTACACACATGCTCTATGCTGTTATGTAACTTAAAAAAATATAGTTGGAAAAAAACCAAAACAGATCAAGCTAGAGATGATAGTGGGTTCTCATGTACCCATCTCTCAGATCCAGGATGGTTATCATTTCAAATCGTTTGCTCTGCCTCTCCTCTGTGCATTGTTACCTTCCCTCAGCTTTCTCTGAATTTCTCTCCCGGTGCCTCCTCTTTCTTTCCCCTCACAACAGGCCTGTTGAGTTTTGCCAGGTGGTTATGATTAGCCTCCTTTGACAAAGACAAACCCTGTTTCAGAGAGTCAAAGAAGGTTTCCCAAGGTCCTAGAGTAAGGGATAGCTCAGGCCTTAGTACCTGATGGTGTATTCTCTCCACTAGTCTGCTTCAACCGTATTAGGCTGCTGGCAGGGTGTGTGACTTGTTGGGTCTATAGCCAGTGTGGGGTCAATGGGACTCTTAGTTTACCAGGTTCAGCCTTCCTTTTTTAACCCCTGTGTGTGTCCTGCCCTGCTGTCAGGGCCCTCTGACTTGAGGGATTAGGGAGAAAAGGGCAAACTCAGCTCTCTGAGGCCTTTCATCTGTGGCTTCCTTGGATCATGGCTGCGGGATGTTTATGAAACTCTGAATCAATTTGAGGCGCAGAGATTTTCAATCAGGGAAGCAGATTGTGCTGAGAGGGTCAAAAGGCCTGTCGCCAGCAAGGAGCTCGGCATCTGACATATTAATCTGAGCTGTCAGAACCAATATGTGTAACAGAGGTGTGGAGGTACAGGCCCTGTTTCTGCAAAGGAGTCGGGGGGAAAAGTGGGGGAAATACCACCCTGGGAGAATATGACATTTCACAGATTCCAGGAGAGCCAGCCCTGCCCTGCAGCTCAGCCTGTGACCACTGTGGCCCCTGTTCACTGGAGAGGGCAGGGGTACAGGCTGGGGGCTGAGAGTGGTGGGAGGCTCTGAGCCTCACAGTAGTGTCCTGTTGCTCAGTAGGTAACATTTACTTGGCTTGCCCTAGACAAGCTTTCTCTTCTCTTCTCTTCTCTTCTCTTCTCTTCTCTTCTCTTCTCTTCTCTTCTCTTCTCTTCTCTTCTCTTCTCTTCTCTTCTCTTCTCTGCTGCCACCTGACTTCCAGAGCCCTCTCACTGGCACAGGAGGCAGAGCTGAGCCCCAGCAGGAAGCAATGTTACATAGAGCCCAATGTTACGTACAGCATGTGAGCTGGCTAGCCAGAGTCAAGCCTCTGGGAGGACACCTGCCTTGGCGAAACTGATACCCATTAACACACCTTGTGCTCTAAGCACTGCTTCCTTGTGTCCCATCTCCATCCCCCAAAGGCCCATTACTTTACTTGGCAGGAGCTGGCTGCTGCTGCTGGTGACTGATTTGAGAATCATGTGAGGATATGGCGTGTCCGTCTGTCTGTATAGGTAGCTACTATGTAATGAGTCTGAGCATTATGCCTCAGGCTCTCTTATGTTTGGGGTTATACATGGGATCAGGGTGGACCTGGGAAAGCTCCGTGGTACTTGAACTTCTTATACCAAGTGAATCTAAGTGAATGCATGAATGAAGGTCACAGTGTAACCCAGACAGCTGAGTTCAGGGGATGTTGTTCTCATTTCCGGGTATCACTTAGCTACTGCTGGGCCTGGCTGATTTGGTGAGCTCCGTATTGGTGATCACATAAAGAGTTATTCCCCATCTGATAGAACAAATTCTGCATTCGGAAAACTAGCCATACAGATAGCTTTTGTTAGCTCTCAAAAGGTGACAATGTCTTTAGTGTGACACCTGGGGGAAGATTCAGAAGCTCAAATACCTGCATACTGCTGAAGTCCCCAGTGGGAGGTGTGTGTGTGGGAGATTCTGACCCCTGTTAGAATGATTACAAGCCAGTGGCCACCTGGGTCAGCCTCCATGGTGCTGGGCCCTTCCTTGTGGTGATGGCTAAGGTTGACTGTCAACTTGATTGGATTAATAAGTGCCTAAGAGCTAATCAAGGCACATCCTTGGGTGTGTCTGCATGGACATCTCCTCAGAGCACTGGATCCTGAGGGTTCTGGTACGTTGAACGGGTTTATCTGTTGATGGAGTCATAACGTGATATTATTGGACAGCAGTAAAGGGCAAGAAATGGGGGCCTCTGGGGGGTGTAGTTCTCTTGGGGTGTCCTTGGAGTCTCCAACCTCTGTCTTTGTGCCTATTTGTCTACCCTTTGGCCACCACGAAGCTCCTGGATCACAAATCCCTGCTGCCATGATGCAATCCCAAAAAACATGGGTTGCGGGTGTCAAGGACAAGACTCGCTGGAGCGTAAGCCAAACAAAATCCTTCCCTGGCCCCCTTTTCATGTCAGGTATTTGATTACAGAGGTAAGAGGAGTAACTCATACCCATTAGGGGGATACCACTTTCTCTGGGCAGTCGTATTAGAAGGCTTTCCTCAGACACATGAAACTCCATCTACTCTTGGGTGGGTCTCTTGGCTCACGATCTAGCCCCTTTCCTATCAAATGTGAAACTATTTATAATTACATCTTACCAATAAATTTGACAATCAGACCTTAGCAAAGCAATAAGTAAATGAATGAATGGATGAATGAATGAATAAATAGATAGTGTTTGTAAGGAGGTAGGTCACTCAGTTGGTAAGGTGAAGTCAGAGGACACAAGTTTGACCCCAGAACAAACAGTAGAAGAGCAAAAGGGAGATGTGGTGCTGTGGACCTGTAGCCACAGTACTGGGAAGGCAGAGACAGGAGGGTCCATGGGATGCTCTAAGCATGGCCTACTTGGTAAGTTTCAGGACAGGCGAGAAACCCTGTCCCAAAATAAAATAAAATAAAATAAAATAAAATAAAATAAAATAAAATAATAAATAGAAAGGAAAAAGGTAGGTAGCACCTGCCGAATAATACCTAAGAGCACATCTATAGACTTGGACATACATGAATACTTGTGTACACACACCACCACCACCACCACCTCACAAAGGCCAAGAGAATCAGTAGGCCACTGGTGCCAGAGCCGTTTAAGCCTCAGGTCTTGACCAGCAAATCTCATAGCCTTCCAGAAAGATGGAGAATGGTCAGGAAGCAATGGTAGTCATGGTGACTGTGTTAGGCAGAACATAAAAGTGTATCTCTGGGAATCTCTGCTGATAGTTACAGAAACAAAGAAAAAGATGGAAAGAAATATATCACACATTTTACAAATGTAAACCTCTGAAACCTTTAAGCCACAAGGCAGACAGAGCTATTGAGTCCCTTCACTCAAGTCCTCTTAGGGGCTCCTGAAAAACCCATCTGTCATGTGAGGCCGAAGAACACATCTATTTATGAAAGTCTCTGTAGTTCTGGTCTTGAATGCTGGCAGATGTCATTAGCGGGGCAGAGGGGAATATATCACTGGGGCTGCAGTTTGTGCCTTGATCATCTCTTAAAAGCTCTCATGTTAGAGGCCTGGTCCTCATAGTGCTCCTCTTAGGAGGTGGGGAACCTTTGAGTGCAGGGGCCTAGTGGGAGATCTTTACATCACTAGGCTGATACTTCTTGAAGGTGATTGTGGAACCAATGTGCTACCTTGTCACAAGCCCAACTCATCGAGGACTGGAATCTTCCAACTGTGGGCCTAAAAAAACCTTTGCTGATCATGAGTCAATTGGCTGAGGTAGTTATTGTAGTGACAGGAAGCCTGCGGGCACTGCTGCTGTTCTCACTTAAGGTTTCCTGAATCCTGCCTCTGGGTTCAGTCTGATAGGATATGCTGGGAATAGTTCATGTACATCTGTATTCTGAGCTCTGTGGCTTTGGACAAGTTAGCCTCTTTAGGACTCGTGGTTATTTACATCTGAAGCGAGGGAGTCATTGCGCTGACCTTATGCCAGGCACAAGAAGGACTCATCCACATGAGTTATTCTTAAGCAGGAGGACCTGGAAGAGTCATAGCTCTGATGGCTTCGTAAGTTACTGGAATTTAAGGGAGGGCCCCGTTTTCCCAGGTGCTCTGGGAATTGCAGCCAAGCCGGTCTCTGCCTCCTTGACACATGTTTTCCCTATCCAGTTTACCTTGGCACAAAAGGACAATTCATGGGTATGTTCACATCCTGGCTCTCGACATCAATCTTCCTTCCCGGGCATGTGGTGACAGCTCCTAGGTCCACTGGACGTTCGTCTCCAAGCCTCCCATTTATGTTGTTAAAGGAGGAAAGACCTGGACTATTTGTCTTTTCCTGAAGCATAGTTTGTGAGGAAGGAGTGAGAGGTGGGTGCCTGAAAAAGTTGGAGGTGGGAGAAAGATCATCTTGGGGCAAGCGTGATCTTAAGAGTGAGGGTTGGGGGCTTTGCCAGGAGCCTGGCATAGAAACACACAGGCCAGCCATCTTCCAACAGGGCCATCCAGTGCCAGCACTGCCACCAGGGGAGCCAGGAGAGGCTGTCTCTTTCACAGGTCTAGACTAAAACTTGTCCTGGCTCTAGGGAGGAAGGCAGTGATTATGTGTAAAGCGGGTGTTTGGTTTGGATTTTTTTCCCTCAAGTATCATATTTTCCTCCTCTTTTACTAAACATGTGCCTATGGCTCTGCTCCTTCCCAGACCCAGTGACCTCCCCAGATTGGCTCTTAGAAGCATGTCCTACTCTTGGGTCCTATTGGAGTTGGAAGTCCCAGCTGAGATCCCACGAGTGAAGGTATAACCATCCTATGTCTTTCTCAGACTTTGGGTCAGATGCCACAGAGCAAAGCAAAGCAAGCCTGGGGTGGGGGTGGGGGAATGGGCTTCATTTTTTTTTTTTCTGGCCGACACTGAAGAGGCAGTGTGAGCGAGAGTGAGCTTTCCTCATTGACTTCTTTCAGTCACGTTATTGATTCATTTGAAGAGAACTTATTGATTCTTTTCAGCGACAGAACCAGTGTCTACAAGATCAAGTTAGTCAAGAATTCTGGTGTGGCTGGGGGTGGGGCTTATAAGGTTCTGCCCCCAGCTGAGGGAGCTACAGGCAACCGATAGTTGCCATCAAGGAGGGGTTACCTTGGGTGGGTAGATAGGTTTCCACTAGTAGCTTGGTTATGTTCACGCAAGCAGCATTAATTGGTCTTCATGGGTTATTTTTAATAAAAAAAAAAGGACATGAAGTCGGAAGGACATGTATTGAGGGTGGGGTATCCAAAGAGAATGGGGCGGGGGGAGTTGGGTAGAGATGATCAAGTTATATTGAAGATATGTATGAAATTGTTGAAGAATAGATAAAAAAAGACCTTTTAATAAAAGAACTGGCCTATTTAACGAGGTCAAGTCAGAACAATTTTACAAGGATTGGAACCGAAGCTCACAAAAGTTCATAGGTTTACTCAAGGCATCCTTCCTCATCTACAGGGTGCTGGCGGTTACCCAGCCATTCTCATTTCTAGCTCATAGGTCAATCATGCCCTTGCTATGCACAGCATTTACGGAGCAGCACAGACAACCCCGAGTTCTCTTCTTAAAGTTCACTGGAAAGTCAGTTGCCTGGAACTTTTCCTCTATGGAAACAGTGGTATTGATGGTGGCTAGATTTCCAGACCAGCCATAGCCTGTTCAAACCCACACTGTGGTAGAATTCTGGAGCTACCTGCCTTAGTCTATGTTAATAGATAGTAGGAACAAGATACTTACAGCTAACAGGACAGTCAGGTCTTCCTCAGGGGATGGATCCGTCTACAGCCTTGCTCTCAGATGGAACACAGAAGTCAGTAGGTAGGCACAGGTGGCGTTGGAATAAAAAATGGATGTCACCACGTAAGTGCCATTAATAGTTTTCAGTTTGGTTTCAATTGTATAGCTCAGGCTGCTCTGAACTCATTATATGGCTCAGGATAGCCTTGAACTCTGTAAGCCTTTCTGGCCCTGGGATATGGCCACATGAGCATGGTACCCAGTCTTTTGTCTGCTTTCCTATGTTTTGTGTCCCAAACATATAGTATACAACGTGTGTTTGGTGAATTGTTATTGAGTTAGAGGAAGGGGCTACATTTTCACGGATTTCCCAAGAAGAGGTCCTGAAGACACCTGCTTACAATCTAGTTACTTCTATTGAGTGCACAATTCTAACAAGCCTATTGGCTTTGTTTCCGAGTCTACTTCATTTAGAAACAACAGCCAGCGTGAAAACAGATGTAAACAGATCACACCAACGGCAGCGAGAGATGGCCAGCATCACAGGAAGATATGGGAAAAGCTCTAGAGCCACCATGAACTGCAAAGGCACTATTGCCAGGGACCATTTATCTCCACAATCCCAGGCTTCATTATTGCAAAATAAACATTAGTTAGTGCTCTATAATTTATCATTCCTATTTAAGTATGTACGAAAGTATGTGCAAAAATTATAGGAAGCTTAATAAAAACTTACTTTTTTTTGGAAAGAAATAAGTTCTTGTTATCTGGGAGAAGGTTTACATCATGGAGCACCATGGCTTATGACTCTAGAAAAGCTTGGTTATCTGGTTATCATTTTCTTACTGAAAATATCATGGAAATATCATGGAATAACAAACGGGAAACTTCCCATTAAAGCAAGGAAGCAATGGACTTGAACTGGGGACACAGGTCTGTAGTTCCAGGTAATTTTGGAGGCTGACACAAGAGGACTGAATCATCTTGTCCAGCCTGTATTACACAGCAAAATTAAGGGCCCTGTCTCAAAATAAAGTTAAAAGAGGTTGGGGATACAGTTCGATAGCATTGCTTATCTAGTATGTAGGAGGATCTAGGTTAATCTCCAGTATTCTCTCTCTCTCTCTCTCTCTCTCTCTCTCTCTCTCTCTCTCTCTCTCTCTCTCTCACACACACACACACACACACACACACACACACAAGCACAGGACCTGAAAGTGGCTAGTGTGGATAGGAGTGCTTCTCAGCTCCATGTGGCTTTCCTTTCTGGGGTAGAAGGTCTGGAAGTAGCACTTCCTGTAGAGCCTACATGTTTAGAAGGATGGGATTTGAAGACAAAGCACAGGACTCAGAGCAAGAGAGACCTTCATTAAGAAATCAGATCATCTACCTACTAATTGGATAACCTTGGATAGCATATTAGGAACTCTGAGCCAGAGACACTTCTTGATAAAGTTCTGGGGTTTAACTGAAACAGGGTAGAGGACCTAAGCGGTGTGCTTGCTAGATAGAACATACTCAACAGACATAATCAGCTTTTCTGGTTTTCTAGAAACTTCCCCTATTGTTATGTTTATGTTTATGTTTATGTTTATGTTTATGTTTATGTGTGTGTGTGTATGTGTGACTGTGGGAAATAGGTTTTAACAAGTCTTTTTAGCAACTCCCTTCACTCCCTGTGCTTCTCCACGTCTGATGAGCAGGGGGGTGGTAGGACATATTCTAAGACTATGTCACAAATTTCAGCTAGATATTTGGCTACTTGAGCTTCGGTAACTGACTGAGGTCAAGTACAGTGACGATACTTCACCATTTCAATGGGCAAATGTGCTCTGACCCTCTGGACTCCAGGAATAAAAATACCATGGTCTTCATGGCTTAAACACACATTCCTCAGCTCTCAGATGTAGACTTGAACATGTGTACATCAACTCTCAGATGAAAAGCTGTGGGTCTCAGGATGAAGGCATTGGTAGAACCGGTGTTGAGTGACAGTCCACTTCCTAGTCCCTGGATCCTTACATGTTGAAAGATATAAACTATCGTCCCAGGGTTTCCTTAATAAGAATCTCATTCATACCCTTATGACTTAACCACATGCCAAATATTTCACCTCCAAACTCCAGGATGACATTGGGGCTTATGTTACAATATATAACGTCTGAGGCTACCACACATTCATTCTGCCATGGTCTAGAAATACAAAAGTGAGGTGAAGGTCTACATGAGGCTAGATGCACTCATTGAGCAAAAGTCTCTTATCAAGTCTGTCACCTGCCATTGCCCGGGGGCAGAGGCCAAAAGTTTTATATTGATCCTTCATATACTTTTATAATTATATGACTTGGAGGATTAAAATGAGAGGTTGTACATGACCCAGACACTGTGGAGACAAAGGCCTTCTAGCTGCGGGAGCATTGTGGTGATGACAATGGTTTAATTCTTCTCTGGGCATTGCTGGTGTCTCAAACTGCTTTCCTCCCTTCCTTAGGGGAAGCCCTTATCTATTAGCTTGGCAATGTGTTATTTGAGGATTCGGTCCTCTTGTCTCAATGTGGGATGTCTCTGAACACCATCCTTGCTCCAGAACCCGGCATGGGGTTGACTGAGATCCTTGTTTGCCTCTACACGCACATTGACTTCAGCTTCTAGACAACCTGCTTCTTTCATTCCATCCAAATCACTTCTCAGTGAGTCACCTGCAGGCAAATCACATCTCAAAGCCGGTTTCCTGGGGAACAGCCTTGTAACACTTGAGTATGGGATGAGGTGCTGCGAAACAGATGCTAAAACAGGACCCTGGAGATGGATTATCCATCTGCCAACATCCCGTGAGGGTCCTGTCTCTGAAGGTAAACAGAGGAGTGTTAGCAAAATCTAGTATATAGGACAGAGGAGCTGGTGGGAGGAGGGATGGGATAAAGAAAGAAGGAACTACTCAGGCAAGTGCAATGTCTCAGGTATTTGAGGGGTTTAGGGATAGCAGTAACTAAAAGGACAAAGAGGACCTAGCAATCAATATACTGGTGAAAGAAAAGGAAAGACTGGCCACCAGCTTAAAATAAGGGACCTTTTTAGCAGCATCACACTAGAATCTTACTGTTTAAAGTTATAAGGTAGAAAGAGACTACCTTAGGCTCAGGGCTTTGACACAAGGATGGTAGAGCTTCAGAGAAAGCTGTGTTCTCAATTATAGCCAATCTGTTGTGCCTGAGTCAGGCTCTACTGGGAACCAATGGGTCTGAGGGCTTATACTAGGAACATTTGAGTTGATACACTAGAGAATATCGAATATTAGTCTCCTTTGAACCACATGGCTACGTGGAAGTAGCTCATTCCTTATGGCTCCAGGCTAGCACTTCCTGCTTGCTTGAAGACAATGAAGATGCCTGTCTTAGAGTTTTACTACTTTGAACAGACATCATGACCAAGGCAACTTTTATAAGGACAACATTTAACTGGGGCTGGCTTACAGGTTCAGAGGTTCAGTCCATTATCATCATGGCAGGAGTATGGCAGCATCCAGGCAGGCATGGCATGGTGCAGGAGGATCTGAGAGTTCTGCGTCTTCATCTGAAGGCTGCTAGGGGAAAACTGGCTTCCAGGCAGCTGAGATGAGGGTCTTGAGCCCACGCCCACAATGACACACCTACTCCAACAAGGCCACACCTCCTAATAGTGCCACTTCCTGGGCCAAGCATAGACAAACCATCACAATGTTTCTGTCTTCTAAGACAATCTAGATTCCTCCTGAGTCTTAATTGTGCATTCCTTTTTGAGTGCAAGCCTCGGAACTTGGGATAAAATGGTATAAGCCAAGCTTGTTTTGTAAAAGTGCTAGGCCTGCTGCAGAGGATAAGGATGCTATCCCAAGGAACTGCAAGATCTATCCTCCATGTACCCTTCAATCAGATGAGCCTGTGGAATGCTGTGTATAAGCACGCTAGATTAATAGATAGACAATATATAGGGAAGGGGGGTGGGAGTGGGGTTTGCTTGTTTCTGCCGTGAGAGCATATTCTCGTTTAGGATTTAAGCACATAATAAGGACTGGAAGATGGAACTAACATGCCTCTATGGTGACTCTTGGGTGTTTGGAGAAGTGAAGGCCTAAGTTCAGTAAAATAGATGCTCTAGAACTTCCATATGAACAGTGTGGGGGAATGAAGCAGCAGCAGACCTATAAAGTGGAAATACTAGAGTGGGTTCTACAGTAGAGAACACCTTCTGCTTATGATCTAAGAGTCCACACAAGGGGTGTTCCAGGATGCTACCCTATTCATCAAAGTGATATCCTAATCACCAAGTGCCATAAAAGCACTGAGAAGTAGAGATTGTCTCTGGGCTTGGAATAATGACGTAGGATGTTACTATAGAATTTCACGCCCTTATACTAATGTTTCTGGAAGGATCCACCAATAAGAGGGGACAGATGGTATCAGTTAATAACCAGAAGCAAAGCAGGTACAACTGTCATGAGCAAGGGAAGAAGTCATAGAGGTCTATTAATAATTACTGTAATGTGGTCTCTAGAGGCAAGAGAGCCAAGCTAAATGTCCTACACAGGAATTGCAAAATCTATACAAGCAAATGAAGTGAATACTCAGGGGACTGAAGTCAGTACCCTGATAAGTTAAGACTCCTTTCTCAGTTTCTAGACCCAGGACAGTGTTTGGGCCTGGAATACATCAACTGAAAAAGAGATTAATTCTCTAGAGGGAAAGTCCCTAAAATAACATAGCACATATGAATACTTTATTCAATGCTCAATATTTTGTCAAAATAATGCAATAATTTATTCAAAGGTACACATGACCATATTCTTGGATATCCTTACCTCAAAGAGCATAGACTACTTAGAATTATTAATGACTCTTATTTATCTTTTTTTAAAAAAAAAACAACAGGACCTGATTTGACAATGACACTTGGGAAATGAACTGATCAATGTAGTCTTTCTGGCTAAATTTCATTCACTCTGGGCTTCCTCAGATTTCAGACCCCTTTTCCCCTTGTGTTCCCTGACAAGTAATTGAAATAGACTTCTTAGTTGGCAGATTTGTAACTTTGCCTCTTTATTCTGTTGGGAAGAGCTATTGAAATGGGAATGACTCTTCCCCTACCTTCTGCCCCAAAGAGTGATAATAACCAATATTGTATTCTTATACAGGGGGGGGGGGAATGACAGATGTTGGTGCTATTTCAGAAAACTTAAACTTTGTAGGCTTGTTGTTTTATTAATTTCGCCTTTAGTTCACCAATATGATTCCTACAGATGGATTCTGGGTTCTGAGAATGATGTTGAAGTATCATAGACTCAACTGAGTAGAAGCTCTGGCTGCAACTACCCTTCCAGATGTGGTATGTTTGCTAGAGAGATCACACGGCCTCAGGCATGGAGTGTTTGGCCATCTGTCTGGTGGATACATTTTTCCATAGTTGTGAAGGGGGAGCTTCAAAACATCTGCTCACCTGAGGTAGTGACAGTGTCCATTTGTGGACTTGCCTTAGGGCTACATGAACTATCTTCTTCGTGTCAAAGGCAAAGGAGACCGGGGCCATCTGGACATTCCAATAGAATAGCCTGTTGGTCTTTGTATTGATACCATTTTGATAGCCACATTGCAGATTAATAAAAACTGGTGAGCATATAAGAGGAATACATGAGACTCATGTGGTGTAGACAGTTGGAGATAAACCTACCAATATTTAAGAGCTTATCTATGTGAAAGTGGTGGTGGTGGGAGAGCTGTTCAGTGATCCAGGGTATACTGGGACAACTCTAAACTAAAGGAAACCTCCTCCTCCTCCTCCTCCTTCTTCCAAAATGGACAATGACTCATTGACTTCTACTGACACATGTTCTGGTTATGAATTTGGCCATTTGGCCTGTAAGGTCTCACCCTATATCATTATCTGAAGGTTAGTTGACTCTGACCTACCAAAATGGTATTCTTTTTTTTTTAAAGTTTTTTTTTAATTTTTTTATTACGTATTTTCCTCAATTACATTTCCAATGCTATCCCAAAAGTCCCCCATACCCTCCCACCCACTCCCCTACCCACCCATTCCCATATTTTTGGCCCTGGCGTTCCCCTGTACTGGGGCATATAAAGTTTGCATGTCCAATGGGCCTCTCTTTCTAGTGATGGCTGACTAAGCCATCTTTTGATACATATGCAGCTAGAGTCAAGAGCTCCGGGGTACTGGTTAGTTCATAATGTTGTTGCACCTACAGGGTTGCAGATCTCTTTAGCTCCTTGGATACTTTCTCTAGCTCCTCATTGGGGTCCCTGTGATTCATCCAATAGCTGACTGTGAGCATCCACTTCTGTGTTTGCTAGGCCCCGGCCTAGTCTCACAAGAGATAGCTATATCAGGGTCCTTTCAGCAAACGCTTGCTAGTGTTGCAATGGTGTCATCGTTTGGAGGCTAATTATGGGATGGATCCCTGGATACAACATGGTATTCTTGAATCATGTCCTAGGCCAAGTTGTTGAGTTTACTGTAAAGGAGGGGCAGCAATGGCTCTGTGACCATGATGTCTATTGGTTTTATCATACGTAGTTGTTGACTTGATAGAGATAGAATCCCTACCATTGCAGGCATAGCTGAGGGGCTACTGGTGATGCCTATGGAGATTATTTCCCTGGAACGCAGCACAATCTGAAATTAGCGATTCCTGTGGGATGTGTCTCCAACGGAGAGAATGCATATCTGATACGGTGGCGAAGTACAATGACTTTATGCTACCCTTTAGGCAACCACTACCTGTTACCCTGATCCCCATCAGCTGCTATAATCTATTTGGGGACTTTTCCACCAGCCCAGTGTATAGTTAAAGGTTGCACGAGGTTGAAGGTTACTGCTTAGGGTAGAGGGCTTCAATCAGGAAACCAAGTAGACATCCCACTTAACTCTAGCTTTGGCTGCTTTGGATTCCCTAAACAAAGCATTGAGAAAGCTGGAGTAGAAGTCTACAGTCTTTCAGATGTCATGGAATTAGGTCACCAGAACAAGTAAGAGCACTGGTGCACAGTAGGGGATATGGAAGAATGAGATTCTTGCTCAGGTGTTTCTGGGCAAGTACAGTTGCAGGTGTCAAACGGATAGATAAGTCACAGCCTGGGATGGTGCATTGGTCAGAGATGTAGATCTGGACTATTCAACCAGACCACCTAGACCAGTAAAAGTGCAATGGAGGAGGATAAGAAGAATCTTGAATTGTCAGTGGAAGAGAGGGTGGTTAGAAGTAGCCCAAGGCCACTGTCACAGAAGGGGGGCTATTGTTCCCTCTGAACTGAGACCAACCGGAATGAAGATGTGTAGCTCACAGCAGGTAAATAAATCCTAGTAGCACATAGGTAGCTCAGAGTGACCACTATGAACCTTCCTGAGCCCTTTTAGAGTTTACAGCACGGATCACACAGGTGCATAAAGAAGTCTTTACTTAGGGCAGCAGTTCTCAACCTCTTCAGATGACCTTTTCACAGGGGTCACCGAAGACCATCAGAAAACACAGGTATTTACATTATACTTCATAACATTAGAAAATATGGTTATGAAGTAGCAACGATAATAATATTTTGGTTTGGGGTCACCACAACCTGAGTGGCTGTATTAAAGGGTGAATTAGGATGGTTGAGAACCACTGACTTAGGGCCTTCTTTTGGAGGGAAACACGGTACTTAATTCACAAAAATGTAAAAGCGACAAAAACCCTCGTCTTACAATGTCACAGATTCTCTTCTCACAGTTCTCTCTCTGGAGCCTGAGATGGTTCTTAAGCCAGAACAAGCATTCAGGCGTCATTGGATGGTGAACTATTTGGATAACCTTTCTGCCTTACAGAGTCTAGCATGTAGCAGGCTGTGGAAGCACAACATTTGCAAGGGTGGAAGATCTGAGAGCTTGGATAACCGTTGTTAGCCATCGAGTTTCAGATACACAATGACCAAGAGAAACTGGGTGCAGAAAGGCTTTGTTTCAGCTTAAAGCTCTCAGAGCGCACTCCCCACTGGGGAAAGCCAGGGCAGGAAATGAGGCAGAGGAACACTGCCTACTGGTTTGCTCCTTGTGGCTTCCTCAAACTCTATTCTTCTACAAGTCAAGACCATCTGCTTAGGCGGGGTCCCGTCCACGGTAGGCTGCCTACCCCTCCCAATCAATGATCAAGGAAATTTCACTGAGGTTTGCCCACCAGCCAGTCTGGTAGGGGCATTCTTTCAGCTAAGGTTCCCTCCTTTCAGATGACTCTAGCTTGTGTCTTCAGGCTAGATGCAGATGTATATGAACAAGTGCAAGCACATACACATTAATTCTGAGGGCTTATTCCCAAGATCTCCTTCTAAATCCTTTTTTGAAGATTGGGGCCCAAGGAAATGAATTCTTGTCTAGCCATTTCCTCATTTCTCTCTCTGAGAGGATAAGCCGCATTGAGCAGAGCTATTGGATCCCGTCCCTTCACGTCCTCTGCCCTGGGCCCCCACCTCTCAGGCTGGCACACCATCAGACAGACTCATTCCCTCAAAGTCACAAAACTTGTCTTAAATTGGATTTGCTGGTGGCTTTGTGTTCTCCGTGTCCTCCCTCTTTTGTTTTTGATTTATCGTTTTAATCAGCTCGAGTCAATCATTCGCTTTCTGTCTCGCTCACCATAAACACAACCCCTTGCCAAAAAAATTATGACTGTATTAAATGATTTTATTACAGTAAACTGCAGATTGTACAGTGTAAACACAGGTGCCGCTCAAGTTCCACACCCTCCAGCTCTGTCCAGACTAGCTTGTTGAGGTGGAGGAGGGGAGGGAGCACGGCGGGGGGAGGGGAACCACCTCAGAGTGTCAGGAGGTCGCCCTGTCTGACCCTTAATCACAGAGATGAGGTCATTGAGTCTCTGGTGGTGATTCCATTGGTTTCAGGCCACATACATGACTGGTGACAGAGCCAGAGTCACCCCCTGAGTCACCTGAGGCTTAAGACCTTTGTGCTATATTACCTTTCATTTATCTCTTCCCTTTCCTAAACTTACTTAAGGGGAATTTCATTACAGAACAAATTGGGAGGAAGCTGAGTAGGGCAACTTGCAACTCAGTGAGTCTCAGTCTTTTTGTATTCATCCCAGGAGGGGGTGGAGATGGGGAGGTAACTATGCTACAGATGAAGAGCAGATAGATCTTCCTCCTCCTGAGCAGGGCATGGAAGACAGGAAACCCTCTCATTCTGTAAGGTGTTGTTCTGGGGACAGGAAGGAGGGAGTGCCTGAGAAGCAGACAGACCAGGGGAAAGGGTTGCTAGGGAATGGTCCTAGGGAAGCGCCCCAGGCCAGTGCCTGGTGACAGAGAGTGAGGGGTGTCCTGGGATATCCAGGCCTTTCTTGAAGGCTTTGAGGCCTGTGCTTCTGAAACATCTTGTCCAGTTACTGATGGAACCAGGGAGTTTGTTCTCCTGTGGCATAGTTACGGAGAAGAGTAAGAAACATCTGGGGGAGGGCTGGTAATTTCTCCAAGAGACTAACTCCAAATATGCTCTTTCCCTAATCACACGAGAGGTATTTTCTAAGTTGGCCATTCATGTATGGCAGGGACTCATTGAGAAGTGAGTTCTATTTGAAGTTGTCACTCATTCTTTATTGGTGTGGCAAAACATCTGAGGGGGACACGAGTCCATTTTGCCAGTTTTAGAGCTTTAGTCCGGGCTGTGAGTACCATGGCTTTTAGGCTGCGGTGAGGTAGAGCAGCATGGGAGAGGACATGCCATAGAGCTTAGCTGCTCATCTCATGGCAGCTTGGAAAGAGCTCCAAGAAGACAGAGAGACCAAAAAGAAGATACCTACCTTTCAGAGGCATACCTTCTGTGACCTGCTTCCTCCAGAAAGCCCTACCATCTATAGCCCACTCAGCACAGGCTGAGCTGTCACTGTGTCGAGAGCTCCTTAATGATCGAATCACCTTTTGGGTTGTCCAACTTCTGAATGATACTGCACGGGAGACTAAGCCTTTAAGACAGGAGCCTTTCGGAGGGCATTCCATATCCAAACCATGGATGACAGTGGACATCCACCATTGATGGCACCTATTTGCCAGCTCTTTAGGAAGCAACATGTGTGTGCATGCGCTTGCGCGTGCATGCAGGCACAAGCACATGCACACACACACACACACACACACACACACACGTGCACACACACACACGTGCACACACACAGGCATACACACACACACACACACACATACATACATACATACATACATACATACATACAGAGGCAATTGTTTTTTTCTTTTTTTTCTTTTTTGGTTGCACCTCAACCCCTGTAGCTAGCATATCCAATACTCAAAAACTAGCTCCCAAGGTTCCACTGACTTCCCCCAGTTCTAATTTCTCCTTCATTTGGGTAAGTTTGAGCCGCCTGGAGAAGCTGTTTCTGCCGAGCCGGGGCTGTGTGAGAGAGGCAGGAACACAGACCCATCTGTTGAAGATCGGAACATAAATAGCCCCCTTTAAAAATAAATCTCCACTTTTAACTCTGCAGATAAAAATATCCGAATAAAGGACAGCTCTTAATCTCTACCTTCTCCTCAGCTCGGTCGAGCGAGCATTTCTAAGTGGAGTCTTTTTCCCCTTCTCCTTTTACAGGTTTCATTTTGGCTTTGATTCTAGTGAGTTTACTGACATATTACTTCATTTTAACTATATGGCTTTCCTGTCTAGTGGGAGGCATATTTCTAAGTATCATATTTATCAAAAGAGCTGTGCAAAACAAGGGCCAGAATTACTCTTTTGATGGTTCCCCCTCTAACTACAACTACAATAAATTTTGTGAGAAAGAATGCTCAACTGGGGACCTTTTATGTTAAAGCTGAGAACCAGGGTTCAGACACTGTCACATTCAAACCTCCACCAGTTGGGCTGGGTTTTTTCCCCCTTCTTCTCCCCTCCCTGGACAGAAATCTCACATCTGGTCTCACTTGCAAGGCTGGTCCTGGGCTCCCAGGGGCTCTATATTTCCCCCCTATAACTTTAAATCAGAGGAGCATTTCAGTAAATCACAGGGACACTTATTTATTGGACATAGTTTGGGTCTCTTAAAGCATGGAGAATAAATTTAATGGAGCGTTCCGAGCGTTCTCCAATCTTTTGAGGGATTACTTGGGGAATTTGTCAACTGCACCAGGCCCAGCCGCCTGATCCAGAGAGATGGGAAGGAAATGATGGGAGAATCTTCTCAGAGGACCCAGGTGGATTCTAAATCACCCGAGGAAGATTAATACAAGAGGCCAGTTGCCAGCCAAGTTGATGGGCAGCATTGCCGTTTATTTAATAAACTATCATTTCAGCTGGAGGGCGACTTTAATCTGAATTACACTCTGTTCTTGTCACCCACGCTTGCCAAGTAATTTATGGAATACCATGGCATGTTCTTAACCTCGAGCAGCCGAGGAGAGAGAGGAGAAAATGGAGGCCGCGCTGAGAACAAAGAGAGATTGTACAAGGAAAGGAAGGAAGGAAGGAAGGGGACGGCCCTGGGAGGCTGTGAAAACCCGGGGTTGAAGGGATTGGCAGGGCGGGGAAGGACAGGCGGTTGGACGGCTGGGTGGGAATGGATGGAGATGGAGGAGTGGAGAGATGATTGGTAGAGAGTGGATGGTGGGGCGAGGATGTATGTAAAGGCTGTCTAGTTGGGTAGGAAGCTTCGATCCCTGGAGTCTTTCAGTGAGAAAAGGCTATTGGGTCCAGTCTTTCTTCCATTAGGAAAGTAGGTCAGGATGAGTGCGGTAGGCTTGAAGAGCCTAGGGTCCTACGTGGTAGTAGGAGCATTCTATAGAGGAGGAAGGAAGATGCAGTGTGTGTTGCTGATGGAGTTGCAGGGTGGGGTGGGGGCTGGGGACAAAGGCATCTTTATGTTTCAGAAGTGCTTTTATTTGGAGGCAGAGCAACAATGACACTTTGGTGAACACTCACAGTATTGGTTGTTAACAGTTGCCAAATCCGTGCCCTGAGACTGTGGGTCAGGAGATCTGATGTGTCCTTCTCCTAGTCTTGGTTAAGGGAGCAGGGAGACATTCATGGTTATAGGACATGATTCGCAAGGTGAGCCACGGTGTGAACAGAAGCCTAGAAGGATGAAGGTACCCGAGCCTTAGCTGGTCAGGGGCTTGGGGAACGCTCCTTTGGCCGTCAGGCCCTTCAGCTTGTCTCCCTGGTGACTGGAGAACAGGAGCTCTGCACATCATTTCTCAAGAGCATCTCAAGACCCCTCCCTCGATGCTTCGCCCTTTCCTCTTTCGCTCAGTGAAATCAGTCCTTGCCTTACACTTCCCGGATGGCCACGTTGAAAGCATAGTGAAGATGCAGGGTGCCTGCAGAAATGACAGAAGAGGCCAAGGGGAGTCGAGATGACTAGATGATGCTAGTCCCGAAGAACTCTGCATGATCTCTCCTTCACTAGATTCAAAGCTAGGTACAAATCGGTACCTAGGCTTTTGTGAAGGTGGGGATAGGCATGGATCTGGAAGAAACTGTAGGAAGAGGGCTTAATTGTTCCTAGTGTACTGAACTCTGGCCTTGCCATTCTTCCGGTGCTTGTGACCCTCATGACCTAGCTCCATCCGGCTCCGTCCCCTGTCTCCTCCTGGTCCTGTGCTCTGGCCTCCTTGCAGAGGCACAGGCACATGGGAATCAAGCTTCCCCCTTTACTGATTCATTTGATCCTGCATGCACTTCAAGGTCGAGAGCAAGCTTTGTTTTCTTAGAGAGCATCCCCGCTGGCTTCTGTTTTCTCTGACAGCTGTGGTCCCCGAACACTTACTTCCCATTCCTCCTCTTGGTTCCTTGATCCTCCATCTGTCCTAGCTCACTGGTAAATGGGGGACTTAGATGAATGAGCTCTAAGCTCTGCACAGTTCTAGGCTCCTACATCTATTTGCTCTACCTCCTCAGCTTGGCTGTGCATGCCTCCAGAGCAAGGGCAGCATCCTTCCCTCCTGTAGCATCCTACAATATTCTAGCGCAGGACTGGGGCCTGGCTGAGTATTCTCCAAGTGATTTGCATTACCTGGCTTCTAGATGTCCTTTTCTCTTAGTAGAGGAAGAGGTGGCTTAGATGCCCTGGAAGCCTTCTATTAAGCCTGCAATAAAACTGCTCTGCAATTAGCGGACATGTGTGGGAAGCTATGATATTTCTGCCTTCAGTGTGTTTAGTTGGTTTAGATAATTTGTTCAGGAAGCTTTCCCCAGCAAAGGAGGAAAGGGGATGCTTTTATTAAATGAATATCAGGGTACTCCCCTGTGTTTTGTATGTAGCTCATTAGACACAAGTGCCCTGGTGGTACCGACCCATAATCCCAGCTACTCAGAAGGCTGAGGCAGGAGAATCTTATTAGGTTCAAGTCTTATGAGGGGCTACGAGACAGGTTCAAAGCCAGCCGGGACAACTTAGTGAGACCAAAGTAAGAATGGGTGGGGATGGCATAGCGTAATAGCAAGTATATACCTCGCAAAAGGTGAGACTGTGGGTTCAGTCTTTAGGACAGCCAAGAAAGCAAGCTGCTCTCTCTGATTCCTATCTGAATCCCCACTTGCAAGGTTCCAGCAGGTCACTTGGTTTGTGACTCTTGTTTGCACATCTCTTAGACAGTGATCCCAATATATGCCCCGTCTCTCTCAGACGATTGCTGTGGGAATACAGAGACAGGAAAACAGGGGACAATGCTCTCTAAACTGGGACGTTAATAGCGGCTCAGACTTCTTAGCCTAAGAGGTCAAAAAAGTAAAATGTAAACAGGAACAGAAAAAGACGCATCGAGGGTTTTTTTTTGTCCCGCCGACTCACTAAGGGACAAAAACAAACTGCTTTTTTCTGGATGATACTCTGTGAAAATTGCTCCCATCCTCCCCTCCACCTCCCTCCACCCCCCCGAAAACATGGAAAGGAAAAAGTGGAGTGTGAAGGAACATTCTGGTATATTCTGAGAGTTGACTCTGGGAGGAGAGGAAAACATGAGCAAACAAAAGCTGTCACTCACTGGCAAGCTGCTTCCCCAGGGGAATTATCTTTATAAAGAAAAAGCAAAACCTCTGCTGCTGCCCGCAAGCTGGGAGCAGACAGCGTGGTGAATGGCCGCCTCTGGGCCGTGCCTCCCCACCCAGTCTTGGGTTCTACTATCTTGGAAGAGTTGGCTTGCTGTCTCCCGAGTGGAGAATGCCTCCCCATCCTTCGGTGTTCCCATGGTGATTTCTATAAACAGGCACGTCCAGGGGTGTCATAGCTCGCACCCAGATCTCCTAGAGCTGCACCTTCCCTCTGGCTGGCGGCCACACTCCAGAGTCTCCATGCCCAGCTCCAACTTGCTATGTGCACCCATCCATCACTCTCACAGTACCTTATCGACTTAGAGGGGCCCTGGAAGCTGGCAGTGAGAACTCCAGCCTTCTAGAAACCTGTTTGTGTGCAAACAGACAAAGGTCTCTCTCTCTCTCACCCTCCCCCACTCCCCGCCCCCACGCGCAAGCGCGCACGCACCATCCCGACTTTTCCAAGACGATGATTGAGTTTTTCCCCTCTTCTGCTTGATATTTCTGCCAAAGCAAGAAAAATCCTTGTTGAAGTCTAGCAGGAAATCCAATAAAAATTCTTCAAAAGATGGGCTTGACATTGAAAAACAGCAAAATTATAAAATAGGCCTTAGAAAAGAGAGAGGAGAGTTATTATATCTGGCACGGAGCAAAAAGCCCCGAGACCCCGTCCAAATGAGCCATCGTAGATTGAAAGTGTTTAGCTTCCCGTTGATTAAATATGGAGAAGGACCCAGGGCCTGCCAAGCCTCGGGGATCCAAAGTTTGTTTTCAGTCAGAATGTGTTTTCAGTCAATGGAAAAAATGGTCGGCCTGTGCCGGGCTATGTAACGGAGAAGCCCCAGGTTTGCAGTGAGTAATGGCTCTGAAGCAGAAAACCATGCGGGCTGTTAATCATCCCTCGCAGGGCCCTGTAATTTCACTCAGCGACTCAGTAGGCTTGGACCATGCTCCCCTTCCCCCCTCCATCTCCCTCAGCTCATTTTGCTCAAGGGAGAAAAGAGGAGCCCGTCTAGCGTTGGGTCCATGTTTTAGTTCTTAAACTCTTCTCTTCATCCCTCTGCCCGCAGCACCCCTTTGCCAGAGGCAGGATGCCAGCCTTCAGGATGAGGAACGGAGTACAGATGTATTTAAGTCTATGGGGCTTGTTCAGGGGAACTTTTCTTGTCCCACGGGCGCTCTGGAATCAAAGCCTGGGAAATCCCCCTCCGCCCCATCGCCTTCCCAAGGCCAGCTGTTTGTGGAATGTTCTTAGATGTTCTTGAGCAGGGTTGCCTTATTTCTGCTTTATAGTTTTTTTTTTTCTCTCCTTCCTCTTCCCCTTACTTTTTAGGCAAGGTCTTCCTTTGTAGTCCAGGTTGGACTCAAAGCTCCGTGCCACGCAACATTCTTGCCTGGGTTTACAATTTTCATTTCTCCTGGGCTCTTATGGATCTTACCCCATTCTCATTTCTGATGTCATTAAAGTCCTCCGCAGCTGGGGAGGCACAGGAAAACAAAGGGAGAGGGGGAAAGGACAAGAAAGTAGGGAGGGGATATGGGAGAGGGGAAGAGGAAGAGAGAGAGAGAGAGAGAGAGAGAGAGAGAGAGAGAGAGAGACTCTTGGAGATGGCTCCTGGCACAAGACAGGGATGGGATTTTGGTAGGCCAGACCTCCCTTCTTGTTAAATACTGCACCCCTCTATTTTCTGCTTTCTTGAACACACACCCTTTCTTTTCCAGTACCGTTTACCCAGTATAAGCAGAAACAGCGGCAAGAGGATGCTGTCACGGTTCGTGATTCTTGTTGTTTTCTAGTCTACTCCCTGGTGCAGGTTTCAGAACCTGCAGCATCACTGTTTAAAATGGCAGCAAGGGGCCAGAGAGGCTGTTCAAATGGTGGTCACTGTGAACTCCATCCGGGCACCAGGATTTGATTGCAGGAAGTCACTTCAACCAGGTTTTTATATTTTATTTATTTTTATTTTTTATTTTTTTGAGGGCTTGGCAAATAAATGGAAGTAAATAAATGGCTTTAAAGTTATGGCATGGGGATGCTTGGTGGTTTAGCGGAGACAGATCCTTCTGCAAGGAGAGCGAGAGCACAGTCAGCAAATACCCCAAGTAACCAATGACAATAAGCGCTGAGGAGGAGGCGTCAGCTCCAGGGATCTGGCCTGCCCTAAAGAGACAGCTAGAGAAGCTCTGGGCAAGGGTGGAGCTAAATAGAAAGCTGTGGGCAGGATGGTAGTGGGGAAGCATGCTTGTATGCCATCATTTGGGGGAAGCATCGCTGTAAGGAAGTAAAGTCTAGTCGGATTGGTCCTTGTGTATAACCTCTGCCTTCACAAAGCTATCCTCTCCAGTCATATCCTTTGCAGAGTAGTTACAATGTAACAACGCTGGGCGGAGAACGTTCCCATTACCCAACTCAAACCTCTCCATATGATTCTATTTGGCAAGATGAGGAAACCCAGCAGCGACTCAAGCATCGGCATTTCAAATCGTGGAGGCTGCTGACCAGAGGGCCCCGTGGGTAGCAGCAGGACCCAGGTTGAGCAGGGGGGGTCAGTGGCAGGTCACTGTCATCATCAATCATGCAGGAGCCTTTTGTCTGCAGGGGCAGGGTCTGAGCTAGGCATGGAGCAGAGCAGGTGAACCAACAGTTTAAAGGATTCACTGGTGACGAGAGGGTGGGCGGTAGGCAGGAGCTCTTGGGGTGTGGAATCTGCGCAGGGAAGGAATGCGCTATCCCACAGTCCACAGGCAGCAGTGCAGGCTTGCAGGTCACAAGCTGCGCCTTCCCAGTGCTCAGGTGTTCTTGACACTGAGTTCTTAGGCACGTCTCCATCTCCTTTTTCTTTTCTCTTCTTTTCTTTTCTTTTCTTTTCTTTTCTTTTCTTTTCTTTTCCTTTCCTTTCCTTTCCTTTCCTTTTTTTTTTTTTTTTTTGAGACAGGGTTTCTCTGTGTAGCCCCCAGCTGTCCTGGAACTCACTTTGTAGACCAGGCTGGCCTTGAACTCATCTCCTTTTTCAATATCCCTTTCACCACAACACTAACAAACTTAGAAGGAACTAAGAAACACATTGTTGCACTCAATTCAGAGAAACTTAAAGTCTAAAGGGAAAGAATATATTCAGGGGGACCACACACACATACACACACATACACACACACACACACACACACACACACACACACACACACACTTGCACACTGTGTTGTGTTAGTAATCTCATGTGTTCACAGAGGCTGGCTGTGGATGGAGCTCAAGATGGAGTCCTTCACCAGAGCAAGAACCAGCAGCGCAATGAAGTGAAGTAGCTCGCTTTGGCTCCATGGCGGGAGGCAGATGGGGCCAGAATTCTGCCTCAGGCTGCTAGGTTCTATGACCACCGGGGCCCACGGCAGTGTCTAGCTTGTGTAGAAGCAGTGAGGTCGTTGATGTGTTCTTGAGTGGAAGGAAAGGCTTAGGTGAGCAGGCAGAAGCAGACTGTAGCAGGGAGAGGGCGGAGCCAAGCCAGGCCAGGAGGGGTGTGGGGAGGAAAGCATTGGGGAGGCTGGAAAGTGTAAAGGATTTGTGTAGGGGTGGGGTGGGAGGGAGCTTTCAGAGGTGGGTGGGCCTGGTACCTGTTGCACGGGAATGACTGAGCTTTATTTTAGTAGAGGAGGAGGTGGTGAGGGAGGCCTGGAAAGAGAGGAAGAAATTTGGTGTGTTCCTTATGAGGAGGAGGTGAAGTTATCTGGGCACTCAGCTGGAGCTGGCAAAACCTAAGGAACCAAGTGCCAAGAGGGCTTTCACTGCAGGCCTGGTTCTGCCTGAGGCATCTGGGCCAAGGTCACCAAGCTAAGTCATGTCTCGGATTCCAGCGACCTTGCTCTTTAAATAAAGGGATTAGGCCAGATAATCCCCTGACTATAAAATTCTGCATGTGGTGGGAGCTGAAGAATGGGGTGGGGGGGGGGTAACCAAGGACGGGTGGTGGTGGTGGTGGTGGTGGTGTGAAGAACCCAGAAGCAATGGGAACCTGGAGTTAGAATGGAGAACAGGAAGGAAGCTTAAAAAAAAAATAACCACCACTAACTACCAACAAAAAACCAAAGCCTTCCCTCTCGATTTGTTTTGCTAGGTGGAAACCAAGGCACAGACAGGCTAAGCTTCCCAGGTCATACAGCACCCCACTGGGAGGTCCACCATCCAGGCTCTGGCCTTTAGCCTGCTAGAGTCACCTAGGCCTCATCCCCTCAGAGAGGAACCCGTGGGGGAGACTTAGCCCAGAGCTGGGTGGAAGAGGAGTGCGTAAGCAGTGCCCATTTCACCGCATAGGCTGAGTAATGGCCCCCACAGGTGGCTGGCCACAGTGCAGAGCTACTGCCCCGGTTGGTTCCACTCTTTGCCCTGTCAAGCAGTGATTACCAATGCTCGTCTTAAAATGGTAGGCTAGACTCTGCCTGTGCCAGGGGTGGTGTTGGTGGTGGCTGTCGTGGCGGTGGTAGTGGTGGCAGTGGCAGTGAGGCCCTGACATCCTGAAAGCCATCTACAGAGGAAATTGAAGACTAGGTGGGACTGAAGCAAATGCCCTCTGTGGTGGCAAATCCTCCGGGGCATGTGCGCCTTTGTTGCTTTTGTAGGCCCAGAGCCCTGCTCCTTATACTCCCTGTGACTGGCATGAAAGGAGTGGGTAGTTGGCCTGCAGCTTGGGCGTGGCTCGGTGGGTGGAGGTGGCCTGGCTGAGTGCTGCTTGGGTTGTGACACTTCTGTGAACCTCACTCCCTCTGGGCTCCTATTAGCATGCTACTCCAAGGGAGGCTGGTAAAAGTTAACTGGCCTTCCTGCCTTTAGCAGGCCAGGGGTGGGTCAGGGAAAGGTCACTGAAACCTGCAGGATTGATGGTCCAGGAAAACGTCTCTACCCCGTTTCTTCCAGGGTGAGAACTGGAACCTATTCCCAAAGGGATCCCTTTCAGGGGTCTTGTTTCTGCGGGCCAGCTCTTCTCCAGCCTCTGGGTCCACATCTGGGGATGGGAAAGTATATAGCAAGAGCCAGTGGGCAGACTCTGAAGGGATGACAGGCCGTGGAATTTGGGGGCCCTGGCCAGGTGTGACCCCAGCCTCTGACCCCTGGTGGCCTGGAGGGTAAAGAGGTGGGAGGTGGCGGTTGGGAGGAGGTTGCTGGCTAACATTTACCAGGATCTTTGAAGCTGTAAATGCTTCCCCCAGCCCCTGCTGGGATCGATGGGGTCAGAGTTCACTGGCACTGGCATGGTTGCCTGACTCTTGAGTGGGCTGGGAGTCTTGCAGGCAGATGGGGTAGGGACCCATGTGATGATGGGACATTCTCTAGAGGTGGAAGGCTCATGGGAAAATGATATTTTTGGTGCTGTGGCTTGGATCATGCCCAGCGACTTGGAGGCTTTGGGAGGGGCTGATAGAGGTTGTTTTTGTCAAACGCTCTCGTGTCTCTTGGGTAGGTTTCCCAGGTTGTGTTTGGTCACACTAAGATCAGCTACTGAAAAATGAAGGAGATTGAAAGTCTGCCTCTGGCAGGTTTTAGTTGACATGTCCTGGACTGCCCAAGGTTTCAGGTCCCACTCAATGCTCTTTCTTGCCTGGAACCCCCCCACCCCCACCCCAGTCCTATTTCTTCTGCATGCCTGGGTCTTCCCCTTCTCAGCACGAACCCTATTTACCCATTATGTCACCTCTTACAGGAAGCTTTCTTGGAACGGCTTTTGCTCCTGCTCAGTGTCAGCTCGTTCATTAACCCACTCAGCTAATATTGATAACCGTGGGGGCAGCACCTGTTCTTCTGGGAACGTGTCACTGCATGTAAAGGCAGCCCCAAGTCCTTCCTTCAGGAAGCCTATATTCTCCAAGGCAATAATAGCTAACATTTATATAGCTCTGCTTGGTTTTATATATATATATATACACACACACACATATATATTAATGTGTTTAATCTGTAGCCCACCTCTATGAGGTAGAAATAGCCTCCACATTACATGATGGCCATTTATTATAATTTGGCCACAGATCCATGAGAGAGGTAATATTTTTCTCCTTTTCCCAATGTAAAAAACAAACAAACAAACAAAACCAAGACTGACAGGGGTCAAGATCACAGAGCCAGTAAGCAGTCGTTTGAAGCTGCTGAGCCCCAGCCTGGCCAAGTACAAGTTGCTTTCTTATAATAATACTGATGTTCGTTTCTGTTTAGCATTTTCTTATTTATTTATTTTTTCCACATCATCTCCATCATCCTAGAACCTTCCCCCAAGGTAGTGACCTTGGCTTGTTGATGCCTATTCTTTGAACACCCACCATATTGGGCAATTTAATTGGCATCCAATGAATATGGCCCTGTTGATTGGTTGCCTGTTGTAGCAGATGGTGAGAAGAATGCAGGAGTGGATACATTTTTTTTCTTTTTGTCTACTTATTTTTTTAAAGGTTTATTTATTTATTATATGTAAGTACACTGTAGCTGTCTTCAGACACACCAGAAGAGGGTGTCAGATCTCATTATGGATGGTTGTGAGCCACCATGTGGTTGCTGGGATTTGAACTCGAGACCTTTGGAAGAGCAGTCAGTGCTCTTAACTGCTGAGCCATCTCTCCAGCCCCCTTGTCTACTTATTTAAACAATTAAAAATCACACTTACTTATGCACGAGAGCCCTTGCATGGGGGTCAGAGAACAACTTGCAAGAGTTGGCTTAAGCCTCTCATTAGGTGAGTATCAGAGACAGAGCTAGCTCATCAGACGTGGTGGCAAGTGCCTTTACCAGCTGAGCTATCTCACTGGTCTTAGTTTGAATTTTATTCATCTATTTGTGGTGTGTGTGTGTGTGTGCATATGGCATGCGTATGTGTGGTTGTTGGAGAACAACTTGCTAGAGTTCTCTCCATCTACTCTGTGGATCCCAGGGATCAAACTCGGGTCTTCAGGCTGGGTGGCTAGTACCTTTATCCACAGAGCAATCTTGCTGGCCCAGCAGCTGATATTTATCTGTTAGTCTCAAAGCTGGGTCTTGCTAACCATGATCAGTTTTAGTCTTTACAGCTGTTACAGAAACTAGCCTTCAGCAAGCAGACAGCGAGTACATGATCAGGCTAAGATTTGAACTATAGCTTTCTCTGAGTAAAAATTCTGTGTCCCCTCCCCCAACCCTTTCTTTACCACCACAGGCTTATTTCTGGGAAGGTGGCCTCGGTGGAAAGTCCTAGGGTGAAGCTGCTTGGATGCTTGCTCTTCCATCCCTACCTGGCTCAGGGAGACAGGAACTGGGTGGTCCTTGGTAGACGGAAAGGCATCTTGGGAAGTAGAGGCTTTCTGGCTGCAAGTATAACCTGTTGAGATGTCTGAAGTGGTTAAAGGGAAGTGGATCACATTATAGGTGTTTGGTTTTACCGTTACTGCTGAACTGGTAACAGCCTGTTCCAGGGCAACAACTGGATTCAGGAGGAGCTGGCAAATGCCACGGGCAAATGCCACGAAGGATTATGGCAGAGTGGATGGTAGTCTTAAGGCCTGAGGCAGAGACAGAGGGTTCCTTTTTTTACGTATATTTCATTCCTTTGTTCTGACATCTGCTTCCCTTCTCCATTTCTTTCAGGCAAGAGAGAAGAACACAGTAGGGTTTCCTGATCCATTCATGTCTCAGTGGGTCCAGTAGACTGGGCAACTGGGGGACATATGAAGAAATGGGGTACACGAGGGTGTGTGGATGAAAGCAAAACACCCCCAAAACCAAACCAAAACCCCAAAACCAAACCAACTAACCAACCAACCAAACAACCTCCCTCCCCCGAACCCAATGTCTTGAACCTCCAGGTCCCCACTCTGACCAGCAGGGCTTTTAGGGCCCTACCTCTCCCATTGGATAGCATGCCAAGTCCTCAAGCCCTTTGGCTAATCTCCTATTTTCTTTACTTAGAGTCAACATTCAAGCATACTGCACCCGAATGGACTAAGCTTACTGAAGTCACCCGCAGGTAACTTGATAGACGGCTGAGACAGCGCCCATGGTGGGAATTAGGCAGTGCCTGAGCCAAAGAGACATGGGGAAATGACCTTGAGTGAATGTGGCACGCAGGTGGCCTTGTTTCACAAGAGGATATCACCTGCTCTGCATCTGCCATGCAGACTGAAGGCTCTGTGCGTCTAGTGTCTGTAGGGTTGATGGTGATAGAGGCTGGGACCATGTGTCAGCAGCCAGGCCTCAGGCAGAAAGGCAGAACCTCTGGTCCTGCTCTGGCTAACTGGCAGCAGATAGGGCAGTTGACAGAAGAGAAGGGAGTGGGTCCCATTGTTCTCAGGTGTCTCCAGCCCTCCACCCTAGCTGCAAAAGATTATTCCAGCAAATGATCTGATCTCTTCTTAGGGTCAAGGGTCACAGTTGAGAGTGGCATTGTCAGACAGGTGTCGTAGGAGCCCTATGCTGACGCCTGCCAGTTCCAGAAGGCGACACTGCTCTGTACAGGGGCCAGTGGCAAAGGAGAAACTTAGAGGTCTTTTGATTTGATGAGCATTGTTAGCTCTGACTTCAGATAAGCAGAGCAAACAAGCCACAGCCCAAGTGGGAACTGGTTCTGCCCCTTTGCTTTGCTTTTCTAAGTCACGAAAGCCAAGCTCCTAAAGCCTGAATACCTCCTACTTTCTGATGGTTGGTTCCATTGTGTTGGTTTTTTTTTTTTTTTTTTTTTTTTATTGTGCTCGTGACAAGTGCTAACAGACCGCTTTCAAAGTGTGTTGATGTTTCGGTTGTTTGTGAATGGCCCTTCTGTTTTGCCGCATCTGGGCAGCATTAGAGTCTGGCTCCAGGGAACAACTGGGTTCCTATAAAAGTGTACCAGGTCCCCTTATGTGGAAAAACTGGCCAGGACAAGATCAGACACCCATCTGGGCAGGAACATACAGCACAAATGTGAACATCACTCAGTAGCTGCAGAAGCCAGGTCAGGCTGGGAAGAGGCCAGTGAGCCATGCCAAGTGGACTGTGGGTGTTCTCTTTCTGTGTGTGGACACTTTGTGATCTTCCTGAGGGAGGATAGCAACCAGAAGAGTGCCTGGCACTAGGCAATGCCACCAAATATTTATTGTCTCTCTGTCCTCTTAGCTCAAGTTGCTTGTCAATCACCAAGCATACGAGGTTCCTGAGAACTGACCACACAGGGGCCAGAGTTGGAACACACGGGGCAGTCTAGAGTTCAGGGGTTTACTAGGAAAGACAGGCAGACCGTACCTGTTTGATAGCTGAGCTTTCTTGAGGGACCTTTTGGTATATGGCTCAAAGGCTAAAGCGGGGAACGGTTGGGCAGGGTTAGCATGTTTCCTCCAGACTCCATCTTGGGGTGGTATGGCTGTTTCCTTTGTGTTTCTGTTCTATGTCCCGCCTTCTTCGCTATCCTTGATCTCTAGTGTGTTAGAGCACTTTAGGCTAAACAAAGCCAGGTTCAAAATGGCTTCCTCCAGGGGAAGAGTCTTTGGGTATGGACAAGGCTTCCAGGAAGTGAGCCACACGTATATAATCTCACTCATTTGATGCTATCAGCAGCCGCTAGCCCATTGGAAAGCTATCTCCATTTTTTTTCCTCCATTTGAGCTGGCTGAGTTTCCTTTAAGCTCATAAACCTCACCAGCTCATGGACTGTCGTCCCTTGGGTTTCCAGAGTTGCAGGGCTCTCTCCTGATTGACCTCTCATCTACTCTGGGACTCCATCTTCATCCCCCTACCCTGATGTATCATGCCATGCTTCCATCCCCACCCCAGTTGAATTTATACTAGGAGTCAGAGGAGCTGAGACTGACTGGGGCTAAGCGATTTTTGGTACTACTGTTAGATTAGCAGGTCGTCCTGATGCGCAGAAACACTAGTGGTTCTAAAACAGCACTATGGAGTTTCTTACACCTGCAATAGATATTCATAGCTATAAACACATTGGGATGGCCAGGGACTGTCTGATGATTGGTAATCACTGGTCTGTATTCATAAGGCCTTAGGCTTCTTGACTCTTCCCTCTATCTTTTATGGGGTCTCTCCCTGGCTTTTGCTTCAAAATGTAAATTATTGTATCAGTCAGTTTTCTGGTACTGTAACAATTATCCAGACAATCAGCATATAAGGGGAAAAGATTTACTTCCGTGCATAGTTTTGGTCATAGACTAAAAACCAACTGAGAACAGGCAACACAGCAGCCCAAAGTTGGACCTCGTCTTAGCCTTCCTGTTGTGTCTATAAAAATATAAGGGAGAGAGAAGGAGTATGTTTGGTGGAAGTGTGGGGGAAGGGGATGACTCCAGCGGCCCATGCTTAGGCATCCTGTCCCTCTGAGGGAGCAGCTACACAACAGTATAGAATAGAATATTCAGGGCATGGTGGGGGGGGAGTTGAGAGTGTAGGAGAGAGAGAGAGAGAGAGAGAGAGAGAGAGAGAGAGAGAGGAGGAAGAAGAAGAAGAAGAAGAAGAAGAAGAAGAAGAAGAAGAAGAAGAAGAAGAAGGGAGAAGAGAAGAGAAGAGAAGAGAAGAGAAGAGAAGAGAAGAGAAGAGAAAAGTAGAGGAGTAGAGGCTGACCATGAGAACCTGGAGAGAGGGGGGAGAGGGAAATAGGGGGAGAGAGGGGTAAGGGGCAAGAGGGCAGAGAGAGAGCAAGAAAGTAGGAGAACAAGAGAGAGCAGAGGGGGCAAGCAGTCCCTTTTATAGTGAGTCAGGCACACCTGACTGTTGCCAGGTAACTGTGGGATGGAATCTAAACAAAATGCTAACACTCCTAATTTCCACCCCATGGCAAGAATTTTGTTGGCCCTTGTACCTTCAAGGAAACGAAGATAGACAGTTCTGGAGCCTGACCGGCTGAGATGCTGGGCCTCAGAGAAGCAGACCATGGCATCCATAAAGCAGGAGCATCCTCAGGAGGGCATTTCCTGAGCCTCTGGATGGGCTGGGGTAGAGAACTATGGTCTTCAGTTTGACATATTGTGTATATTTGTGTGAACACTTGTCACATGGAAAAATTTTCAACTTTATGCAGCAGTTTCTTTCTCACCAGGGTCTCTCCTTGTGTGAAACTTTAATTTTATAGCTTTGGCTGTTAATGCATCACGGGGACCACCATCAATAAATATTTATTGAGCTTTCACTGGGCACAGCGTGTTATAATAGAAACTATATATTTGCCTCAAGAGGAGCTGGAAGCAGATGAGAGAAGATTTGAGGAAGGGTGGGAGAGATGGCTGGGAAGCCTGTCCCAATCCTGAGATTTTTTCTTTATGGCTTTGTAACTAAATGTGTCAAGGTCTCCTTGACACACATGGGGTTGTCAACTCAAGAGAATGGGGCTTTAAGAGATGCCTGGGCCATAAGGAAGGAAGTCACCTTCAGAAGACCCATTTAGAACATGCAACACTGCAGCCAGATGTTGGATCATGTCATGTAGGGACTCAGGGCTTCACGGGGATGGAAGATCCCTTCCACCTTTCCCATGATGCTCAGCAGAAGGCACTCTTTGCTGATGAAGTAATGATTTGCCTTTGGGTAGGGAGTTCAGAATGAGAGTAGAGGTCTGGAAAATTTGGAGTCTATTGATGGGTTGACAGAAGACCAAGACTTCTTTGATGCCCAGTGACAGCCAGGCAGGAGGCCTCCATGGCAGAAGCCCTTGGAGTGGTGTGGGTTGGGAGGAAGGCTGCTGGGAGGGTGTTCTTCTTGTTTCCTTAGGAGCTCTAGTTAATCAGATCAGTAACAGCCCGCTACCTCAGCAGTGACTCAGGCCCCCTGAGGGGTTTTCTTCATCATTATGAAGATGAACACGGCTCTAAGGATTCCTCTTGGGCTTGGGCTTTCTGTTAATTGCCTCCATATTTATGGGAAGATGAGCAAGCCATGAAAGGGGTTTCCTTCCTTTGGAGCAGAGTTTGGATACCATTTGCAAAGAGGCTTTGGCTAGTGAAGGTCATGGAAAGACTGATGGGGGACCTCAGGATGCTCAGTCCTCAGGGGTCCAGCAGTCAAGCCAGTATAGTTACCAGCATTCCTTCTGTCCCAGCCAGAAGGTGAAACAGAAAGCAGGTGAGGTTAAGTGCCCTCGGTAAGAGCATGGGGATAGTTCCACAGCATCCTGGTGAGAGGCTGGGAGGCTGGGTCCCCTGCCTCTGCACTGTTACTGTGGGGCAAGAGACTGAAGAAGCAAGATTGAGTTATCTTCCTTAGGGAAAGTGGTACTCAGTGAATCCCAATGTAGCCTCTCCTATGAGGCGAGTCTAGAGGTACGGTGCTGAAGGGAGCTGAATAGAGAAGTAGAGAGACAGGGGTGTATAGGCCTGGTCTACACAGCACTAGCTTGCCTGTAAGGCCACTTGCCTCCCTTTCCTTCTCTTTAAAGTGCAGAGAGCCAGAGTAACGCCTCATACAATTGTTGGGAGTAGCAAACACAAAAGTATACATAAAGGGATATGCATTATGCCTGGAGGCACAACTTAGTGCCTGATAAATATTTGCATCCTTGTAGGGAGAGGGTCTGGTGGTTAAAGGTGTAGGCGTGGACCAGCACCACCTCACAATGATGGTGAAGAGGCTCCAGGCTCAGTACTCTTTCTAGGCGGCTCCACAATAAACCTTCAGTCAGGCGACTGGGACAGGGCTCTTCAGACACCAGCACTAGCTGTATACAGTTCTTTACTGGTGACTCAGCTTCCAGTGCAGGGTACCAGCTGTCTCTTGGGGAGCAGCATAGCCCGGGGAGCAGGCTCTGAGGCTAGCCAGATCTGCCGCCACTTGTCCCACAGTCTGGGTGGTTGTCCTTGTTTCCAAGTGGAGTGGAAACCCTATGGGCCAGGCAGGATAATGGTGCCCGTGGCGCCCTGGGATTTCTTCATGGCTTTCCTTCAAGCCTCTGTTGGTGCCTGGTTCCCCATAAAGCCATTATGCACTGGGAGAATTAGCCATGCCATTGGGTAGGCATGGTGGCACTTTCATGGCAGCTTTGAAGCTAATCTGTCACTAATGCCTGCTGGATTAGCGTGATTTCTTGCAGTTGTGATTCATTAACTTAAAGCCTAGTAGTAATTTTTATCAAACATTCCCCCATCACTGTTTGCCCCAACATGCCTGCCCATCCCCACTCACTGTTCCACTGTGTTAGGGCGATGTCACAACCAGCAACCTGTGTGGTCTCCAAAAAAGGAAGCCCCACGGAGTCGGGCATGTCCCCGAGCCAGCTAGAAGCTGTCTAGTGAGTCCTTTGCTCAGGCTCAGGACTTTTTTTTTCCACACTGCTATGCCATATTCCCCAGACTTGGCAGTCCGTTGTAGAAGTCTTCTCCGTAGGAGCTCATGGTGCCTCTCTTGAGATTTTCAAGAGAGATTTTGAAAAGGGGATTTTCAAATCTTAGTTTATCCTTCAACAATTCATATATGTATATCACACACTCTGATCATACTCACACATACATACCCCTCCCCCACCGTCCTCTCACCCCCCTCCCTCCACCCTTTGCTTCCTTCCACCAAGTCCTCGTCCCTATCCCTAGGCCTAACCTATCGGGTCTTCCTGTTTCGCTTTTGCTTTGTGGCCCCACTGGGCTTAACCAGGGCTACTCTCCTGGGTGTGGGTGTGGAGCTCTCCTGAAACACAGTAACTCACCAGTGACCTTATAGTTGATGACAATGACTTCCCCTTCTCTGCCTTCTATAGCCATTAGCTGGTTCCCCGGGAGGGTTCTCCACAAGCCCCTCCTCCATTATGGCCAAATGAAACCTTTGCTTTTAAAAAGTGAAGACAGGGGGAGTCCTATTGACTGTTGAACTGCAGAGACAGGCACCCACGGCTCTGCAGGCATGGATAGGCCAGGAGGGCTGACCAGGAACCCTGGTAAAGAGATCTGTCTCTCCTTCCCCTTGCTTCTGGCTCATGGGGAAGAGGTGGGCAGGAGATAAGACACTGGCTGTGCTGTGGTTACTGCTGGGCCAGCCAATGTGGACAAAACTCCTTGGTGAGGTGTCTCGGCAAGAAACGCTTCTTAGGCTGGGCTATTCTCTGCAAAGGTCAGCTTCGGGGCATGGCTTGATGGATGAACTGTGAGTAGGCAGGAAAAAGAAAGCTGGGGAAAAGGGGTCTTGTCGGGGTGGCCAGAGGAAGTCAGGGGAGGCCAGAGGCCCAGGCTGTGTCCTGCTGTCGGAGGAGACTGAGGAGCAACATCTTGCCCCTCATTCTGGACCATCCATCAAGCGCAGCTCTGATATCTCAACAATTTGTAATCCCCACCTGTCTCTACGGCCCTCAAGTGCCCACCAGCTCTGACCCTTCCAGTCCTCATTTAGCTCTCTGGGGCTGCGGGGTTGATGGATGGCTTCTCCTCCCACCTCTGCCTCACCACAGCTGCAGAAACAGGCTCAGGTAGAGGTGGGGTCAAGCCCAGGGCATCGCAGTGCCCCAGTGGCCCAGGCAGAGCAACAGTGCTCCTAACAGCAGCAGGTGATCTAAGGGCCACACAGCCGCAGAAGAGACAAAGAGATAATTCCAAATACACGAAGAGGGAAGGAGGGGAAAGACCCAAAGAGGGAAAAGAAAAATCCTACTTTGCATCCTGAGGTCTTCCAAGATTTCTGAAAGCATACAACGTGGTGCGATGTCTTCTGCGAGCATGGCATCGTTGTCTGCTCCTCTCCATCTGTGTTTTATCACGCCTGCACGCCTTAGAACCACTGAGATGAAAAACAAGTTTAAAAAATACATAGATGTACGTAGATGAGTACGAGGAAGAAGGGCTGCGTTCTGCAGCCTGGGTTTTTTTTTGTTTTGTTTTGTTTTGTTTCATTTCTGCCAATTGTTTGTTGTAAGAAAAGCATAACAGTATCGTAGACAAGGCGAGAGGCAGTCTCAATACATCAGTAGAGTGAGAAGCCAGGGTCAGCTCTTCATCCCTCTGGTTCATAGGCAGATGTGGGGAGAAAAGAAAGGGCCACGTCCTGCTTTTATATCATCCCTTCCTTGTTCCCTCTTCCTTCTTTCTGTCTCCTTTCACCTTCCCTTCCTCTTTCCCCTTCCTTCCTTCCTTCCTTCCTTCCTTCCTTCCTTTTGCATTTTTGGAGATAGCATCTTCCTATTTTATCTCAAGCTGTCCTTGAACGTGTTCTATAGTCCAGGGCATCTTTGAATTCCCGTTTTCTGTCTCGGCCCTCGGCGTGCGGCCGTCACAGTATCTGCGCCATCATGGTGAGCTTGTTCCCTGTTCCTTGTTCTGGGTGAAGCTGGCTCTCCTGAAGGTATCTGTGTCTGGTGGCTCACAGATGGAGGTGCCACTGAGAAGTCCCCTCTGAGGCTTGGAGAACTATTGAGCTAGGAAGTGTGTGGGTCCTTGGACTTAGGGCACATATATGTGTGTGCACGAGAGATGCCTGGGTCTGAATCCGAAAACTCAGGTCATTTTTCGTGAACTCATTCCTACCCTTGAAAGAGGGCATGGGATGGGACTCCTCTCCTATACAACCAAGGGAAGCATCCTGACTCCTTCCACCTTTGACTGTTATCCTAGGGCCCCAGAGGACTTCCTCCTGGGAAGGGGAAAGTCTCCAGGCATCAGAGCCTGGGGTCCTTGGAATTTCAAACAAATGAAAATAGGGGGCGGGAGGGATATGTGCAGGGAACGTTGAGACTCAGGAAAAGGAAATGGAGAAAAAGGTAAATGTACAAAATCTATGGAAAGCAGGGAGAAACACACACACACACACACACACACACACACACACACACACACACACACACACAGAGAGAGAGAGAGAGAGAGAGAGAGAGAGAGAGCCAAGAGCTAGATGTTCACAGGGCAAGAAAGGGGGAGGGCAATTTAATGAGGGCAACTTGAAGGCCAGCTTTAACCAACAGCTGGCGGGGTGCCTGGTTTGATCTTCTTGTGAGTTGGGCGGTTTGATTAATTGTGGCCTGTGGCGGAGGACAGACACCTGGTCCCAAGTTCTTTGATCTCAGGATTTCTCAGGGCCAGTGGGAGGAGTGTTGCATGCATGTGCTGCTCCCGGGGGGTGCTAGGGGCCTCCAGCCTCCCTGAGAAGAAAGCCAGGAGGCCAGGGCCTTGGGACAGGCTGGAAGAGTCACTGTGGGGTGTGTGTGTGTGTGTGTGTGTGTGTGTGTGTGTGTGTGTGTGTGTGTGTGTGGTGGCTGGGCCTGGAGAGGAAGGTGCAGGACATAGTGTGGAATGAAGGAAAGCCATCTGTGGGAGAAAGTCCCTTCGTCATGAGGAGATGACTTAGGCACTTTAAGGCCACCCTGCGTCTATGTAAGAGAGAGAACTGAATTTTTGGGGGAGAGCAAACTCAGGCGCCTCAGCTTCTGGATACGGGGCTGGCTCATTTACATGAGGAGTGAGTTCTTATGGAGCAAGGGGAAGACACAAGACTCCACTGAACTGCCTTCATTTTACACATATTGGGAGAAAACGGATCTGAGAAAAGAAAGGAACAGATTGCCCAAATGGGAAGGAGAGAGAGACAGAGAGAGAGAGAGAGACAGAGAGACAGAGACAGAGAGACACAGAGAGAGAGAGAGACAGACAGACAGACAGAGAGACAGACACACAGAGAGAGAGACTTTAAGCAGAAGGAAGAAAAGGAACTAAAACCCTAATGCCCTTAAAAAAAGAAAACGGAAAAAAAAACCACCATAAATTATGTCTTTGGACTGAATCCATTGGTGTCTTGCCAGTTTCAAATAATAGTGTAACTTGATTAAGAAACTTTACAGGATTTAAAGTTACTGGCTTTTCTGACTCCTCCCCGAGACTTCTCTTTAACTTACTGTCTACACCAGGCTAATTTGTTCCAAGATTTTTTAATCTTCTCCAAGTCTGAGATGATGTTCCTAACTTTGTAGCCATATCTGAAGGATTCTCTTTTTGTGTGTATATAACGCCAGGACTTGAACCCAGGGCCTTGGCACGCTAGGTAAGTACTCTACTACTGAGCTGTGTGTCACTGGTCCTTATGGTCACTTCTACCTGTGACTGCAACTCAGAATACTGGACCAACCTAAAAGATTACTCCAAAAACGTGTTACAAGTGAAGTATAGCCTCTGAGAACTCAACTTATCAAATTCTGGTCTCCTTTTGGGTTACCTCAAATATCAGAAAAGGGACACACATGGGACTAGGAAGAGAAGTTCTCAGGTGTTTGTGGTTATAGCATTCCAGGGTCAGAGGCAGAAGGATCATGAGTTTGGGCTACATACAGAGTTTCAGGCCAGGGTGTGTTACAACAGAAAGACACCTCTTAAAACGAGGAAGCAAGCAAGCAAACAAAACCAAAACAGCACAGAAAGAGAGAGAGAAAGAAAGAAAGAACAAAAGAAAGGAAGAACGAAAGAGGGGAGAAGGGAAGAGAAGACAATGAAGACTTTGCTAAACCATTCATCAGGACCAGGATGTAGCGTGTTAGGAGTGCAGGCTGTGATGACTTAGAAGCACAAGAATCCTAGAAATGCACTGTACATTTTCTGGTGAGACTGGAGTTCTGTCTGAGTGAAGTCATCCTGATTTGGGAGGCACCCACAAAGCAGCACCCAGGGCGCCCCGTCTGTACCTGAAGGTCTGGATTTGAGCTGCAGCTCTTTCCGTCAATCCTGGGGTTGTGTGGCCTTGAGCCTGCTTCCTCGTACACTCCTTCCCTCCCAGTGTCAGCTTCCCTGGGTAAAGAAAGTGAACTCAGGAAAAATCCTTGCCTCACAGGGCCTCCTCATCACAAGGATTAAATATATTAGCCTATGTGAAAGTACCCTGTAAATGACGAAGCCTTCAATTAACAGTTGGCGTTAGAATTACTGCTTACGTTACAGAAATCCAGGTCTCTTTAAATACCCGTGTTGACAGCGGGCACGTTTTAATTTCAGAAAGGGTTTGAGCATGGAGGGCATTAGAAAAAAGGGCTCACATGGTACCTGTTCCCCCTGGGCCATTTGTTCTCCTGTAATTATTGTTTACTAATAAGTATGTTTTGCTCATAAATGTCCTATTAAACCGGGCTGAAGCCCTTCACCAGGCTGGTCTGGCTTTTCTGGCTGTGATTAAGCAGGAACCCCCTAGAGGCTCCCTTGAGTAGTGAGTCTTTCGGGCTGTGGAATTTTGTCCCTGACCCCCGAGAGTCCTCCTCAACTGTGCAGTGGCAGTGCCCCTCAATGGGTGTCCTTGCCACGCCCTTGCTTCCTTCCCACTCGTGCTGGTGTATAAAGGGAGTATTGCATCACTCTAGTCTGGTTTTCTGTACCTCTGTGGCTGTTTGTTTCTCCTTGTCAGTAGTAGTCTGGTATGGGGATGGAGCAATGGTTCTGGAGGCGGGGTGCCTGGAGCTGGAGACTTTAGGTTTAAGTGACTACTCTGGGATATAAGACCCGCATCTCTGACCCCGAGCGATGCTTACCTTTCTAGTGTTGTGATGAGTATAAAGACTGCCTTTGAAGGCGCACACACAGAGGCTCGATAAATGAATATTCTTTTATACAGATGGTGTCTATCTTGCATGAATTGAAATTACTAAGGGTTGGTCAAACCCAGAGCCTGTGTTCTGATCTTCTTGGTTCTGATCTTGTTAGTCTGAATTTAAACCTTAACATCAGTCAGTCATGGCTTCCTAAGGCTTGCTAGGACTATGAAATATTAGTGCATACACAACAGCCAGGGATTGGATCTTGTAGAAAATGCAGATTGAGAGTCTGTGGGATGTGAGCAGCAGAATTTCTACATTAAAAAAACATTTATTTTATTATTTAAATTATGTGTAGGGATGTACATGCATGTATGTGTGGATGGGTGGATAAGTGCAGACATCTGTGTAGACCAGGGGCATCAGTTCCTCTGGTCTGGAGTTACAGGCACTGTGGGTGTGGGTGTTGGGAACTGAATTCAGGGTCTCTCTGGAAGGGCAGTGACTGCTCTGAACACTGAGCTATCTCCCCGGCCCCCACTTTCTGCATTTTTAACAGGCATACCATGACCACAAAATGTGGAGCCCACTTTGAGATTTAGCCTGCATTCTTTTGTGATCCTTAAATCTTGAAGCAAGAAGCAGTGGCCATACAAAGACACACCTGAGCTGCAATTAAGGCCCACTTAAGGTTGCTCCTTAGGGGAACCATTCTGGAATCTGTTCTCTCTCTGTCTCTCTGTCCCTTTCTGTGTCTCTCTGAGTCTCTCTGTTTCGGTCTCTGTCTCCCCTTCCTCCCGAATCCAGCCCTGAATACTTATCCACATCGCTACTAGAAGATATTTTCTGGTTGTTCATTATCTTTTCAGACTTCCTAGTTTATCTTGGAAGATAACCAAATAAACAAAGGCATTGCCACAGAATACCGAAGTCCTAATGAGTCTGAATGGATACCTGTTTGTACTACTCAACTGGAAAAGCAGATTTTAGGCTGGGCTTAGAAATAACCCCAATACAGTTAGGTGCCCACATGAAGCCCCTATAGCTGGGATGCCACTGAACCCAGAGAGGCTCAAATGAAGGACAAAGCCTGTGTGTGTGTGTGTGTGTGTGTGTGTGTGTGTGTGTGTATTACTTAGAGGGATGCAGAACACTCCAGAACACAGGGCTCCTGACAGTTCTCAGCCTGGAAGAATCTCTTCATCACAGACAACAGCAATGTGAGCAAATGAATCCCCTGTCCTGACGCAGTTGCAGAGAGATGCTTGGAGCACTGCAGTGGACCTTGGTAGAGCTTGTTTTCATCAAGCAGAATCATGCTTATGGCGTATTTCATGAGTTTGTGGCATAATAAACAAAAAAGGAATGTCAGAGCACATATCTGATAGCAACTCTTCCCTAAGGATTGGACTTCATACTATTGAGACTCCTCTGCCTGTGGGACAAGACTGTGACAAGCACGGACCTGGCTCGCAGTGTGGCTGAGTGTGTGCATCTGTGATCTCTGGTTAGCAGATGAGCAACCAAAACGTCATGTAAGAAGCTCTTCACGTGATCAGATTATGGGATTTCACTTGTCCAGGAAGTGATCTGTCAAAAGTTTACCATAGGACTGAGAGCTGGCAGTTGGCAATAGAATAACACAGTAGGCATACCTATATTTAACTTTTTGTCTTCTCAAGCTCTTCCCCTCTCACCTTCTCTCTTTCTATTCTTCTGAGTCAGGGTATCACTATGTAGCCCAGGCTGGCCCTGGAGTTATGACCCTCCAAGAAGAAAGAGGTACAAGGGGAGGGAACCATTGGGGAGGGGGAAGCAATAAAACAAGATTTGGGCAATGGCATATGTCAGTTTCTGCCCCAGACTTCTTAGACTCAACCTTAGAGGCAGATGTGCTCTGCTCAGGCCAGCCCGCAAGGGCTTCTGGGTATTTTCTTTGCTTTGCTGGCACACCACGGTTCCACACGTAACTCTCTCTTCTTTGGTTGGGAATTTGTCATTTTCCCATAACCCTGTTGTGTTGCCTGTTAAGAGAAACCAGAAAAAAAAAATCCCTCCAACGTTCTGGGAAAGGCATCTAATTAAATTCCCGAAGAAGAGGTAGGAAAGCCCCCTCTGAAACATACAGATACAACTCCTAGAACCCAACGGCGACAGCAAGGAAAGAGGAGGCATTAGCCTGAGGAACTGGTAAACATGCTGATCTTTCTCAATGTCCTCTGCAAAGGAGCTGGTCCTGGTTTTAAAATAGCCCTCTGGTAAAAGCAACTATTTAAAGAGTATTGGGGTATGAGAAATGCAAAACAAAGTGTTGTTGATTAAAAACACATGGTTTGTTCTCGAGACGAGAGTAGCCAGCAAAATCAAATGTGACAGTGTTTTGGCTTTTCCTATCCCACAAGACATGATGGTGATTTATTAGAGTGATGTCAGCTGTGGTTAAAAAAAGTTTGCTGTGTTGTCTTAATAAAACGAGACTTTACCTTGCAGCTGTCAAACTCCCTTGCTCCTTTGGCTCCAGGCAGCAGCTGATAAGTCTTCCTTGGGCCTCCTCTGGGGGCTTCTCTCCAACGGGTAAATCTCTGCCTTTTAGAGAGTACGTGAGGTCATGGGGCACTGTGTAACCCTGCTGGTTCTATGGAGGTGCTGCGAGCTGACCCCAGCTTATTTGATTTGCAGAGTCAGCTCCGGCACCCAGCTTGCTTAAAGCAGGAGACATGGCTCAACCGGGCAAAGTGGTGGAGTCTGCATGGAGGGTGTCCCAATACAGAGAAAGGGGATCTGTCCTTGGCTTGGTAGTCCAGGTGGTAGGGGGCAGTATTTCTAAGGATAGATAATCTGCTAACAGAATGGCAAGTCAGACTGTTAGCTGGACACCGATGTTTCTAGGCTTCCGGTGGAGTTAGATAGTTTATGAGTTGAACGTTTTAAGTTGGAAAAGCACTGGATGCACCCAGCCTCCCTGACAGCCTAGCAACAAAGATATTGACAGTTTTCCCTTCTGACTGCCTGGCTACCTGGGAGCTGGGATTCAATCCTGCTGTAAACATTTCAAGTCAGTATAGTACCTCTGTTGCCAGCTTGGGAAAAGAACAAGACACCAAGCATCCAAAGTACTTTCTACAGAACACATGACTTTTGTCCGGCAAGGACTCCAGGTCGGGCTGAGTCTCAGTGGAATCCCTTTGCTTCTGAGAAGAGAAACTCTAGCAATTGAGGCAAGCAGGGCTAGCTGAGAGGGCACACGGCAGTCCGGGTGACTGATTTGGTAAGGATGAGCCGTTTAGGAAAGGACAATGGGCCACCTCAGGACTGATGCTTCATCCTCAGCCTCCTGTGGACCCAGGGGTCTTCTGTGCTGCTCAGCTTTCCTCTCCGTGGCCTTTGCTTGCCACACGTACAGTGCCCAATGCTAAGGACCACACTTGTGCTGAAGAACGGCCACTGCTTCCCAACTTCGTCATCTACCTCTAATCTGATGGCAGCAGCTTAAGGACTAGGAACAAGGCAGGGGATTCACAGTAGAGCCATCTCTCTGAGAGGAAAGGACCAGGAAGCCATACTGGGATGGGTCAGATATACCGAGTGTATCTGCTGCCTGCTCTGGTTTTCTGTCTTAGGAATAGGACTTGCTGAAAAGATGAGTGTTCTTTCTGTGCCGTGTTCCTCTCCCTGTCTTCCCCCAATGATGTCCACGGGAAGAGGAAATCCTAGGTGGTACAGACCTGTAGTCACCATACTTAGGCGGCAGAGGCAGCAAGATCAGAAGTTCAAGGCCTGGGTTCCATGAGACACCTATCTCAAAACCAACTAACGGACCGACCGACCGACCAACTAACCAGTGGGCTTTTTTTCTTTTAAGATTTATTTACTTATTTTACGTATGTGAGTGCACTGTCGCTGTCTCAGACACACCACAAGAGGGCATCAGATCCCATTACGGATGGTTGTGAGCCACCATGTGGTTGCTGGGAATTGAACTCAGGACCTCTGGAAGAGCAGTCAGTGCTCTGAACTGCTGAGCCATCTCTCCAGCCCTTCCCACCCAGCCCCCTACGGGTACTTTAAAACTTTCTTCTACTCACTCAGAAAGGGAGAAGGTAGCACTGTTCTTTATAAATGATTGGTACCGATACCTTTTCTCAGTTGAAGAAAAAACACACAAGCGACATCAGAACAGAGATGCAAAGACGGAAGCAGAAAAGCAGCCATGATCCTAGAAAATGGCCGTTAACATATTGGTGTGTTTCCTTCTATTCCTTTCTCCTTAAGTAGTAGCCTGGGGCTTTGTGAACGATCTGTGCTTAAGATCTATCTTTCTACTTTAATTACGTCTCTTCAGATGCCGTAAGACTTTAAGATCGCCTGGAATTGATTCTCATAATTTCCCCCCGGCGCTCGAGATTGTTTTCCCATTGCTCTTTCAGCTCCTGCTGGAGGTGGTAGCTCAAGTGGAGTCAATATGTGCTCAGACCTTCATGCTCCCACCTCACGTCTGAGCGTGTCACTCCCCGCTTGCCCCTACCCAGACTGCAATAACTTAAGATGCATTGACTCCTGTATCCCTTCTTCTCATATCATCTTTTAAAGCCACATACCTGCTCTCATCTTTCTTGCTGATTCTTTGCTTGTTCCTTCTTGCATTAGGGATGACTTAGAGGCAGTATTGACCCCCGTGCATCTGCCCCATTGCTCACCATTTGTTGCCGCACATCCTTCTTACAGCCCTTGGGGGAAGCTGCACCACTGTTTAGCTCCGAGATTATCTGAACGACTTCACTCTTCTGCTAGCTGCTTTATGGACTCAGTTCTCAGGTCTGGCTTCAAATGGGATACCTCCACGAAGCCCCTTCTTGATTGTGGCCCCGTTTATACCTCTTCATAATGGAGCTGTCTGGAGTTATACCACCATTTGTGTGGCTGCCACATAGTATCTGTGCCCCTGTCTCTTAGTCTATTTTTGTGCAGCGTTAGCAGACTATCACAGAGTGATAATTTATAAGGAAAATACATATATTGCTCATGATTACAAGGCTATGAATTCCAATATTAAAGTACTGGCATCTGGCAAGGGCTGCTGCTGTACCACATCCTGATGGAAGACATTATGTGGCAAAAGAGCTCCTTAGAGAGAGAGAGGATGGGAATATGAACACTGAAGAAGTTGGGCTTGATCCTTAACAAACACAGCCCTGGGATAGCTAGCCACACAGGGTGATATCCTTGGCAGTCTTGAGGATATTGCCCTCATGACCAATTTCCTTTTAAAGTCCAACCTCTAAATGCTGTTAGAATCACTGCAATCTCAACATGTCTTTTGGATAGCATTTTTTATATCGTAGCCCCCGCCCCCTAAATACACTCAACATAAGGCAGGGTGAGTCCATTTTTTGAACTACAGTATTTTGTTCCTATAGGCAGCCCTCGAGTGGGTCCCTTTCCTTCCCAGTGAAGCCCAACTGGTAAAAGTCTGTGAAGCTCACGGCATATAGTGACTGGCAACTATTGCGGACTAACCCTCAATAGTATGGTGAGATGTCAATGTATAAGATGGGCTCCTGAGCTGCCAGTGAGGTTGATCTGTGAAGCCTGGCTTTGCTACTTTGCCTCTGGTATCCAATAGGCACGTTCACTCTGGACAGAGCATCCGGGATTGAGCTCCTTTGTGGAGCAAAGCTTATACATCAGCCCTGTGGACTGGTCTCCTCTGAAAGAACTTCTGTAAGTTAGAGAGAGGTTTACTCCCCCTCCCCTTAAAACAGTTCAGTATTGATTGTCTCTGTTCCTCAGACAAACATCAGGTATGCTCAATAACCACTTACTATATACTGGCATTCTCTATAGCAGTAGGGTACCGGGCAGTGGGTGCAGAGAACTGAATAAGGCACACGGAGACCTCAACTGGGAAACGCTAATAACAGCTCAGCAAGTACGTCTTGACTTGTCACAACAACTTTGTGATGCTTATGCCATTAGGACCACTTTACAGTCCAGGACATGAAAACTTGGAGGGTTTGCATTTGAAGGAGCTACAGCTCAAGGCCCAAATGTTTTCACTTCAACTCCAGGTGCATTCCACCTTGGGAAGCTGCCAGATGTGGATTCACTGCTTCGCCAAGTCTCATGGTACAGGTCCCGAACCATCTGTGCTGATGCACTGGATCCCAGCACATATGATGGTTCCCAAGGATCTTGTTCGGACCCAGTCACATGGAAACACACCAGGAAGGCATCAGCGCTGAGAACTAGAGTCTAGAGAGGAATTCAGGGTGGTTACTCATCCTGGGCGCCAAAGCTGGTGACTAAGCCAGTGACCTTTATTTCAGGATAGTTTAAGAGGCACGTTTTCATCAACCATTGCACAGTGAGAGAAGATAGATGCACTGACTTACAGTACTGAATGTCTAACACTGGGGCATCTCAGCAAATGGTTTCATGGTTCACATTACATGGTACTCATGACCCTTGGAAAAAATTCATTCCAGTACTGACAGATCTATAGCTTTCTGGCTTAACATGTAAGGCAAGCAATCTTTGCTTCTCCTTTGTAGTTTTTTTTTTTTTTCCCTCACTGGTCTTGGCTTGGTTGGGCAGCATAAACACAGTGCCTTCGCTCTGGGGCATTCTGTCAGCCATTAACTGTGCAGGGAGTCCCAGCTTGAGCCTTAGCCTGGCTTAGACATGTCTGAGCAAGCCTGAAGAACTGCAATGTGGACCTGCTAGCAACCTATGTGTGCCTGAGACAGTAGAGCCTCCTGGGAAGGATGAAAGAATCAGGCACAACCTAGGTAACTAGATGTTGCTTGTATCAGGAAAGAAGCGACTGAACACTGTTTGGTGAGTGGCCACAACTGCATTCATCCATAACTCAGCCCCCACTGGACTTCTTAGGAGATGTGGGGAATGAATATGATGTGTATAGGAGGGGGGGGGGGTGGGAATGGGGAAGAAAGGAAGGAGGGAGGGGGGAGGGAAAGATTATGGTTTAAGCAATACATTGTAGTCACTGGGAAATGAACTCAGGACTGTTTTGTTTTTTTGTTTCTTTGTTTGAGAATTATTTATTATGTATACAGCATTCTGCCTGCATGTATGCCTGCAGACCAGAAGAGGGCACTAGATCTCATTATAGATGGTTGTGAACCACCATGTGGTTGCTGGGAATTGAACCCAGGACCTCTGGAAGAGCAGACAGTGCTCTTAACCTCTGAGCCATCTCTCCAGCCCAAGGACTTGTCTTGAGAATTAACCATAGTAGAGAGAGGTCCTGCCCTCAACTTTTTTTTAACAGTAATTTAAAGTTTATTCCAGCTATAATGTAGGTGATTCTGACTTCAAGGTAGCATCACATGGCATACTTCTGAGTCCATTCCCGATATATTCTGTTGTACTTATCTCTGTCTGTTTTATAGATCCATGCAATCTCTGGCACTAGGGGGTCATCTGGGTTTGGATCACATAGCAGTGAACAAATGGATAAAAGAACATTAGAAACAATTTAAGCAGGAGACCACTGTGATCTTAGAATATCAAGACAAATGCTGCCATTACTGTTAATATTTGGATGATAAATTTTAGTTGTAAACGCAACCTTAGGTGGTTTGAAGGGGTAGTCTGTAGGGAAATGAATTGTCAAAAAGAATAAACCACCTTGATATGGGCTGTCATTAGGTCCCATAATTGTGGCTTGCCAATGAAACATGTCATCTCCAACTGGACCTGCAGAACATTGTGCTGGAGGGTCATGGGCCAAATCACTAAGTTCCTTATTAATTCGTTTCAGCGCCATAGTCTGTGCTTTTCGCCAGGCTCCTCACTATCCCGAGGTGTACTCAAAGGTCCGGCCAAAACTCTTGATTATCCCGACAGTGGGGAAGGGTTGTCTCTTCTTCTCACACCAGCTCTGCCAAACACAGGCACCGAGGGCCGAGGCCTCCCTCGAGCTGCGGCCTTGGCCTCCTCCCCATGCAGCAGTTGGTGCCTCCCTGGCCCTACAGGGCTCATGCACACAGCACCCTGCCCTCAACTTTTATGGCAGAGCCTAAGCTTCTAAGGCCTTCAGCACCTATAGTTGCAAGGACTTTAGCACTCAGCAAGAGGTGGCTGTTTCCAGGGTCCTAGAAAGAAACCTTAAGCAAACCAAGGGGCAGGGGGAATGGTCAGTAAATAGATTTTTGCAGCTCTTGGGTCTCATCAGAGGCATCTGTCACATTCCTTCCACAAGGGCTCAGGGAATATCTTGGAAGATGGTGCAGAAAGATTGTAAAAGCTAGAAGACTGCTGTGCTCAAGAACCCACATCCACGGCTAGCACAAGAGTTGCACAAGATCAAGCTAGTCAACATTCTAGCATAGAGGGGCTCATGAGTCCCTACCCCTAGCTGAGGAGCTATTTAACAGTTAGTTGATGACTGGCAGGGGAGAAAGACTTAGTTTCTTTAAGGGTGTACTACCTGGTAGATCAACCATAGTCCAGTGTATGGACCCACACCCATGGATATATGGATTCTGTAGAATATTGAGGAAGAAGAAAGAGGAGGAGGGGGGAGAAAGGAGGAGGAGGAGGAATTGGGGATTGGGTGGCAGAAGTATAGATTGGGTCTGGGAGAAGTTAGGAGAAGGAGAAGAGGATGGATATGGTCATAATATATGGTATACATGTATAAAACCACTAAAGAATGAATAAAAGATTTTTTAAAATGGAAAATGTGATGATTTGTATAAACTTGGCCCAGAGAGTGGCACTATTAGAAGGTGTGGATTTGTTGGAGTAGGTGTGTCACTGTGGTGTGGGCTATAAGGCCCTCATCCTAGCTGCCTGGAAGCCAGTATTCTGCTAGCAGCCTTCAGATGAAGATATAAAACTCTCAGCTCCTCCTGTACCATGCCTGCCTGGATGCTACCGTGTTCCTGCCTTGATGATAATGGACTGAACCTCTGAACCTGTACGCTAGCCTCAGTGAAATGTTGTCCTAATAAGAGTTGCCTTGGTCATGGTGTCTGTTCATAGCAGTAAATCCATAAGACAGCAGATTACCAGGAAACTGTCTGTATGCTTTGAGCATATTGGGAGATATCCCCAATATCTAGAAATATTGGGGATACTTTAACCCCAAGTGAGTCGTGAAAGTTAAGTCATCATCACTCATGGGATAGGATGTTCATAGATCAAGGCCCAGGAGGACCACCATGCTGGAGGATTCCTGGAAGCTACAGCTCTGAGTCCACACCAATCTTGCTACTTTCTTTGGAATAAATCCATACTAAGAAGCCAATACAGATTGCTAGAGAGGTTCATAAGCAATCCAAGAATGAGTCTAGTCTAACATTGTTTTATAGACTAGATGCACAGCAGGCTAAAAGCCGCTTGAAGTAGCATGTCCAAACTCTATATTCAGTTTTCAGAAGAGCAGGAACTTTGTTTAAGGGGCAGTCAAGCTTTCCCTTCTGATATGACCTTTACTCATCCCTGTCTTGGATGCTGAATCCACTACCTTCTTGTACACATATGGTAGAGCATTGAATCATCTGCCAGTTTAGGACATTAGGCTGTAACTCTTCTAGGAGGAGACAGACAGACATGGTTTTAGGCAGTTTCATGTGTGCCTCAGCTGTAGTGTGGTCTGTTTCCTGAGGTCGGTGATTAGGAATGTTCTGGGGGAAAAAGCATGTCCTCTGAGAGGAATATAGACTATGCTGGGCTCAGTGAGAAAGGAACCAATGGAGTACCAGCCTTGTGGTGCATGCTGGGAATCCCCACACAATGGAGGCAGAAACAGGAGGATGGTGAGTTACTAGGCTAGCCTGGGCTGCATAGTTGAATGTTTCTAAAAAATAAAACCCAAACTAACCCCAAAACAAAAAATAAATCCCAAATGAGAGAGAGAGAGAGAGAGAGAGAGAGAGAGAGAGAGAGTTCTTTAGTTACTTTAAAACAAGTAGAATAATTGTCCACACAGGGAATGTAGTGCACAGATGAAAGATCCCTAGGAAAAACAGAGCAGGATAACTCCTCTTGGTAATGGTGTCCCTAGAAGGAAGACTGGGAGGAGCCTACACAGCCAGTGAAGTCACTTTGATGTCAGACATCATATGAAGAGTGACACTTTCATGAATATCTTATTTTGGCTGGGACGGTCCCAACACTGGTGGCCTACAGATAGAAATTTCATAAGTAAGCCCACCTCTAATCCAGAATGTACCAGCAGGGACCAGGCCAGCATAAACACTTGGCATCTTACCCATGGCCAGTTGACTCTTTGTATCTGCAGAAGACTGCTCAGTGGGAAGCCGAGCCTGGATCTGAGGCAGAAGCAAGCGTTGAGTTACTGATTATCAGTTCACAGAAGAGAAATAAATCAGGAGGTATGAGCACTGGCTGGCAGAATAATGATCCTCTAGACATGGCTCTATCTTAGTCTGGAACCTGCAAGCAGGGCCTGATATATGTGAGGATATATTATGAGGGTCAAGGATGCAGATAGGGATCCAACTGTTGATCAGTTGTCCTTGAGATGAAAGTGTGTGCCCTGAATATCCATGGGCCCAATGTAATCACAGGAGTCCTTGGAAGTAAATAAGGCAAACCAGGGACCCAGAATCAGTGGCGTTGTAAAAGAAAGAGTTGACTAGTTTAAATAAAAATGGCTCCCATAAACTTATAGGGAGTGATGTTATTGATGGTGTGGTCTTGTTGGAGTAGGTGTGCCCTTGTTGGGGTGGGTGTGGCCTTGTTGGAGTAGGTGTGGCCTTACTGGAGGAAGTGTGTCACAGCGGGTAGGCTTTGAAGTTTCAGAAGCTCAAGCCAGGTCCAGTGTTGTTCTCTCTTCCTGTTCATCTAGATGTAGAACTCGGCTCTTTCTCCAGCACCTTGTCTGCCTGAGTGCCACCAGGCTTCCTACCATAATGATAATAGACTAGACATCTGAAACTGCAAGAAAGCCTCAGTTAAACTCTTTCCATATAAGAGTAGCCATGGTCATGGGTTCTCTTTACAGCAATAGAAACCCAAACTAAGACAGATGACTATTGGATTTGAAGATGGAGGAGCTGTGAGCCAAGGAACAAGAATGTCCCTTCTAAGCTGGAAGGGACATTCCAGTTCCTCCTCTGAGCATCCGCAGAGGACTATGCTTTGCTCATGACTTAATTGTTGTCCCCCATAACCATTTCAGACCTGTGGCCATTGCAAGATAAAGACACTGCTTTAAGTCACTCTATTTGTGGTGTTCTGTCACAGCGACAGTAGGAGACTCATTCAGACCCCTACTGTTCTCCTGTGGTGCGTCAAGGAACATTTACCTGTGTTTAACCTAAGGATTTTATCCACCTGAGCACAGGTCTTTTTTAAAGCAGGAAGGACAGAATCAATAAGGTCACTAAGACCTCCGGCCAATTTCCCTTAACAAAGAGCTATCAAAGGGCCGTCAGCAGGACATCTTTAGAATACAAGGACACAGGGTTTGTGATTTACTTACAAAGTTACAGTAGGTAGAAAAGGGACTGTGTCCCACAGCAGATTTGGAGCTGGACTGTGACGTATTGGCAGTTGGCATTTGCTGTCCTGCCATGCAACGTATCCTTGGGGACAGAGGGTTAGCCTGGGACTACCCTAGGTGGCCTTTGGCTATCTTATCCATGACTTGAATGATACATGATCTCAGGAGATCGCTTTGATTATCTGTTGTTTTAAGGGTGCAGAAATGACTCCGAGAGAAAAACCACTGTGAAGGTCTCTTCCTCACCATCTTGCTCCTCCTACTGCCCCACCCTTCTCCTGCTCCTTGTTCTTGAGATAAGCTCTCATTATGTTGCCCAGCTGGCCTAGAACTTATTGCATAAGTCGGGCTGTCATGGGAAGAAATGCCCCTGCCCCAGGCTCCCAGGTAGGTGTACTACCTGGGACATATAAAAACCAAGCAGTTTTGTCCCATGTCCTCATGTATTCCCCACAACAGTTCCATGAGACAGTTATGCCAGGTGGGAACCCATCTTGTGGAGGAGGACGTAGAGAATTGGAGAAGCTAAGCCTATTTCTAAATCATTCCATTAGCTGTCTGAAGAGCCGCAAGTCAAATCTGATGTCAGAAGTCCCCGTGTTAACTCATGACACCTCCTGAGTGACAGCTCCTGGGTGATACTCTTGGACTTTTTGTGAACACGGAGCAATAAGAATAATAGTTTTATGCACAAATATGTGCAATTTTGAGTCTTACCCTGGCTTGGCTAAAAAAACCAGTCATGTGATCTTGGGTTAAGTCATTTCCTCCTTGGGGCTTCAAGTTTCTAGTCGCCGATTGGGAAAATGGGGTTAGACTCGTTATTTTTAAGAATAGAAGAAAGTTTATTGAGTGGTCACAAAACAGTCTCCCACACTGTAGTCTCTGCCTCCCCACATTCTCTTCTTGGCCATACATTCTTCACCCCATCTCTTGCCTGCTCTTGAGAACCCCTTTGCTCGATGTTTGGACTTTTTCTTTGTTAAAGGGTCACTGTAGTCTCTCTCTCTCTCTCTCTCTCTCTCTCTCTCTCTCTCTCTATATATATATATATATATATATATATACATACACATACATATACATACACACACACACACATACACACACACACACACACACACATATATATCTGCAAGAGAGGAGACAAGACAGTTTTTCTGTGTTGCTCACATCCCTTCTGGGAACCCTACCTCCATTTCCTTTGCCAGGAGTATTCATCTTGCAATCCCTAGACAACCTGGCTCTTGTGTCTTCAAGACAGAAGGCAGGTGGCTCTCCGGTTGGAGCACCATCTCTCAGTGAGTGTGACAGTGGTTCCATTTTATTTCTGACACGTGTTGTGACACAAGAGTGATCCCGACTTCAGAGGTCATTACTTCTCTCTTCTTTTCCCCCATCTTTCTTTTCTTCCTTCAAGATAATAAAATTACCAGACAAGCCTGTCCCTCCTGACCCAGTCTGGCTTCATAGATATTTTCTTTTTGGGCAAATGGCTCTAATCTCCCTGTCCAGACTTTGTCACACATCTAAGTGAGTTCAATTCTCCTCCGGGTCAAACCCCTACATGCTGTGGTTTTCCTTTGAGTGTGAACCTTTTGGTATCTTTTGATATGAAATGGCCACTCTTGGCCACTGGATATGACTGGACAAAAGATGAAGAGATTTCACTTTGAGCAGATGGGAAAAAGAAGGATCTCGTTCAGAACAGCTTTGGGTGGGACAAATATACACGGGAAAGAATAAGAAGGAAGAAGGAAGGTCCGATGCTGGTTTTCCAGGTCCTGAGAACTAGAGGCTCACACTAGCCCTTGGTAGCCAGTCAGGAACATAAAGGTCACAGTCAGATTAGCCCCATGCCATGCCCTTCAGGTCTCCAGAAAACAAGAACAATGTGGGACCAAAGGCTAACTCACACTTGGCTCTAGTGTTTAGATTCTGGGGTGGAGGAGAACCACAAATGACTAGATGTTGGGAGATTTGGTGATGTTTGAAAGGGAGACATCGGAATGGAGATTGGAGAGTGATTGAGTGTGTGTGTGTGTGTGTGTGTGTGTGTGTGTGTGTGTGCACACTTGTGTGCATGTGTACATGCATGTGCTGTGTGATAGTGATTTTGTCCATGGAGGTGGCAGAGCTATAGTCTAAGTGTGGGAATAAACAGAAACAAAGGTGGACACACAGGAACAAGCCTGGTGTGGATCTCCTCTAGTCCAGACCATGTGGAACTTCAAGAACTCCAAGCCCAGAGAAACTGTGGGTGCTCTGCAAGAGCTGCAGCCAGGCTCAGAAGTGCTGCTTGTTTCTATGTATATACGCTGTGCGTTGGCTTTTCTTTCTTGTCGACCTTCCAGTCACTCCTAAATTCGGTTCCGTTCTCTGCCTCTCCCTGCCTGCCAGTGCTCTGTGCTCCCAGCCAAGCAGTGACATTTCCCCGAGCACAGACTGTGCCATTTGAGAGCCCCAGATAGACTTCATTTCAGGGGTTTGACTCCTCCCGTCTCCTACAGTGCCTATGAGTGTGTGTGTGTGTGTGTGTGTGTGTGTGTGTGTGTGTGTGTGTGTCTTGAATCCCTAATACAAAGAAAAAGAAGAGTCACTCCTCTCCAGGGTCTAGGCTTGATAAGTAATTCACAGAGCCCAACAAACAACAAATAGCCCCACTGTCCCATGGAGGCTAAACCTGGATGGAGGCAGGGTCATCAGCCTATTGAATTATTCTGTCTGAAAGCCCCAACCCTCTTTTGAGGGTGCTGGGGGCAAGAGGAGGCTTATCCCACTCACTGTTCTGCTTGGAGACAGATGGCTCCAGGCCTCCTTTCCAAGTGTGTTCGCCCTTCTCTTGGTCCAGCGGGCCTGGGAGATGGTTTTGCTCACTCTCTGGCTTTCTTATTCTACCCCTCAGGCATAGGAAGGCGTTACTCAGTCCCAGCTAAGCTTGGTACTTGTTCCCAAGGGCCAGATTGCACTCTGCCAGCTGCAAGAAGGGCCTCCAGGCCTGTGTCTGGCTGTGCTTGACACAGGTCCGTGAATATGTTCCTTGCAGATCCCTGGTGCCTGTCTGACCTTGCTCTTCCGGAGGGCTCTGATGTGGACCCCCTTTTTTGGGTTTCCATTTTCATGCGTGGTCCTTGAAGGCGTCTCTTCTTTCATTTTGTTGAAGTATAGATTCATGAAGAATATGGAACCAAGAACAGGATGCAGGCTTTTGAGATCAGTTATCTGAATACTGGCCCTTCTCTCTGTCAAAGGTCTTCATTTCTCCTTCCGTTCAAACTTGCTGTGGACTTCATTTTTTCAGAGGAGGGATGCTGAAGGCTCTTTCTCCCTTTGAAGCAAGTGCCTGACAAACTCTCAGGCTTCATTATTGCCTCCTTTTTCAACTGTCCCATGACGACTGAAAGGCTCTGGATTGGATGGGGCTATAGGCATGGAGAGACAGCCAGAGGTGGTGTGGCTGGGGACGACGTGCTCTGAGCTGCAGATTAGCTCCCAGGTGACCATGTACATTGCACGGAGGGTTTGGTGGGACCGTGACAGGAGACATGGCACCAGAAAGAAGTGTATCCATTTAATTTTCTAATCTTATTAACTTCTATTAGTGTGATTTGCAGTTCTGGGGATCCCATCCAGGGCTTTGCTCTTGCAAGGCAAGTGTTGTGCGGATGAGCCAGAAGCATCCAATGACCCACCTGCTTCCCTTTCTTTCTCCACGCTGTTTCTCCTGGAGCTGGCTCGGCTGGGGGGAGTGGGAGAAAAGATGGTACTTTGAGGAGGGTGCCGTTCCTGCCAAGAAAGGGAACTGTCAGCAGGATGAAGCCAAAATGGGGTGGGCAACCAGACTCCCTTCCCTTGGGGTAGCTGAGGACGACTTTCTTGGTGGTGTGGCTGCCAGGCTGGCCTTTGAGCTCCTGTCTTGGTCTCAGAGATGCGCTCTCTGAAGCATGCTGGGATCCTCCCACTCCACCCCCTTATTTAAATGCAACCAAAGAAACGTAATTCTTTAAGGACTGTAAGTCCCCAGTACAGAAAGGTTGTCCACTGTCATCGAGATCATCAAGAACTGAACGGAACAGCATTCCTTAAGCATCCGCTGTGGCCAAGGCTTTAAACATGCGGCTTCCATCACAGGGCTGCTGCTGACAACAGCTGTCATTATAGTGATGGGCATGTTCATAGAGTGCCTTTCATGTGCCAGGCATGCTCGCATCCGAGCTCCACAATAACCCTTTTATTTCCAACTGACAGACTAAGGAAACCGGCTTAAGGAGCATGAGGAACTCGCCCAAGGCCATGTAACTACCTCAGCGGCAAGGCTGGGCCCTGGCCTTAGCAACCACCCTGTGCCTCACCTTCGTCATCGAGAAGTACTGAAGTCCAAGTTGCCACAGGCAAGTGGTGTGAAATCAGATGCATATGATTGCAGAGGCCACAGGGACTCTCAGAGGAGCCGGAAGAGAGGAAGGTGTGCAGGGGCTTCCGAAGGAGCTACGGCTTGGTATGGATTTAGGCAGGTGAAGGGTGCCTCAGGTCTTTCAGGATAGATTCAGTTATATGAATGGGTGTGAGGCAGCTGAGGATCAGGGAAGAGGGCAGAGAACAATGGGCGCACAGCTTAGTGAACTAGAGGGGAGGAAGAGGACACTAGCAGCTAGGCACTGGTGTCCCCATGCACTATATATATATATATGTATATGTGTGTATATATTGTAATATATATTAATTTTTTATTTTTATTTTTTGCAGGGCCTAGGGGAGAATGAACAAACCAGTCTAAATCCCAGTTCTTCAGGATTTTTTTCTTGCTGCTTTAACAGAATGCCTGATGTTAGATAGTTATATAAAATAGAAGGCCATTTGTCTGTCAGTGCTGAAGTGGGGAAGTCCAGGGGTATGCCAATGGTAAATGTGACAGTCACCTCAGACTCGAAGGCAAAAATACAATCATGGGCGAGAAAATCAGACCAACCTCTCTCTCTGTCTCTCTCTGTGTATGTCTGTGTATGTATGTGTGTGTGAGTGAGTGTGTGTATGTATGTGTGTATGTATGTATGTATGTATGTGTATGTATATATGTATGTATGTGTATGTATATATGTATTATGTGTATGTATATATGTATGTTTGTGTGTATATATGTATATATGTGTGTATGTATTTTGTGTGTTTGTATGTATGTGTGTATATGTGTGTATGTATGTGTGTATATGTGTGTATGTGTGTATATGTGTGTATGTACATGTGTATGTATGTATATGTCTGTATGTGTGTATATGTCTGTCTGTCTGTATGTGTGTGTACATGTGTATGTATTTTGTGTGTGTATGTATGTGTGTGTATGTGTGTATATGTGTGTATGTACATGTGTATGTATGTATGTATATGTCTGTATGTGTGTATATGTCTGTCTGTATGTGTGTGTACATGTGTATGTATTTTGTGTGTGTATGTATGTGTGTGTATGTGTGTATGTATGTGTGTATGTATGTATGTATGTGTGTATATGTCTGTCTGTCTGTATGTGTGTGTATATGTGTGTATGTATGTGTGTGTATATGTATGTATGTATGTATGTATGTATGTATGTATGTATGTATGTGTGTGTGTGTAAATGTGTATATGTATGTATTGTGTGTGTATGCCCATGCTCTTGAGCATGCATGTAGAAGCCTATGGAAAAGAGAAGAGGAAGTTAGAGTTACTGGAGCTGGAGTTTCAAGCGGCTGTGAGGGCCCTACATGGGTGCTTGGAGGCTGAATTGGGTCCTTTGGAAGAGCAATAGGAGTTCTTAAACATGGAGCCATCTCTTTAGCTTCCAATATATATGTTTTTCTTCTTGGTGTGGGGTCTTGAACCCAGGTCTCGTGTATGCTAGACAAATGTTATTTTTAAAGCATGGGACCCATTCCTGTGAGAAAGGCATTGCTCTGCACGTGACCTGATTAGAAGCCTTACTTCTTTCAGCAGTTAGAACAGCAGTTAAATATCCATGCCAGTTTTAGAAGGGACACTGAACCCACAGTGGTGAGGGCGCCTGCCGTGCTTCACTGGGGAGGACAGCGATCATTCATGTATGGACTTAGACTGTGTCTCTGTTTATTATCTGTCACGTAAATGCCACCCACAGTTGCCAAGGTCCTGCCCTCAGATGACACACTCTGTGTCATCGCTACTCTTCCCCAACCTCAGGGCCCTCAACACTGAGTCATCCAGCCCAGTTGTTGCGTCTGTTTTCCCCCTTCTTTTCTGTCACCATCCTCTTTGAGATCGCTGTCATTACATGCCTGTGTGATTACAGCAGACTCCTGACTGCTCTCCTGCCTTCTGTCAGTCATCACATCCAGCCACCCTGTACCTTCTCAAAGGATTCATTCTCCCAAAGTCCCATCCTTCTGATCTTGCTTGCTCTCTCAAACCTGTGCTAACTCACCTGGCCTCTGAGGTTGAGGCTAGTCTTTTAGCTGAATCACCTACAGTCTACTTTCCTCTATCGATCGATTGGCTTTGTTTGTCCATGCACCAGCAGGCTATGCCTTGTGCTGTTGAGACTTCACCCTCACACCATCTGCCAGGACCACACCCTCTTCTCCTTGACACCTAGCTGGCTGCTTTCAGCCTGGTTTTCTAAAACTAGCCCAGTCCCACAACTGTCCTCCGAAGGTGCTGTTCCCCAGCCCAGTTTCTGAGCTCTCTTCTTGATGGGAATTGTTTACATTTCTCCGTGTCTTGCTCGTTGAGCCAATGACAGATCTCCAAGGAAAGCCAAACGTGTCTCTAGATGTCTGGGAAAGTCCACATCATTTGACTTTTGGTTCCTCTAGATTCCTCGTGAAGAGCCCCATTGAACATACAGTAGTTAGCATGTATGTGGGACTGGAAATTATGGTAACAAAGTAGTGGAGGCTGGGAGAAGATTCCTTTTTGGTAAAGAGAGGCATAGAGCAGAGGCAGTCGTTCACGCTCTGGAAACCTTTGGTGCTTCTGTCTGGGCCATGGGCAGCTCAGCCTTGCTTTTCTCCTCGGAAACTGCCCCCTCCTACCCTTTTACAACTCCTAGTCCATGCAGAATGCAAATGGGGGTTGGGTGAGCATTGGCGAGCTTTGGCACTTAAAGGTAAGCGCTGCTGCTCGCATGACGTCCCTCAGGCACCACTGGGAGTGTTTGAGGAGTGAATGCTTCGACAGATGAGTTTGGAGGCCAGAATGAAGAATGGCAGACAGTGGAGCGCACCCGTCATCCTTTAGCACTAATGTGCGGGCCGTCCATCCATTATGTCCTTAATGACAAAAACAGTGGAACAGCGATAATGGCGTGGTGGGCGGAGCAAGCAGGATGAGTGATGGGTGTGGACATTGGGGGAGCCTGCTCTCATCCTGGGGAATTGGAGCTCCAAGCAGGCTTTCTAGTTTCAGGGGTGTGCGCGCCATGCTCTGCTGGCAAGATGCCCCTGTGGGACCCAAAGGGGGAAGAAGAATCCTTCGCTTGGGATCTTGGGGACGTCAAACTACTTCTTACGCAACAGCCTCCTAATGAGTTAAGTGTAAACGAATCAGAAGCAGATGGAACAGATCGTTCTGGAAATACACCCGAGGTTTAAAAATTAAGGGAAAAAGCAGTTGGCAAAAGGCATTTTGGGGTTTGCCAAGACCCAGAACATTTGAAAAACAGTTCAAGCTTTTTTTTTTTTTTTTTTCTTTTTCTTTTTCTTTTTCTTTTCTCTTTGGTTGCAAAACCCCAAACGCTGCCTGGAGGCAGTAGAAAGAGCTGGGCCTCCATTCTTTCAAGCTGAAGTTCTCCTGCCGTGTGGGTAATGGGCCCCAGACAGGAGGCAATGGGCTATGGAATTACATGGAGAGGGACTGTCCAGGAGCAAGGCAGACTCTCCACGTGAGGGAAGGCCCTGGAGCCCAAAGCTCCCATCTGGGCCTCAGCCCTGTAGGCCTGCTTTGAGCTGTAACCCAGGCCTCAGGTGGCACCTCTCTGTGTCTCCTAAGAACTTGACTTAACTCCTGCCAATCTAGAGGAAGCTAATTTGAAAGGGAAGTAGAATTCAGTGTTCCAGGTAAGGGACTTCTGTCTTGAACAAACACCAGTTCAACAAACTATAAGTGCATTCCTTATTTTAAGTCCGGGCTTGGGGGTGGTGGGGTGGTGGTGGTTAAACAATTTTTTTTTTTAATTAGTCACATTTGGCATAACCAAGGCTTTCCCTAGAGGGACTGTCTTGCCAAGGGAACATAAATAAAAAGCAACTGTCTCAAAGGAAAACCCGAATCCAGCCGTTTCTGAATCTGCCGGCTGTTTAACTGTACATCAGATAGCGAAGCTTTCTGTACGTCTGCTTACTAACAGGCCACTCTGAAAAGTGGCTCCCATTCTACCCACCATGCATGTGAATCAGATATATTGGGGATTGCTCTTTTGGTAATGCACAAACACCCAGAGCTCTCTGTTATAGGAACATTGGATTCTCCACGTCCCATACTCGGCCCACTTGATGAATCTCACTGTAGCTGCTCCCTTCCTTCTAAACACTTGCCCACAAAGGTTGACACCTCTTTCAAGCTCTCAGACCCTGGCTTTCAGGTGGAGGTGCCATATAAAGAAAGTCGAGTTCTCTGTTCGAGGCAGGACCGAGCAAGGTCCCGATGGAGGGATGTGAGGGCTTCCATTTGTAAGCAGAAAGACTACTTTGTGCTTCTCCTTCTCAGAGTGGCTCAGTGACCTGGGGTCCCACCACAGCATTTTGCTCTCCTTAGTCTAGGATCTTCCATTTCCAAGACACGCCGTCCTTGTTTGTGGTTTTACCCGAAACCAAGTCTGGCAAAGCGATATTGGTGTTTTGCTGTGAGCCTCCTCTTGCTGTCTCTATCCTCTGCTGCCCTTGCCTGCTTTCAATGGGCTGGGGATGGTCCAGGGCTCCCTGCATGGAGATGGGAGTCTGGAGCTTCTTGCAGTGTAGGCTATAGGTGGTACAGGCTGTGCTAGGGTGGAGTCCAGCTCAGCTCCCATCCTCTCTGGAAACCCAGATTGACTCTTTACTCCCCCATTTACCCCTCCATATGTTGTTTGTTGTTGGCTCCTAACTTGATCCCCCAGTGAAGACAGGCCTGGAGAACCCAACCCACAGAGCTGAGGACAACAGCTAGCGATTGCATAATTCTTTCTTGGGATCTTTGAGCGTAAAACTGCCCGGTGCCTCTTCCCCAAAACACACAGAAAATACAGAGAGTCAATCATGTCATTCAACACAGGGGCACTCTCAGATGACAAGGTCTCGGGCAAGGTCTGGTGCCCCCTCATGTCCTTGGCTTTCTTTCTGTATCTGATCTCTGTTCTCCACCAGGCTCTGTTTTGTTCAGTGGCATGGTGTTTATCACTGTTTCAACACCCCATATGGACCATAAGCTCTTTTAGGGCGAGATCATGCTTTGCACTTCTCTGCAATTCACACAATGCCGAGCAGAGTGTCACGGACGCAGAATCTGCTTCGCAAATATTTAATTGACAGGGAAATGTTGAATTGGACAGAGTTTGTGGCAGCTCTAGTTTGCTTCAGAAAGATTGGCACCAGGTCCTTAATCTAAAAAGGGGCTGCTCTAGGTCTCGGTGCTGGGCCCTCCGTGTCAGGTGAGATCCCTGTTGGTCCCAATCTTTGTTCCCATCACTAGAAGTCTCCTTATTATGCCACATTGAGCTCCCAAGGCACACTCTAAAATTAAAAAAAAAAGGCTTTGGGGGGTTGATACGGTCCTAGTGAAGTGAAAAGAAAGCAGAAATTCTAGAATGGGAGGGGAAAATGCCTATGAAGTCTCCTAGTGGGACTTTATTCTTATCAAGCTCTGGGTTCCTTGGTGGGTATGCTGGGTGACCTGAGGGTCCCCTTTCATTACCTAAACATGAGAGGGAAGAGTCTGTCTGTTTGTCTCTCTGTCCGTCCCTGCCTGCCTGCTTCTTACCTGAAAGAGAAAGAGGGCACACTGGGTTTTGTTTTAAAAACAGAGGAAGAGGAAATGAGAGGACGGTGCTTGCTCAGATGGTACTGCTCGTTGAGTCTGCACTGAATGGTCACTTACCCTCAAAGGCGGCAGCAGACACTTCTGGAGGGTGACTGTATGACACAGAGGGCTTTGTTTCAGACTTTCTCCTGTGTGTGTCCGAAGTAGAATTGAGTCTTAAAGAAGACCCTTGCCTTCTGCTCCTCCACTCTCTTCGCTGACCAGAGGGTTCTGTTGTACAACGTGTCTGACTGTATGTCGCAGGATGAAAGTGGGCCTTCATACAGGAAAGGGAAAAACAAAGCCAGGATTCTAGATCTCTCTCTCTCTTTCTCTCTCTCTCTCTCTCTCTCTCTCTCTCTCTCTCTCCCCTTATCTCTTTCTATACTTCCTCACAAATATCCATGAGCTGCAGACAGAAATCCCATTGCAATATGCAGACTGAGTGCTAGACTTGGGGCTCTGGGTTAAATGGTAGTGGGGTGAGGGGGTGGCTGTGAGGCCCTGTGTGCATGCCCAGAGGGAGCAGGGTGCAGGCAGGTTCCCTAGGACTCAGAGTGAGGGCAGAGTCTCCTGCCTCACCCTGCATGCTTGCTGCTACCGCCTCTGTTCACCCTGCCAGCCAGCTGGGAGCCACCGTGTGATTGATAGCCCCAGCTTGAGTGGAAAGTCCGGATTCCATGCAAGACAGCTAAGGAGGTAGGAGGGAGAGCTGCTTCTAACATCTGCAACAAAATTAAAAATTAAATAAATAGAATTTGTTAGTTTACAAATAGAACTGTTACTTGTTACTCAGGGTATTAACAATCTTCTTTTTGGATTAAATTTTTTATTTTTATTTTTAATTTTTTTTTTCTGGTAACACCCGTGAAAGACGTTTGTTTCAGTTGCCAACATTTCTGCAGAACTAATGTGGGTGGATTGTGACAGATATAATTTCTCCATCCTACACTTTCATCAACTTGAGTTCTGTTAAACTATGCCCGCTGGGCTCAGCTCCTTTTAAAGTTTCCGCTTTGACAGGTAGATTTATTAGTCTTGAAATTTGTACAAATCAGATGTCACTCGTGGCAACTTGTCAAAATGTCAGTCTGGCAAGGCAGCATGAAAGGCTTTCTGGAGAGAGACAGACGCTAGGCAGGCTTTGGAGAACTCCAGCGTGTTCCGTGGAGGCACGGAAGGGACTCCAGCCCTTGATCCTGGGGGCTTTACTTTATTAAATATCTCTAGCTGTACAGAGGGGATGGGCTTTCAGATCCAGGTCTCAGAGACATCAAGTCTGACAGTTCCCAAACGGTGGCTTCTGTTGCTTGCTCCTGGTGTCAAATTTCCTTGCCTGTTTTGTTCAGTTGGTGGCAGAAGTCGCTGCCCGCCTGCCCGCTGAGGAGGAGGTGGGGGTGGGGTTGTCCTGTGGTTGTGTAGGGGAGCTGAGCAAACCCAGGTCTTTTGGTTTTCATCAGATGCTGAGTGGTTCCTGGGACTGTATAGATGCTCAAAGCTGGCTCCTTTGGCCAAAAGGAGAGCTTAGCTTCAGGCCTGTAAGTTCAATCCTCAAGCTAGCTCCAAGGGTGGAATGTTTGGGTCTCAGGTTTAGAGCAAGAGGCTGCTCTCCCATAGTGACAATAGATGGCAGTCCCATTTGGTCTCAGAAGACCCAAGGTTCTCTCTTTCCCAACGGGTGCTTCCCCAAAACCTCCAGGACTTTCCCATTCTCCAGCCTTCTGTTAGTCAAGGATCCTGTGATTCTGCTAGCTCCATAATTATCTTAGTTTGACATGGCAGGAAATGTTATTAATAGTCAGAAAGCAAACTGCATGTCTTGCCTGGTGTGGGGCAGAAGAGGGAGGTAGGAAGAGCTAAGCCGTGGGGCTGCACGTGGCTTTCAGACTGTGACAGACTACTTGAGTCCGGATGGATATGTGTGTTAGCGCCCCCGGGCAGATAGCCTCTGAGCAGGCATGCGAGGGCGGGCCAGGACTTGTAAGTGGAGAGCAAGTGATGGCCCAGAAACTCATTGTGGACCGGCATATTCCATATCTCCACTTGTGTTCACCTGGCTCTCAGTATCCACACAGCTTCTCTCCCCTACTCCTGTGAAGTCTGGGGAGCTTAATGAGGTTTGTCCTCACAGAGAATGAGGACAATGGGAGACAGGAGACTGTTGTCAGTGTAGGCGCTCTGACTCCTTGCTTCGGGAAGGGGCTGTGGAGAGTGGCCATCGAGGACCTGTTGGGATCCACCTCTTACTCTGAGATTTGTGGTCTCTGAGGCAAATTCAGACTTGAGAAGGCTTGCTCTCTCTCTTCACCCCCTACCCCTTCGTTTTCCTCCCGCTTTTCATTGCTTTGGGCATTGCATTGTTGAACTCTTTTTTTTCTTCACTAGTTCCCAGAAACTCTCGCTACAATATCTTCCTGAAGGGTGACACTCCTTTAACTGGGGATTAGGTGACACGGAACAAAAAACAAAAATCTGGGGAAATGGAGCAGAAGCTAAGATCAAGGCTAGGGAGTTAAGAAGGCTTCTGAGACGCTAGAATTCTCTTTCTGAGAACCATTATTCCTTCAGGACGCCCCCGACCCTATCTCTAGAGCCCAGGGCCTAGCTTATTTTTAGAGGCAGAAGGACAGGTGAGGAAGGATCATCTCTAGCCTTCAAAAGGGCCTTGCTCTCTAGGGAGATGATGGAGCCTCCACACAGAGCCAGTCTCTCACCCACTTCAATAGCACATGAATTCAGGTGCACTGGTAGCCGCAGAATCTGAGGCATGGAGTTAGGAGTCTCCTCTCCCTGCAACCAGGAGGCAGCTCTGCTGTATCCTCCCCGAGCAGAGCAGAAAGATCAAGTCCCCTGTTGATGGTTCTACGGGTGTGGCTGGGTGAGCCATGCTCCTGACCTGGCAACTGTGTGAGATTATCTCAGGTGAGAACTCTCAGACATCAAGAGACAGCATAATGATTATGGCCCCGATGATGGAGTAACTGTGGGAATCACCCTAATAATCCCTTAGGGGTGTGTCAGCCTCTCAGAGGCTACAGGCGCTTTCATGAAAATGAGCTCATATAACCTCAGCCTACTTCTGTAGGCGGAGAGATCTAGTGGGTCTTGCGGAGTAGTTATGTAGGGAAAACTGAGGCACAGGGCTTATACTGTCCACTCTGGCCTCTATCACTGAGATACTTGAGTCCTGGAAAAGTGATTTTTTTTCTTTTATGCTAATGTCCCAATGTGGGTTAGTGACATATACAAAGACACAGATTCATGGGTATGCATGTATATACATAAACACAGACACACACACACAGACACACACACACAGACACACACACACAGACACACACACACACACACACACACACACACACACACACACACACACAGAGACACACCCCTGTGAGTTCCAAATCCCAGTAGCCTTTGCTCCAGCATACAGTCCCGAAAGGCTCACCCATGTGTCCCCTCCCAGATCCCCTCTCCCCTCTCCTGTGCTGGCACCCATTATTCACCAGCAACAGGAAGCCAGCGGGAACAAACATACCAGGGAAACTGGGATGCCTTTCTTTAAAAGACATTGGTGTGTGCCACAGCACAGGGACACAAGCTGTTGTGTGGCTGATACATTCTGTCAGTGTCCTGATCTGCACTGGGTCAATGGTTACAGTAGGGGAATTTTCTAAAACCCCTCCTCCAAGGACAGCTTTGCCTGTCCTGCCTGGCAAGTTAGGCCACTGTCACTCCAGGCAATTGGATTTCAGGGGCCAAATGGGAAACAGGAAAGCAGAGGGTACTTTCTGTTAGCCGAGCCTTGAGCTTCCATCTCTGCTTCGTCATTTCAGCAGGCCAGCAGGGAAGAGTGGGGGCAGGAGAAGGGGGAAGGCGGGGAAGAAGAAGAAGGAGGAAAAAACCCACCAGCCCAGCTGGCATTAGTTCAGAAAGCTCTCCAACTCACACATCTGGTTCTTATATTTCAAAGTTAATTAGTCATATTGAGGCTGTCTGAAGATAAATTTATCATCCAGAAAAAACACAAACAGTTTGAAAAATGAAAGGAAGTGAGGTGACACGGCTTGACGTTTAAATAAATCATTTTAACATGATTAAAAAACTTGTCCTGTCTGACACCCAGCACTTGGGTACTTTGTAAAGATTTTTTTTTCCTTTCCTCTTTTTTTCCCCCTCCGACAAAGACAAGTCCCTGCTTGGTCTACAAAAGCCCTTACCATTCAATTACTCGGTACAATCTTTGGCCAATTGCTTTTCTGAGTGACTAGCAGGGCATACAGCCCACAGCTGGCCCTACTCTCTGGGCTGGCAGCAGGGGGCCTGGGGTATGCAGTGATTATCCCAGGGGGAAAACTTGGAGCAAACATTAAGGGCTTTGGGCAACTGGAGGGCTTTCCTGAGTGAGGAGAATAAGCTCCTGACGGTGTCCTCTGGGCCTCGGCTGATTGAGCAGGAAATCCATCCACGACCCGAAGAAGAAAGATCTTCCTGCAATGCCTGGACCAGATGTGTCCTGTTCCTGACACCCCATCCCTGGGCATGTACGCCAGCTTGGACTCTTAGGTTAATGGAATTAGGATGGAGACTTTCTCTGGCCAAGCTAGAGTGGGCAGTGGCCAGATGGGGTGGTAACAATGTAAGACACCACGAGCTTTCCTGCACTGGTTGTTTTAGGAACAGATGGGAAAACCTGGAATCCAGCACTCTATACATCCAGAAACACCATGGTCCAGTTGACTCACTCACGCGTCCCTCCCTGTGCTGGGCCCTGTCAGCGAACCCACCTTGTGCTCTTTGCAGAGGTTGCTGGCTCCTGTCCTGTCCAGTGACTGACAATTCTCCCCTGTCTGCTGAGCAGTGCGAGCAGATCCCTGGGTGGCTGTCTCGATGGTGCTGGTGGTATGGCAGGCGTTCTTGATTTGGCAGAAGAGGGTGGGGCAGGCTAGGGTTTTCCCTAATCCCAGGAGAAACTAGTCCGTGGGGGCATTTCTTCTAGGTGGCTTCTCCTTGGATTGTGTTCTCTGGGCAGGAGAGGTGTGATATAATACAACTCGCGAGCGTTTTCTCCTATTAGCAATTTGGTCTCGTCAGTTTTGTTAATGGGATAACAAGAGGTGCTGGTTATGGTGCAAAAGCCTCATCGTGTTGGTAATTTTCACTGTAACATGTTAGCAATCTGTCACTATTTGTTTCCAGCAATACTGGCACAAGCCTGCTTACAACGGGGGCTTTCATTTTCTCTCCACATTGCCAGACTGTTCTTTCTGTCTCTGGCTAGGTAGCTTCCCCTATTTCGAGCTGTCTCTGTCCATCTGGTTCTGCAGACTTCCACGTCTGCCCATGTTTTTCCCTCTCACCTCCCTGACAGCTACTTCTAAGCTTGCATCAGAGGGAAACACCATCTTCGGTGACCTGTGATTGTGGAATTCCGGAGCTAGGAGCCCCGACTGTCATTACCGCTGTCGTCTGTCAGAGGGAGGACAAAGGTCCGGAGGAACAGGGTCTTTCCCTAGGTGTCACAGTTTAGATGCAAGGTCAAGCTTCATGATTTCAAGCCCACCATGCATTTCTTTTTTTTGGGGGGGGGTAATTGAGATAGGGTTTCTCTGTGTAGCCCTGGCTGTCCTTGAACTCACTCTGTAGACCAGGCTGGCCTCAAACTCAGAAATCCTCCTACCTCTGCCTCCCGAGTGCTGGGATTAAAGGCGTGCGTCACCACTGCCCAGCCAGTCATGCATTTCTAGACGCATTTGTATGAAGAAAGCCCGGTGGGTTCAGAAACTAATGTTTCCCACTGGGGATAATATCCTGGTGAAGGTAAAGTCACCGAAAGGCTCTTTTACCAAGCTCTTCCGGGAAGGACCCTTTAGCCAAGTGATTTTCTGGAGAGATGCTACAGTTTTAGGGGCCTGCCTCTGGGATCAGGAAGGAATCTTGAGTGACTCTTGCTTGGCTTCAACCATGGTCACCTGTTGTCCTGCACAGCAGTCCTGGTCATACATCGCTGCTTCTAGTCCTGCAGTTTGTAAGTCCTGTACCCCTGCTGTACCCCCCAGAAGTATTCTACCTTGCCATGTTCATTGCTGGGGTGGCTAGGAAGCCTTCATGTTGGAAGCATTCCTCCCCATAGCTGGAATCCTAGTATATGGAGACCAGAAGACTTACCCCATCATGTTAAGATGACTAATTCTGAGGGAGAGGACTCCAGTTTGAGTCCTAGATCAGCCATTAAATCATTTCAGGACTTTCCTAGAAGGGAGCCTTTGGCCTTGGTTTCTTTAACTTTAAAATGGGGATTGTTTTTTTTTTTTTTTAATAGTCTGCTCATGGACTTTTAGTAGGGAGGAGACAAAGGTCTGTACAGTCATGCTGAATGCTTGAACCCACCAAAGAACTATGCTATGAACCAAACACACAGCTTGTTACCCAGGAGTGGTAAGGTGATACAAGTCCAATCTCTGACTGTCTTCAGAGCAGTCCAGGGGGAGAAGATGCCTGTACAGTCACAGTCACTGTGGAATCAAGGGGATTTGTTTACATGGACGGTCAAGAGGAGTCTCTAGGTTAGAGGCGTTTAGAGCATAAGATGGATATTCAGATTTCTGCAGCAGGAAAAAAGAGAGTGCTTGGACGTGAGTGTTTAAGGCTATCCCAGGATTGCTCATGTTCCTTGTGTCCAAACCGCCCTGTGAACTGTCCAAAGCTTCCTTGATTGCTTCCGATAAAGCTACCTGCTGACTCTGAAATCTTAAGAGTAGTCTCATCACATGTCACAAAATAACAAGCATGGTTCACAGAGGAGGGCAAGTCAGTAAAGACATCCTGGAAGGGACTGAATGCTTCCTCAGAGTCGCCTCTCCACCCTGCCTCCTTCCAAACGTGGCATGGCTGTAGTATTAGTACTGAGCTGGCCCAGCCCTCATCTTTGTCTGTCCTTAAGGTACTCTAGCTGTGAGTTCTGCCTGCCTGCTTGCCTCTGAGTTTCCAGACTATGGTGTGTGTGTGTGTGTGTGGTTACATGTACATGTGTGTGAATGCAACCCTACCATATCCTTCCATGCACTCTAATCTCTGCTTTGTAAATTGGAAGGTTGAGGTTTGAGGCCAGGTCATTTAGCTTCTGTGGGCTTCAGTTTCCACCCACAGTCCTTCCTGTGACCAGCCCATGCTCACTCTGTACCTGGGACCCCTGTAGCGGAGTGTCTGGAGCGCGTTGACTCCGGTGTTTCCCTCTCATGAGAGAAACGACCTCTTTTTCAAACCATTCACCCTCGTTAGAAAACAAACTGCCTTGCTGTTTATTTCTTCTTCTGGAGATTGAGGAAGGTGAGGGCGGGGCCCTTCCCTCCTTGAGTCCTAATGTCACGCACAGCACGTGTGCTGTACCCACCTGTTGGCTGAATGTGGAAGTCTGCATGGAACGGCCATTGATGGCTTCCTCTAGTTGCCTCTCTGGGTTTCTGTAAAGGTCACTAATGGTAGCTGTGGAAGTAATTTGAAAATGTGCAAAGAAATATGCCAAGTGTAAGCTGTTAACATTCCTCTCCCAGGGGAGGCAGAGGATTTTTTTTTCTCTTTTGCCAAAATATCTCAGTTGCCTTGAGGTTGAGCCTGGCAGAAACTGGACCCCTCCCAGGTGTGTCTCTCCCACCTACACAGGGACACTTTGAGCCAGACCCTGGCATCTCAGGGGAACTTAATTCTCTTTTAGGATGGTTCTTTTGTGTCTGTTGTCACTCCGGGCTGGACTGGGAGACAGTGGGGAAGAAAGATATTGCGGGGTCTCTGTTCCTAAGCGAGTCACACTTGAGGGGTGGACAGAGGCAAGGCTGATGTGCAAAGGAGGACATTTTAATTTAGGCATTCCCTGGAATGGGCCCAGAGAGTTTAGGTGCTGAGGCAGTTAGGGGGAAGCAGGGATTCACCCTGCAAAGAGGAAGCTGACAGAACTGTTTGGAAGAGTAGGTTTACCCTTCTAGGAATGGGGTGAGATTTCTTAGAGCAGTGCCCTTCTCTGCTTTATTGCTCATCAGCACATGCATGCACACATGCACTCATGCACACATGCACATATGCATGCATGCACCCACATCATTTCCCACAGGTGCCTTTTTAGGCAGTTTTTCTTGATCACCCCTAACACACACACACACACACACACACACACACACACACAAAACTTTAAAATGTCTAAAATTTGAAAGCCATACTTTATTTTGTATATGCAACAGCACTACAGTAGCATATAATAGAGTGATTTACTGTTGATCTAAACACTGGGCCATTTCAGGTTGTGAAACTGGCCTCCCTAAACGCACAAAACAAAGCCTGCTTTTCCTAAGTGGGTCAGGGCGACGGACAGATGTGCTCTGATTTCTCTTGTCTAAGTTCTAATGCACTGATAGCCAATGGATGACAAAGGAAGCCCAGCTTTGACCAGCACCATCAAAGGAAGAACTCATGTTGGGTTCTTAGGAGGAAGCAAAAATAGTTTCTTCTGTGTCAGTACTCAAAAAGTTGAATCCACGTATCTATAATGAAATATAAAAAAAAAAAAACTATGACAGAAAAGAAAAGCTTTATATTGTCTTTCGTGGCTCATGTGTCCTTGTGCCTGCATTCCACCCTTCTTTATCAACATTACTCTTTTTTGGTCTCCTTTCTAAATGTTAGAATACACCCACCTGATGCCTATATATATGTCATATACATATATACATACATACATGCATAGATACACACCTACCTACATAATACTTGAATATATACATACATGCATACATATGTGCATCTATTATCATGTATGTATATACATACATATTATACATTTTATAGACTAGGGTATGAGGGAGAACATATGGTCACCTTGCTTAATATTGTGTTTTTCAGGTCCATCCTTTGTCCTGCAAATTTCATGATCTCATTTTCTTTATAGCTGAGTAATATTCTATTATATGTGTATGTATGTGTGTGTATGCACACACATGTGTGTATGTATGTATGTATATTATTATTATTATTATTATTATTATTTTCCTGGAAACAGGGTTTCTCTAAATAGCCCTAGCTATCCTGAGACTTGCTCCATAGACCAGGCTGGTCTCAGACTCAGAACACTCACCTGCCTCTGCATCCCGAGTGCTGGGATTAAAGGCCTGTGCCATCATATACCTGCCTTACAGATATTTCTTTAATTGTTCATGTGTGATAGCAGATATAGCAACAATAAACACGGATGTACAAAGATCCCTATGCTAGGACACGGGGCCCTCGGTGTGTGCATCCAGGAGAGGAATGGCCTGTCCCATGGCAGTTTTATTTTTATGTTTTTGAGGGACCTCTGTATTGATTTCCATAATAGCTTTCTTCATTTGCACCCCCACTGGCTGTGAACAGGGGTTCCCCTTTCTCCACATCCTCCCCAACATTTGCTATTCATTTCCTTGATGATGTATTCTGGCCTGGATGAGGGGTTATCTCAAAGTAGTTTTAATTTGCATGTTCCTCACAGCTGGGGATGCTGACTGCTATATAAGGCAATTAGTTACTGGCGGGCTGCACTTCTTCTCTTGAAAACTGCCTGTTCATTTCATCAGCCCACTTGGTGACTGGCAGTTTTACTTCTTTGGCATTTAATTTCTGCAGCTCCTCATGGATTCTGAGCCCTGCTTTGCAGTCTGTAGCTGGTATGGATTTTTCTCCTGTTCTGTGGGGCTGTCTGTGTGCCCTGGTGATAGTTTCTTTTGCTGTGCAGTGGTCTTTTAATTTTGTGTGATTCCATTCATTGATTCTTGGGGCTGGCTCCTGTGCTACTGGAGTTCTGTTCAGAAAGTTTTTGCTTACACTGAAATAGTATTACCAGGTAGGTATATAATGAAGCTACGCACGATATTGTATTTGTGACTTTTGAGAAGGCCATAAGTCATGGCCACATCATAAATTTTAAACCCTTAGAACTAACCGGGTTTCCTTGCTGAGGTCCTGTTGTCTCTAGATGGATACATACTACAGCTTCATGCTTTTCTGTTGTCCCAAACAATTCTGGTGGCCTTGTTTCCTTCCCTTCTAATGGGGATTAGCAAACATTGGCCAGGGAGACACAGGCCAGAATTCAGGGTTCTAGGAGGCCTCTCCAGGGTTCAGATGATGGTCAGGAGCTCTTGCCCGTGCCCCTTTTCACCATCACCACCACCACCACCACCACCACCACCACCACCATCATCCTTTCTTCCTCCCACATGATCCACATCTCTGACAGAACATTTCCCTTTTCGCTAAAACCGTCTGGCTTCTGTGGTAGTTTTAATGGGAATGACTGCCATAGGCTCATATCTGTGAATGTTTGGCTCCTAGATGGTGGGGCTGTTTTGGGAAGGATTAGGAGGTATGGCCACTTGGGGGTGGGCTCACTCCTCCTCCTATAGTCTGCTTTCTTCTACCTTTGGGGTTGTTATATAAAACTCTTAGCCTTGGCTCCAGCACCATGCTTACCTGCCTGCCGCTACACTCCATGCCCTGATGGTTAATACGTTCACCCTCTAAAACAGTAAGCAATGTGACAAATATCTCTGTGCTTTTGTCCCCGGTACCCCAGCACCACCACCAAGCATTCTTCTACTACCAAGAACCTCAGAACCTCTACTCATTTCTCCATGGTCTTCTCGGGCATCAGCTCTGCCGGCTTCCCTCTCTCCTCGTCTCCCCAGAATACTCCATCATCCTTGAAGATTCTGCTCAAACGCCCTCCTCTGTGTGGACCACATTTTTCTTGCTCTGGTGTTTATGTCTTCCTCTATTACAGCCTCTAGGGCCAAGTTTTCCAAACCGTGGTTCAGACATAGTACTTTGTGAGCATCAGTATACTTAGAGAAAGACAATGAGACAATACGTTCTCAAATGGAAATAGCCTTAAAAAATCCAAGACGTAGGGTCATTATAGTTAGAGCATCGACAGTTGTCTATCTCAGCGTTCACCGTGACTCTCCTCCATCCATGACCCGAGATGTGATGTTGGTCTTTCTGTGTCCAGTATCGATCACAAGATCCAGTCAGTATATTTGACCCACAGAAAGGACTGTTTAGTTAAATGGCTGCTTTATGTCTTGTCTCTATGCTTTATCATTATCACTACTGGGTGCAGGGAGTGCTGATCACGCTTGAATGTGTTTAGAAAGTAGGTGGAGAAATGGAAATGGTAGAAGGAAAGAAGGGAGGGGAGGAAGGAGGAGGGAAATGCATTCAATTCTCATTCTTTGTCCTCATGTCTGCCAGCGGTCCCATAAAATCACACCTTCTAGTCACTTTAGCCAGCTTGGTCTGTGTAAGTACATTCTAGAATGTTTGCACAACAACAATGAGATTGCCTAATGACGCCATTTCTCGGGATGTATTCCCATCATTAAGCAACGGATGACTGTACTCTAAGAAGGCCATAATACCTGCCCTGTATGTACATACGTCACAGGATTGTGTTAAGGTAGACCACTGTGATAAAGTACTGCGTGCAAGTGAGACACGACAGACAATGCCAAGAGTGTGCCATGCGGTGGCTGCCATCCCTTGGTCAAGGGACAGTGTCTGAGAAACCAGAATGGAGGCTAAAAGGAATGGGACAAGGGAGATACACCCAGTGACAGCTGGACCACCTCTGATGTAAACGTCAGAAAAACCAACTAACATCGGCATCCCCACGTGTGTTGTCCCCGGACCCCCATTAAAAGTTTGAAAAGAAGGTTCTGGAAGAGCTCCTGCTTGTGTTCCTTTTAATTAAGCACATAGAGAAAAGAGGCAGCCCTGGGCTTTGTCTGTGGTACTTTTGTTCCCGGGTCTGTTTGTACTTATTCAGAAATTATATAATTAAAAAAAAATACTAAGTGAATGTGCTCAGCAACCTGACAAGCTGCCTGAGCAAGCCCCGCTCGGGAGGGAAGGACAGCGTCAGCCCCTTTATTTCTCTTACTTGTTTTTAAGCACAAAATATGTCACACCTGGAAGTAATTAGCATAATTTTACTAATTTATAGCTAATTACACAATTACTTTCCTATGAAAGGTTCTGGAAAGACACTTGAAGTAAGTTTCACCAAACCTAGTGGCACAAAATTGCTTGAAAACACTCTGCTGGCTTCAAACATTTCACAGGGGGTGTGTGGGAGGGGGGCGGTGGATGCCCAATAGAGTAATTCCTTCCCATTTCAGAGTGTTCAAATATGACAGGGATCCAATTACTCTGGGAACTTACAAAGCAGAATGCCTAAATGTCCGGCTACCCCAGCCCAATTAGAGGCTGCACTGAGAAAGAGCTCCAGAGAAAAGTGGTAGCAAGGCTGAGTCAGGACAGCCCCCAACAGCCACAGCTCTTTTGACCGTACTGCCTGAGAGATTCTGGTATGCTACATGTGTCTAGCTCTGCTGTGGAGAAAGATTTGTGATGGTGACAGTAGAAACAATGGGGCCAAATGGCCCTCCAATGGTTCAGCATCCTATAAACTATTTACTTATTTAAGTGTGTGTGTGTGTGTGTGTGTGTGTGTGTGTGTGTGTGTGTTTGTATGCCTGCCTGAGCATATGAAAGTGCACCATGTGTGTACAGGAGCCCACAGGGATTAGGAATCACACTTACAGACAATTGTGAATGTGGGTGCTGGAAATCAAACCCAGGTCTTCTACGAGACCAGTATATGCTCTTCACTGCTGAGTCTCTGTCACTATACATTTAAGTTTATTAATCTTGTTTTTCTTTCTTGAAAACCACTAGGTTGAGACTGGAGAGATGGCTCAGTGTTTAAGAGCACCTACTGCTCTTTCAGAGGTTCCCAGCAACTACATGGTGGCTCACAACCATCTGTAATGGGATCTAATGCCCTCTTCTGATGTGTCTGAAGACAGCGACAGTGTACCCACATAAATAAAATAAATAAATCTTAAAAAAAAACAAAAAAGTAAACCATTAGGTTATATTATTTGTAAAAATAGTGGATTTCACCACAACATTTTCACACATGTACTTAATGTCCTGTGATCATAATCAACTCTCATTTCTCTACTCTAAATAGAGCTGCTACAACCATATCTTTAAAAAGAATCTAGATTCGGAATATGAGAGAACACACAATATTCATTTTTCTGAGTCTAGCTTATTCCACTTCACATGATGATGATCCTCATTGCAATTTTGCTCCCACAAATAGCATAACTTCATTTTTTTTTGTAAGACAAATGATTGTGTATGGGAAGCAGCCTCAGCCAATAGGAGCAGAAGTTTAAAAGGAAAAAGCATGAAGTCTGCCCACACCCAGTGCCATGGTGAGCGTCCTTTAGGCCATCTGCATTTCTACCTTCTGATCTTGAGATTCTTACAAAGAGATGTCACTGGATGCCGGGGGTGGTGGTACCTGCCTGTCATCTCAGCATAGAGGAGACAGAGGTGGGGGAATGTGTGTGTTTAAGGCCGGTTTAGGGCATATAGACTATATCTTGCACAAACAAACAAGCAACGGTAGCAACCGAAAAGATCGAACCTTAGTATGTTTTAAAGACACCATTATATAGAAATAGTAAAGAATATTGTAGAATGCAAAATAAACTCAAGCTATAACATCAAGCTAGGACGAAATGCCACCAAGGCCGAGTGACAGGAGACCTGGCCTTGGGTTCTGAGGCCGTCATGGGCCTTCTGATTGGAGTCACTTGCTTACTCAGATGACACTTTCTACACTTTATAGGAGGGTTGGATCAGGTCATCGCCAAGGCCTTTCTAGGTCTCAGCTGTCACCACCACGTGTTTAATTTGGATAGTGCGGTGGAAAAGCCATCACCTCCATTGTTCTCAGTTCAGAGGAGGCAAGCAGCAAGGCTGAGGATTATAGCCACTGGCAGTGTCGGTGCGGAATCCCTCCCACTACCCAGGGGTGGGGCATTTGAATGCCCCCCTCTACCAAGTTTCCTCCATCCACCCAACCTCCGTGTTCCCAGGACCAAGGTGCTTTTAGGGAGAACCTCACATTTTTGTCAGACGCCAAACTAAATTTGTGTCCTATGAAGCATGATTGTGCCTTATTTGTTTTTCTACCATGATACAACCATGGGATTGGAAGGAGCTAGTGTCTTCTGAGCTCATGCTCCTGTGGTTGGACATTATGTGAAGGGCCCTGGGGTTTATTAAGCCACCTAATCCTGGGAGTGCTGGCATGATCCCTGTATTACAGATGGAGACATAGGCACACAGAGAAGTTAAACAGTCAGTGTTCTCTCTCTCTCTCTCTCTCTCTCTCTCTCTCTCTCCTCTTTTAAATGAAACCCCCCCAAAACAACAAACTTATTTATTTATGATCTATCTGTATAAAACAGTTGCATGCATACATCAAATCTCTGTATAGATAGTTGTGAGCTACCATGTGGTTGCTGGGAATTGAACTCGGGACCTCTAGGAGAGTAGATAGTACTCTTAACCACTGAGTCGTCTCTCCAGCAGCTCCCCCTTCCAGGGCTCTCTTTGTACTGAGCTTGAGAAAGGTATTGAACTTGGAACCAGATGTTCAACTCCATGACCTCTCCATCTACTGTGTCTCTTTCCCCAAGTCAGGTTCTCCCGGGACTACTGAGGATTTAATGAGTCAACCTTTGTGATAAATCCCCTTTAAGCTGTAATTCACAGAGCACTAAGAAGGAGGTGGGGGTACACATGGCTCCCCTGGCCAGGGAAGGCAGAGACTCCCAGGCAGCTGGGTTTGTGGTAGGAACATAGGAGGTAGAAGGCACCAGGTCCGAACTGGAGGAAGAGCCTGGCAGAGATTGATCTGGGAGTCTCTCTGTTGCTGGCTCCTTCCCTGTGGATGTGGGTGGCCCTTGGGCCTGGCTGAAAGCACCAAATGCAGATGTGGCCCTGTGTAGCCTTTCAGCAGGCAGTGTTTCGTAAGGTTAGCGCCATTCTCTTAAAAGCTCACCAGCGACTTTTCCTGGCTAGCTGTTCTTAGGTGGGGCCAAGCATGAGGCAAATCTGCTTTTGTGTTGCCCATGAGGTCATTCATAGCCATCTTGCTGACCTAGTTCTAGGGTTCTGCTTACTTTCCTTGCTGCTCCCCCACAAGATCCTGATGTTTGGCTCCAAGGATGCTGTTGCAGAGAGGAAGGGAGCCTCAGTTAAGAAAATGCCTCCATAAGATTGCCTGTAGGTAAGCCTATGGGAGATTTGCTTTATTAGTGATTGATGTAGGAGGACCTAGCCCATTGTGGATTACGGTCCTGGGTTCTATAGGAAAGCAGGCTGGCAAGCTAAGAAGCTGCTTCCTCTGTGGCTTCTGCATCAACTCTTGCCTCTTAGACACTGCTCTAATAAGAAAGCAATGATTAAGGCTGCATTTACCTTTCCCCTACATTCCTTTTGTGGGCAGGTTGTTTAATTTTTTTATCTCAAAGACTCTGTGTATAGAAAGGCTAGGAAGTCCTCATGGGCCACAGTTGAGGTTCAGTGACAGTTCACGACCAGGGTGTGGCAGCTCCGTGCAGGCAGATCAGCGGCTAGACAAGGAGCTTTGGGCTTGACCAGATTATAAATCTCTTTATGTGTAGACTTTTTGCGTATCTGTCACCAGATAACTTCTGAAAGTTGATGCATTGTGGAAATAAATTGTTGTTGGCTCTTTGCAGATATGGCTAAGACCGCATATGCCATCTGAACATCTCGGCCCCTTGTGAATAGTTATTAAAGACTTCAAGATGGTGGCCAACACTGTGGTGTGTGAACTTCAGCAGACTTCTGACTACACGGCTGGATGCTCACAGCACTAACTCTGCTCTCTGTGTTGTCCATGACTACGATCAGGCTGCTTAGAGGCGGATGCTGCAGGTGTTATTAATTTATTCTTTTTTTTTAAAAAAAAATTGACTAACATAAAACAAAAATATTTTAATAAGATAACAGGATTGCTAACAACACACACATAGTGTATGTGTGTTATAATAGTCTCATTGAAAAATCGAACCAAATGTACTCATTATTTCTTTATGCCAAAACCTGTAAAAATATCTTCTGCTAGCCATTTGAAATGTACAGTGCACTACTGTTGTCTATAGCAGCCTACTTGGAAGCCTGGCATGGTAGTCCACACTTGCAATCTTCACACTTGAGAGATGAAGGCAGGAGGATCAGGTCAAGGCTAGCCCATTTCTAAATACACACACACACACACACACACACACACACACACACGAGAAAGAAAAAACAAACAAACAAACAAACAAACACCCCAAACAGGGACCCCCTGGGTAATGATACTCAGGGGTTCTAGCACCTTTGTAGTTTCCAACTGAACATTCCCCATCCACTCCCCAAAGCCAACCTCTGTGAGGCAAGTCCTTTAGATTCCATGTCTAAGTGAGACCATATGACACTCTGCTTGCTTTACTTAACATAATGATCTCCAATTCCATCCAAGTCATTTCAAGTGATGGAATGTTTCTTTTTTATAGCTGAGTAATATTCGGTTGTATATATGTAGCACATTTTCTTTATCCACGCATCTCTTGCTGTACATGTTGGTTGTTCCTATCTCTTGATTATCATGAACAGCACTACAGTAAACATAGGCATGCAGGTATTTCTTTGACACACCGATTTCCTTTCCATTGGATGTATACTTGGCAGGGCAACTGCCAGGTCATATGATAGATCTGTTATTAATTCTTACAGGAACCTCCATATAGTTTTCTAGAGAGTTATGCTGGTTTACATTCATACAAAACAATGTGCAACAATGGCTACCCTTTCTTCTTCTTCTTCTTCTTCTTCTTCTTCTTCTTCTTCTTCTTCTTCTTCTTCTTCTTCTTCTTCTTCTTCTTCTTCTTCCTCCTCCTCCTCCTCCTCCTCCTCCTCCTCCTCTCCTCCTCCTCCTTTTTCTCCTCCTTCTTCTCCTTCTCCTCCTTCTTCTCCTCCTCCCCCTCCTCCCTCCCTCCCTCCTTCCCATATCTCTCTCTCTCTCTCTCTCTCTCTCTCTCTCTCTCTCTCATCTAAGCCTGCAGTTTAGTTTAGACTGGCCTGGTCATCACTTTGTAACCGATGCTGGCCTTGAACTTGCAGTGACTCTCTTGCCTCGGATTACAGTTGTAAGCCATTATACCTGGTACATTCTCTTTATCAAACATGTCCAAATCAAGTAATAATATTAAGTATCTAGCATGCGTACAGCATTGTTTCCAGGACAGGGATGGGGATGGTTTATGAAGTTAGTAGAAGGCATGGTTTCTGTGGAGAAATATTTAGTATTATAAAAATGACAAGTGTTACCTGCATGCAGTGAACATGTATCCCACCTCTATGCATTGGCATCTTCTCTCCCAACAAAAAAAGGTCATAGGGTTTCTTTCCTCTTTTTTTTTTTTTTTTCCTCAGAGAAACCCCAGTCATGGGGACAGGTAACAACACTACAGAAGCATAAGTAGAACACACAGAACCTCATTTTTCTTGTTTTTCATGCCTCACCCCCTGAATAAACACTCACCAAGTATCATAAGTTGCTTGAAGCACCAGCTTCGAAGCCAGGAAGATTTGAGGACTTTCAAGGGGCAGCTGAAGGCAGCTTTAGCCTTAGAGGTGGAGTTGGCACCAATCAGCCAACTCCTGAACCCCTCTGGCCCAACATATCTTATCTTATTGCATTTCAACTTTGATTTGGCCTCGCTCCCCAGCCCCAGACATGTCTGGAGTTGTACTTAAAGCCCATTACCTTCCTTTGGGTGATACCAGTGTGAACAGTGATGGTGAATCTGGCAAAGAACCATGCACTTGACTTTGCATGCCCCAGACAATAGGAACCTTTCAACACATGATGTTCCCTGAACACTCCTCCCCACATGTTGGAAGAACATTGGGCTCTCTGTGTCAGAAAACTTCAAGAGTCTCCTGCACCAGTTGAAAGACTTTAGGGAAATGGCTTAGCACCCAGGGGGGCCTCACTTTCTTTCATATGACAAGAGAGACTCACCATGGAGAAAAATTCCTCCCTAAGTTCCAGCTGTAAGGGATTTGCTTCATTAGTGACCAATGGCGGAGGGCCCTGCCCCCACCCAGTGTAGGTGGTGCCATCCCTGGTTTGGTAGTCCTAGGTTCTTTAAGAAAGCAGGCTGACTGAGCCCTGAGAAGCAAGAGAGTTATCAGCACTCCTCCATGGCCTCTGGCGTCAACTGCTTCCTCCAGCTTGCTGCCCTGTTTGAGTTACTGTCCTTTCTTCAGTGATGAACAGTGCTAGGGAATTGTAAATGGAATAAACTAGGGAATTGTAAGCAGAATAAACCGTTTCCTCCTCAAGTTGCTTTGGTCATGGTGTTTTATTGCAGCAATAGAGACCCTGTGATGCTGAGACTCTCTGACCCAGGATAACTCAGCTAGTAAGTAGTGGAGCTAGAATTCTGAGTCAGGTTTTCTTTGTTAAAAGTCTATGTTCTTATTATGAGCCCCATGCTTTATGTAATTACAGCAGCCTATTAAGTTAACGATTATTTCCCCCAGCCCAGGAGTATTCTTGAGGGAGTGAATTTCTAAAGAGTAGGGAGGGTTGGATGTGGGGAGATTGTGGTAGGAAAGTGGAGGAGAAGAAGGGAAAGAGCTCTTGAGGGAAAGGCTAAGTTTAGGACCACAGGAGGCTCGTTGAGAAGCACGCTGCTGTTTCAGCGGCCTGGCTCTCTAGGCAGCCATCAGGTCTTCCATCAGTGATTTTCATCAGCAAACCAATGAACCAATATTTACTTGGGGATTTAGAAATGGACACAGAAGGTTTATTGTTAGGGGACACTTGACAAGACTGCCATTTTCTATGGCCGAAGAACCCTAGTCCCTCTAGCCCCAGGAGGCTATTGGCGTTCGTTGAAGAGTTTGGGAGAACTTCAAAGTTTCTAGCACTTTGCAAGGTTAACACGGTGAGGGTAGTGGTGGGGTTGGGTATCAGAGACCATGTCAGGCTTGAGTGGGACTAACTTTGTCTGATGATCCAGTTTTCCAGGGTCGCTCCACAGGGCTTCGGTTTCCTTGGTCATTTTCCATCTTTGAGATGATTTCAAGAAGAGATGGTCTGCCATTTTTCCATCTTTTAGATGATTTCAAGGAGAGATTCTCCACCCGGCTCTGATGTGCCCTCCCAGATGTGGGTGCTGGGACATCAGGTACTTTACTAATGAGCAACTCTAGGCTCTAAGAGATGCTCCAATGTGTACCAGGTTTAGGAAGCAGGCTTGGATTGGAGTGTCACAGTCCACTGTGACATTCCTACTTTCAGTGGTCTCAGCTCTGGTAGTAAAGGCCTGACATGTCTGAAGCCTGAGTCATCACAAAAAAACCCCTGGTGATCCTTCATCGATAAGTGACCATATCAGGAAGGTTTTGAACTAATCAGTCCATTTGTGGGCAGGTTAATAATTGGATAGGATTATTGGAAAGTGGTAGAAACACCTGGAGGTGGGCCCTGGAGAGAGAAAGTGGATTATAGTGAGTATGGCCATGGGATCCATATATTCTCCTTGGCCCTTTCTGTCTCTCCCTTCTTCACACTACCCTGAGGTGAATGTCTCTACTCCATCATACCTTCTTTGCTGTGATGCCCCTTGTTGCCCCAGGTCCAGCCAATCACAGACTTAAAACTTTCAAAACTAAGAGGCAAAATATGTATCATTTCCCTTTTAAATACCTCATCTCAGTATTTGTCACAGTGATTAAAAAAAAAAGACAAGGAATCCAATGGCCTGCATTAATACTACAAAAATCTCTGCACTTAACACGGACTATAAGAGGCACCCAGATATTTCAAAACCTCCATTTCTGTTCTGTACTTCCCCATCCCCAGCAGCTATTGTTAATACATGTGCCTTCTAGACTTTTCCATTGTGGGCATGCTATGTGTGTTAAATGCAAAAGGCTTGTAAATACAGACAGACCCATCCTATACCACACTTTGTAACTCTATTTTCATTTAGGAATCATTTATGGTCCTGTGTTCATGTAAGAATCTACAGTCCTAGCTCATTTTTCTTAACATATGACAACACTAATATTTTAATTTCAGGATGAACCAGTTGATTTAACTTGTCCTCATTCGATGGACACTTGGGTGGGTTTCAGCTTTTTCTCCTATAAACAATGCTCTACAGAACATCCTCATATAGTTGTGTAAATTTATGTAAATGAAACTTGTGGCCCACAGTCTTTGTGCACTTAGAATTTTGATCAATACTGCCACGTTGCTCTAAAAAAAAAAAGGTTGTCTTCATTTACACAATCTCAACAGGATTTTCTCATGTGTCCAGTAAATGCTGTGGAAATTGCTCCTGACAGTTTATTCAATTATTATTGTGATTCGACTCTCCACGCTGCTCAGGGTGATTCTATTGCATTCTGGAGGGAGTCATTTAAGTCCATCTCAACCCTTTGCTGACTTGGGGACTAGGGACATTATTTTCTTGTGGAGGTGTCTCATGTAGAACAGATTCAGAGACCCAATAAATACTTGTTAAACATTTTGCCCAGTGCCTGGTTATCGAGAAACTCTTTTTTGAAAGACACACAAAAACACCAATTCATACTAGTAGAGCAAAGAAAAGTCTCCGTGGAAGCCCACCTCGGGCAACTGAGGAGTCTATTGGGGTTAGTTACAGGAACATGGGTGCTATGTTACTTAAAGAGCATGGAGAACTTGCCAACAGCCTCTGTGGGTTCAGATGTGCATCATTCCAGATGTGTCTGCAAGACACTCCTTCCTTGGAGTCATCCATTCCCTCTGGCTTGAACAATCTTTCCACTTCCTTTTTCTGCCTAAATCCCTGTATCCTGAGGAGAGGGATTTGACGGTGAAATCTTATTTGAGACCAAGTGGTCCAGAATCTCTCCCGCTCTGCCCATTGTCCAGTTGTGGGTCTCTGTGTCAGCTCCCACCTACCACAAGAAGCCCTCTGATGGTGACTGAATGTGATACTGATGTATTTTTTATATTATATATTTGATATATCATCTATATATGTGATATATATATGGAGCATATCAGAATGTAATTAGGAGTTGCTTGCTGCTTTTTTTCAAAAAGTGGTTTCTAAAGAATACTTTTTTCTCACTTCCTCTTTACCAACTCCCATCATTAGGCTTCTCTCTGAAACTTTGAATAGGAAAAGAGAGAGACATAGTTTGTTTTTTAATCAGAATGCATTCTAAATGCTACCTTGTGTGATCAAGGGTGGGAAGGCCCACTGTGGGTGGTGCCATCTCTGGGTTGGTAGTCTTGGGTTCTATAAGAGAGCAGACTGAGCAAACCAGTAAAGAACATCCCTCCATGGCCTCTGCATCAGCTCCTGCTTTCTGACCTGCTTGAGTTCCAGTCCTGACTTCCTTGGTGATGAACAGCAATGCGGAAGTGTAAGCTGAATAAACCCTTTCCTTCCCAACTTGCTTCTTGGTCATGATGTTTGTGCAGGAATAGAAACCCTGACTAAGACACCCAGTTAAAACCCTCACTTCCACCCAAGTATCTAGGGACCTGTACTGGCTAGTTTTGTGTCAACTTGACACAGCTGGAGTTATCCCAGAGAAAGGAGCTTCAGTTGAGGAAATGCCTCCATAAGATCCAGCTATAAGGCATTTTCTCAATTAGTGATCAAGGGGGAAAGGCCCCTTGTGGGTGGGACCATCTCTGGGCTGATAGTCTTGGTTCTATAAGAGAGCTGGCTGAGCAAGCCAGAGGAAGCAAGCCAGTAAGGAACATCCCTCCATGGCTTCTGCATCAGCCCCTGCTTTCTGACCTGCTTGAGTTCCAGTCCTGACTTCCTTTGGTGATGAACAGCAGTATGGAAGTGTAAGCCGAATAAACCCTTTCCTCCCCAACTTGCTTCTTGGTCATGATGTTTGTGCAGGAATAGATACCCTGACTAAGAAAGGACCCTATCTCATTCTAGATGCTAGGCTCCACACTGATGGGAATTAGAGACTATTAACGGTTTTTATTCTGCCACTACAAACATCAAACTATTGGTATTCCACACCTCTGTTTCCCAAGCATGACTTGAACAAGGACAAAAACAATAGACATGCTCACTTGGAGTAGGGAAATGGATGAGGCCTCATCCCTAGACAAGAGCTACAGACAACTAAGGAGTGAGACAAGTAATCTTCCCAGGAGAGAATATACCATTTGGTTACCCAGTATCAAATGGTCAACCCCATGGCAGCATGTACACATTTAAGCCACATAGGGTCCAGTACTTGGATGAGGCAGTATACATTAGATCCCAAGTCCAAGACTTCTAACCCAAGAAACTATCTGAAATTGATGTCTGCTGCCAAAAGAAACATTAGTTTTTGCCATTTGAGTCTCACTGGGTATATCAACCATACTTCAGGGTAGACCCCATTCCTAGCAGTACTTGGTCAACACAAAAGGACTCAATGGTATTTTTTGTAGACTTGTGGTTCATTTTGCTTTGTTTGGGCATCTCCTCCTTCTCCTCCTCCTCTTCCTCCTCCTCCTCCTCCTTCTCTTTTTCGTCCTCCTCTTCTTCTTCGATCTTATTAGTATTTTGCTGGTATGTTTTGGCTTCTGAGATTTTGTGTTTTTGCTCTGTAAATGTTTCTTGGTTTTTTTTTTTTTTTATTCCTTTAAAAGAGTAAAAAGAGAAAGGATATAGAATTGGGTGGCTGGGGATGTGGGAAGGATCTGGGAGGAGTTAAGGGAAGGAAAAGTGTGATCAGATATATTGCATGGAAAATATTTTTAAATAAATTGCCTGTGCAGTTGGAAGAGGACTCTAGATGACATTTGAGATTCAGGCCTTGTCCATGTGGGGCGGGGTAGGGCTTGTGGCTTCAGATAGAAGTTCTGCCTTCCTGGATGTGGTGTTTTGAGGGACCTTTCTTCCATTGATCTTGGTGTCTCTTGTCTCCCTCTGGGCAATGACAAACACAGCGTCTGTGATGGCCTCAGCCTCCTCGTTCTTCTGACTGCAGTTTTATCTTCCCCTACCTCATCCTAAGGATGCTACAAAATAAATCAGACATTGATGCCACAGTGAGACAAGCCATAAGAAGCAAGGATTCATTCTAAACTGAGGCTATAGTGAAGCACACGATGAAGCATGGGTGAGCATGCCAGATTTCATTACATGCTTGATTTAAATTAACCTCTGATCACCGTGCATTCAGAAACCTTTTACTGTGACTAAATGTTGCATGACCTCTACATTCATTTATAAGATTCCCATGTAGAGTCATGACCCATAGTTTAAGAAGTTGTTCTATAAACATGTTATATGTATGCTATACACTCTGCTATATATGTTATATTCTACACACTGTGTTACATATGCCATATATACTATGTGCTTTTGTTCATATTGTAGTACATACTATGGCTATACATGCTATATACTGGGCTTTATATAGCATTTGCCTCATGCTTTCAACAATGCTATTTACTATGGTACATGTTATGCCCTGTATGTTGTAGATTATACTATTTGCTACAGATTCAGCTATATGTTATAGACCATGTGTGAGATAGTCTGATGACTATGTCTATTCTACAAAATACTGTGTTATTATGTATTCTGTGGAATATTCTCTGCTTCTGAAAGTGGGGGGGGGGTCTTGGGAGTAAGGAAAATTTCCTTGGATGGTAATGTGCTTTTTTTTCTAAAATGCTTTCTATCTGCTAGAGCTCATTTTATCCAATCTATGTCATTAATATTGTTCAGTATACTTTCCTCTGAGCACCTAGTGTGCCACATAGCCTATGTCTGTCTACAGTTCAGCTTGAACCCTACAGCAAGAGACAGAGATAGAAGTCAAATCATAACCAAGACATTCTGAACCGCTCTGGGAAGTGTCTTGGTTTCTTCTGTAATATTGCTGTGACAAAACACCATGATGAAGGCAATGTATAAAAGAAAATATTTGGTGGTGCTTACAACTTCAGAGGGTTAAGAGTCCATGATGGAGGAGCAGAAAGCATAGTGACAGGAACAGCCGGGAGCTTATTTCTTGAATAGAGAGCAGGAAACGTAGAGAGGGAATATTGGTCATGGCACGAGTCTTCTGAAATCTCAAAGCCTCCCCTAGCAAGACACCTCCTCTAACAAGGCTAAATACCTCCTAATCCTTCTCAAAGAGTTCCATCAATTGGGGACTAAGTATTCAAACAATTGAGCCTATGGGGCCATTCTCATCTAAACCACTGAATTCTACTTCCTGGACCTCATTGGCTTGTGGCCATATAATAGTGCAAAATATGTTTAATTCAACTTTCACTGTCCCCATAGTCTTTCACAGTCTTAGCACAGCTTAAAAGTCAAATGTCTCTTCTAAGACTCAAGGTGATCTCTTCAATTATAATTGCCTGTGAAACAAAAAGTAAGCCATGTACCTTCAATATGCAATGATACAATATACACAACCGTTTCCACAGGGATGGAAGTGGGCATAGTAAGGAAATATTGGACCAAAGAGAGATTCAAACCTCACAGGGAAATCCAAATCCTGTAGCTCTCTGTCTGATGTCAGAAGGTTTAGATGGCTCTTGTCTTCCAGCATTGTGGTCTGAAGCAAACACCTCCTCTCTCTCTCTCTCTCTCTCTCTCTCTCCCTCTCTCTCTCTCTCTCTCTCTCTCTCTCTCTCTCTCTCTCTCTCATTTCACATTCTTCTGGGCAGCTCTCCCTGGCAGTTAGCCCATGGTTGTGGTATCTCTAACATCTTAGGTTTTTCAATGCAATTCAGGCTTCACTTTTGTATCCTCACAAGATTGCCTCTCGGGGCCTATGTTTGAGGACTCCTCTGCCAAAGGCTTGGCCCCAGAGGCTGTCAGCCACAGGGGAATATTCCATAACCCCTTTACCTATGTATCTTGCAGGGCCTTTGAGCCAGAACCACGTGAACAACACTACTAAGCTCGGCTGCCTATTGTGGGTGGAGCCTGTTGCCCTTGAGTCACATTTGTAGCAGCTTTCATTTGTAGTTTTTGAGGAGCAAGACATTTTAGGACTTTCCCTTTTACAAGGTAGAAGCTTAGCTGCTACGTTCTTGCCCCGAGGGCACAGCCTCTTACAAGTGGATCAGGTCCTTTTAATCTCCTCACTTTCAGAACGAGCCAAGCCTCTTATGCTAAAGTCCCTGGTTCTCCCTTTCTCTTCAAACTGTACATTCTGCCTTTCTTTTTTGCCCCACTCGCTCTCTTTCATTGTTGACATGCCTAAGAGTAATTGTTATTTAGTAATTGTTGCTCCTAGTGCACTACCAGTGTTATATTCAGGAAAGGATCTCCCCTGCCAGTGCATTCAAGGCTACTCTCCACTTTCTCTTCTATCAAGTCCAGAGTATTTTGTGCAGGATGATTGATAACGGATCTACTTGCACTCTTCTAAATATAGACATCCAGTTAAAGCGGCACCATTTGTTGAGGGTGCTTTCTTTTTTTCTGTTGTATATTTCTGGCTTCTTTATATAAATAAAAAAAAGTCAGGTGTTCATGGGTGTGTGGATTATGCCTGGGTCTTTAATTCAGCTCTGTTGATCACCATGTCTGCTTTTATGTTAATACCTAGACGGCTGCCTAGTCCCACCATCGTCCCAGAGGCTTCATTCAGCAACTGATAGGAACAGATGTGGAGACCCACAGCCAATTGTTTGTTAGGCATAGCCCAAGGTACCCTGCGGGACAGGAGGGGAAGGAAGGCTTGTAGGAGCCAGAGGGGCTGAGGACACCATGAGAGCGTGGCCCACAGAATCAACTAAGCAGTGCTGTTCGCAGGTGTTCACAGAGACAGAAGCGACAGTCGAGGAACTCGCTTGGTTCTGAACTACGTTCTCTGCTTATACTTCATGGCTGTGTAGCTTAGTGTTCTTGTGAGACTCCCAGAAGTGGAGATAGTGGGTGTCTCTGACTCTTTTACCTGCTTTTGGGGCCCTTCCGTTGACACCCTTGGTAGGCTCATCTGGGGCAGAGTGGGGAGGAGTGGTGGGGGTTTGGAGAAGTGGAGGGAGAAGAAACTACAGTTGGGATGTAATGTATGCAAGAAGAATTAAAAAAATACTAATCATGAACAACCACACAAGAGATTCAATATTAGGCTGTCTTAAAATCTCCTTCACCAAAGAAATTGGTCAATTGATTTTCAATTTAGACTCTAGCAAATACTTAGGATGAGGGCAGAGAGCTGAATTCTTTATGATAAAACATCACACGACTGCTCTCTAGTCCGGTTGCTGATGCTGCTTCCCTCTGGAACCTTGAGCTGGGCCTCCAGGGTTCACATTGCTCCTAGAACTACTATCTTCCAGGCTCCTACAATGATGGCCACGAAGCTCTGCGTACAGCCTTCAACCACTTTCCTAGATCCGAGTCCCACCGTCTTCCACATTCCTCCAAAAAAAAAAAAATCCACACGCTCAGGTCTACTGTCATAGCAACAGCCCACTCCCTGGCACCAGCTTCTAGCTTAGTTTCTTTTCTATTGCTGTGACAAGACGTCATGACTAGGACAACATATAAAAGAAGTCATTTAATTGGACTTCCAGTTTCAAAATGTTAGAATCCCCAATAGTTCAACTTTCGAACTATAGTTTCCTAGTCAAGCTTTCTCTGGAGCCAGGAGCACTGGCCTAGAGACTGTGGTGGAGGAGGAGCCTGTGTTCACAGTGCTTTGACTTTCAGACTAAAGTGAAGACCTAGGTTGCACTTTATCTTCACTTTGGGCATTTGAGAGGAATGAGGTTGATTATTCTCTTCTTCAACTTAGCCTGGGGCCATTTTATTCTTCTTTCAACTCCATCTGTACAATGACCTAGGCTTGCATGTATGTTTTTTATATATATATATATAGTTCGAAAGTTGAACTATTGGGGATTCTAACATTTTGAAACTGGAAGTCCAATTAAATGACTTCTTTTATATGTTGTCCTAGTCATGACGTCTTGTCACAGCAATAGAAAAGAAACTAAGCTAGAAGCTGGTGCCAGGGAGTGGGCTGTTGCACACACAAATCTTAGAAGAGTAGTTAGCAAATTTACTAACCAGGCCTTTGCTTCGGGCTACTGTGAGGCATGAAGACCCTGGTAGCTTAAAGGTTGGCATCAACACCTTTAAAGCATTGATTGAGTTTTGAACCCAGAGGTAAAAAGGCACTTGTGGATTTCAAATATAGGATTTTTACCCCTCTGAGCATTTCCTGAGTCTCAATGGCTCTATTAAGGGAAGGCAAATGGTTATATTTCACAGTGTAAGCACAAATTAGATCATAACGAATGATTTTGATATAGAGTCTTGCTAGCCTTGATGAGATAGTAGTCTGTCAATCAACATGTCTGTGACTGGGCATTCTTTGGAGGGAGGGTGGTACTGCATCGGGCGGATGGACGTTTACTTGGTTGAAAGATCAGTCTCAGAGTCACCAATCTGGGGCACACTACCTTTCTTCCTTTCACCCTTCTTTCCAGCACCTGTTTTACATATTTTGAAATGCACCGGTTCTCCAGAGCTTCTAGGACATTGTTGTACGTGCCGGAGTGCCTGGTAGTGAGAGACCATGTTGTTTGCTTGTCTCCAGTGTGCTCCTGCAATGTTCACCTGTCTTAGCCTGTCCTATATTTTTTTCCTTTGCCTCCTTATTTCCCTATGATTTAATCTACAGAGTTGATGATCGTTGATCTGCTGGCTAACTTAGGGTATGGAGAACACATCCTATCTGTTCTAGAAGTGTCTAGACTTCTGTTGTGTTTAGCAGATGCGTAACTGAGTGTCTGCTGTGGTCGTCATCAGGAGTAGAGAGACCAATAAGAGTGGTTCCTTCATTTTGGGAGTTGTTGAGCACAGCCACCTTCCTTATTCTGCATCTCACGCCTGTGCGGTTCACGGTCTCTCCTCTCCTTACACAGACAAATGCCAGGTGATTTCCCCTACTTTTATGATGGACTCGCATTCTCTGCCTCTGTTTTCCATTTATATGGTCAAGTATGCACATATGTGCTCGGGAGAGTGGATTTCTTTCTAGACAGGTGTGAGACGTAGATCAAGAGGCATTTCCTAAAGGTTCCTGGACAACACTGGCTCCTGTGACTATTTCTCTTCAGCTCAGGGGCAGGGCCATCATGCCAAGCCACTCTAAAAGGCAGCTCCTGGACGTAATCGTCTGTGGAAAGAGCATCGTGAGGTTTGGGACAAGCATGGCAGGTGATCTTTCCAAAGAAAACATTGCTTCTCTCTGGTGGTGAGAAGTCTTGAGATCATTTCAGAAAGGCAGGAGAACACTTATTTTATTTTATTTTATTTTATTTTATTTTATTTTATTTTATTTTATTTTATGGTGGGGTCCTGTTGAAAAGAAGCCTCAGGAGTAGGATTTGTCACTCCGATCCTTGAGTAGATAGAAGCCAAAGAATCAATGTTGCCTTTGTGGGTGGGTGGTGGGTGAGCCTTCCTGAGAGCTTAGTACCCTGAGCTCAGTCCTGGTAACTTGAGTGAGGAACAGGCCATGCCTGTGACTGGACTCTTGTCCTTGTATCAAATCAGGTCCTTACTTTGGGAGGTCCTGTGGGTCTCTGGGCTGGTTCCTCTTGCCTCAGTTCATTTTGAGAGATCCCTAGGTGAAGAGAGATGGGCTGAAGGTAGACTCTTCGTCCCCCTTTGGCACCAGGCCACCCCCAGGGCTTCAGGGAGAAGAAGTATCAGCTGAGGGAATTGCTCACTTCTCACAGCCTAGGATGTGTGACAGGCGAAGACTCAGACAGCGGGGGCGGCGCTGGCAGGCAGAGTGGGACGGAGAGCTCTGCTGTCTGGCGGCTGTGACAGTGGGTACCTGCCTGCTGGCCTCAGCCCGCCCGCGCCACGCTGCCACCGCCCAGCCAGAGCTGACAGGCTGCCTGTTAATTGGGGAGGCGCAGGGGAAATCACGGAGGAGATTTGCTGGGGCTCGGCGCCCGTGTGATGCACTCCCGGGCTTAATCAGAGAGAGGGTTGTGCGAGAGAGAGGGCTGTGCGGACCCATAAGGCCTGTCACTGTCCTATACAAGCAAAGCCTGGCCGTAGGACTTCTTCTTCTTCTTCTTCTTCTTCTTCTTCTTCTTCTTCTTCTTCTTCTTCTTCTTCTTCTTCTTCTTCTTCTTCTTCTTCTTCTTCCTCCTCCTCCTCCTCCTCCTCCTCCTCCTCCTCCTCCTCCTCCTCCTCCTCCTCCTCCTCCTCCTCCTCCTCTTCTTCTTCTTCTTCTTCTTCTTCTTCTTCTTTTAGAAATTTCAACAAAAGAGAGGAGGAATGCAGACTGCAGTTTGGCTTTGGGGAAAGGGATGGGTGTTGCTGATAGAGGTGTAAGCTGGAACCCTAAGAAGTTGCACAAATGACCCCCACAGAGGGGATCCGGCTTATAGTCCTTTCCAGATCCTACGCGGTGAAACGTGGACTCTGTTTCCAGGTGGACAGGATGAATTATGTGGATGACTGCCCAGCAGGAACCCGAGACTCTTTGGAAGCTGTCTCCCTCAGGGGTGGGTTCAGACTCCACCAAGCCAGAAGGAAAGATGCTCTGAGGTCTAGCTTTGAGCTGACTTTTCTACTCTCTTCTACACTCTGCACACTGCAGCAGCACACACATGCACAGTAGCTCAGAGAGCAGCCATGGGAGACAGCCTCACTTTCTCACAGGTGGGAGGGCTATGAGAAAGGCTGAGTCTAGCCAGAGGTAGGGTTGGTGCAACTCCACTTTTAAATCGAGGTTTAGACGTGACGTTGAGGACTCTGAATACCTTTTCACTTCTTTCCCAGCTACTACCATTTCGGTCCGTGGATATGATTAAAATCACATCCTTAAGAGATTTACCCATTTTGATTCAGCCTTACCTCACAGCTGTATAGCACAATTTCCTGGGAAGCTTGTATTTTCAGTTCTGCCAGTAATTTCTCTCATAGAAGAATAAAGGAGGTGAAGACTGTATACACCTGGGGCTAATGTACATATGATAGGGCAAAAGCCAAGAGCTCTGCAGTGAGAGCCCAAGACCCTCCCAACGAATTTCATTGTCATTAAAAGCTAGCCTCTGCTAGAGCTCAGCTTTAGGCTTCCCCCTCACACCTGTGGGCAGGTGAGGGCCCAGCAGTGTTTCCATTCAGACAGGGGCAGTTCCTGTAGCTGACATTCTCCTGGAGTATGACAGAATGGGACCTGTGGGGAGAGTTGCCACGTCAGCACCCAGCCCTGCTTTGCGCTCCAGCAGCTAATTAAAGCCAGGAAGGTAATTTATTGCTGAGGGAGAATGTGCGGGAGGTTTGGCTTAGCTGAAATGGCCCCCAAAGAGTTATGGAAAGCTAAAGTGGGTTTTCAGAAGCAAAAGTTAATTGCTCTTCACTTAGCGTTTCAGTGTCATATGGCTCTGAGTTACATGCACGCTGAGCAGAGGACTTTACCCAGACATGAGGTAGGGAGGACAGGGCTATAACAGGGGTGGGGGTGGGGGTGCGGGGTCTGTGTACCACAGCCCGGGCTTCCAGATGGCTGGCGGCCCCTGATCATGGATTAAAAGTACTACCTGCCTTCCCACAGAGGGCTAAACCAGACCCGCTTCTTGCAAACTCAATCCAAGCTGAAGTGGGATAGGAGGCATCTGTGCCCAGAGAGTTCTGGTGGTGGTGGTGGGGGCTCCTGTGTGGGAATTTGGAGACTGTGACAAGTGGGGACATTGAGGACCCAATGCTATCCTGAGGTTTTAGTGACTTGGGCACGGTCCTGCCTCTGCCTCTCCATTTAATGCTGGCTAGCTTACATGGTGTAGTAGTTGGTGTTTTCCGATGCTATGATCTATTCTGCCCATCTCCAGGAGTTAGATGGATGATGGATGCTCTTAGGTTGGTAGCCAGACCTTAGAAGGCTTCGAGGTCACTGTGAATGAAGAGTAGATGCCTTCCTCATGCTCAGCATTGGAACTCACAACCTCCTCTTGACCTGGTAACCCCTTGTTATTTTTTTCTTTCCTAAGGAAAATATCACAACCACTTCCACTCTAAGATCGAAAGACCACATGGGAGGGAGGGAGTGTCATAGCTGACTCGTAAGACTTACAGTACTGCAAGTATGTTTGTGGGTGTGTGCACACTCATGTGCGTGCATGTGTGTGTGTGTGTTTGTGGTGTGTCAGGAGGGGCAGGAGGGTGGAATAGCAGTATTTGAGACCCATTGACTAAATGCTATTTCTAGATGAAGCATGCTATCTCATAAATTTATTGTATTTCTTTTCTATTTCTTCTTTGATCTACTCTGTTACATACTTTTTTTTTTATTATGAAAAATGTGGGAAGTGAGTCATACCTCGTGCCTGCCTGGGTGGAGCTGTAGAATTCTAACCCCCCCCCCCCAAATTATAAGCTTGCGCAGATACTATTGCTTCTTCCCTTAAGAATTTATTCAAATGGGCTGTCAGTCACCTGGATAGAAAATTGCCTCTCAGGAAGCTGCATCTAGAAGGTTTTAAAAAATGGTAGAAAATCCTGTCTTTGAATATAAATTGGGTGCCGGCCCCTGTGGTTTTTACACAACCTCCTCTTTGAGAGCATGTCACTTTATTCTGGAAGAAACACTTACCTGCTATGACACACTGATCACTCATGCGCAGACACAAGGTCAGGGTCGGGGAAAGGGAAAGGGAAGGCTGAGATCTTGGTGACACTTTGACCCATTTGGCAGAGAAGAAGACCAAATTTCTGACTGGTACTTGGAAGCCTGGATAGAAACTGGTTTGAATTACACACAGGTGCATGGGCATCTCTTGGCGCTTTCAGTAAAATCAGGAAATGCTCTTGTACTGAACCGACGATGGAACTCAGAACCCAGGAGAACATGATGCAGATTCTCGTTTTCCACAGATACCATGACACGGCACCTTCAGGGCACCAGAGTGTGGACGGAGACTTTTCTGTTACCTGTCAGGGTTTAACCTCTCTTGTGCAAGAAGGCTGCAGAAAGCTGTCATGTTCATTCTATGACTGACAACAGACAGTGTCTGCGGCCCCCAGGGCTTCGTGAGCAGTCCGGCTTTATGCCATGTCTGCTCCTTGTTAAAGACGTTATGGTAGCCCATCTCATCCTTCATGAAAGACACAGGTGGTATTTTCATCTATAGCCTACATTCTTCCACTGTCCTCAGAATCCACAACTTCATGGCAGTATTTGGGGTGGGGCAGGATGAGGGATGATGTTTCCAAGAATTCAGAATTAAGGCACATTAGCAAGTTCTAAATGCAGTTTTTTCTTTCTTTTTGTCTTTCTAGAAGAACGTACGGTCATTTTCAACCTCTCAAAATTCTGATGTTGAAATGACATTTCTGTATTCTCCTTGACCCTATTGTCAAAGCTAAGTTGGACAGTGATAATCAATGACTGCAGGGCCTGGGCTGAAGTCCCTCTGTCTCTCAGCTAAGCTCTCCATGCTGTTTGGAATAACTCCCAGCTATTGTGCCTCTTCCTAGTCTGCGTCTTTATCCCTTCACTGGGCAAGGTGAGCAGCCTGGGGTCAGACTGTGCACCATGCTGTAGTGTGGACTCCACACTTGTTCCCCGTTGGGTCCCTATGCTTGAGTAGACTTGTCTCGGGAAAGGAACTCTGTCGACCTCTGAGATTATAGTCCCAATCCATTTCTGTTCCATTATTAATGACTCTAAACTCAAGCTATACAGCAGCTGCTGGTGGGGGAGGAGAGGAGGAGAAGAAAGAAGAAAATCAGAAAAATGCTTCACCTATGTTACTTAACCCTCTCAGGAGATGGGAGTGCCTTTCAGTAGGGCTGGAAGCTAACATCTCTCACCGCTTCAGAGCCCAGGACTTCAGGGCATGGAATAGCAGCAGCCACTGCTGCTTCTTAAACAGAGACCTTGTTGTACCCAGTGGCAAAGAGCCCACAAATAACTGAGCTGTACTTTGGAAGTGGGTCTGATGAGCCTTTTAATAGGAGAAAATCATCATTATTTCCCAAGAGCTCACATTCCCATAACATTTTTATTAGCAGCTTCTCTTCTAAATAAAGTTCAGTGGATTGACTTCGGTGGCGCTTTCTCATTTTGAACGTTCCCTTAAATTATGGCCCTGAATGTAGCCCCATCACCACTGCTGATATTATCAACATCAGCAACTCCATTGTGATGTTTATGCTGCACTTAGGAAGCTCTCAAAACACTTCAGGTATATTACCTCATTTGTCCTCATCTCTTCCTAAGCAGGGGACGGCATACCAAGAACCCGCACAGGACAGATCTCTCTGTTCTCTGCCTCTGTACGTGAAAACCCTTTTTGGGTGTGGCCATGAAGATGCCCTCTGACCCTTTCTTCTGTGTGTTGCTCCACTTTAACCTAGAGCACAGAGGATTGCTTTGGGATCAGTCACAGCCATTCTGAGCCTGGGTCCCTCAGAGGACTTGGCTCCAGGGATGGTGCTGGTGGGGGAGGTGGAGGTGGAGGGCACAAACCCTTGTGTGAGTTTGTGGAACAGGGACAGGACCCTTGGGAGTCCCCTTGGCCACCTAGGTATTGACATGAGCTCTTTGGCTCCAAAAGGCCAAACCTACTTTAAAAAGTAGCACCCTGGAAATACTAGAGAGATACCAGCTGGCAGGGGTGGGGGGAATCAAGAGATCTGCATTTTATTTAAAAAAAAAAAAAGAGCTACTCATTGAACTGCTTGTGAAATGACCTGGAACTGTTACCCTGATCCTGTAGTGGTGAATGCAGCCAGCCCTGCCCTATTTGTTAAGGCTCGAAGCCCAGGGCAACAGGGAGATAAGACATAACTACCTAGGCAACGGGACAGTGAGGGGTGTGGTGAAGGATGCTTTTATGGTGAAGGATGCTTTTATGGAGTCTACAATGGTTTGAAGGAGTAATTCCACTAGGGAGAGAAATGTTGTCAGATCTTTTGTTGGCAAGTAAGCTTGATGAGGACCTAAACAAGTGACAGGGTTGCAATAAAGACAGACGGAGGGCTAGACATGTGGCTATGCCTATAATCCCAGGATTCTGTGAGTTTGCAGTCAACCTGGGATATACAGCAAGACTCTTCTTAAGATATACATACATACATACATACATACATACACACACGCACACATACACACTCATACTCACACACACTTATACACACACTAATACACACTCATACACACTCACACACTGGCATACATACATACATACTCACACACACCCTCTCTCTCTCACACACACACACACACTCATACACAGACTCACATACACTCTCATACACATGTACTCATACACAGACTCACATACATTCACATACACATACAATCACATACACTCACTCTCACACACATACTCACACACACTCTCACACACGCACTCACATACACTCACACACACTCTCACACATATACACACTCTCACACACATACACACACACATACACTCACACTCACACACACTCTCACATATATACACACTCTCACACACATACACACACACACACATACCCTCACACATGCACTCACATATACACTCACACACATACAGGAAGGTAGAATGTTTCAGATAGAAGGAATTGTTTAAGATGCCTTTATCTACATTGAGATTCAGTGGTTACCAGGAGTACAGCCTCTCTGACAGTTTTCTGATCTTATTTCAGATGATTTCTTTCTTTCTCTGGACCAGGAACATGCAGATGCTAGAACACATCTTCGCTTAGGTAGGGAGACAGCCGGAGTAGGAAAAAAAAAAAGCTCTCAACACAAACTTAAGTGGAAACTTCACATGAATATCATTTGCAAATCAATTCAGACCTCTTCTTCCTCTGCAGGTTCTTGATTTGAAGTAGAGCTGGAAGGAAGAGGCATTTTTCTAACCGCATCCCTGACTTGTGCCTCTGCCAGACATCACTAATTGAACCTTATGTACCTCACATGAGCCGAGACCTCCACAGAGGCTGCCCCTGCCAATCACTCAGTTCTACGACACCATCATACATTCTATTTGCTATTTTCTGTTTGATGTCTTAAAATGTTCCTACTGTTTTAAATACCAAGTAGCATTTTTATGAAAACCACAATACTGAAAGCAGAGAGCTTTAAAAAATATCCAGGGTCGTGAGAATGCCCAAATGCAGATGGAAGCTGGGGCTGAGGCCTGAGAACAGCACACAGATGCACTCAGTTCCCCTAACCCTCCTGAGATTTAATTGTATCAATATTGGTTCCAGAGAGACAGAAAATATGCGATAAGATATAATAAAATGGGGCCATGTATATAGCTAAGCAGTAAAGGGCCTGCCCAGCACGCATGGGCTTAATCCTCAGTACTCTGCGTGTGTGTGTGTGTGTGTGTGTGTGTGTGTGTGTGTGTGTGTGTGTGTGTGAGCGCGCGCGCGTGCACATGCACATGTAGATGGCTGCAATGCAGGTGCATATTTATATTTAGAAGGATAACCGTTGGTTTATAACCATCAATTGTTCTCAAAGGGCTTACATTCAAGTCTCTGGCTTGCTTGTGGTGCAGATTTCTGGGTTTCGTTTATGTTTCTGATCATGGATCCTAGAACTGGGCACACTTACTACAGACTCTATTTGATCCTTCTAGAAATACATCTAACACCTGACCTTGAACCTATTGCTAGCTACTTAACAACTGTATTTACCTTTTGAATGGCTGGCACAAAGCACAATGCTCATTTCTCATAGGTGAGCACCTTTCTGTGTGGATAATATCAATTGTCAGTTAGACGGGACTTAGACTCACTATGGCAGCATGACCCTTGTAATAAGCAGGTGTTTCCGGAAAGGATGTGGGTGGCACCACCCCTGGTCCTGGGCTGAATAAAAAAGAAAACAGAGGGTTTCATCTCTCTCTGCTTTGTCAATGCAGATGCAGTATGACCTGCTGCTTCCTGGTCCTGTTGCCACGGTGATCTAGCTGTGCCCTCAAACTGTAAGCCAAAAGAAACATCCTTTCTTTTTTCATGAGTTCCCTCCTTTCTGTGAGTTGCATTTGTCAGGCATTTGCCACAACACCGAGAACAATAACAAACACTTGCACTTCAGAAAATTGGAAATAAAGTCACCATCTCCAAAGGGACTGGCCTTTAGACACGCATGCGCCACACTTGCGTAGATCAGTGTTTGGAATGCATCTGAATTTGTGTGGCTTTATGTGGAATAGCTTTGATACCCAGTTTACTGTCTGTGTCTGTGAAGGAACCATCTAGATGGGCCTGTGTGGTTGCCCCAGGCTGACCGACCATGCAGTGGGTAAAGGGTTTTCTGTGCTGATCAGGTGACAGCCTGACTGGGTGAGGGAGGCTGAAGGGACTTAGTGGAGCATGCAAGCCTACTTCTTCATTTCCTGATGAAGTTCAACTCAAGGACACTGGATTGTCATTTGTATCTGACTTTCAGAAGAATAGAGAAGGAAAAAAACTTTCCTTTCTGGTGAATCAAGGCAGAATGACAATTTGTATCTGTATTTCATATATGTTAAGAGCTTTATTGTTGTACTTAGACATGGTGGACACCAGAAGGGCTGACAGGAAAAAACATTATACCCCACATGGTAGAAAGGTGAGAGAGCAATTCCGTGCTTGCAAGAGCCACGTGTAGTAGAGGTAGTCTACCCTGATGTAATCCCAAACACGCCATTTAAGTGCCATTTAAGTGCCATTTCCCAATGCTAGCACACTGGATTTAGATGCCACACAACTGTGAGTAGGAAAAATATTAAAGCCATAGCACAGGCTATTTGAAAAATGTGTGAGTGTACCTGACTTCCTGTAAGTTGAGGCCATGAAAATTAGTACTACTTGTGATATATTTGTTTTGTGCTGGGCACTTCTCTGTGGCCCCACATAACGCTGTCTAGCACTGTTCTTAAAGCAATCCTATGAACAAATGATTACTCTTTCCAGAAAAGGAAATGTGGGCCCAGAAATGCTAAGTAACTCGTCTAAATAGCAAAAGACATGACTGCAAGCTTTGAACCCAAGGTTGTCTGTCTCCGAAGTACTTCTCAGTTACTTCTATTTCTGAGAAATATTTTGTTGGGTGAGATTTGCTGGAATCCAAATCGAAAGGCATCAGCATTGCAAACATCAAGTCAAAACCGAGAAGTGCTCTTGCTAAATGCAGCGATAGTGGTTTTGAAATCTGGTGTTCCCGTGGGCTTGAAGGAAACCCAGGTTGATTTGCAGGCCTATTACTTAGCTGCTTATATAGGGACACGTTTGTTAAACTTCATTAATCATGAACCCCAAATGACTCCCCTTGGCCGATGTTACTAAGGGAAGAGACAAAACCAACATCCCAGCCTGTACACACATAGCTTTATGTGGAATAGTGTGAGACCTTGAAGGGCCCATGGGGATGGGCCTGTGTGGATGCACCAGGCTGACCGACCATCTCAGTGGGTAAAGTGTTTACTCTGCTGAGCATGTGACAGCCTGACTGGGTGAGGCTGAAGGGACTGGGTGGAGCATGCAGGCCTGCTTCTTCATTTCCGACGGTTCATCTCAAGGACACATAGCCTATGCATGAGTTGACAGAACCCTTTACTAATTTTCAGTGTGTGGACAAAAATAGAGCCCACCCATAGAGAACCATTGTTCTGGAACTCTGCTCTTCTCACGGTGATGTTCTTATAGATGCTCTCTTATAAAGAACAGATTTGATTATCCCTGCCCTTTCTAGACTAACAACCTGTACAGACGTAAACAGAGTAGCAAAATGGAATCATTGTGTGGACGGTGGAGTCTACTTGGGACCATGCTACATCTTCAAAGACTGATGGTGACTGCTGCCCACTGGGGACCAACCCTCCTGACTCTCAGTGTGGTGACATGTGGGTGGAGACAAGTGCCTTTGCCATGCTATGATTACTGTGGTGACAGATGCCTGGAAACACATGGGGTATATCCTGGTATATCTAGGTCTACTGGCATCATTTTACTACCACGCATTCATCAATGCTACGATGTGTCAGGAGCTCTGCTCGATGCTGGGCTGAGCATGAGAGGGAATGGGATGTAGAGCATGCCTCCAGAGAGCACATAGTCAGGCGACAGACAGACCGGCATGGGAGTAGTCCAAAGGCAAGGCAGGTGGCTCTCTGCAACTGCTCCGTATGCACTCAAAGAGAGGGCAAGGCTTGGGATCTCACCCGTTGCCATGAAGGGAAGGGACCAGCTATAAGGCTGGCAGAGGTCCTCTGCTCCAAATGTCTCTATCTAGCAGAGGTTGCACTATACTGGATTATAGGGGCAGAATTTGCTGTGGGAACCACGCTGGGCGTTTGGAGAGAAAGCAGTTTCAGGCCCACCGGGGACTCCAGTCTTGCTGGCTTCTGACTGCAGCGGTACAGGTAGGGTCACTGCCCTGCTCCTCAGCTCCATCCTTTCCAGCAGCAGCAGTTTGGTCGAATGCCCCTTTCTTACCCTGAGCTGGGGAGGACTGGAATGGCCATTTGATCTGGCCCTCTACTTGTGCGATGTTTAAAAAAAAAATCTACATCCTGAGAGGGAGAGAGAGAGAGAGAGAGAGAGAGAGAGAGAGAGAGAGAGAGAGAGAGAGAGCGCAAGGAGCTCCCATTTGTCTCCCTTTTCTGTTTTAATGGCAGAGGGTGGGGGTGGAGGGGGGTTGTGGGGGAGCAGCTGGGCAGCGAGGGGACTTGTAGGTCAGAGCTTGACAAGGGGACTTGGGTCACCCGGGGAAAATATGGCCTTGCTCTCTACTGGCAGATTCTCAGTGACGCTCTGTTCCCCACCTGCTCTGCCCCCCTCCCCCAAGCGCCGCTGTCCCCACATGCACGGAACAGGGAGGCGATGATGAATTTCCCCCGAACGGCATTACAGACAGTCATAAATAATGCTTTGCTCTTTGGTGACGGCACTTTCCATTAGAGCTGCCTGTGCCGGGCTCTTGCTACCCCCAGTTTTCTGCCGGGGACTTGCAGTAAAATTTATCAGCGAGCTTTCTGCACCTAATAAATCACCCCCTCTGGGAGCCATCTGGCAGATAAGGCCATGAGAACCCACATGCTCTGCAGATGAGGAGTCGGAGCGAGAGACGAACCTAGCTGGGCAGCCCCAGGCCCCGCTGAGGGGGACTTGCTCTCTGCCCTTGTGCTGTCAGGTTGCTCTTGGCTTCTCTCTCCAGGCTGTGGGGCAGAGGCCCTGGCTTTGGAAGCTATCCCTACTCATGGAACTATATGGAGCCAGACCCATAAATGACATCTTTGTTGTATTCTACTTCTAGGTGTGCAGAGGGTCCACGGGTCTGACCTGATGCAAGAACGGGGAGATCTCCAAGCCACGCTGGTGAAGGGAGGGGCACAGGTATCTCTTAGCTCACTCCTTGGAATGTTCTAGAGACTTGGGTGATGCCAGCAGCAGATAATCTCATGGTGATAGGAAGGCTCTTGCTGGGAGGAAATGATCTAGAAGCACCCTTTAATCCATGGAAACTTCATGCTTGTCCCCATAGCCTAAGAACCATATCTGTCAGGATATATTTTTCCTTCAGATATGTGCCACTTTCCATAATAGACACTGAAAGATGCTCTAAGGGAAGTTACCTGGGAAAGTAGAGATGCATCCGTTCTACTTATGGTTCTTTCCTTAAGCCATTTATTTATTTTCCTATGGTGTTGGAATTGAGCCCAGGACCTTAGCGCAAGCTAAACAGCTACTCTACCACTGAGCTAGACTTGTAGCCCACCTTTAAGGCACTTTCGATGTTGTTGGAGAGGCTATCCTAAGCTTTCTTGGGTAATGGGCACACCCACTGTCTATACTTGCCAGAGTGCTTGCAGGATGGGAGCCACAGCTAGGGGAGGAGGGGTGGAAAAGTGGGTGTGTTTTTAATCTCATGGTCACAGTCCTTAGTGTCTTCTTGTGTATGGTAAATCTTCATACATGTGGGGTGGGTGACGCATCCTGGTCAGCACGTGGTAGTGACATAGCCATCGGTGCATGTAGACGATGGAGTTGGAAGGCTGGGGTAGATACAGCCTCATCACCACTAGACATGCAGAGTATGGGTGAGTGTGGTCCAGGCTTAACCATGCACACGATGAATGGTCTTGTTCTCGGTGTGTAGAACCTTGCTGCCCAGGTAGCACTAAGAGGCATTCTGAACCTGCTTTCTCATTTCTAAAATAATATGCAAAGGGAACACACTCTTATTTGGGGATGTAATTTTTGATATTGTTGCTATTATAATGTCTCCTAACTTCCTACTTGCTGGTGCCTGCTTTTGTACATCATTTTTACTTTCTTTAATGTCTATGGATGTAAGAGTCTGCATATATGTCTGTGCACCACCTGCCTGCCTGGGGCCCATGGAGGTCAGAAGAGGACATTGGATCTTCTCCAACTGAAGTCCCAGAGGGTTGTGAGCTGCCACATGAGTTCTGGGAGTTGAATGTGGGTCCTCTGGAAGAGTTACTGGTGCTCTCAGCCACGGAGCCATCACCTTTGAAAGATGGAAAACTGGACAGGATTCCTCCCTTCTGTTCTAATAGGGCCTCTTGCCAGCCAAGATGACCTCGCTTAAGGTCTGACTGTGAGGTTGCCAGGAAATCAGAACGTAAGCTCACAAGGTGCTCTCTTAAGGGCTCACTCTGCAGCAGGGCATCTCTCATCTGATGATGAGTACATCTGACGGCAGTGTGCATATCTTAGGGTATCGCTAAGGGAAGTGTCCCAAAGATGCTTAGCTGAGCCTTGCATTGACTGTGTCAGTAATTGAAATTTGCCAACAAAGATTTGCGTGTAATCTGTGATTTCACTTTTCAATTAAAATTGCTTTCTTCTGGTTGGAAAGTACTTGACTGTTTTCCTCTTCAAAGCATGTCACGAACACGAATCTCTTTTTTCTCTGCGTGCCAAAACGGGAGGAGGAGTGTGGAGGTGGATGACATGGAGGAGAAGCAAGAGGAGGGAGGGGGGCTACAGTGGTGCCTGGATAGCAAAGCAGAGGCTCTTTACTTGCAAAGGTTGGAAAGTGAGGCCTTGCTGAGGGGAACTGGATCTCCATTTCCAGAGGAAGCCAAGGGTTAGTGGTCTTGCAAGGTCAGGGTTGGGAAGTGCCAACCTCCAGACCAGCTACAAGAAACAATAAATAGGTGATCATCTCAAGTACTAGGAAGTAGGAGATTGGATGATCTTGTGCAAGAAGACGCTTCTACCACTCCTGTGGGTGACATGGCCTTAATAATCATACTTCCCTATAGTTCCTGGGACACAGTAGGAAGCTATGTTCCAAGAATGGCTGGGGGTGGGGGTGGGGGTGGGGCTGTGTACTGGCTGGTTTTGTGTGTCAACTTGATTGACACAAGCTGGAGTTATCCCAGAGAAAGGAGCCTCAGTTGAGAAAATGCCCCTGTAAGATCCAGCTGTAAGGCATTTTCTCAGTTAGTGATCAAGGGTGGGAGGGCCCATTGTGGGTGGTGCCATCCCTGGGCTGGTGGCCCTGGGTTCTGTAAGAAGGCAAGATGAGCAAGCCCAGAGCAAGCAATCCAGTAAGCATCACTCTCTGTGTCCTCTGCATCAGCTCCGGACTCCGGGTTCCTGCCCTGTGTGAGTTCTAGTCCCGATTTCCTTTGGTGATGAACAGGAATGTGGAAGTACAAGCTGAATAAACCCTTTCCTCTCCAACTTGCTTGTTGGTTATGCTGTTTCATCGCAGCAACAGAAACCCTATGACAAGGGGTTAGGGCAGGAGAGGAAGGAGTGGTTCCTTGACTTTTTAGCCTTGGGCTAGGACAGTTTCTGCAACTAACCAATGAATAATCCATCCATCCGTCCGTCCATTCATCCATCCATCCATCCATCCATCCGTCCATCCGTCCACCCAACCACCCACCCATCCACCCACCACTAACTGGACAGTGGCTAGGAAGGGCAATTGCTATGTTTGCATCCCCTTGAAACCCATTTGCTAAAACAGTCCCAGTACAACAGGATTAGGAAGTGGTGCCTTCGGGAAGGTGAATGGCATCTCATGAAAGAACCCCCTGGGCACCCTTTTGTTTCCACTCTGCCATGTGGAAGGACTCAGCAAGAAGTCTCCATCTATGTCACATTGGAGTCTCCTGACCCCGTGACTGGACTTCTCATCTCTGGAACCATGACCAAGCAGTTTCTGTTGTTTATAAATTGTCCAGCCTAAGCCATGTTGCTATTAGCAGTCTGAACAATCTCAAAGCAAATACCTGTTAGGTCTGTCAGAATCCCTAGGGAAGAGCTACAGCCTCATTCATTTCCTGTGCTCAGCACGGTATTGGTTGTATGGGAAGACTCTAAGAAACTCTGTTGAGTGGAAATCGGTCAACAGAGATGAAGAAGAACATTTGCAAGCTGTAAGTGCTCTTTTTTGGTACTCACAGTTTTTTGTTTGTGAAAAAGATATGCGGCCCATGATGCAGAATAGCCCAGGTGACTTGGACTGGGGCCTTCCTGGAGAGTCTGGAATACCTTAGGTATCCTAACTGGCAGTGCTTCCTAAAGCTCGCCCCTTTTCCCACCTTGCCTCCCCACTGTGGTTGATAAAAGTCTACATGAGGCTGGTAACTTGGCCCCTGTCAGACAGGCATTAAGAATGACGGACTCAGATCCAGGCTGGGGGGCTTAGACATGGTGAAGAATCAGCAGTTGGTTTAAGCTACTGTAGCAGGTACACAGCTATGGGCAGAGCAGGGCCCCTCCTGCAGCTAGTGTGAGTCCTTTCTGTCTGGTTTCTTTCAAGTAGAGCTAATCCCTTCTACCTGGCCAGACAGCTGAAGTGGTTTCTTTTCTTTTCTTTTTTTTTTAATTCGGCAGTAAATCTGCCAACCCTGTAGGGCTCCAGCCAGGAGCCTTGCTTGCTGCATCTACACCGACGTCTCATAAAATGGCATAACGTGAAAAAGAAAAATGCATATTTCACACTTTGTCTACTCTGCATTATGGCGGTCCTCTGTGCATCCCCAATACAAATGTCTGACCTTCACAAGGAGTTCAAACACCCTCTGCCAAGCGGAGGGACCGGATTTCTCTGTCTCCCTCTACCTGTCCCCTATTCCTGCACCTATTTTGCCTGAGAGGAAGCAGGGCCTGCTGCTAAATGTGTTACGCTGGTTTAGTGTTCTCTGGGAGGAAAAAAAAAAGAGACTAGCATCAACGACTCTACTGCATGCCCATTAACAGTGTTCAGATGGTCCCTCCCACTCCAATGCAGCTCCTTTCCCTCCCTCTCTGCAAGCGTCTGTAGTATACACTGATACAGGGCATCCTGTCGCTAAGGGCAGACTCGTGTTTATGGTAGGTAATTTTCCACACAACCAGATCTCCAACAATATCAGTTAATATTCGCTATTTGCCTCTGTTCCCCTCCACATCGGCTCAAAATGGTCACTGAACAAAATATAATGGCTTTGTTCCTATTCTTTGCCTTTGTGCCATACCATTGTCCTGCACTGACTCTGGCCCTCTCTCTATTCTGTCCAGCTCAGTCCTGCCTACTTCCTCCTTAAAGACTTTGTGGATTGTACTGTCCTATGTGACCTATTTCTTTACCTGGAACTTGATCAGCACCTATAGCTCACAGCACCTTTTTCTTGGGTATCAGTCATGCACTGCTTCTTAATGGCTACTGTCATTTTCCTATGTGATCTTTCTTTAACCTTCACTTCTCGATACCCTCTCCCTCCTTGTGGTGGTTTGAATATGCTTGGCCCAGGGAGTGGCACTATTAGGAGGTGTATTCTTGTTGGAGTAGGTGTGTCTTCGTTGGAGGAAGTGTGTCATTGTGGGCGTGGGCTTTAAGACCCTCATCCTAGCTGCCTAAAAGTCACTCTTCTCCTGTTTGCCTTTGGGACAAGATGTAGAACTCTCAGCTCCTCCTGCACCATGCCTGCCTGGACACTGGCATGCTCCTGCCTTGATGATAATGGACTGCACCTCTGAACCTGTAAGCCAGCCCCAATTAAATGTTGTCCTTATAAGATTTGCCTTGGTCATGGTGTGTGCTCACAGCAGTAAAACCCTAAGACACTCCTCATTCCCCTCCTCTTCCTCCTTCTTATTCTCATTCTCATTCTCATTCTCATTCTCATTCTCATTCTCATTCTCATTCTCATTCTCATTCTGAGACAAGGGTTGAAGAAACAGACCAGTCTGGCCTAGAACACACCATGTAGGCAGAGACGGCCTTGAACTTACAGCGATTCCCTTTCTTCAGCTCAACTGCTAGGACTCCAGATGGGTGCCACCATGCTGACTGCTGCATTTTTGAACCTTGCTTTAGTAGACTGTAATGTCTTCGAGGTGTCTCTTTTCTGTCTATTGCCAAACACGTAGCCTTGATTGTGTAGCCAACAGTAGGTGCTTAGTGACTATTGAAATAGTGACCTTTAGGTGAGCGTGCCCGTGGTAGTGTGGCCTGAAATCTCTAGGTTTGAGAAGTCAGAAAAAAATTCACACTTTTAAGGCAAGGGAGAGTCTTGACATGGGGGTATGGCTGCTGAGGTGTTTTCTCTCATTTGGCTGATTCTGGAGCCTGGGTAGCTTTAGTGAAACTCTCCAGAAGTGTCCTGATGAACTCTGGATTTCCTGCTGCATTAGGCTTTTCAAATTTCCAGGGTCACCGAGCCCCTCTGCTGATACCTTCTTCAACACCCTCTGCATCTCCCAGGCTCCCACATGCAGGCCGTGTTTAAACTGGAGCAGGGACTTAGTGGCTCGGTGTTCACTCATATGTGTGGGATGCAGCCATGGGCTGCCCTCTTCCTCTGCCTTTGCTTCCACCTGAAGGCTACTATATGGACTGTTTTGATTTGTGACTGTGGTTTGTAGCTGTCGCCGATTTCTTTGTTGTTGTTGTTGTTCTTGCTGCTGCTACAGTTTCCTTGCAGCTCGATTTTTAGCTGAGCGCTTGGGTAGTAAATATGGTTTACACCAGCTCTGCTGGAAACAATAGCATTTATGTGCTGAAGTTATTTCCAAAACCTGCAATATGTGTATACAAATAGAATCCACGGCAGGGCCCTGAGACTGGGGAGAACACAGACTCAATAAAGCCTTTGAGATGGAGTATAAACAGGTGTCTGAGACGAGGACTAAGCCAGGCAGATAGGGCGCACACCACCTCCTGCCTCTGATGCATCCTCTAAAGCAGAACCCTACCATAAACACTGTGCTCAGGGCTGGGGAGGCAGGAGCATCTTTGTGATTATATTTACCTGCTCGGTGCTCACTTGCGTTCGTTTGAGCACCTCATATTAAACTTCTCGCATTTCTATGCCTTTACCCTCAGTGGTGTTAAACCTTAATGGCTCTGGATCCTGGGATAGAAAAAAAATGGTGCCAAGAAACTATGGGATTAGCTTCTCAAGCTAGCAGCCCTCTTTTCTTCTGAAATGGCTGTCAGTCTGGGATCTTTGGCATGTTGTGTGGACCCAGGCATGGTACACACACTTCATGCTGGTCACCTCCTCCTTCTGGCCAAAGGAAATCCAGGTTGCTGTGGAAGTTATAGAGCTGTCTTCTGAAGTTGGCTAGAACTGGTTTTGAGATATCGATTGTTAACGGATGGATCTGCACCGCTCCTGGAACAACTACTCATCTCCATGTGTGACGATTGTATGGAAGTGGAGCCTGCATCTTGACCCCAGATGAAGGTCTTGTTGGCCAAGGGTTTAATGATTTCAAAGGTGTCTTGGCTCTGTGCTGAAAGCTGTGTGACACAGGCATAGGAAGGGTGTTCTGATTGCTCTCTAACTTGTAAATGCCAAGCAGAAATCTTGTTGCAGTTCCTAAATGCCACATTCCGCCGTGTTTATTGTCCCCCTCCTAACGGGGAAAGATGGTGAATGGACTAATAATTCAGGAGCTGAGAACATGTTTATTTGATTTTTAGAGCTTTAGCAAATACAGTGTGTACAAGACCCGGTGCCAACAGCATGCATAATTCCTCCAGGAAGGGGGCTGATGGAAACACAAAGCTTGCACGCTTCAAAACTGTAACCAATATTTACACATCCGAGTGACTAATTCTCCACTCTGAGCAGGAGAACAATGGGCGTAATAGTCAGGTGCGTTAATGCAGAGCGTGCTCATCTGGTGACTTGGATATTTGACACACAAATAAACCTGGGAGCATGGTGTGGGGAGGGGGAGATGCGGAGGCCTTTTATCTACCTGTGTAACCATACACCAAACAGCAGGTTATAAGCCCGCTCAGAAAATGCTGACCCAACGCTGTTCTGGTACCTCATGTGCAAGATTGGCAGATGATTTGCTGCGCTGCAGGAGTTCTGTAGCTGACCTCATTAGCAGAGCGTTTCCTGGCTTGTTAGCATCATATTTGTATAATTTACAGCACCTTCGTTTTTATGGAATGTGTTTCTTGCAGAGTGTAATGGCAGCAATATATTTAACCTATTGCGTTTAGGCATGCTTTTGCTGCAGGCAGCCTGTAGACATAAAGGGCATTTCCTCCTCTCTTGCATGGGCTCTTCTCATTTTGGGTGTATGGGCTGCTGCTGCTGCTGCTGCTGCTGCTGGTGTGTGTGTGTGTGTGTGTGTGTGTGTGTGTGTGTGTATGTGTGTATTGTGTGTGTATGTATGTGTGTGTGTAAGTATGTGTAAGTATGTGTGTGTGTAAATATGTGTGTCTGTGTATGTGAATGTGTATGTGCATGTATGTGTGTGTATGTGTGTTTGTATGTATGTGTGTAGTATGTGTAAGTTTATGAGTGTATACATATATGTATATGGTGCCTGAAAGACACAAGCAGGTTTTGGAGATAGGACTCTTACTTTCAAAGACAAAGACCGCTTCTAAGAACCCCTTGCTTCACTACCACAAGGTGTAGCTTTGGATGGGGTGAAGCCTACTGAATTCTCTCTCTTGCTTTGAAAAGACGAATTTTCAAATTGGAAAAAAAACAGTCAGGCAGGATAGACACAGGCAGGGGCTTGTTTCTTTTGGGTGTGAATAGCAGTGCTAAAGTGATGCTCTTCAGTGTGTTGGCACACCGAAGTGAGCTATCAAGACTCTCTGAATGACATCTTAGAGGTTTCGTCATAAAATGATAAGATAGGAAATGAAGAAAGTTACATGCCACATGCCCTCCTCCCCCGCCCCACAGGGGCAGATCCTGCCTTAAATAAGCTTGTACCTTAGAAAAACGCAGATTGTATTTACAATATGTAGGGATATATGACTTATTTTCCTCTCTGAGTCATGTAGAACAGGTAGAAATGGCCAGGACAAGCTAATTAAAAATAGTGTCTGAAGATGAAGGTGTGTGTCCTGGTGTGTGTGTGTGTGTGTGTGTGTGTGTGCGATGGAAAGAGGAACTTCAGCTGAGAAAATGCCTCTATCTGAATGCCTGTAGGCAAGTATAGGGCATTCTCTTGACTGAAGGTTGATGTCAGAGAACCCAGTTCACTGTGTGTAGTACTCATTGGGCAGGTCCTGGAGTGTCTACAGAAACAGAGAAAGCCAGGGGAATGGAGAGAGTAAGCAGCATTCCTCAATGGCTGTTGCTTCAGTTCCTACCTCCATATTTGCGGTGGTTTGTATATGCTTGGCCCAGGGAGTGGCACTGTTAGAAGGTGTGGCCTAATTGGAGTACATCATTGTGGGCATGGGCTTTAAGACCCTCATCCTCGCTGCCTAAAAGCCATTCTTCTCCTAGTGGCCTTCAGGTGAAGATGTAGAATTCTCAGCTCCTCCTGCTCTGTGCCTGCCTGGACACTGCCATGCTTCTGCCTTGATGATAATGGTCTGAACCTCTGAACCTGTAAGCCATGATGCTACTCAACTGAACCTCTGAACCTGTAAGCCAGCCCAATTATAAGAGTTGTCTTGGTCATGGTATCTGTTCACAGCAGAAAAACCCTAACTAAGACAATATTCCTGCCTGAGTTCCTGCTCTGACTTCCTTCTATGCTGGATGAGGATGTGAAGTGTAAGCCAAATAAATCTTTTCTTCCCCAAGTTGTGTGTGGTCATGGTGTTTTATCACAGCAACAGAAAGCAATTAAAACTCTGTAAGAGGATTGTTGGCTCCAGAATCCAGAGCTCTGATGCTAGTATCTGGTGTCATGAGCCAGGACTTTACAACCTTGGGTAATTGTACTGTCTCTAAGGTCGCAGCTCAGGCTGTGTGGAGTCTCTCTGGGACTGGACGTTCCATGTTCCAAGTCCATCATTTCTGCTGTTTTGGAGACAGAGGAAGACTGAAGGCTGGAGTTCGCACCAGCTCATGATGAAGAAGTGGTAGGTGGAGTGACAGAATAAAGAGATAGGCTCTCTAGGAACTGCCAGCGGCCTTCAGTTCCCTCTCCTGATAGAGGCAAAGCAGCTGACTAGTGTCATCAGTCAGGAACCAAGATGGGGTGATTTTCAGAGCCTCTTCTTTCCTTTCCAGGAGTGCTTTCTTCCAGAAGAAGTTTGCCTCATGTGGTGGTGGTTTGAATAGGAATGTCTCCCGTACATAGGCTCATATATTTGAATGCTTTCTCATTAGGTAATGGCACTACTTGTGAGGATGAAGGGGTGTGTCCTTGGTGGAGTGGGTGTGTCCTTGCTGGAGTAGGTGTGTCCTTGTTGGAGTAAGTGTGTCCTTGGTGGAGTGGGTGTGTCCTTGTTGGAGTAGGTGTTTTCCTTGTTGGAGTAGGTGTGTCCTTGTTGTAGTAGGTGTGTCCTTGTTGGAGTAGCTGTGTCCTTGTTGGAGTAGCTGTGTCCTTGTTGGAGTAGGTGTGGCCTTGTTGGAGGAAGTGTGCTTTAGGGAGTAGGGCTTTGAGGTTTTAGAAGCCTAAGCCAGGCCCAATGGCTCTTTCTCTCCCTGCCTGCTTATCCGGATAGAGAGCTCTCAGCTCCTTCTCCAGCACCATGTCTTCCTATGTGCTGTCATGTGCTTTGCCATGCTGATGATGGGCTAAACCTCTGAAATGTGAAATTACATGTTTACTTTTATAAGAGACATCATAGACACGGTATATCTCCATAGCGATAGAACGTGACTGAAACACCCCAGGGGCAAGATAAACAGGCAGGCCCTGCACTTTGTCAACTAAAATAGGCTGAGAAGGTAAGTGCTCTGTCAAATGACCTGAGGCTCAGGATAAGCTTCTTCTAACTGGCTAGTAGGTCTACTGTTCTTCCCGTTTTCTTTCTGTCCCCAGCTTCAGAAGTTTCAGGCACCTCTCTGATCCTGGTATGTGTTACAATTGCAAAGGCTCCTGCTTTTACTTCAAAGATCAAATTTCCAGTCTGCATCCATGGGGGTTGGAGTTCCAGGACCTCTAAGGACCCCCAAATCCATGGGTGTTCCAAACCCTTATGTTAACTGCCATTCTTTGCATTTAACTTACACATACTCCCACATGTTTCTCTCCATCATTTATAATACATACTCCGATGAAAGTGTTATGTAAGCAATTATCAGACTGTATGACTTAGGACTGATTACAGGGAAGACAGCCTAGCCCCCAACACTGCCAGCCCACAGTTAATCAAATCAGTGGAAATAATAACTTATGGTCACTCAGGACCAACTGTGTCTCTCTCCAAAACTCAGGCATGCTACAGTTTGTGCAATTGCTCACAAGGATACATGTATTTACATACAAAAATTGAAGGTACATTTATATTTGAGTGTTAAATATATCATGGTACCTCCTTGTGGTAAAGACACTGGTTAAAACCAAACAACCAACAAACAACAATAAACCCCAAACAAACAGAAAACAAAAGCAACACTCCCCCTAGGACCCCAATCAACCAACCATCCACACAAACAAAGCTGTTGTGTGCTTCGTGGGTCTGTGGAATCCGAGGATATTTTTGGAAAGCCATTAGTACTAGAACTTCAATGGAAGTTTGCCTTGCGGGAACTCTCCATAGCTCACTCTTGAGTGAGGTGAGTACATAGTTTAAATAGATGTATTAGCATAAGAACATGTAGACAGATTCATTATCTAGCATCTACTAGTTTGATTGTTTTCAAATCTGTACAAGTAGGTACTGTTTCACATGCTTATTAAAGGGTCCCCGTCAGTCCCAGCCCAGTCACCTTTCCTTGCTTGGAAAACTTCGATTTTTCCGCCAGACAGCTCAGTGCATGGCCCGGTATTCTCAATGAGACATCCTTTTTTTCTGCTAGCCAGAGGTTTGGTCAGATGAACTCTGTCCTGTCTGTAAAGGCAGAAGCCACCATCTCTCCACTCCTCTTTGTGGCTGGATCCTCCACTTAACTCTTGATCATTTCATTTTTTTTTTTTTTTTGCTCAGTTTTGTGTGATCTAGAACTTCATACAGTATCCATGCTTTCTTTTATCTTTAGTACTTAAGTTGGTCTGAACCTCTTCATCTTTTTAAAAAAAAAAAAACTTACCATTTTTCAGTGTGTGTGTGTGTGTGTGTGTGTGTGTGTGTGTGTGCACGCACACGTTTGTGTGTGTATGTGAATTGGGTTTGTTCACGTATCTGCGGAGCCCATGGAGGCCCGAAGGAGGGGTCAGATCCCCCAGAGCAAGAGTGATTGTGTACTAAAGGATGTGGAAGCTGGGAACAAAACCTGGGTCCTCTGCAAGAGCCATTACTGTTCCCTCCACCCTCCGAATCTCTGCAATTTAAAAGATATGGCTAAAGCCTTTCCTTATCTCTGGATCAACTACTTCTTGTAGTACCAGCCCCCTCCCCTTTTCTGAGCAGCCACGACACACTTACTCCTGTCACAGCTCAGCTCATGTTGGGTGGCTTCTGGCCTCACTGCTTGCATGAAAACTATTCCCCATGGGCATCTATGAGCTACCAAACATCAACTGTAATAGTTACCATCGTTCCCTATTGGCTAGCCCCTCTCCTTAGAATATCCTTGGGGTTTGTTCTTTCTAGCCATTTCTCAGTTTGCTTTGTCCCTTTCAAGTCTGATGACTGACCCTTCAGTGGAAGTCTTAAGGGTCTTGACAAAATATCTGAATTTCTACTCATTTTTTTTTTTCTCTTTGCAGGACCATTTTATCAGTTTCTCACAGAGTCCGTTAGTGGCCTCTATGTGATTTTGCCAAAGATTGTCCTGAGATTTTGTAACGTCTTACCACCCAGCGCCTCTTGGCTACATTGTTGCAAACAGAAGGTTAGGTCGGTGGGAGCCTAGTTCTCTTAGACACTTTGCTCAGAGTTCCAGGTTGCAGGGAGGTTGGTACACTTTGAGGTTGTCCAGCAACTTACTTACTTACTTTATTTATTTATTAATCTTTTTTTCCCTTTTTTATTTTTTAAATTAGGTTGTGCTATAGTGATGGAAATAGGATCACAGCGTAGGTGCCCACATGCTTCCTTTGCTTATAAGAGCTACTAAAATGACTCCTCTGCCTCTGGTTTATCTCTTGCCTCTAGTTTTGGTCCTCTCCAATCCTCACTGACATCCCAAGACTCCGCACATCAGTATGCCAATCCTTGGCTTTGAAATTCCATAACCGCTTCTCTGTGCAGGAACAGGACTCCTGCTCCATTCCCTTGTTTAAGAAACTTCTATTTTTCCTCCAGAGAGCTCTCTTCAGGCTGGGTTTTGTCGATGAGGCATGTTTTTGTCTGTTGGTCTTCCCCTTGCCTTGTGTTCCTACCATACCTTGCTCATCTTTACTAACACTGATCAATAACCAAAGGGCTGGGATCTGTGTTTGCAACTATACTGTAAGCCCCAAGAAGGTCAGGAGATTTTAAGTGAAACACATGGTGTTATTTGAAGGAAACATGCTAACTTCAAAGACTTCTTTTGCCTCTTGACTCACTTACAAAAACAGTAAATAATAATGTCCTGCTTAGACACAGCAATAATAGCAGTGACAGTTTCTGATTACGAAATGACTTGAAATATGTAATGGGAGGAGGATTAGTTATAAATATAAATGACAGGTTAAACACAACTTTAATAATGACTACTTCTGTTTAAGGTTATATGCCTTTTATACTTTTAATTACATAACCTAATTTGACCTTTGTAAGACCCCTTCAGGGATGTCAAATACATTATTAGCACTTTCCATGGGTTCAAACGGAGACTTGGTGAAACAACATGTCTTCCATTGAATAAAAGAAAGAGCCAGAGCTCTATGCCCAGAACCAAGACTTCTTCCTCTGTACCAGGCTATAAAAGAAAAAAGAAAGTGCTGAATAGTGGGTTAATTGCTGGCTATGTAAGCATAAGGTCGTGAGTTCAAGCCTGAGAACACACATGCAGAAAAGCTGGGCCCAGTAGGGTACATGTCTGATCCCCGTGTTCCTATGGGAAGATGGAAGTCAGAGACAGGAAGGTCCCTGGAAGGTCAAAGGCCAGCATGCATGGTATAATCACAGCAACAACAAAGAGACCCCATCTCAGATAATGTGGAAGATGAGGACCGACAGCTGATGTGGTCACCCGACTTTGACCTTTGTAAGGCATGCGCACACCTGAGACTCTTACACACAAACTCACATCATACACACACACACACACACACACACACACACACACACACACACACACACAGAGAGAGAGAGAGAGAGAGAGAGAGAGAGAGAGAGAGAAGCACAATTCTGCTAATTCTGAGTTTGTGTTTAGTCTAGGCAGTCATTTGATAATTATTTGTTGAATATCTCAATGCATGCATAGAAAGACCAACAGGTCTGACAATGTTACTAAGATTTTACAAACACTTATAAGTCAACAATTATGAGATAATAAGCAGAAACAATAAGATATGCCATATTCTGTAGGAGAGAGGTGGAGTCTGTCCAACAGACTAGATAATGGCTTTTAAGCGACTTCAGCAATCAGTTTAAATAACTGTGTGGGTGTGGGAGGTTTGTATACACTCCTCAAGAATCCTGAACCCACTAATGACAGGGTTGACAAAGGAAGCTTTATTATAACTTGGGACTTGATTGACATGCAAGACATAAAATGTGTGAGTAATACCCAGCCTGACTCTCTCATGTGCAGGAAAGGGAACAGAAGACTCTATTGTCCCTGTTACCGGCAGATCAGTGCCATGGATATCTGTCTGTTGCAATTTAATTCTCCCCACCACTCCATCTGAGCATTTTAAACATGTTCTAGAGTGCAGAGAGCACCAGTAGTCAATTACCAAACCCTGTCTCTATAGAACAACCAGGGCATCTTTCTTTAGCTTTGTGGAGTAGGAAGGTCTTTATTCAAGACATGGATTCCCTCAAGGGAAGACTTCAACTCTGTAATAGGAAGAATTGTCTCAAGGGCTTGCAGTTCTGATGATCCCAGGATGGAAAAAACACTGCTGATATGAGGATCTTGTCATATTAAAGTTCAAAATAAAACATGAAATGTGCACATATTCATGTGTATGTGAGTGTGTGTGTGTGTTTACGTGTTTGTGTGTAGGCTAGAAAATAACCTTAAGTATCATTACTCTGGCACTATCCCCTTGCTTTTTGAGCCTTTGTCACTGGCTTGGAGCTTGCTTTCTAGTCTAGGCTATTTGGTCAGTGAGCCCAGGATCTATTGGTATGCCCCTAATCAACTGTCATGTGTCACCAAATACAGCTTTTTAATGTGGTTTCTAAGGAGTTGAACTCCGAGTCTGAATGTTGGCGTGGCAAGCAATTGACAAAATGAGCCTCCCCGGACTGTAAATCATGCCTTTTTAATATTTGGTTAGTTTTTGGGTTGACTCCTGATATGCACAGACTTAGTATAGTGCTTGGACACAGTAGGTGTTCAATAATTCATGATGATTATGAAGAGAATGCAGCCAACTGGGAAGAAAATGTGGATTTGAAACCCAGCCCTTCCAGTTAGGTGACAAAATAGCATCCTAACTTAAACGTAACAAGTTACCTAAATATTCCAATCTGCAGGTTGTTTTTATTATTTTTTTTAATCTGTAAAATTAGTAATATCCATTATGGGCAGGGTTCTCTAGCAGGTATTTTTATTTCTTCTTAGAAGTGGTTATTAGTTTTGAAAGCTTAACGTTATATAATGAACTAACTGAGGCTTGTAGACGGTAAGTCATTTGTCTTTGGAGGTATTATTTATCTAGTGTCCATCAACACTGATATTTACCTATTGTCCATCAACGCTGAGACAAACCCAAGCCTGTATGACTCTGACATCTGATTATTTTCTACTTCATCATCCTGGGTGTGTGGTGAAGAGAGAAATGTTGAATTATGAGGATTAGAGTCAGAGTGCCCAGTGCATGCTCAGCACACAGAATTGTAGGTGTTATTATTAATTATGCTTAGAGAGGCTTATTTACTCCTATTAATTAGCATTGGGAAAGTCTTGTCATGTGATACCCATCAGGAGCCTTGTTTGGAAATTCCCTGATTGGCAAAGAGTAGAAGATCAATAAATGCTTGTGGACATGTCAAAGATGTTGCAGTTGATGCACATTAAAGGCCTGATGTCATCTGCATTGGTAACTGGATGCTGTCCTTTAACACTCTTATCACAAGCACTCTGTTCTGCTTCTGAAAGCTCTGAAAGGGATTTTATGTTAATTTCTGAGAACTTTATAAATTATGTCTTGATTGCATTTATCCCCTCTTCCATCTCCTTCCAGATATATTCTCTATTTCATATTCAATTCACTTTATATTTTCACTAAAAAAACCCTATAGAGTCCCCTTAGTGCTGCTTATCTACTCTTGGGTATGTGGTCATCTGCTGGAGCTCGTTAGACATACGAGGGACCACACCTTTAAAGAACGCTTATGCCTCATTTCCTGGCAGCTTTCAATGACCAATAGTTCCTCAGCTATAGATGGCACTTCACCTTCCTTTTCTACCTCCATGGAGGGATTTTGTGTGGCTTGAGTTTCTACATTCTGTTACATTCTGCTAGGAGTTCATAAGCAAAAGCTGTGTTGCTGTGCCCAGAGAACAATGTTGCCTTGTAGATATTCACTGCCTCTGGCTCTTGAAGTCTTGTTACCTCTTCTCCCATGATCCCTGAGTCTTGGGAGGAGGGATATGTGATATGGATATCCAATTTAAGACTGAGGACCCCACAGTCATTTATATACGCCAATCAGTAATTGGTCTCTGTGTTGACTACTGTCTACTGCCCAAAGAAGCTTTCCTGATGAGGTCTGAAAGATGCACTAGTCTATGGGTATAATGACAAGTCAGGAAGCAGTGGTTGTAGGTTCTCTCCTAGGACCTAGGACCTATCTAGTTTTAGGTTCTTAGCATCTATAACTATGCCAGATATGGGTTCCATTTTTGTGAACTGGACATTAAAATCGATTGGAGAGTGATTGGTAGCTTCTGTGTCATTGGTGCCACTATTGTATCAATGAGCATGTTTTTCTAGGTTGATTACTTTTATAACTCATAGAGTTCATAGCTGGATAAGATTTTTTAACCTCTAATTTTTTATAAATATTTATTTGTACACCTTAACTTAAAAAGTATAAGTAGTTTGGGGGGGGGGAAATCTCAAGCTAGAAGAGGTAAAGTAGTTAATGAGGATCAATAAATCTTTTGTGTATGCTTTCATATAAAAATAAAAGTGTTTGACAGCTGGATAAGAGTGGCAACCACTTTCTCATCCAGCAACATGCGTAACCCCTGTGAAAAGCGTTACTGTGAAAGCTAGCTAGTGAGGTTAAAGCTCCCACGTCAGTAGCAGCTTGATTTCTCCATGTTGAGGGGCTTAAGTACGTGATGTCTTCAGCAATACGGTCTCACTATGACGTTCTGAAGGATAACCAAGAACAATGGCAGTCACCAGCAGTATTTGAGGATCACTGGCCAACAAGTCCTATAGTGGTAATCCATAGGCTATTCCCATTTCTTGGCTATTGTGAATAGAGTGGCAACTTTTATAGTCCAAGGCAGGACAAGTAGCTGAGAGGTGGTGAGTTCTCCTTCTGCTATGGAGAAGTGGGATGATGCCATACCAACTTTCTATAAACAATAACCATAAGCTCTAGACAAAACTTAAAAAAATTTAAAATCCAAGTACTCACAGCTATTGATTTTAGAAGATTCATTAGCTAAAAGGAAGAGTATGAGATAACTTTTCTGGTTATTAGGAGCACATCTGAAGTTAGCATCGCAAGGGGTAGCTAGGTCAAATTCCCATAGGAAACCTGTGGTACCTCTGGCTTGAAGAAACAGATGACAGAGGTTTGGGCAACTAAAGTTGCTAAATATAAACCCTGTGCAAATCTCTGGCTAATTTGAGGATTAAGTGCATATGGGGCACCATCCAAGCAGCTCAGCTAAAGATAGAAGAACTGAACTGAGATTTAGAGAGCCGCCAATGAGATAGTTTGTCACCTGAGTCTTCTATTGCTACAACTACAGCTCAATAATCTTCAGAAAATACAACGGAATTCAGAGGAGCCACAACACGATACTCACAATGTCTAGAAAATAATCCAAAAATTTAATACAGAAAGATCAAATGGATGCTGAGGAAATACAGTCCATAAAAACTGGTTATTTAGTCCAAATACTGAATATATACTCCCTAAGATAACAGAATGTATGACTCCAAGGAAGACAAGATGAAATCTTAGTGGAGACACAACACACTAAATAAAACTGCAGAACAGAATGTTAGAAGCAAAACTGCAGTGAGCACTTAAGAAGGATGGCTATGACATCAGAAGATTCTGTGAAATTACAGAGCGAGGAGGTAAGAGTTTCTAGGCCTAAGAATAGAAGAGAACAAACAAACTAATGAGCAGCATCTCAGACACTGTGAGACAAAGTCAGAATGTCTAACACATGCTCAGTGTTGCAAAAGCAGATCAGAAAAAAAAAAGAAATAATAAGTAAAAGTATACTGTACAAATGACAAAAAAAATCACATGTTATACATATAAAATGTCACATGTTACACATATAAAATGTTACATGTTATACATATAAAATGTTACATGTTATACATATAAAATGTCACATGTTATACATATAAAATGTTACATGTTATACATATAAAATGTCACATGTTATACATATAAAATGTTGAAAATGACAAGTAGGAATCAATCTACACAGATTTCCCAAATTTGATAGATGGCCTAAGTTTACATATTTAAGAATTTTAGTGAGTCCAAAGCAAAATATACATGTAGAACATCATGCTGTGCAGCCTCACAGAACAACTGTCCACAAACTTTGAGAAAAAAAAAAAGAGAACTCTTGAAAATCTTGAGAGAAAGGGTGTAGTAAATGTAAATCAATAATCTACTGGGGTTCAAACCACGATGGAAGCCCGTATCCAAATGGATGTATGTAAGAGAATAAAAGAGACCAGATTACATCCAGTGTGAATATTATTTAACAACAAAGATAGCAGAGGGACCCTTTTTGATTAAGCAAGATTGTTTGAACTCGGAAAAGCCCCTCAAAGGCCCATATGCCAAAGGCTTGGCCTCCAGCTTCTGAGTACTGGGAGCTGCTAGAACCATTAAGGTGTGAAGCACAGTGGGAGGAAGTTAAATCATTGGGTATGTGCCTTTGGGGGACACACTGAGATATCCCTGTGTCTGTCTTTGCTCTTCTGCCACCATGAGGTGATTAGACCTCCTCCAACATGCACACCCTACGTGCCATACTGTGCCATCTCAGACCCCAAGCAATGGCGCCATGCTGACACACAGTGACCTCTCTGAAACCGTGGACCAAGGCAAACCTTTCCTACTTTCAAACTCATTCATCTCAGGTATAAATGGAATGCTAAGCCACCCACACCACAGCAGATGTTGCAGAACGCTTCAGATTCCGAGAAGAAGCTACCATATGGAAAAGTAGGTCTTCAGGAAGAAAGAGCATCAAAATGGTAAGTAAATACCTGGTATAAATAGAAAACAGCATTTCTTATTTCTTTAAAATGCACATACCATTTTATAAATTATAATCATGTCTTGTAGGGTTTTTGGTACAATTGATGTGCTGGATGATAGACTCAACATTTGCAATGGGGTGAAGTGGTCCAGGGGCTGAATGAGTGGCAATGTTTTCTTATATTTTGCATAAATAGTACAATATTAATTCTCAGAAGACTGTACATTTTAATGTCTAGAGAAAAGAAGATTGATTCATTGAAGGAGCTTATGTGGAAGTTGCTTATGGTGATCTCAATGGCAAATCCTGTTGATTAATTGCTTCTATGTAACGTTGTAAAGATAAAAGAAATTCAATGAGAACAGCCAATAGGGAAACAGGCGAAAGGCCCAGAATTGGCACAAGACATCCCAAGACCAAGTTTTCAGCACAAAGGAGATTTATTTGCTCTAAAGGAACAAAGGGAAGGAATAAGAGACAAAGACAAGAGATAGAGACTGAGAGAGAAAAGAAAGGAACAAGGGTGATGGGGAAGGGATATTTGCTCTGGAGGGACAAAGGGCTGCCTCTGGATAGAGAGGAGACAGATCTGGCCTAGAGGCAAATGGTACTTTATAAAGAGAACAGAGGAAACCTGTGTTAGGATGAATTGCTTTGTTTTGATTGGCCATGTTAATTAGGTAAGCCAAAATGGGGCTTTTGATGCTAGATTTCCATACTTTGATAGCTGGACCTTGGTAGCTGGCCCTGGGAGTGAGGGAAGAGTGAGGGGGAGGAGGAAAGTAGCCAAATAAGGGACTAGATCTTGGTGGATCTTTAGGAATTGTTAGCTTTAGGAATGTAAGGCTCTTCCTCCTTTAAGTTGTTTTCCTCAGGGTAAGCAACTAAGGCATGAGGGTCAAATCAAACCAACTCTGGGGAGTGTGGCGGTCTCTGATTTTGTTTCATGCTATGATGTGAAAAGTGTCGTGGTATAAAAAGGTTGTGGGGCTGAACATCCCTTGACACAGAGTGAGAATACGAGGTTATCTTCCTGCTTGGCACTTTCTGAGCTGTGTGCCTTTAAACAAGTCACTAACCTCCTTGAGCCTTAGTTCATTATATGAAACATTGAGTAGTGATCTCCACCAATGCTCCCAAAGGAAATAAACTCTGTTTTCTGAGTTTATTTAGTGCTCTGATTAGAAGGAGGTGGTTGAACCCTATGGTTCCAAGTTGAGTCTTAGGGAAAATGAGTGATGACATTTGTCCAAAAATCTTTGTTCTTGGTTAGGTTCTGTTTTCTTGTGTGGTATAAATTGGCAGAGTGTAGTAACCATCTTTAAATTATAGCTCTGTGACTATAGCTCTGTGTCTTTGGACATGTCTCATTTTCCTCACCTGATCTGGGCTCAGATAATATTGGCATGGCATGACAGGGGTGACCAGTTGTCATTATTGCTTCATCTCTGAGTGGATAAACACATTTATGTGGGCTTGCCAGCCAGTGCCAAGGAGGAGTGGCTTTGCAAATAGTTCTCATTTTGCCTTAGAGAAACACCCACCCTTCCATGAACAAGCCTGCGTAATCTTTCTTTGAAGACATGATATAGTTTTGGTATTTTTTTGTGGACATGTCCAAAATTAATTGAATAAATAACCCAGAGCAAGTAGGAACCTGTATGGCAAAGATGAAGGAGCCACAGGATGGAAAGATGCTAGGTCTCCATTGCTGCTTGAAAGAGAACTGCACTGCTCATTAGGGATACCGTTTAGAATTAGTATACGTGTCCGATACATTATTGTTTTGTTTGTGTTATCACACATTTAGTGTTTTCTTTTATAGCATTAGCCAATTTCGGAAGCACAAGTCATGCAAAGCATCTGGCATGGATCAACTGTCACTTATTAGGATTAAAGAAGTTAAAGTATTCTTCCACTTGCAAACAATGTTCTTTAATCAGATCTGATGGCTACATCACCCTTGCCAAGGCCGAATTTCTGTCATCCATTCCTGTGATTTTTGTTTCTCCAGTAGATGAGGCAGTGGTAGCAATACAATATCCCCCCAGAGGCACTGAGGAGTAAGAAGGAAGGAAGGAAGGAAGGACAGAGGCGAAAGAACTTGGCTAAGAATTTCCAAAAATAGCAGACGACGGCTGAGCTGGGCACGGGGCACCAAATTCAACTCCAAAGCTGTTCTTGAAATCAGTGAGGAGTTTGGAGCCATTATTAGACAAGGAGGCTGGGACATTTGCTTGGGCAGAAGCTGTTTCTGTTAGAGCCCTTCTGTCATGTCATTTAGACGTTCTGTGAAGATGTGTCTTTGACTGTGAAGGGCAGCCTTAGGATTGGAGGATGTGGGGCCATATAGCAGCAAATATCCAAACTCAGCATCCCTTACGAGCAAGGGCTCAGTGGGATAGATAGTGTTTCCTCTGCATCTCAACCCTTACACACGGATGCCCTGCCTTTTCCCTTTCTTACCTCTCCTTACCCAGATCATAAGGCACCATTGCAGGGGCTGCTGATTGACTTCTGGGTTTCTGGTCCAGGAAGTTCTGAGGGCTACTTAAAAAGCAGTGCTTCCTGCCCTTGAGGTAGGGCCCTGCTCCTCTCCCAGAACTCAGGCATCTCTGAGAACTCCAGAGCCAATCAGGCTGATAGGACATGACAGCAAGGCAGCATTCCAAGCCAAGTCCCAGAATGAAGTCCCAGGATGAACTTGGAGTGGGCACCACCGGTGATGAAGGGACATAGAGAAATAGAAATATCCATACTCAGAGGAGACAGGGTTCGGGATGTCACAGAAAGGGGAAGGGACTAGCCAGCTTCTGAGAATGGTGTCCAGAGGAACCCACTTGGAGTAAAGGCAGAGTAGACGCTGGGAGGATGCCTGCCCTGTGCTGGTTGGTGCATCCTGCCAGGCCGTTCCCGTTCTACCCTCACCCCCCCCCCCCCCCGCGTGATGGTCAGCACAGCCAGCTGGCTGATCTGCTCAGCACATTTTCCTCCAGTTCTGTTCAGCACAGTCTTCCCTTCAGCTCAGCTCGCTCAGCACATCTCATTCCTGCCTGACCCAGACCCCTTGAAACCATTTATTTCTCTTGGAGCAGAGGAGTTTGTGGTTGGTCGTGGCCTCTCTGCCGATACTTACCAACAGAGCACTGTTTCTGTCTTGCATCTCTCCCAGGGATTGGACCAGCTCAACCCACATTCCAGAGCATCTCCTTCCAATGGTTTAGTTCTGTGCTGCCTGGAGTGTTCAGAGCTTGTCCAATCCACACCTCCTGTTCTAGCACACTGGACCACCTTGCTTTTGTTAACCCAAGGCGCTGATGTGTACCCGTTCTCTCTCTCTCTCTCTCTCTCTCTCTCTCTCTCTCTCTCTCTCTCCTTACAAATGGCTCTGCAGCAGCCCTGGGAGGGCTCAGCCGCACCAATCACGTCTCCATGGTTCCTTGTTAGCTGCACTCTAAGCAGGAAAGTGACTGGGCCTGACAATATAATTTACATTGCTGTATAAAACTATCTGTGGAAGCCAAGCTAATTTGTGCCAGATTAGGCTATTTGTCTCAGCCACTGTCTCGCAGCACAATCTATCAGAGGGCTGTTTTCAAATATCGCTTTTCAAGCGTGCCCTTGAGAGGCAGAAATTGATTGGGATCTTAGAGAGCAAAATTACAGCAATAACTTAAAAGAAACAATAATTACTGAATCATACCAGTGTCAGCACTCTGGAAAACACGAAATAGCCATCAAACCCCAATCCAATATATTCTGAAGCGAATTTATTGAATGGAAAAAGCAGTTGAGTGAGGGTTTTTTCTCCTCCCCCCTCCCCTTTCCCTGTACATATGGTTATCTCAAAACCGCAAGCGAATGAGTCGATAATTCTTGTCACTGACTGCTCCATTTTCGCCAGGCAGAGGAGCCCCATTAGCTGCCTGCTGCCGCACCCGGCTCCCTCTCTCTCTGAATCCTTTCCCCTCGCCATGGCCGATTCATTTGCTAGTCTCTGCTCTTCAAGCAAACAAACATGTATAACTAATCATCTGTTAAAATGCAGAGGGCCGCTAATAAATCTCCGCAGCTGAAATACTTTAATGGGTAATTAATTGATCCTGTTCCAGAGGAGTAATAAGATAATAAATTAGACAATATTTCACTCAGTCGTGTCAGGCGCCTAGCTAATGGCGCTGTAGGGCTAAGCTGAAGGATAATAAATTAGCCAGAAATTAACTGCTAAGAGGTTTCTGTAGAGAAATCGGTTGACAAGTGAGTCACCATCGTGATTCAGGGCCTGCCTGGTAGTGTGGCAATCTCCGTGAATGTGAACTCGGGCCTCGGGAGGGGGCCCGTGGGGCACTCCCAGCCAGGCTCCAGCAGGATTAAGTTCCCAGCCAGAAGAGTGCCTGTTGGGAAATACCCAATGTGTGAAGTGGGCCAGGGCCCTGCCTTACAGGCCCAGCAGGTCCCTGGCTACAGTAAACTAGGCAGAACATGGGATGAGTTCTGGGAAACAGCGCCCCACTCCCAAGCCAGCAGGCTTTCTGAGCTTTTAATGGGTCATAGCTACCATACCTACCATCAAGTAAGTGACCAAGGCCACAGATCACCGATAGCCACCATATTGCCTTGGCTGCTGAGCCTGAGAAAATATGCTAATGAGGAAGGGCGGAGTCTGGGAAAGAGACTGGCGCTCCTTTAATAACAAGGCTATTACAACCCTCAGGCAGGAGAAATATCAGGGAGCAATGAAGTGAGTTAGGCTTTTCCACACAGGTCAGAGAGGTTTGTCATGGAGTCAGAGGGAGGGAGGGAGGGAGGGAGAAGAGGTTTCAGTTTTATTAAGGGTTTGCAACCCCATTGGAGGAACAACAATATCAACCAACCAGAACCTGCCCCCCCAAAGCTCTCAGGGACTAAACCACCAACCAAAGAGTACACATGGGGCCACCCATGGCTCCACCAGCATATGTAGCAGAGGATGGCCTTGTCTGACATCAGTGGGAGGAGAGGCTGTTGGTCCTGTGAAGGTTCGATGCCCCAGTGTAGGGGAATGCCAGGACAGGGAAGTGTGTGTGTGTGTGTGTGTGTGTGTGTGTGTGTGTGTGTGTGAACACCTTCATAGAAGCAGGGGGAGGGGGAAACCAGGAAAGAGGATAACACTTGAAATGTAAATAAAGAAAATATCAAATAAATAAATAAATAAATAAATAAATAAATAAATAATCTTGGGAAAGTGTTGATAGTTGGGAAGAAAAGGGAGTCACTGGAAGGTTGCCTTCTTCAGGGACAGGTAGAGACAGGGCTCTGCCTGAGGCAAAACACTGGGGAAGAAGTGTTTTGATTTCTCTCTGGTGTTCACCAGAGGTTCATATCTCCTCACAGTAGAAGCATTTGGGTACTATTTATTATTTTCCAGGTACTATTTATTATTTTCCAGGGACGGTTAAAGGGTGGCGGGGTTGATCAGCTAAGGAAACGAGGCTGGTCCGGCTGGACTGCTTCTTGAAGTTAGAGACCAGATCACCTTTATCCCTCCTTGATGATGGTCCCAACCCAGGTGCTATGTTCACTGTCTTCCAGCATCCTCTCAGTGCCGATGGCAAAGATGAGTGGCTCTGCCTTCTGAGTCAGGCCAGCCCATTGAGAGCTTCAGAGGAGCTAATGCAGGACATACTTGTTGGAGACCAGAAAGAAGAAATGTGTGCGTTGACTTGAGGTCCCTGGCGTGATGACTGGTTGTCATCTACTCTGTGTATCCCGAGAGAGAGAAGCCCTTGTCTTGCCGGCTGGCCCAACTGGTCACTTGCACTAAACATCAGGAACTTGGTCCCTGCTTCCATCATTTTTGCTGCTTTGGCTGCAAAGGCCTAGGCAGCAACGCAGACAGAGCATGGCCATCTTGTGCATCTAACTCAGGCACAATGGCACCACATACCTCGTTCAAACAACCCGTTTCTGGTTCTCCTGCCTCTTGGGCACAATCTCTATGCTGCTACTGAAGCAGGACACACTTAAGCATTCACTTGACAATCATACCCATGCATCTTCTGAGGGCAAGGGTATTAACACCCCTAGAAATACAAGCTTTGTAATACAACGACTAAAGCACTCTATTTTCACCCTTCCCAGATGGACAACTTGAAGACGGTATGCAATACCTGTGACCTCTGTGCAAATGTCTTCTGTCTGATTCAGCTGTGTATTTCGATCTTCTCCATCTCCCCCTGCCCTCCCCACCCTGTCCCACTAGTTACTCTTTTCTCCAACTTGGACTCTGCTAAAACACTAGAGATGGAGAGAACTAATGAGTTTGAGCACATGGCCAGGGTGTGCTGTTAGAGCATCATTATCTGTGCTTTCTTGTCCTGCAGAGCATGCTTCTCATCTCTCGGGATGCAAGCTAGTGAATCTCAGGGTGGCTGCAAATGACTTGAACAGCCCTTGTGTTGTTCCAACACTCAGGAGCTACGGAGTTTCCCAAGGCCCTTGTCTGGAGGACCACAGCAAACAAGTTCACCCAGACCAGAACCTGGAAACAAATCTACTTTGTGGAAGTGAAAGGGGTGGGTGGGAGGTGGGGTGGGTAGGTGGGTAGGGATGAGGTCTCCCTCAGGGTGGAGGGAGCAGTGGCCTAGCAGATGAAGCCTTCGGTTGGATTCACAGCATCGCAGAATAGACAAACAACACAACAACACAACACAACATTAGCAAGAAAGAATATTCCCAACAACTAACAAAAACTTCCAAATTAACAAGGAAGTTAGATAAGAGGAATGTCCCACATCAGGGCAGGTCAGGGTCCCTGTTCTTAACCGACTAACACTGAAAAAGTAAAGTCATCCTCACTCCTTCTCTATGGAGGCCTCATAGAGGGGTGAGATACCAACCTCCGCCACTGATGGAGCTGCCCAGGGTAGGCTATAAGCTTGGATGCTCACTGTGTGTGCTTGAGTCTTTAGAAAACTCTCTTTCTCAAAGGTCCTAGCTGGGCCCTGTGGAAAACACATGGCAAACTTGCTTTCTTTCTTTACACAATGGACGACCATTAACTGACCCCTCAGCCTTTTCAGTGAAACTTGCCTAGTTCCTTTAACCATGAAGTGTGCACCATTCCTTCCTCTTTTTATTGTGAAATATAACGTGCAAAAAGAAAAGTGCTCTAACCTACAGGGATAGCTTGACTAATAAGCATAAAAGCACCATGCATAAAGGGCTAGAAGTTCAGCTGCTCTCTTCCATGCTACTGCATGTGTCAGAATAGCCACGATGACCCTAGTTGTTGTATAACTCTCTTGTTGCTTTTCCTCAAAGATCTATAACTTACATTTTACAGTCTTCATAGATGTATGATCTTTTTTTGGGGGGGGGGTCTGAGGAACTTTATTTATTTACTTTTTTTTTTGCTTTTTTATTGGTTGTTTTATTTATTTAAATTTCAAATGTTATTCCCTTTCCCAGTTTTCCCCTCTGCAATCCCCCTAATCCTTCCTTCCTGCTTCTATGAGAGTCCGTCCCCATCCACCCATCCACTCCTGCCTCACCACCCTAGCATTCCCCTATGCTGGGGCATCGAGCCTTCACAGGTCCAAGGGCCTCCCCTCCCACTGATGTCAGATAAGGCTATCCTCTGCTAAATATGTAGCTGGAGCCATGGGTCCCTCCGTATGTATTCTTTCGTGGTTTAGTGCCTGGGAGCCCTGAGGGTGGGGGGGCGTCTGATTGGTTGATAATGTTGTTCTTCCTATGGGGTTGCAAACCTCTTCAGCTTTTTCAGTCCTTCCCCTAACTCCTCCATTGAGGTTCCCGTGCTTAGTCCGATGGTTGGCTGCGAGCATCTGCATCTGTATTGGTCAGGCTCTGGCAGAACCTCTCAGGGGAGAGCCATACCAGGCTCCTGTCAGCAAGCGCCTTTTGGCATCAGCAATAGTGTCTGGGTTTGGTGCCTGCAGATGAGCTGGATCCCTAGATGGGGTATAGACTATTATGAGTTCTACTCCAGTCTATTGCAACATAGCAAACATCGCAAAGAAAAGAAATTGCTTGAGAGCTTGATTTCCCAGTGCAAGTGAAGATTCTCTTCCCACTACAGTACAGTCTATTCTGCATGCAACAATGTGTCTAAATGACAACAACACACAATTAAAGATACTTTAACTTGCTCCAAATCCTAATCATCATTTGAGTCAATAAAAAAAAAGAGTGCCTTTAGGTTTGCCAGAAGCTGAGTGGGCAGAAACCTTGAATGTGGATTAACAGTGTCTGTATAGTCTAGAGAGGCAACGCATGATGAAATGAGGCGTGCCCGTGTTCCCGAGGTCTTAGTTCAGCTGGTGTTAAATCATTATATGCTGCAAGTAGGCTGCCCCTTTTTCCTTACTTAACATACTGTTTCTAAGTTCTGTGATGACAGAGTGTCTCTCAAAAGGTCAGGGGGTGGAACTTTGATTGTACCATGAACAGGTACAGTGTGGCCTTGCGGAGGTATATCTGGCTCAGAGGGTGGAGTCCTGGTGGGCAGGTTAATGGCTCTGCTATAAGAGTCAGTAAGCAGGGAGGTTATGGGAGACTTTTGGGATAGCACTGGAAATGTAAATGAAGAAAATACCTAATAAATAAAAAAAAAAGAATTCTTATCTCAGTTTTATTTATAATGGGAAAAATTTAGAAGCAATGGTAAATATGGAGAATTCATCAGTTCAAAAGGTTATTATACAAATGTTCCTCAACTTTACATCTCGTGTGGACAGGGTGTGGACTGAATCCAGGGCTACGAAAGTGTTTACTTCTGAGCTGCATTCTCAGCCCTCAGCATTGTGTCTTGATAAACCTTTCATAAGTTGAAAACAGCATGAGATCAAAATGTGTTGTATATTCTTAACCAGTTAACAATACTGTTTCTTCCTGTATACCTCAGTTCACAGGAACCTAAAGCTTTTTGCCACTGGCCAGCGTCACAGAGAGTATCATAGAACATATGGCTAGCTCAAGAAAAGATCAAAATTCAAAGTACAAGATTCTAGACAAAAGTTAAAGTGTAAGATTGTAGGCAAGAGTCTAAAAAAAAAAAAAAAAGAGTCAGTAAGCTATCAGAGAGGCTGCCCCTTCCTTCCCCAAAAGCCTTCTAGCTCTTCTGTCTTCTTTCAACAGCTGATACAGCCTGGAGCCCTCATAAGGATCAAGGCCTTCCTAGCCTCCAAAATTATAAGCCAAAATAAACCTCTTACCTTTGTAAATTGCCCAATCTTGGGGATTCTGTTATAACAATAAAAAACTGGACCAAGACATGAAATTTATTCATGTTTTTGCTTGCTGCTTTCTATCAATACAAGACATGCTGTGTTTTATGCATTTTGATACTGATTTTGTTGACATACAGTAATATATTGGTGAATTCGCAGTAAGAATTTGTGTGTGTGTTTGTGCGCGTGTGCGCACACGTGTTTTCCATTACTCACAAACCTTTGGGTGGTTTATAGAATGGAGGGTCTCAAAATGGGGCTGTGTCCCTGTGAGCATGGTCACTTGCCCCAGTAGGCTACACTCTTGGGGACAGAATGCTCACTCATAGGGTACTCACACTGCCCCCTTTACCATGCTGTACCCATAGGGACAATGTCACACAGGGATGTGTATAACACCATCACTCAAGTGTGCGTGCTTGTGTGGTAGCTCTCAGGGTGTGTTGCCAACTCAGCACTTTCAGGACCACCCCCCCCCCCCTTGCAGATTAGTTAGCACCTTAGACCTCAGCTTCCCAACAGCTGATGGCTGTGAGGAGCAAGGTAACAGAAGCTTGTGGCACTGAGGACAGCATTCAGATCACACTCTATGGCCGTTCCTCACTCTAGGGCACCCACCTAGAAGATTCAGTTTGTCTACGTCTAAGCTCTTTCTCCCCATCCTGTATCCTTTCCTCCTTTTCATACTCCATCCCTGGAAGCAAGCGGTCTTCCAAGCTAACCCGGAGCTCTTAGCCGAGTACCCAGCTTGCAACATTCCTGAGGCCCTGCCCTTGTTAGCATTTGGTGCTGATAGACTTAACACTTTGTGAGTCTGATGAACATTTAAGGCACTTCATAGCAGATTTTTTCCCCCTAGTTAAATATTTAAAACTAAGCCCTAAGGTTAGCTAGCCAACTCATACTTATGCTAACCTGGAGACCTTGCTTCCAGCCCTGGAACTCATCAAAATATAGAAGAAGAGAACTGACTGTAAAGTTGTCCTCTGACCGATACACACAGACAGTGGCATGGGCATCCCCCCACCATGCACACGCCGAGACATAAAAATAATGACAACTAATTAAATTGAAACCCTAGAATTAAATACATTAAAATTTAAATTATTGGTGTATAATTTATACACAGCGAAGTGTTTCTCCTTTTGACATGAGTTCGGGGATTTTTGACAGCTGTTTACTATCAGACAGTCATCATCACAGTTAAGGCATAGTTTATTTACATCACCCAAGTCTGCTCATGGTCCCTAGTTCTTGCTCCACCACTGCTTCTTTGCTTTCTATTATGTTGTCTTCTCCAGATGTTCAGTAGATAGATTCACTCAGAATATACTCTTTGGTGCCTGCCTTCTTCCCCTTGGCCCGATGCTTCTGAGAGTCATCTATATTCTTGCGTGTTTTGGGAGTTTCCTCTGTTTCTTGCTGAGTACTATTTCACGGCATGAATGCATCTCAGTTTATCCATCAACTCCTTGTCAGGCATGTGGAACGGTTCCATCCTTTGGCAATTATGAGCAAAGCTTCTAGCACACACTTGATGAAAATCTTTTTTGTAGAGGTAGACTTTCATTGCTCCTGGATAAGTGTGTAGGCGTGGCATCATTGGGTCACAGGGTAGGTGTAATTCTGACTATTAAAAAATAAACCTGTCAACAGCTTAGATATATGAATATATATAAACAAGTGTACATGTGCCCACAGTGTAGCACGTAGAAAGGTGAACAAGAGGGGTAAATGTTACGTGATGAGGAAGGCCTGGATGCAGGTAAAGGACACATACATTGTCAAGGAGGACAGAAAGCTAGTTGCTTTTCTAGTGTGAACTCTGTCATGGGATTTTTATGTTTTGATGTCAGATAAAATATATAATTTTTAGTGGCATAAAATGCGTTTGATAGTGAGAGTATAGTGTGAGAAGCTCTACAGCTTCAGAGGTGTAGAAGATCACTGAGCTCTGTAGGCCTTGCGGGTCTGGTCAGTTTCACTGTGTGATGCTTATTTATTTATTTATTTATTTGTTTACTTTATTTGGGGTTTCTTTTTTTCTTTTTCTTTTTCTCTTTCTTCCTTCCTTCCTTCCTTCCTTCCTTCCTTCCTTCCTTCCTTCCTTCCTTCCTTCCTTCTTTTCTTCCTTTCTTTCTTTTTTTTTGAGACAGGGTTTCTCTGTATAGCCCTGGCTGTCCTGAAACTCACTCTGTATGTAGACCAGGTTGGCCTCGAACACAGAAATCCTCCTGCCTCTGCCTCACGAGTGCTGGGATTAAAGATGTGCACCACCATTGCCCTGTGTGATGCTTTTTATTCCCAAGTCCTTTATAGCAAAGTTTTAATTTAAAAATTGAAAAGAAAAACGTCACCATGATTTCAGGTAACCAAAAAAAAAAAAAATTTAGAAAACACAAAACCCAATACATTCAACAGACTCATAAATTAAACTTTAACTTCAGAACTTCTCATTAAAAGGCATTTTTAAGAAAATAAAAAATCAATTCATATCCTGAAAGAAAATATTAGTGGACTAAAGCTGAGGAGGAATGTGTATCTAAGATAAAGAACTCTCAAAATTCCATTAGATACAAACAACTAGACTTAAAAAGATTAAATAGACACTTTTAAAAAAGATATACAAATTTCAATATACATACAAAAAGATACTTAAGAGCATTAGTCAAAAATTTGCATTACTTAACTGTAAATTAGAAATATAAGACACCACAGCACACAGTAGGATTGGTAAAAAGTTTAAAGACTGAATGCCTCCTGCTTTGGCAAGAATGTAAAAGAGCCAAAACTTCCACAGGCTGCTGCTGTGTCAAATGTGAAATGCAGAAAACACCATGGAAGACTGTTGATAGGTTTATTTTTTTATAGTCAGAATTACACCTACCCTATGACCCAATGATGTCTCGCCTACACACTTATCCAGGAGCAATGAAAGTCTACCTCTACAAAAAAGATTTTCATCAAGTGTGTGCTAGAAGCTTTGCTCATAATTGCCAAATGATGGAACCATTCCAAATGCCTGACAAGGAGTTGATAGATAAACTGAGATGCATTCATGCCGTGAAATAGTACTCAGCAAGAAACAGGGGGAACTCCGTGTGTGTGTGTGTGTGTGTGTGTGTGCATATATATGTATATATACAAATATATGTATGCAGAAAGTATATATATATATATGAGAGAGAGAGAGAGAGAGAGCTGATGAGGATCTTGTATCCAGGATAAAGAACTCTCAAAAGTCCATTAGATATAAACAACTAGACTTAAAAAGATTTAATAGACAATTCATAAGAAGATACACAAACTTCGATATGCATATGAGTTTATATATACACACACACATGGGAATCTGGGATAGAATATACTTGCAGAAAGTTTTTAGTTTTACATTTTCATCACAGTTTTAATTCATTGTATTACTCAGAGTTTTCTAAAGAAACAACTGGTGGGTCGAATATATATTTGGGATTAATCAGAGTGGCTCACCATTTTAACAATAACTTCTCTTGATGGAAAGTCCAAGAATCTAGTAGTTACTTTGTCCCTGAGACTGGTGTCTTAGCTGGTTATTGGTATACCTGGAGTCAGGACAAAGCGGGCTCTAATGCCAGTGAAGGAATGGACTTGCCAGCTAGGGTGAGGGCAAGCAGGCAGAGAGGAAACTTCTTCTTCTATGTCCTTTCCATAGACTGACACCAGGAGGTGTGGCCCAGGTTTATGGTACATCTTCCCACTTCAAATGATCTTGATATAGGATGGATCTTTCAACCTGAAATGATGCAATAAAGAAAAAAAATCCCTCACATGCATCCTTAGTCACTTGGGTTTTAGTTAATTCCAGAAGTAGTCAGGTTGACAACCAAGAATGGCCATCACGCTTATATTTTAATGTATGATGAGAACAAGCTCTTCCTGCAAGTGTATTTGCCACACAACTTTTCTATTTTGTGCTGTCCCACTCATCAGACACACTGGTATTTTTTTCCTTTAAAGTTCTATCCTTTCTCTCTTTGCCTTCTGGAATTCTAAATACATGTTAACATGTTCAATGTTGTCTTTTAGGTTATTGAAATCTGTTCCTTTTTTGTTTCTTCCTAAACATTACACACACACACACACACACACACACACATACTATATATTCACATGCATATACTATATATATGTGTGTATACGTATGTGTGTGTGTGCCTGCACGTGCATGCACAAGTGTGAAGAACAAAGGTAGACCTCCACCTTTGCACTTGGATAGAAAGCAGCATGGGTCATAGAGTACATGTGGATAAAAAACAGCCCCCAGGCGTTTTTCTTCATTTAATGTTGACTCTCTACTACTTTGTGACTGCTTTTCTCCTCTGCCCACTGTTAGTGCTTCCAAATCACCGGGTTTGTAAAAGGTATCTTATCAGTTATGGGAGTGTTAGATTAATACAAACCACTGTGTCTTATCCTAAGATAGTATCTACCATTTCCTAGTACATCCAATTTTGCTTAAAAATTCTAATAATCCATGGATTCTCATATGTAAAGTATTTGTTCATAATCACAGCATTATTTCTTCTTTTTAATTCACCCCCCGCCCATCTATGTGTTTTGTCTCTTTCTGGTCTGGCACCTCTAGGTCATTGTTGAAAAAGTGGCTAAGAAGAATTTCTTATGTGTTTCATCCTTACATTGTTGCTGTGGTTTTAGTAGGCTCGCTGCGATGATTAAACGTGTTTGTATAGATCTTGAATCCACTAACAGGCAAGCTTCCTGGGACATATCATTGAGGGATTTTCTTGGTCAGGCTACTTGAAGTGAGGAGGACCCCTCCCACCATGTGAGTACCATTTTCTGGTAGCAGCTCAGGCAAAAAAAAAAAAAAAAAAAAAAAAAAAAAAGCTCCAAGAAAGAATCTTTGCTTCTGCCCCTTGTCTTGGCTCTCACTGGCAAGTTCATCTGCCAGGTTGCTGTTGCTGCTGGATCCCTTCACTGAGGTCAGAACTCAGCTTCTGGTCTTCTAACATGGAGTGAAGGCTGGTGGCTCAGTAGGAATCTACAGGCCTCAAACACCAGATGCTGAAGAAATCATCCTCTTGGACTGGGTAGCATCTCCAATGTGAGACAGATATTGTTGGTCTACTTAGAACCTATCATGTAAGCCAATAAGGCAAATCCCATTAGTTCTGTTTTTCTAAAAAACAAAAACAAAAACAAAAACTTAGACTAATGTCGATTTTGGTTCCCACCGTTGCCCCGTGAAGTATTACCCTCTCTGCCCTTGCCTCTGGGATGTACCCATGCATTGTTAATGGAACCAACGGAGCCCTCTCCTGAAAAGAATGCTAAGTAAGATAATGCTGATGTCCTTCAGTACCCATCTTTGCCTCTAGACCTATAATAAGATTCTAGGCTAGGCAAGCTCCTAAAGGTGAGGTAACAAGTGTCGTCCATGAGGGGTTGTGCCATACCACTAAATAACTCAATGGGTTTTCTAATTCATTCAAGCAGAAGACTGGGGACTATGTATGGGAATGGATTTTAAGGATGTAGGATAATGGTGGAAAGAGCATAAGAGAGGATCAGTCTGAGTTTATTGATATCGGACCATTGAGTAGAGAGTCTAGGTTTGATGTTATAACTCACATAGTTAACAAAGATACAAAGAGTTCATTTGATTGACTGGCCAACACATAGTTCAAAAGTTGACCTAAGGTGAACTAAACTGGAGATGCTTCATATCCCTTGGCTTAATGTTGATGGAGGAATTGTAAAGCTTGGGCAAATTGGAATGCTTGAATTGGGTTTATTGTCTTATACAGCAGAAGGGTCTGAACTACACCCTTCACTAAAGCACAAGTCACTGAGAGGGCCACCAGCATAATGGAAGAGCTCTGTCATTGTTCTCCTTGTGCTAGACCTTAGGGTGGAGGTGTAACTGCTCATCTGTATGAATTAAACGGAGGTGTTCTAATTGGATCCCAGAGTAACAAGGGGCCAAGTGGTAGCACTGAATCACCAAAGGCAAGGTGAGTGTACTTACAGTAATGGACACTATAGCCGACGTATAGTAGTTTGAATTGTGTAGACCTTTAGCCCTGGTTATTAATCATGGTGTTTCCAGTGATGAAACAGATAGGAAGCCTACTAAGTTCTTGCTTGATATGCATATGCATAAACATTTAGAACAAATGAATGAAAGGCTGCCTTGAAATGCAGCAGCCAAGACTCAAGGCCCATCAGCCAATCTCCAGACTTGAGCCAGTTTATAAATACATAACCTATTTAATGAAGTAAAGGCCAAGGCCAGGTGTTCTTCAGGAAAGACCATGTTACAACACTGAAGAGTTTTACTATGAATCTGTCTCCCAACCTTCCCTAACTATTGATTTTTCCCCACCCTACCCCGAAAGGATCTATGTTCTTTTATCAAGATTACTTTACTGGGGAAAAGGAAATAGTCGGACATTTCAGGGGCTACTAGAAAGTAAGTCTGAATTGACATTGATTCCAGGAGACCCACAAAAGCACTGTGGCCCTCCTGTTAAAGGAATAGCATATGATGATCTATGGAGTCTTAGTCAAAGTCTGACTCATAGTAGTAGTTCTAGTGGGTCCCCAAACTCCTCCTCTGGCCATTTCCTTAGTCCAAGAACATAGAATTGGGAAGAAGACCCATGTTGGTTCCCTAACTGATGGATCAAGGAGGAAAATAGAAGCCATTAGAGCAGCTTCTAATAGGAAAAATAGTGAACCCAAAACAGTATCACCATTCTCAAAGGGTCACAGAAATTGGCATCACCATCAAGGATTATCGAGGGGTAGTGGTTTCCACCCTTAACACCTTTTAACTGTTCTATGTGGTCTGGGCAGAGGACTGATGGATCAGAAGGTTGACAGTTGATTATCACAAGCCTAATCAAGGGATGACGAATTGCAGCTTCAATACCATGCGGTTTCCTTACTTGAGCAGATTAACACATCTCCCAGTATGCAGCTATTGATCTTGCAAATGCTTTTCTCTTGGTTCTTGCTCATAAAGACTGCAAAAAGAAATTGTGTTTAGCTGGCGAGGCCACCAGTGCACCTTTATTAGACCACCTCAAGGGTACATTCATTCTCTAGCCAGCGTCATAACTCGGTTCACAAGGGACCTCGATTGTCTGTCTCTTCCACAGAGTATCATGTTAGTCCATTATATTGAAGACATTTTGCTGATTGGGTCAAGAGCGCAAGAGAGTAACTAGTTTGGACTTGTTGGTAAAGCACATACACACCAGAGATGAGAAATAAATCCAACTAAAATTCAAAGGCCCTTTACCTCAGTAAAATTTCTAGTAGTCCAGAGCATGTAGAAACATTATCTCCTTTTTCTGAAATAATATTTTTTCTTTTATTGAAAATAGATTTCCATCTAATTCATCCTGATTATGGTTTTCCCTCTCTCTTCTCATCCCAGTTTCTCTGCACCTCCCCTCCCATCCAGATCCATCCCTGTCCTGAGCTAGTGTCTCGCCGGCAAGAACACACTCAGACAACCGGATTCTTCTACAACAAAGCTTTACTGCTTCATCAGAAGGAAGACCCCGAACCCGGAAAATGGTGCTGCTTATATACCCCTCCGCGTGGCGTGTCAGCACTTGATTTGTTGCTCACCCATCACCTCATTGCTACACCCCCGGATGGGCAGTGACTTGGCACAAATTTACTCTTGCACCTGCGCACATTACTTGTTCACCAGTTAGGCACAGCGGAGGCCAGCGCCCGCCATCTTGTAATGGCGATTGCTCACGGCTCTCCACACATCCCCTTTCTGTCTGTCATTAGAAAACAAGTAGGGGTCTATGGGATTAAGATAAAATGAAAGCAAACATATAGGAATAAGAAAAATTAAACAAACAGAAGGAGAAGATCCAAAGGCACAAGAGACAGATATAGATGCAGAGACCCACTCATTCACACACTCAGAAATCCCAGAAAAAAACCCCAAACCAGAAGCCATAATATATACTAAGAGAATCTGTAGTACAAAAAAAAAAAAAGTATAAAAGAAAAGAAGAGGAGGAGGAAGAGAAGGAGGAGGAAGAGAAGGAAGAGAAGAGGATTATGATGATGATCTACTTTAAAACAGGAAAAGCCTGACACAGCATTATGAGACAATGTTGTGTTTGTTTTGTGTTGACCATTTATTGCTGGGCACGTGGCCTGCCCTTAAGAGTTACTTGCTTCTCCAGTGAGACTCTGTTGGAGAAATCTGAATTTTCACTTGCTAGTGATTATCAATCAGAGACCACTTCTGGATTAGGGAATCATCTCAGCCTTAGGATTCCATATGTGTGCAGATCTGTGCAGGCCCTGTGTGTGCTGCTTCAGACCCCATGACCTCGTGTGCGTTGGCTTTGATGTGTTGAGGAGGCCTTATCTCCTTGGTGTCCTTCACCCCCTTTGGCTCTCACACTCTTTCTACCTCCTCTTCCTCTAGGTTCCCGGGGCCCTGAGGGCAGGGATTGGATGGAGACATTCTGTTTAGGGCTGAGCATTACAAGGGCTCTTACTTTCTGTGTATCATCTGGCTGTGGATCTCTGTCCTTGTTCCCATCTGCTTCTCTGATGACGTCTGAGCAAGGCACTGATCTATGAACATAGTAAAATATCATCAGGAGCCATTTTAATGCTACTTTCCTTTAGTGGAATGCCAATACTTGGTTCTACCCTAGATCCCCGAGCCATCTAGTTTCTTGCTGCTTAAATTTGTTGTTATTATTATTATTTAACAACATCTCAATCATTTGATTTTACCAATGAAGACTCAGGAGCCAGAGGCTGGGGTGAAAGCCTGCTAGCTCAGAGGGGCAGAGAAAGTACCCTCCTGGCCTTTCTTTTCAGTTGATGTCCCACCAGCAATCCTCTCACACATATGCTCAAAAAAGCCTCCTTCAAACTGAATGACCCTCCTTTCTACATCCTGTGTGTCTCTCTGACTCTATCTGTCCTCCCTCTTCCCTCTTAATCTCTCTCTTTTTTTTTTCTTAATAATCCTATGTTCACTTCCAGTCAACTGGTTGTTTGCTTCACCTCTGGATCTATGGTTGACTTAATTTAATCCTGTTAGCAATATTCAAGCAGAAAGGTGTCTGCTAGAGTTGAGGCATGTCATAACTGAGAACAGTAAATAACACTTGGTTCATAGTGTGATCAAATTCCCTGCAACAATCAAGGAATGATCCCTGCCCCCACCCCCACATCTATTGTAATTGAAAGTTGTGCTGGGTATAGTTGTCCAGGCTTGGAGTTTGTAGAGGTTCTAACCAGGTCTCTCTTGCTTTTAGACTTTCAATTGAGAAGTCAGGTGTTATTATATTAGGTCTGCCTTTTGTTATTTGGTTTTATTCTCTTGCACCTTTTGGTGTTCTGTCTTTGTGCTGTACACTTAGTGTTTTGATTATCATATGATGAGAGGAACTTAGGTTCTGGTCCAGTCTAGTTGATGTACTGTGCCTTGGCATACACCGTCTTCTTTAGGTTAGAGAAATTTTCTTCTAGGATTCCATTGAAAATATTTTCTATGTCTTTTGCTTTGGTTTCTTCCCCTCCCTCCCTTCCTACTATTTGTAGCTTTGGTTTTTACATAGCATCCCGGATTTCCTGGATGTTTTGTGCCTGGAGTCTTTTAGATTTAACATTTTCTTGACCAGTTTACCTTGTCTTCATTCCCTGAGATTTCTCTCTCCCATCTCTTCAATTCTGTTGATGATGTTTGCCTCTGAGGTTCATGTTGAAATTCCTTAATTTTTTTTCATTTCAAGATTATCTTCAGTCTGTGTTTTGTTATTGATTCTATTTCTACTTTCAGGTCTTGAACTGTTTTATTCATTTCTTCTCACTGTTTGTGTTTTCATAGATTTCTTTAAGGGATTTATTAATTTATTCTTTAGGACCCCTATTATATTCATAAAGGCTATCTTAAAATCATTGTCTTATGCTTCAGCTATGTCACATTTCTCAGGGCTTATTGTGGTAGGGTTTCTGTGCTGTAGTGGAGACATTCTGTCCTGGCTGTTATTGACTATGTTTTTACCCTGGCATCTAGGAATCTAGGTTTGGGACCATTATAATTCTAGGAGGTGATATACAATCTTGTGTTTGTTGCATGTATGTTTGTTCATTGGTTTCTGTTGTTCTCCCTGTTTCTTAGGAGGGTTTGGTGGCTGTGTGTTGCCTGGTAGGACATTCTTTGGGGATCTTGCCAGGTGTGGCCATTGGGGATTCTGGGTAGAACATGTTTCTAGGTATTGGGAGCTGACACCTAGGAATGAGGAACAATTAGAAAGGTGGAGTGATTCACAGGAGGGAAGAAAGTAAGGTGTTCCACCAGGATCTGCTTAGTCTCCTGGGAATTGGGGCAGAGAGTGAAGAGAGGCCACAACAGCTAGTCGGCTACAAACCTGGGGATGAGTCTGGGGGACTGGATTTGAAGGAGAGGAGAGTGAAGATCTGAACCTCATCTACCTGCTTTGATGACCTACTTAACTTCTCTAGAAGGCTTGGCAGCCAGGTCCTAGGGAATGCCAGCCACAGTTGGGACCCAGGTTGCTGGGATGAGTTGGGTGGAAGGTTGATGGGTTCAGCATGTGTTCGCACTGGAATTCTGTGTGGCATCTCTTTTGTAGCTCAGTTCATTGACCACCCCTCCAGAGTCCACTATCCTCAGCTGCAGGTCTCCCGCCCCCTTCTGTGGTTTATAAGCAATCCGCTGGAGTTGGGGGCAGGGAGGAAGCTGGAACTGTAGGTGGTCTGCTATAGAGATGGGGTCCCCTAGTCTTAGCTCTGTTAGCAAATCCAACTGGGGGACAGAGTGGATTTGGAGGAGAGGAGAAAGAGGCAAAGGTCTGCAGTGGCCTAGCTACTTCTCTGGCTGGTGTAGCCTGTAGCCTGTGGCTTCGCTGGAAATTAGAAGTATTATTTCTAATACTGGTGGAAGATAAATTGTTGTATCTTGTCCTTCCCACTATCATGGAAAAAGCACAAAACTTAGTAGATTTTAACTTTGGAGGCAGCACATTCTTCACTTGGGTATGTTACTCTAGCCCATATACCAAACGAAGTAGAAAAATGCTAATTTTGAGTGAGGCCCAGAACAGGAGAAGGTTTTTCAACAGGTACAGGCTGCTGTGCAGACTGTTAACCACTTGTACCATATGACCCAGCAGATTCATGATACTTGAGGTGTCAGTGGCAGACAGGGATGCCATCTGGAGTCATTGGCAGGACCCTATAGGCAAATCACATAACTCCCTTAGGATTTTAAAGCAAGGGTCTTTTCTATCTGCAGACAACTATTCTCGATTTCAGAGACTGAATGTTTGACAAGGAACCAACTAGTTATCATGTGACCTGAGGGGCTCATCATGGGTTTGGTGTTATTTGACCCACAAAGCTATAGATGTGGATTATCAAATGAAAGAGGTCTATATGTGACAGCACTCAAGAAGGTTTTTAAGATTCAAGTTAAATGAAGTTACCAAAATTTCTATGGTTCCTACTCCAGTTTAAAACTTTCTGTGCCAAGCATGTATGCATGCATGAATTCTCTGCTTTCTCTTCTTGATTGTGGAGGTGTTGTAACTTAGTTGATTCAAGTTCCTGATGACTCAGTTTCCCCAAGAGAGTTGACCATCACCTGGGTGTGTGAGACAAATAAGTCTTTTTCTCCTCTCTCCTCTCTGTTGCTTTCATCAGGGGTGTTTTATCATCATCCCAGGAAAAGAAATGAATATACAGTGTTCTCTAAAGACACGCATGGCAATGGCTTGGTTTCAGAACAGCAATGCTCATTTTGTCGCATGTTCTTGTCTTCATTTGTCACCCTAACCAGAGGCTAAAGCAAGAAGCCACTTGATCCTGGACTCAAACCTCCCAAACTGTGAGTTAAATCAGTCTTTTCTGTTTCTAAATCCAGTTGCCGCAGGTATTTCATTGTGCTAAAGCAAAGCTGATTGATACAACTATATTCTGTGCAATTTTTAAAAATAAACTGTCGTACCAAGCAAATTACTTCTCTTTCTTGGCACTGAAAGTATTTTTAAAAATTATGAATTGTCATTAATTTTATCAAGTACTTTTTACTTCATGTATTAAAATGTTGAATGATGTTTTATTTGATATATTAACGTGTTGAATTACACTAATTAATTTTCTAACATTTGATCAACATTGTAGTCTTGGAATACATCCAATTTGGTAAGATTTATTATCCTTCTTTTAATATATTACAGATTCATGTAGGTAACATTTTGATTAGGACTCTTTTTTTTTTCCTAGTAGAAGGGAGGAATCAACTTTTATCGAAGATCTATAAAGAGCTTGGCATATTGTGTGTGCTAATTAATTTCATCCCACGATCATTCTTTGAAGAAGATGTTTTTGTTTTATTTTAATTTAATTAGTATACAAAGTAAGAGGTTCTTTCATGGCATTTTCACACCTGTTTGATTTTGCTAGACCAGCAACTTGACTCCCCGTCCCTGATTCTACTTGTACCTTCCCATCTCCACTATTCTCCCCACCCCCTTCACATCATAGATGTTCTCTTACCTTCCATACCACCATTTCTTAAAGTCTCCTATTTAGGATTTTTAAAAAAATCAATGTTTTGGAGGTGGGTAGGATTATAGTTCTGTTAGTAGTATCCTTGCTGAGTGATGTTTATGCTCTGTTCCTCTGGGGAGTGAGGAAGAGAGAGGATATAACCGGAATGATCTCCTCCTCATATCATTGGAAGTCCAGTTGTCAAGCCATCTGGGCTCGTAAGATGGTATTGGAGGAAGAGTTTGACTTCTGATTCAGTTTATAAAATGATCAGAACATACCAAAGGTTTTTTTCCCCCGTAAGTTTTAGGATTTGTTTGTCCCAGTTACTAGGCTCTTCCCCTTTATTTCCAAATACATCCTTGTGTTCTGCTGTCAGGCCAGCCCTGGGACTCCATGACTCGTCTCTTTGGCTCTCTGTCTCTTTCTGAAAGATAACAAGGGGCTGCTCACTGACAGCACTGAACCCAGAAGGCAGCAATTAGTCCAATCCTTCAGATTCTTTCTGCTTTCCTAGAACCAGCCTCCCCCCGCCTCTTCAGAGATGTCATGGGCCTCCTCTGAGCTCTGAGCCTCAGCTTTTCCATTCGTAAGATCTCTAGCCCTAGTCTGCCCTCAGTGATGAGATCTCAGATTGGTAGAACTCTGACTCCAAGCCTTTCAGTTGGAGATTGTCAACTCTTTCTTTGCCTTCCAGCCCTAGCTATGGTAGTTGCTGTGTCTGGTCATTGCCTCTGTGACAGCCGGAGTGCTTCCTTGTACACGAATAGTCATTTGTCCACATCAGTCTTTTCCTGATGCTATACCCACTTAGTCCTTTTCCTGCCCTAAACACTGATAGAATACTTAGTAATAGAAAGAGTCACAGGAAAAAGACCTTTCCCATGTCTGGGCTGAGCTTATTTTTTTCCTAACTTGAACTCATGCAGAACACCTTTGCTGATGGCAATGGGGTAGATGCACACTAACTCAACATATGCATTAGGAAGAGGATAATCTGTCACCTATGGTTGTTTATAGTAAAGTACTCACTGTACCAATGCCTGAGGACACTGTGATTGGATAATAGGGCAATAATTATAACGACATGTACAAGCGTGGTGAAGACCGATGGCTACTTTCATTTACATTGGAGAATCTATAGCAGATAATGGCAAGTACAGCTTCAATCAGACACTGTGCTTCTATGACCTGTTCTTTCTGTTGTATGGGGTTATCTTGATGAAAATTAGACCTGGAATTTGGCTGTGTGGATTGCAGAATTGTCACATAATTTGAAGTCAACAACAATCCTGGATCTGTTTCTTGGCCTTTTAAAATGAGATTTTGAACTCCTTAATATTTCTAAGCATCCCCGCCCCTCTCAGAAGCAATCTCATCTTATTGGGCTAATGAGACAGCTTTGCTTTGTTGGGGACGTAATAATAGCCACACTGGGCAGATGCCTTGGAAGAGGATGTCAATTTCCTCAAGCTTTTGATCTGATTTAGAAAACCTCTCACATTCCAAAATGAATGCAAGCTATTGCTCATTTGCATCAGCATACATCTGGTGGAATGCCTATGGGGATGGATTCTTTGGGTATTAAAGTGAGGAGGACAGAATGTAAAACGGATCAAGGTTAGTTGACTTGGTCCACGTACCACCAGAGACGATGCTTCTGATATTGCAGGTGGTTCTGCAAATACTTGGCCCCACAGTAGCTAGCCAATAAGGCTAAGCTGTAATGTAGAAATACTGACTCCAAATGATTGACAAGACAGGGATGGTGGAGCAGACAACTATCAGCAAATTGCTCATACTTCCTCACACTCTTACTCTGTGCTTACTACAGCCTTTGAAAGGCCTGGAAGCCATTCCTTTTATGAAAGGGAAGATGAAGAGTTACATTAGTGATAGAGGCATCAGCACCCTTGATGTGTTACAGTAGCTCTCTGTGGGCATGTGAGGACATGCACCTACCAGGTGTTCTGCCCTCTGCTTCCCATGAGGACAGGAGGAGTGGTACCCAAGTATCTCTAAGCAGTCAGAGGTAATTACTGAAATGGGCAGTAGAGATAAAAGAATGGAAGAAAATAAAAAAACAAACAATAACATACCCAGAAAAGACAAAGAAGAGGAAAATAGAAAAATAGTAGGCATGAATGACTAGCATTGACCACAGTACAGAGGTGGCTCTGTAAGCAAAGACAGGGAGCAATGAATGGAGGAGGAAACATGTATATATTCTGCTCTTCACTCTGTTTCCACCTCCCTAGGATCTCTTCTACCCATAAGCCATTGTTTCTCTAGTTTTATGACATAAACATCCAGAGACATACTTAACTTTAAATTCTAGGTCTTCACATAAAAGAAAACATGGCAGTACTTGTCTCCTGGAGTCTGATTTATTCCACTTAACATACTAACTTCCAGGTTGGGGTTTCGTTTTTGAGAGGACAAGTTTCCTGTCTCTCTTGGAGCAAAGTGTGGTGGGGCCACTGCATTCTATATCTAGCCCGTGAGGTGTAAGTGGATGTGCGGAGTGGGGTGTCCTAACTGGAGGTGGTTCTTCCTCCTCCTCTTCCTCCTCCTCTTCTTCCTCTTCTTCCTCCTGTTCCTCCTCTTCCTTCTCTTTCTCCTCCTCCCCATCTTCTTTCTCCTCTTCCTCCCCCTCTTCTTTTTTAGCTCTGTGTGCATGTGTGTGTGTGTGTGTGGGCACGTGTGTATGTGTGAGTATAGATATTGACATTAGGTGTCTTCCTTGACACTCTCTACATTATAGCTCAAGGCAGGGCCTCTCACTTGAAGCCAGCCCTTGATGATTTGATTCCAGGGCATTCTTTGTCTCTGTCTCCCAGGCGCTTGGATCACAAGCCACTGTACCTACCTGGCATATATGTGAGCACTGGGGATCCAAGCTCAGGTCTTCACACTTAAATGTCGAGTGTAATGGAGTAATTTCTGCAGATTCTCTTCTCAGACTCCTCGGAGGAACCTGATCACCTTGGAGGGCCCCCACCAGTCTCCCCACCTTTCCTTTTCTCTAACATAGACTGAGTGACTCCAACTCTACAGACATCTTAGACCTAGCTTTTATTGACTAGGGCAATGAAGTACAGAGAACGAATTTTCTGTTTGGCTGAAAATGGTACTGCAGGTGAGCATCTCTTGAGATGATGACAGTTAGGTCTGGTAAAGGAAGCAATACAAATGACACTTAGAAAATAGTCTGGGTCCATCCACAGGAACTACAGGTGTCTTAAAACATGCTTAAGGAAATAATATTTTTGAGAAAGCCAGATATTTCCCTTGAGATATGTGGGAAGTTCGGGAGGTTATATGGTAAGAAAATAAGAACAAGAAAATAAAGCTTAAAAATTTCTCAGACATTGTAAATCTGGGACTTGAACCTCCATCCTTTATTCTTGACTTGAGCCCATGCTTTGTCCATAGAAAATATAAGAGGCACACATGGATTCAGAGGATTCGGGAAGTGAGATGCAGTCAGCACCTACTAGTGGTTAGATCTTTCCTAAATGTCATCATGTGATCTAACTGAATTCTAGGGACAGATGGCTTTCTGAAAATTCCCAGTATACCCAGCAAGTGTTAGGACCCAAGTTCAAGTCCCAGAATTGAAGCAAAAAGCCAGGCTTGGTGGTGTGCTTTCATAATCCCATCTCTAGACTGGAGAGGTCAAGCAGAGCCCTGGGGCTCATGGGCTGGCCAGTCTAGCAAACTCTGGCTCCTTTTGGACTTCTATACACATATGCTCACACAAAAACCACTGATGGGGCCGTAGTGTGTAATATCTTCAGGAGGGAGAGAGAAGCAAAGGAACTCAAAGGCCCACTATGAAAGTGGCCAGCTGGCTCCTGAGCCCTGTGTTTCTATTGTTTGCCTCCAGCAAGGCAAGACTCACAAGCTTTGATTTCAGCTTGCTCAGGCCAGGTTATGCCAGCCATGTGACTTCTGCACCTTAGAGGAGACCCTTGCCAGTTCTCTGTTGTTATCTTCTCGGTTCACAGAAAATCTGAAGGAATCAGGCCTGGAGGGCTACCTAGGAGCTACTGGCAAATTGCCTCGCATTCGTCTTTATTCTTTCTGTATCCCTGCTTTTATTCATAGGGTGGCTGTGCTCAGCTGTGGACTTCCCTGTCTACCCCGAGCTCTGACACTTCTAATGTCCTTTCCTCTGTATGCTGTACCCTTCACTGTAGTGTGGATCCGCCTTTGATGTAAAACACGCTTGACCTATTTACTTCCTTGTCAATGAGTAATGTAAGCCCTCGAAGGGCCAGGCTTTTATCTATCTGCCTTGTGCACTGCTATTTCCCTAAGTGCCAAGGACAAAGCCTGACACACAGTAGACACTCGATATCTATTTGATTACTGAATAAATGAACACCTTTCAGTTTGCAGCTGTCTATTAGCAAAACAGACTAATAAGGGCATCTGTACTTAGCATGGGGGATGATTCAAGCTTCTATTCTCAGATTATGCAAAGGGATTTCTGGCTATTTCTCTGCTCAGCCCTTCCTTTTCCTTTTCCCCTCCCTCCCTCCCTTCTTCCCTCCCTCCCTCCCTCCCTCCCTCCCTTCTCTCTCTCTCTCTCTCTCTCTCTTTCTTTCCTTCTTTCCTTTCTTTTTTTCCTTTCTTCCTTTCTTTACTTTCTTTCTTTCCTTTCTTGACACGGTCTCATGTAGCCCAGGCTGGCTGTGAACCCTCTATATCACTGAACTTCAACTTCTGATCCTTCTCCAGTTCCCAGGTGCTGTGACACAGGCATGCACCACCATATCCAGGGATATGTGCTCTGTTAGGGATCAAATCCAGGACCTCAATGCAGGCGAGACCCACACTCTATCAAGTGAACTATATCCCCGGGTCTCCCATGTTAATAGTTGATACTTTATCATGGACTTCTTTCTGAGGACTAAGGAGGGAAGAGATTTATAAGCTGTATTGTGTGATGGCAGCGAGCAAATGTGGCCATGGGAAGAGCAGTGCACTGCGGGTTGAAACTTAGCTTGGTGTTTTGACTGTGGAGAGAGCTGGCTATGAACAGCCAGGACCTGGTTTAATTCACTTCAGCTTTGACATTCACAGATTTGTGAGCCACTTTTGAAGGTCCCTGATGTGCTCTGAGTCATCACTTTTGTTGACTTATGGACTTGACCTGCTCGGAGTCTCGGCCACATGTTCTTGGCTAAAGAGTTACAGGAAGCAATGAATAGGGAAAGAAAAAAGTAGTTATGTAGGAAATGAATGTAAGGCAAGATTCAACTGAAAGACCGAGAAGGCAGGGCATGGAAGTTTCTAGATTCCCCAAGAGTCTGCTGCGTGAGAAGTGGGCATTGATCTCAGACCAGGCCTTCTTTGGTGGGTATTAGCTGACATGTTATGAGGGAAAGCTACTGAGATAAAGAGACACAGTAGCTTCTATCACTTGAAGGAAGCTCACTAGCCAGCTCTGAGACAAGACTTCTCTCAACTCTGAGCACCAAGTGAGTGAGGAAGATGAATGTACTAGACCTGGAAGCATATCGAGTCATTGAGACATGCTTTGCTGAGGAAACTTAGGAAGTCTTCATTTTTCTGTGGCACCAAGAAGGGAACCGAGTGCCTCAGGCAGGCCAGGCAAGCATTCTATCACTGAAGTGCACGCGTCCATACCTGAAAATTGCTTTCTTTCTGTTCTTTCAGAAACCATAGAATTTGTATTGCAAACTCAAAAGAGCGAGGTAAGGAATGCAGTCTTTGCAACATGGGCGAGTGTGGTGGCAGTAACATAGGGCAGAGTTGTGGCAATAGGGAATTCCTAAATAAGGGACTCACTTAGGCAGGGGCTGACAAGGTAGCATGCCTGGTTGTGGGAGGGTTTAAAGTGTTAAGGTGGGTTTAAATTAAAAGGGTAGTATGTATTCACTGTAAGCATTCAGGGAAAAATTATAATGAAGAGCCTTATAATGCAAGACTTCATTAATGAAATATACATATATGTAAATTAAAGGTAAAATAAGCTACAGTTGCTACAATATGGATGTTGACTGTGTGTCAGCAGTCCCCTGGGTGGCACTTACTGGTGAGTGGTGGAACTGTGGGAGATGAATCCTAGCAGGACATCTTCAGGTCACAGGGGACACATCACTAAAGGGGACAACACCTATCATCTTTCTCTTTGACTTTTGGATTATGCAGTGAGCAGCACGCTCGGCCACATGCTCCCCACTGCTACCATCTGACACCACCTGAAACAACGGGTCCACCTCAGCATGGACTGGGGCATTGCAAACCATAAGCCCTTTCTCATCAGAAGTTATACTTTATATTTTGTGATGGGACAGAAGGCTAGCACATCCTTGGTTTGGGGGAACACCATGGAGATAAATTTAGGAGTGGATACAGATTTCTGAGCATGCTATAAGAAGAATCACACCAGGAGCAGCTCTTGTACCCTCCTCTGCAGTTATGCCTAGACCTCCGAGTCTGCAAAATCACAGGGAAGCAACTTGGAACTTGGAAACTGTAGGGCCTTGGACCCGGACAACCTTGAGAGTCATTGTCAGATACCAGGAAGTTAAGACTATTTGGGGGGAGGGTATGAAGACAATGGGGTGTGGGGGCGGTGATTCATTTGGTTTAGGAAATTTTCAGAGGAACTTAGATGAGTAGTCCTTAAGAGAAGTTACAGCAAGGCTGAGCACACACATGAGTTGCTGGCCTGAATCTCGAGGAGAAAGCACAGGGGTCCTACCACCCAGGGCTATGGGCTTCTCTCTGGATTTCAGGGAGATTCAGATTGGGGACGTCTCCAGAAGGGAAACTGATTAGTTTAAGCTATTATACGGCATACAGTCATGCAGATCTAGGATTATGATGTAATCCCACTCCAAGATTCTGTGACTTAGAAACTTGCCCAATGACACAGGACAGATAAGCATCCATTAGGACAAAGATATCTTTGATGTCTGCACATCCTCTGTCATGATTCAACTTCCTCCCCTGACTAACAAGGAAAGTGGATCTGCCTGGGACACAGTATCCCACAGAAAGGCTCACAGGATGTAAATAATTCCAACAGTTCTCAGACTCACAGTTCAGAGTGGGTAGTCACCACAGAGCATATGGGTTAGCTTTATGACACACGGATTAAAAAACTTTGGCAGCCTATTGGTATGACTAAGAGAGCCACAGATGGCAGGGCCATGGGAGAAAACCTAAATTAAGGCCAAATTCTCAAATAATTTTAATGTGTAATTAAAGGCAGTAAAGTTTTAAATTGTTATTTATTATTAGATTATAGGTGATACCCTGAATTTGAGGTTTAACACATAAGTTAAAAAAAACACACACACACACAAACAAAACAAAAAACTATGCAGTCTTTAAAAAGTGACCTTGCTTGTTCTAGCTTCAGTAATGTAATATCCAAAAATGAAATACATTGAAATACAGTTTATATGTGTGTGTGTGTGTGTGTGTGTGTGTGTGTGTGTGTAATCTCAAGCTAGTTAACATGCTTGTCTCCTTCAGTGATAAGTTCTTGTCCCCACCCCCAGAACACTTTCAAATAGGACACATTATTATTGGCTATTATCACCATGCTGTGACACAGGTCCCCACACTTTGTCCTGTCTAACTGAAACTTTGTGCCTTTTGATCAACTTATTTCTTATCTCCTGCACCTCTGGCTGGCAGAAACCACCCAATAAGCGACTCTGTATCTGGTCTCATTTGTTTGATGGGAGTGCTTGGTCATCATGATAGAGATGTATGTCAAATGCCCTTATATATAAATTGTGTAAATATGTAAAATGTGCAGTGAGGGAGAATGATAAATGCTCTAGGAGTTAATGATGACGGAGCACCTGTGTGTGCAAGACCATGTTTCCATCTATCCACTCATCACTATAGACACCCATGGACTCCAGGACCTAGTATTATATTTGCCTCATTTTACAGAGGAGCAAATTAAAGTTAAGAGATTAAAGTTAAGGAGCTCACTATATAAGCATAAACAATGAACTCAAAGTACACAGGACTCACAAAGCCCTGCTGACTGACTACATAGTGTCCTAAGTTGGTGGCGCCTTGGTATGGGTACTGAGCTCTATGATCTCTGACTCCTAAATTTGATTTCTAGTATATGTAGGCACGAACTGAACACATGCATTGATTTGTTCTAAGATAGCTTTTAGGAGACTGGTGTATACAATGTAGACATTTAATTTATTAATTTATAATGTGAACTGTATCTGATAAGTAGATTGTTAACAGACCATGGAGGATCTCTTGTAAAATAAAAGAGCCAAATTCTAATCATTTACCAGGTGGAGATGATATCAGAACACATTGATTGATAGTTATCAGAACAGTTATAGCAATAATAGTGGTTACTTTCATTACCATTAGGACAAAATACTTGACAAAGGCAATTTAAGCAAGGAAGAGTTTATTTTGGTTCCCAATGTAAGATACAGCCCATCATGGTGGGGAAGCAGCTGGCCATTCTGTATTCAGAGAGAGAGAGAGAGAGAGAGAGAGAGGGAGAGAGAGAGAGAGAGAGGGAGAGAGAGAGAGAGAGAGAGAGAAGAGAGAAGAGAGAGAGAAGAGAGAGAGAAGAGAAGAGAAGAGAAGAGAAGAGAGAGAGAGAGAGAGAGAGAGAGAGAGAGAGAGAGAGAGAGAGAGATGCTGACACTCAGCTAGCTTTTTTCTTTTTGCTTGGTCTAGAATTCTAGTCCATGGAGTGATGTGATCCATGCTCAAGATGGGTCTTCTCTTCTCAGTTAAACCTTTCTGGAAATCCTCATACAAAACACACTGAAGTGCCTTTTGATGGTGACTGCAGATCCCTGTCAAGTTGATTTAAGAGTAGCCATTACAAGCTCACTCCTTGTTGACTTGACAACCGAACACATCAGTTTAAAACCATGGCATCTAAATTCACACGTTCCTCTCATAATGTTTGGTAGTCCCAAGACTCTTCTTCAAATGTGTCTTTTCTGAGACTTGGATTATTTCTTTATACTTTCAACATAGAGCGGCAAAAGTAAACATTCATAATCTAAAAAGGGAGAGCAGAGAAAACACCATAAGGAAAGATCAGACCAAAGACTGAAACCCCGAATGGCAAACACTAGGTCCTGTAGCTCCATGTCTGGTTTCTGGGCCTCATGCTGGAATAATCTGGACTCTGGGGACCTTGGACAGTGTTTCCTTTTCTGATGTGCCACACAGCACAGGCAGCATCTCTCTGGGGCTCACTCTACCAAGTCCCTTCAGCTTTCCTCAGCGGATAGCACCACACATGTGTGTAGCTTTGAAGAGGGTTCTGGTCCTCTGCAAGGCACAGTTGAGGATGGTGAGGTCACTGGGGTCTAGTCACTGCTTTAAAAGTGATTACAGCTAGTTGAGGGTGTGAACAAGCAGTGGGGTACAGGACTCTATGGTGGTGGCTGTCACAGACAGAGTGGAGTGTCTTGGGGAACTTGGCTAGTGCCGTTTATTTGGTGGCTTAGAACGGGGTCTGGAAGAATCAGACACCAAGGTTTGTCTAGGAAGAGGCTAGAAGGAGATCCTGACACTTAAGGAAGGCAAACCCAGCAGTGTTATCTAGGTGCCTTAGACTTAGGGAAGACTTGGGGTGTCCCTATCTGAAGACTAGCAGAAGTAAAATTTGGTTAGTAGTCTTCCATAATAGGATAAGTGTCCCCCACAGGCCTATGCATTGAAAGGTTAGTGGCCAGGGTTATGTTATTGAAGGATAATGAAATCTTCAAGAAGCAGGGCCTACCAGAAAGTCTTTAGGTCATCAGGGACACACTCTTGAAGGGGACTGTGTGCCCATCTTTATTTTCTTTGCATCCTGCCTATGAGGCAAATGGCTTTGCTCTACCAGGTACTTCCACCAGGATAGGCTGCCTCACATAGGTAGAAAGCAATGGGGCTAATCAACCATGGATAAGAAACTCCACAAAACACATTAATTCCGAGCCAGCTAAAGCCTTTCCTTAGATATTTATTTTTATCATTTTAAAATTTTGTATATATGTGTATGTTTCTGTCTCTCTCTAATGTGTGTGTGTGTGTGTGTGTGTGTGTGTGTGTGTGTGTGTGTGTGTGTGTGTGCAGTGCCTGTGGATGCCAGAAGAGGGTGTCAGATCCCTCAGCATGGAAGTTTCAGGCAGCTGTGGGTGCTAAGACTCAAACTCTGGTCCTCTAGAAGAACAGACATGCTCTCAACTTCTGAGCCATCTCTTCAACCCCAAGCCTTTTCTCTTTAGAAGTTAAGCATCTCAGGGATTTTGTTAGACTGATGGAAGGTGATTAGCACTCACACCAAGCATTTATAGCTTCTTATAGATACAGAGAAGAGGGATAGATAGGAGAGGATCATACAGAGAATAAGTTCCTGTCCTTGGCCTCAAGGGGTTCTGAAAAGGATGAAGGAAAAATGCAGGTTTAGGGGGGATAGGGCATCCATTGCTAATATTTTATTGTTGTTGTTAAATGTTAGTTTAGGAATAGGATAGCTGACATGTGGCTGGTGCTCATCTACCATCCGTTGATTATTCATATAAGTTCATATGCATATACTCCTCGTGTTCACATGATGCAGAAATGGATCCGTGGTGATCTGTGAAGGTGAATACAAAGGATGCTCGGGTTGCATGACAAAGAAGGTGAGGGCTGAGACGAAGAGGCCACTGGGTGATGGCTTGGCACATCTCAGGGTGGGCCCAGGAGAGGGGCCATCTGCAGTGTTCTTGGCTGCCTGCCCTTCATGTCTCCTTTCCCCATCCCCTCCCCTCCTTGTCCCAGTGGCCAGGGACTGAAAATCAGCCAGAACAGCACTGGAAGAGCTCTGCAGACGAGATTAAAAGCAAATCAAAGAAGAAAAATTGTGGCTCAGTTTATGTCTTCCTAATTAAAACCCCGCCAGTCTCCCTTCTTTTTCTTTCCAGCTAATGTTACACTAACGAGCTGAGTTTAGTGGCATTTATGTAGATAAAAGTCCCAATGATTGATCTCAATGGCTTGTTAAAATTAGTTTCAGTCCACCATATTGATTTAATTCCATTGCTTGAAAGTGCTAATTAATAATGATAATAAAAGTGTCTTGGCCCATTATTATCAGTGGGCAGGCGGGGCTGCAGGGGCTGGGTGGGTGGGGGGAGACTCTCTAGATTTAGTGTCACTTATTCTGTCTCAGGGTGGCCTTTGAAAGCTGGCAGAGGGGACAGGAGACTGGAGGTGGGGGTAGATTCCTTGTTCAGATACGAGAGGTCCTGGTGGCTGTGTATGGGGCTGTACCCTAAGTGACTGTGAGCATGAATGTTAGTGGAGGATCCCTCACTCCCTCTAGGGCTGTAAGGGGGGCTGGAATCTGAGTAGTCCGTTAAGGAGGTCGACTCTGTGGGGAGGCAGGGTCAAGTGCACATTGTTAGGGGTCACTGGTAAATAGCAAAGACCAGACTGGACTACAGAAGCTGAGCCGTAAGCTGGGTCCTACAGATCCCATTCTGCAGGGAAAGTCAAGATGGAGGGAGTCCTGGCAAGAAGGGCAAGTGCTCAAAGGTCCAGTGGGTGGGGAAGGAGGCTGCACTGTTGAGAGCCGGTGGGAGGAGCCCACCGAGTCAATGAAGGGGAAGAAGAATCTTCTTCAATGTTAGCCAATTTATTTAGCTTTAATGGTGTCTCCTCACCTGAGAGAAAGCCTTGTGTTCCTGGAGAGATTTCTGTCAGACTCTTTTATCTCACTGAAGGGAAGAAGTTTCCGGGAGGAAACAGTGCCTAGAAGATGCCACTGTCCCAAGGTGGTGCCAAAGGCCCTGGATAGGAACTATGACTGGCAAGACTGAGAAGCAGGGATGGAGGCCAGCTGTTCTCAATCCCAGACCTTTGGAACTCTCCTCCAGAAGGCTTGCTAACACCTATGTGTGTACATATAAGATACAACATGCGTCATACATTTCCCTAAGTTCAATCATCTTCATATTGTTTGCATTTTTGGAACAACTAGAGGCCTGTAATTCTTCCTCTCATGAACTTTTAGCCATCCATGGAGCACAGACTCTATTCTCAGAGAACCAGGAAAGAGTGGAAGGGGATGCCCCAGGAAGGGCCCAGGAGATGTGGTGGAGAACGTGGGACAAGAGACAGGTTAAAGACAGACAGTCTCAGACTGTAGAGCTCACATGAGAGTCCTTGCAGAGGATGGTGAAGTGACCTTAGTCCTTGACTCTATAGGCTCTGACCAACTAAGAACCATTTTTTTGTGTAGCTATTTTCTATACTTATTCTGGGCTTGTCTGGCAGGCAGAATTCTGTAATACAGCTGCTAGCTTGGGAAAACTGAGGATCATAGTCTTAGATGAAGTATCCCAAAGGGTCCATCTGATGTGCACATTCCTGGAGGTGTCTTTTATTGAACGATATAATGAAATGCCCTCCTTACTCCCTCAAAAAAAATATTACTAACTGAAAATTCACACTACAGAGTGCAAACTATATGTGATTTACTCTGCTGTTAGCTCAAGCATAATTATATGCAATAATTATACTGTGAAGTTCTATATTAATTATAATCCATCCTCATTAAAGAATTAACTAAACCATGTGTAGCTGGTGAAGGGGATGAGTTAAGATGACTTACTTAGTATTTTCCTCCTGTTGGATTAGGTATCCTCTCCTCCTATGTTAGCTTTCCACAGGTGTAACAAATGTCTGGGGTAAATCAGCCTTTTATAAAAGCAAAGACTTATTGTAGCTCGTTGCTTTGGTGTTTTGGCTACTGTGGTTACTTTGAATCTGTTGAAGTAGCATACCACAGTGGGAGGGAAAGCTAGAGAAACCTACTACCATCATGCATTGCTATCAGGAAGCAGAGAGAGAAACAGGAAGTAGTTGGGGGCTCCATTATCACCTTCAAATACATTTTCCCCGGTGACTTGACTTTTTGCTAGGTCTTCCAGCATCTCACACTGCTAGCTGGGTACCCAGCCTTCAGTCTGCCGTCCTCAGGGATGGATGCCTATATCCAAACCATGGCTGGTGCTTGATTTGGTTTGGGTTGAGATTTTGTGTTTCTTGGATGAGGAACCTCATTACTGCCTTATTTAACTCTGCAAAGTTTACTTTATCTTTGCTGCCGATGCTCTGTAGGAGGGGTGCTTGCTCCAGTTTGATGGGCCAAGTGCGAATTGCCAGCTTTACTTAATATGGGCTTTCTGTTTGAATGCTCCTCTCCGCCTCCTCCCTGCCTGCCGCTCCTGGATTCATACATTTTGCCCCACAGTGTGAGGGGTTGAAAGCATCCGAGCTCAATTCATTTGGGGGAAAGCAATTTCCAGATTGAGTCCAAGCTTAGAATAGATTGCCTATGGTAAAAAATATGGGGATCCATATGCTTCCTTGTAACACTGTTAAGCATCCCCCTTGCTTCAGCTCGGGAATATTACCGTTAACTATTTCGTGCACACTTGCATGGGGTAATCGTGTGTTTAAGCTGGAACACGGATCCTGGTATGAAGTTTGAAAGTAACTCGTTCATTTCTCTGTTGGTAGATAACCACCACTTATGCTTTTTAGGGTTTAGAGATCCCCATGAAATGTTGGAAAACATAACATGCAACATTATGTCACCCCCTGACACACACACACACACACACACACACACACAGAGAGAGAGACACACATACACACACACATGGGTGCGCGCGCCTCCCATTGCATATTGTCATTTCACTCTGCTTTTTCTTTGTGAAGTTTCCCCTTCGCATCTTCTCTTCCCTTTGATCTTTCCTGGCAGATGTTGACACTTGACTGTGAGGTTGTCTTTGTTGACTCTAGGACAGAGACTAGGTGGGGAGAACTGGAAGAGCATGCCCAAGAGAGACTGTATGCTGGCGCAGTGCAAGTTTTTCCTGTTGAGACTCCTGACAGTAGGAGATGCAGGTTGTGCATGTTGCTCGTGACATAGCTTTGTGACGGCTGGGTTATTAAAGGTTCTTGTGACTCCCATGTGTCATCTTGGAACAGGCTGTCATGGCTCATCTCGCCTGACAGTTAGAGTACACAGCAAGACATTCCATCGAAAAGCTTGGCATGGTCGTCAGATAGCCTCGAGTCTGAGGTTAAGAATCTCTGACCAATGGCATATTAAGGGCACAGTGAGGACAATGATCCGGTGCTGGGAATGGACACTCTCAGGGCCAGCTTGTGGGGTTGCAGAACCATTAGTTCTCAGTGCAGATGGTGGGGGGTTAGGGAAAGGCTTGGAAGGGGCATCAGGAGGGATTGATTTCAAGACCACACCCACTGTGGTTCACTAATGTGGAAACTGTCCTTGTTATTAGATACATTGGGGCACTTACTGGATGGGAAACTGGAGACTAAACACAAGGTCAGGAGTGTGGTAAATACCAACAGAGAGAAAGTGTGAGTCCAGACAGCCAGTGCTCTGTAGCCAGAGCAGAAAGGATGGGGAGGGACCAGCTGCACAGCAAGGTCAACCTAAGTTGATGGCACAGAGTTATACATAGGTGGGCAAGGATAACTGGCAGTTGAATCCTATTGACTTCAGCGATGGGTGAAGCAGAAACCTCAAGGAAGCCTACAAGAAGAGGAGATACTTTAGCCTGGGACCCTATTTGGCTTTGGTTATGCACATACCCCTCTAATAATACTGCTCTTGGCAGGCTAATTATTTACCTGCATAGTCTACACACACACACACACACACACACACACACACACACACACACACACACACACAAAACCACACACACACACCTCACAAACAATGCATTCCCCAAGCAACCCCAGAAGCTCTTTCTGTCTTGAGCCACACATACTCTCATTTCCGAACAATGGTGTAGATTTCTCTGCTCCCAGTAACAATCAAACTAAGACAAATGTTATTAAGTATATTCTCAGTGTATCCGGGGTGAAGAATGGAAAACCTTACCAAGTCTAAACTGGTTTTGAGTGCATGCACAGTAAGGCAACATGTGTCCTTTAAGTGAACTTTTGGGGGAAATCCCCTATATACCATCTTGTATCTTTATTCATTATGGGAAGGGCTATGAGCAGTAGGAAAATGATTACATCTCCTAATCTATCAATCAAAAACAGAGAACCACCCAAACCACGCCCCTCATTTACCAGCCACTTTCATTTAGACTTCATAAAAGAGACCCCAGCTTGCAGGCTGGGACCCTTGCTGATTCTTGCTGACATGGCCTACCATGGATCTTGAAAGCAAATGTCTCTACAGACCTGCGCTGTCACTTTGCTGTGGATAGAGTTAGCTCGATTCTCCTGCAAAGTGGTGTGAACTTTTGTTTTCAGTGTTTTGGGTAAGAGGTCAAGAACATTAGTATTGGAGGGGTATGGCCAGTACTGCAGCTCAGCTGGTTATGTACCCAGGAAAGGCCTCTGTTATACTGACTAGGTATAGTTGGGTCAGGAGACGAATCTAAACAAGGTTAAGACGTTATGTAGGGAAGAGAGAAGAGAAACACAGTGTCCAGCAACTGGGGCTATGCCAACAGGCAGGCAGTGGCATATCATATTGTACATGTATCGCCCAACCCCTACTTCAGTGACATTATATTGGTAGGTTGCTAACTTGAACCTTCCCTCAACTGAGAGTACTCATACCACAGGAAAGTGACAAAGACTACAAACCACGGGCTTCCTCCTTGGAGTTTCTGTTAAACATTTTCTGGTCCTTCACATTTCTAGTAGCAAGATGGAATGTTGGTTGTGCTTTATTCCATGATACTATCAGAGACGTGGAGTAAACCTGAGCACAAGTCTGTGCCTCCTGAGCCAGGGGAGGGAGATGCAGGAGGGAGAGAGGAGAGGGGCTGGCACCAGACCCAGTACTGCCCGGAGTGTCACTGGAGGTGTGCTAACGAAGGCCGCTGAAAGGAGCCGTCAGCAGTCCCACTTTTAGCCCTTTGGCCCTTTGCTTCGCTCCGGTTGGACACTTGTCACAAGCTGTTGGAGAGTGAAAATGGATATGGACCTGTTGAAATACAAGTTGGGGCAGCGTGTGATGAACTTCAGCATTTCTGCCCTTTAGCATCTGGGGCTATCCTGAGCACTGAAACCTGAACACCTGCACCTCTCGTCAATGTACAAGGTGGAAGTTCAATGAAGCTTTGCCTTCCTTTACTGTCAAAAAGTTGAAGTTAACTGAGCATAAACAAATTGCCTAAAGGAATCTGGGACACGTCTTCTTAGTGGTTTGTGATGAAACAATTTAAAGACTATGAAAGAGTTCTATGAAAAAATGTAGACATACTTTCAATAAGAATTTGAAATCACCACCCGTCATGGTGACACATAGCTTTAATTCCAGCACTCTGGGGGTGGGGGTGAGGCAGAGGCAGGTGGATCTCTACGAGTTAGAGGCCATCTTGACCTATATAGCAAATTCCAGGCCAGCAAAGGTTACAAAGTGAGACCCTGACTCAAGCATACACTGACTCAAACTCAGACTCAAACACACACACACACACACACACACACACACACACACACACACACACGCTGTTATGGTTTCTCTATGTTCAGCCCAGGGAGTGGCACTATTAGAAGGAGTAACCCTGTTAGAGTAGGTATGGCCTTGTTGGAGTAGATGTGTCTCTGTGGCCTTAAGACCCTCATCCTAGCTTCCTGGAAGCCAGGATCTTGCTAGCAGCCTTCAGATGAAAATGTAAAACTCTCAGCTCCTCCTGCACTATGCCTGCCTGGATGCTGTCATGTTCCTGTCTTGATGACAATGGTCTGAGCCTCTGAACCTGTAAGGCAGTCCCAATTAAATGTTGTTCTTATAAGAGTTGCTTTGGTCATGGTGTCTGTTAACAGCAGCAAAACCCTAACTAAGACACAGGCACACACATGCACTCACTACACAGAGGGTCATGGACAGCATTTTCCTAAGTATGTGTTTATCCAGTATGGGAAACATGTGGTTTCTTAAAGGGCTTCCTATGCAGTTAGCACCAAGGTTCTGATGACCAGTGGTTTCACCTATAGACAACACCTGGAGTTCTTAATCCCCAACATCGATCACCATCCTGGTGTATTGATGTTCTTTTTTAAAGATTTTTTTTATTTTTATTTTATGTCTGTGAGTGTTTTGTCTGCACTAGATGTGTGTGCAACATGCATCCAGTGTCTATGAAAGCCATAAGAGGCTGCCAGATCCTCCAGAAATGGAGTTACCAGCAGTTGAGAGCTGCCATGTGGGAACCTGGAATTCAACACTGGTCAACTGCAAGAGCAGACGGTGCTCTTCATTACTGAGACATCTCTTCAGCCCCCTTTTGCGTTAACGTTCTATGGGATAGTTTTGGAAAATGGTAACACATTGAATGGATGTTAGGTTAAAATGTCCATCAAACTACACAGACAGGACTAAAAAAAAACAAAATTAAATAAATAAAGAAGATCGCAAGCCTGAACCATGGTTAGCAATGATGGCAAAAGATGCAAAAGATGATTCTATTTTGTGTACTTTCCAGAAAGGCTTCAATTTTTTTATATTAGTATATTATTAGTATATTAAATAATTTTACAAAGATCTCTGTATAAGAAAGTTTATAATGGGAGTTTCAGAGTGTGTTTGCTTTTCTTTTGATGGATTAATGTTTACAATTTGAGCCTTGCAAAGCACTGGGTTTCATTATGATATCGTTTTACACCATTGTGTTTTGATCTATTCACCCATCCCTGTTGTGCATGTTTTCTACAAGAGAAGAAAGTGTCCGTACTGTTGGATATATGATATGCAAAGAGTATGGTCCCTAATAATTCTCATAGTGTAATGAAAGTTTCAGAGTATGGACATGAACTTGGCAAAAAACAAAACACAAAAACAAACAAAGAACAAACAAACAAACAAAAAAACCAACCTAGATTACCACTTCCAAAATGGAACAGAATGTCCTCTCTCACTACAGATCTGAGTTTGTCATTTTTGACTCTGTTGTGACTGTAGGCTCTGAGACTAGAAAAGGAAGGAAAAGTGCTCCTAAGTAGGGCAGGGAGCTAACAAGACACATGTGGTATAAAAATGCAAAGGAGAATACTGGGCATGGACAGATACAAGGGGTGGGGAGGAAGTGAACAGGGAAGAGGAGGAGCAGCAGCAGCAGGGGGAGGAGGAGGAGGAGGAGGAGGAGGAGGAGGAGGAAGAGGAGGAAGAGGAGGAAGAGGAGGAGGAAGAAGAGGAGGAACAATGAAAAAATATATGACAATACCACAATGCAATTTATTACCCTGTATACTAATTTAAAACAAAAACGAACGAGCCAGTAAGTGACTAGGTAATATTTTAGGGTGGGCCAGGACCTCATCTCTGAGTGCTGTAGCTTCAATAATCCCCCTGGCAGCTCCACAGCTAGGCACCTGGTTATTCCCCATCTCAGAGCTGAGTGTACAAGCCCGAGAGCTCAGGTGACCCGTCCTCTGTCTCCAGAGCTGGGGTGGCACTCTTGGCATCTGTCTAGTGCTGTCCCTCCCTCAAATCCCCCTACTGAGGGAGTCTTCCATGACAGAGGTCACCTTAGACAAAAAAAAAAAAACTATTCCTGCCCATGAAAGCAACAGTTTGGGTTGGTAAGTCAGAGCCAAAGAGATCTTTCTTTCCTTTTGGCCATATTTTCCACCACGTGGAGAAGGTCAAGAATGGAAGAAGGACAGAATCTCCGCCCAAGGGTACAGGAGTTAGCCTGGCTTCTTGATCTCTTTATATACTCTGGCGAGACCTTTTATAGCTTCCTTTCAGTATATCTTTTTCTTATTTTTAACTCCTCTTTATTCTCCTCTCCTTTTGTGTTTCCTTTCAAAGGGGCTTTAGATATGTTTTTCTAATAAAGTTTTGCATTGCATTTATTTTTGTGTGTATATGTATGTGAGTCTGTCTGTCTATTCATATGTTTATCTGAGTGTGTGTGTGTACGTGTGTGTGTGTGTGTGTGTGCGTGCGTGCGTGCGTGCGTGCGTGCGTACGTGCGTGCGTGTGTGTGTGTGTGTGTGTGTGTGTGTGTGTGGCATAGGCCAGAAGACAATTTTCAGGAATAGTCTCTCTCCTACCACTTGTGTCCTGGGAATTGGACACAGGTCATCAGGTTGAGCAGCAAATGCCCTTAATTAACTACTGAACCCCAAAAGAGGTTTTACAAGGTTGATGGTAGGGTACATTTGAAAATATTTTTGGATGAGGTTCTATTCCAGGTGGGCTGCATCCTCACTGACAATGTGACCTGCATGAGTTACTTTTCTTGTCTGGATGACAAAAATGCCCGTGAGAAGAACTTAAGGAGAGTTTATTTTGGCTTTCTCCGAGGGTTAAATCCATGGCAGCTTGGCCCCGTGTGCATAGGCAGAACATCATGACATCAGAAGCAATTGTCAAGGAGTGTTTACTTTTGGGCTCAGAGGAGATAGAGAGCAAGCATACAGGAAGAAGCCAGGGCAAGTAAAACCCTCCAGTCGTCTCCCTCCTCCAACTCTGTCCCGCCCTCCCCTGCCTTTCCCTACATCCCAATAATGCCATCACACTGTGAAGCCATCAGGTATTAATTTGTTGATTTGGTCAGAATCCTTATGGTCCCACTGTCACTGAAAACACCCAGGGGTGTGCTTTACTGATCTCTTAGGCATTTATTAATCCAATCGAGTTGACAATTAAAATTAAGCCTCACACCAACCAAGCTTAGAAACTGGTTTTCTACAGCTGAGGTGCCCAGAGGCAGAGGGCTGGACTGAGAGTGTACTCGGGTCACTTCCTCTTGCTTTGCCTCCTAGGGTGTTTGAGATATCGCATGTCAAAAGCAATATGGCCAAAGCAAGTTGTTATGTAGAAGGAAGCTACTGCTGAGGTGTGAGAGACATGCAGATGAGCTCAAACAACCCAGAGAAGAAAACTGTTTTGTTTTGTTTTTATTAGCTTTAAAAGTCCACGATGCTGCTGAGACAGATTTGGATTTGGTGCGTTCTTGCTGCATTTTAGTGAGCACTGTGTGGGGTCTTCATTCTTCAGGGAACTTGGAGAAGAGCAGCGGGTTCTGGATCTAAATGCAGGGTGCCTCTCGCTGGCCTGAAGCTGATGTTTAGGTCTCCTCAGTTCTTGCTCCTTCCTCCCAGGCCCTCCAGCTCTTGGATTCTGATTCTGTAGGTCTGCACTTAGCCCTGCAGGCCGTGTTTCTGTCCGCATTATGGACTGCTACCGTGTAGCTGCAGAGCTCATCAGTGTCTGACTAGTATGTCATGGCACTGGGCACTTGCTGAATGCATGCTGTTTAACTCAGTTTCTCTTTCAGCCATCAGGCATGGTATCATATTGCACAGGACAGAGTATTGGGCTGTCTCGACTGATCTGCTTCCAGGGTGTGATTCTCTCTGTGTGTGCCAGCTTTTTCCAACTGGGGCATGGGTGTTCACCCCCTTCTCACATTTTATTTCTACCTGTGTTATTTAGTGGACCATATCTGACACTTTCTCTCCTCCTTTCTAGTAGGCTGAAAAATTTATATTGACGATACTACCGAGCTTCACTGGGTTATTTTGGATCAAGGGCACAATTCATGAATGGATCTTCATGTTAATCTAAAAACTCAGTTCCTGTGCATAACCTTGGATCATTGATGAGTTTTGTAGAATGTTCCCCCCCCCCCCCGGAAGCCAGAGCCTCTCTGAATGATAAAGTATCCAATGTGGTAGCTTGATCATTGGAAATAATAGAGCCAATGTTGTTGCAGAAGCTCCAACATACTCTTTGGTCTTATGGTCCAGTGTGCTTGCCATCGGTAGTTCCACTCTGCTCTCTCCCCTTCCCCAAAAGAGGAGTAAGAGGGCTACCAGAAAGGCCTCCCACCCAGCTGCGCAGCCTCAGCATGCAAGGACACCTGTGGCCTTGTCACCGATTGTGAGGTTCACCTGGTGCTGCTTACTATTGTCACCATCAGTGTGAGTGTGTGTGTGTGTGTGTGTGTGCATGTGTGTGTGCATGTGTGTGTGTGCATGTGTGTGTGTGCATGTGTGTGTTTGTGTGTGTGTGCATGTGCACATGTGCATACTTGGATGCACTTGAATGTGGAAACCAGAGGAAAACCTTGGGTGTTGTCATCCCTTGGTAACCTTGCTATTTTAGAAGGGGGCTCTCTCCAAGGATTGGGCTCATGTCCTCTTGATTGCAAGGCAAACACTTTACTGACTGAGCAGTCTCCCTAGCCTTGTTATAACTTTTAAAACAACACTACTGAGAAAAAGATCTGAAGACCAGGGGTTTTTCTTGACCACTGGAAAAAATGGCATGGTTCGAAAGTTTCTGAACCTCAGTGTCCTTCCTTTGTCCAACCATATGATATATGTAACCATATGATATATGTAACCATATGATATATGTAACCATATGATATATGTAACCATATGATATATGTAACAACCATATGATATATGTAACCACCATATGATATATGTAACCATATGATATATGCAACCATATGATATATGCAACCATATGATATATGCAACCATATGATATATGCAACCATATGATATATGTAACCATATGGTATATGTAACAGGGCATCCTGTAAAATCATGGGGTGGGGGTGTTGTCGAGAAGGCAAAACACTAATAGAAGCACTAGCTGACAGAAACCTGTAGCTTCAGGTATTAGTCTGTGTTAGGCAAATCATAATTGTGACAAGACTTGAGTCAATGCGGGGGTCTCATGACAATTTCTACCAAAATAATTGAGGTATCAGCTCTTCTGTCTCCTGTTCTCTCTCCTTTCCCAAGCCATATGGATTCTCTTTTAGGTGACTTTTTTTTCCTCTCTCTATTGCCATCCGGGTATTCTACCTTGGAGCTGCTATGCTTTCCTGGTTTGCATATCCCTGGGGGCTCTTTTTAATGTAAGATTCCCGCAGTCTGCCAACAGACTGGCCAGCTGAAGATGTCACCTTTTAAGACTCCTCCCCCTTCCCCCTCACCATTTCAAAATCATCTCCTGCAACCTTAGCATCTGGTTTAGCACTCAGGATGCTCTGTGTTCTGGTTCCCGATAGCCTTTCTAGCCAAACCCTGGCTGGTCCCTGGCTTGCCACAGTTCCCTACCATCCTGGACTGGCTCTGTATGGTCCTGCCTCCAGGGCATGCCTGCCAACTCCACCCACTTCTCTGCATCACTCACTCCATTATCCAGGTCCTACTTCTTTTATTTTTTTTTATTTTTTTAAATTTTTATTAATTTATTTATTATATGTAAATACACTGTGGCTGTCTTCAGACACACCAGAAGAGGGCGTCAGATCTTGTTACGGGTGGTTGTGAGCCACCATATGGTTGCTGGGATTTGAACTCATGACCTTCAGAAGAGCAGTCGGTGCTTTTACCCGTTGAGCCTACTTCTAAGGCTCTCGTTCTTACAGGATGCTTCCTGAGCACCTTTAACAACAATTACTTTCTCCACTCACTGGAGCAGCGAGCCTCCATTTGCCATCCTAAGTGTTGCAATTTACTGTTGGGATTTGACTCCTCTATCCCTCAACTAGATGGTTAAGTTCTGTGATATCGGAGGTCATTTTGTTGGCAGTACCCAACCCAGTATAGATTTCTAATAACTTTTTGATGGATGAAGGAAGGGTATTCCTACTTTCCCTCTCAAAACAAAGAGGAGAAGGAGGAGGAGGAGGAGGAAGCAGAGTGGACGATAAAGAGAACAAAGTATAAAACAGTAAGAGAAAAACCAGCCTTGGTCACAGTCCTTAGTAAAAGAAAATTTTTATGGAACCAATCTCTTTCCCTCTCCCTCTCCCTCTCCCTTTCTCCCTCTTTCCTTTTCTCCCTCTCTTCCTCTCTCCCTCTCCTTTCTCCCCCCCTTTCTCTTGTGTGTGTGTGTGTGTGTGTGTGTGTGTGTGTGCGCACGCGCACGCTGAGGATTGAACCCAAAGTCTTATGTACCCAAGGCAATTGCCTTATCACTGGCCCTTTACTGTAATAAAACCTGGGGCTTTGGTGTCCCATCTAAGATTTTTTTTCTGGGACTCTGGTTAAACAATTCAGATCTATGATCCCCAGATAGCTGGGGGAGATATCCAATAGCAGGGCAGCCAGATCATCCGGCTACAGAGAAGTCGTGCGGTATTCATTACTATTAGGAACAATAATAACGATTACAATGATGACATAATAATAACCATTACAGTGATGATGACCAGAATGATGACAAAGAACGAGGTGTCATCTGCTCGGCCTGTCTCCTGAGCAGCAGACACTCACTTTTTCTTTCTGCTAGAGCAAGCCCTGTGGCTGACAGTATGGCACATGGTCCCAGGTCCCTCAAGCCATAGAGTCTGCAAGGGACCAGTCAGCGACCAATCAGGAAGCTGGCAGACAGACTTTAGACTAACCCAGGGGCGGGGAAGTCATTTCCAGTCCCTTTGGTCTTGACTGAAAACAAAGAGAGGGGCCCTGCATTCTCCTATAAACGATAATGATAACACAATTATCATGCAAAACAAAAATTAAGTTTAATGGTGCAAAGCCAGTGTGTGCTGGGGAGGTAATTCATATTAATTATGTTTGGATTAAAAGCTTATTTCTTTTGTTAGCATCTGCAAGTAGAAACTTAGCTGTTAAAAAAAAATTCACATATAATTAGGGCCTCTTACGGAGGAGCAGTGTCGAACTTAATGGGGCATCCCCACTCTCTTCAAGCTTCCGGAGTATGGTAATATTTCACATTTTATGAAACACAGAAGAAATAAATTACAGGTTTAATGATAAGAACTACTTGGGCTCATAATGAAATCTGATTGGCCAGTTAATCCACTGAGACCCTCAGATGTGAACCATCCAAAAGGGGTAAAAATGATGAAAAATGAAATTAAATGGAAAACCCTCCCTGGCAGCCTCTTCCGTGAAGGCTGAGGAAGTGGAGCAGGGAGAAGCCCTGGGGGTGGGGAGGGGGGTGAGGAGGAAAAAGCATTTCCCCAGGTTTGGGAAGAGCAGAGTGGGTGTGTGTGTCGGGGGAGATATGGGGGTGTGTGGGGGGGTAGGGGGTGGGAGTGGGGGAGTGATTCCTCCCCTCCCCAGGTTTCCTGTTGTAAAGAAGCCAGGGAGAGCTGCTCAAAAGGAGGCTGAGAGAAGAGAAAGGAGAAAGGAAGGGAAGGATATCTCCAGGTGAAGAAACTCCCAGGACTCCTGCAGAGGCTAAACAGCATCAGCAGTCAGAAAGACAAAGGCAGAGTGAGAAGGCTCAGCTGGGCTGGGGCTGGGCTGAACTTATTCCTCCAACCCTCAGGAACAAGGAAATACTATGTCAGGGAGAAGGGAAAGGCCTCTTGGTTCTAAGTGCACAGGTAGATGTGGCTGTGGTATCTTTGAGGACTCAGCAGAGGGCATGAGTGTGTGTGCGTGCGTGCGTGCGTGCGTGCGTGCGTGTGTGTGTGTGTGCGTGTGCGTGTGCGTGTGCGTGTGTGTGTGTCCCCTTTATTCTCCACAGGGCCCTAGATGGAGGCTAGCCTCCACCAGGTACAGCTGCAGCGGGCTTTCCATGTCTCAGGGGCACAACAGAGAGATTCAGGTCTCCACTTCTGCTACAAGGTTACTTTGCTTGATAATCTGAGGATAGGGCTCTTCTCGAAGTCTGTTGTCTCATCTGCACACTGAGGTTGTTGTAAATCATAAATGAGAATGACGTATAAGAATTGCAGTCATACAGTGCTTCAGAAAATGGTAACTCTATCAAGGATGCTATAAGCATGTGGAAAGTTTGCTCTCCTGGGTCTTAGCCCATACACAGAGCCAAAAGAGGAGGTGGGTGGTGGGGTGGGGGGAGGGATCTGAGAAACAGATTTGTGAGACTCAGGTGTGTGTGTGTGTGTGTGTGTGTGTGTGTGTGTGTGTGTGTGTGTGTGTATAGGGAGCAGAGGATGGTGAGCATCACAAGTCTGAGGCCATTCTGACACTGTGTCAAAACCACAAAGAAAACACACACATTCAAATGCCTCCTGACCCTCAGGTCGGGGACCATGCCCTCTCCGGCCACAGCATACTCTTCCCATTTATTCAGGATGTTCATGAAAGACCCATATTTGACACAAGTGATGAACCATGTAGAAAGCAGGGTGGACAGGCTTTTGTCTCTCTTGGCACTCAGTTGGTTGCTTATCACCAAGCATATGGCTGATGTCTGCTGAGGTGGTCTACCTGGAACCTGGAAATAGCATTCATTTATGGGATGCTTCCTACCCGGTGAATAACGACAAGATTGTACATAGCACCAATATAAAAATGTGCATGCCTTATCAGTGAGTGCACACCATGTGTGTTCTTTTGTCACTGGGTTACCTCACTCAGGATGATATTTTCTAGTTCCATCCATTTTCCCAAGAAGTTCGTGAATTCATTGTTTTTAATGGCTGAGTAGTACTCCATTGTAGAAATGCACTACATTTTCTGTATCCATTCCTCTGTCGAGGGACATCTGGGTTCTTTCTAGCTTCTGGCTATTATAAATAAGGCTGCTATGAACATAGTGGAGCATGTGTCCTTATTACATGTTGGAACATCTTCTGGATATATGCCCAGGAGTGATATAGCTGGGTCCTCAGGTAGTACTATGTCCAATTTTCTGAGGAATTACTCAGAAAAACTGATTTCCAGAGTGGTTGTACCAGCTTACAATCCCACCAGCAATGGAGGAGTGTTCCTCTTTCTCCACGTCCTCACCAGCATCTGCTGTCACTTGAGTTTTTGATCTTAGCCCTTTTGACTGGTGTGAGGTGGAATCTCAAGGTTGTTTTGATTTGCATTTCCCTGATGACTAAGGATGTTGATTATTTCTTTAGGTGCTTCTTGGCCATTAAGTATTCCTCAGTTGAGAATTCTTTGTTTAGCTCTGTACCCCATTTTTAATAGGGTTATTTGGTTCTTTGAAGTCTAACTTTTTGAGTTCTTTGTATATATTGGATATTAGCCCTCTATCAGATGTAGGATGTAGGATCTTTTTCCAATTTGTTGGTTGCTGTTTTGTCCTATTGACAGTGTTCTTTGCCTTATAGAAGCTTTGAAATTTTATGAGGTTCCACTTGTCAATTCTTGATCCTAGAGCATAAGTTATTAGTGTTCTGTTCAGAAAAATTTCCCCTGTGCCCACGTGATTGTGGCTTTTCCCCACTGTCTTTTCTATTAGTTTTCTATTATATAAGTGGATATTAGCCCAGAAGCTCCAAATACCCAAGATACAATTCACAGACCAAATGAAGCTCAAGAAGAAGGCAATCCAAAGTATGGATTTTTCGGTCCTTCTTAGATGGGGGAACAAAAATACCCATGGGAGGAGATACAGAGACAAAGTATGGAGCAGAGACTGAAGGAAAGAAGACCATCCAGAGACTGCCCCACCTGGGAATCCATCCCATATACAGTCACCAAACCCAGACACTGTTGTGGATGCCAACAAGTGCTTGCTGATAGGAACCTGATACAGCTGTCTCCTGAGAGGGTCTGCCAGTGCCTGACAAATACAGAGGTGGATACTCTCAGCCAGCCATTGGATTGAGCACATGGTCCTCAATGGAGGAGCTAGAGAAAGGACCAAAGGAGCTAAAGAGGTTTGCATCCCCATACAAGGAACAACAATGTGAACCAACCATACCCCCAGAGCTCCCAGGGACTAAACCACTAGCCAAAGAGTACACGTGGCTCCAGCCGCATATGTAGCAGAGGGTGGCCTTGTTGAACATCAATGGGAGGAGAGGCCCTTGGTCCTGAGAAGGCTCAATGCCCCAATGTAGGGGAATGCCAGGACAGGGAAGCAGGAGTTGGGGTGAGGTGGGGAACATCCTCATAGAAGCAGGGGGAGGGAGAATGGGATGGGGGTTTCTGGAGGGGAAACCAGACAAGGGGATAACATTTGAAATGTAAATAAAGAAAATATCTAATAAAAAAAAAAGTGCATGCCTGGGTGATGTGGTTTGACCATGAAGACTGGCTGGCAGGTGGGGTGTGAGGGATATGGAAGATTACTAAGAGATCATATTAAAAGATACAACATCTGTAGGCTCAGACTGTGGCTGTTACATCCTGATGGAGCACTTGACTTCAGGGTCCTTAACAGTTGTATGGATCCCATGAGCTTCTGGGAAACTCTCACAGTCTGTGTTCCAGGTCGTCTTGGGCAGCTCTGGGTCTCCTTGAAGCAAGGTCCTTTGTTTCTCATGGGTCGGTAGTTTAAACTTCAGGATCTTGTGGGTTCCTCCACCACGGCACAACTGTGGAAGCAGATACAGCCCATGAAGAGTGCTCAGTGCAGGCACTGACGCATGTGGCTTTCTCCATAAGTGATAACTGTCCCTTCTCTCTAGGGAACTCGCCACGGGCTCAGCTAGAAATGCCAGGAGCTCCCACATTTGAATGCCTGATGCGTGGGAGGATGAGTTGATGGTTCTACGTGGTCTATCTTGTCTTCCTCTCCCACCGATACCTTTTTAGCAGGGGTCACTTTCCCTCTTAGCTGAAGAGGAAAAGAAGGGAAGACAGTGATCTTTTTGCTCAGGCAGTGGGAGGTGTCTGCTCCGTTTGGAATTCTCCCTTCTGGGATTAGAACCACAGTTTCCCATTATTTTTCCTTATAGGTAAACTTACCAACTGACATATGTTTATCTACCTTTTATGTATTTCTTCTCTAGGATACCTTTCTTGCTTGTTACACTCCAGTCAACATCAGCCACAGTGTGTGTGCGTGTGCCTGTGCGTGTGTGTGTGGCAGTGCTTGCAGCTCGAGGCTTTAGCACTTGAAAGGATTTCTTGTCTACCCTGATACACTCACTACAACATCATGTGGCTTCTGCTATCAATAAAGGAACACCCAGCCCTCTCCCCAGCCACTCTAGGTCTCACAATTCTGCTTTTCCTCAGAATCACCACTATCTGAGAGTCCCCCTGTTTGTTTAAGCATCTAAATTAAAAAAACATAAAGTTTGCCCTTCTCTCCTCTGTCTGTCTGTCTGTCTGTCTGTCTGTCTGTCTGTCTGTCTGTCTGTCTGTCTTTCTCAGTCCCTCTCCCTCTCCCTCTCCCTCTCCCTCTCCCTCTCCCTCTCCCTCTCCCTCTCCCTCTCCCTCTCCCTCTCCCTCTCCCTCTCCCTCTCCCTCTCCCTCTCCCTCTCCCTCTCCCTCTCCCTCTCCCTCTCCCTCTCCCTCTCCCTCTCCCTCTCTCTCCTTCTCTCTCTCTCTCTCTCTCTCTCTCTCTCTCTCTCTCTCTCTCTCTCTCTCTCTCTCTCTCTCCTTTCTCGCTCGCTCTCTCTCTCCCTCCCTCTCTCTCTCTGTCTTTTCTCTCTCTCTCTCTCTCTCTCTCTCTCTCTCTCTCTCTCTCTCTCTCTCTGTCTCTCTCTCTCTCTTTCTCTCTCTCTCTCTCGCTCTCTATTTCGCTCTCTTGTTCTCTCGCGCATGCGCGCGCGCACTCTTGCCTCTTGCTCTCTTCCTCCCTTCTTTCCTTCCTTCCTTTCTTGTCTCTTAGAGGGTGATTACCTTATTACTTAATTATATTTTAAAGTCTACACCTATGAATTAATACATGCTTTGTATTTTCACTCTGTCCCAGGCAGCCCAGGTGGGGATAGCAACCAGGATCAAGCTGTCTCCTGGTCAACTGCCCCCCTATGCCGGGAGGGGAGCCTGAGACGAGGAGACCGTTCGTGGAGTGACCTTTACTTCAAGGTTTCCCTCTTGAACAAACTTGTCTCTGATAGGACTTGGGAATTATAGGAGGCTGGATTTGAACCCTGGCTCTGGTTTCTTCTAGTCACATGACTCTGGGAGATTTACTTGAGCCCTCTGTGCTAAGTTCTTCATTTGAAAAAATAGCCCTAGAACAGACCGTACCTCAAAATTGTCTTAGAGAACAAGTTTAATTAATGAGTACAAAGTGCTTACAGTAGCGACAGACTCATGGTGAGTGGCACTGTAAGCAGCTTGTTAAATAAGTGAAAGAGATTGCTGATAGATTTCTCATATGAATTGTACGCGCCGTAGAACATACACAATATTCTCCCCATACTACACCTTCCTGCCATTTCCTGTGATATTGGGGACTTTATTTCTTTCCTCTTTGCCTCTCATTTCCTTTTCCATTTTCTCTCTTCCTATGGCTTCTCCCCTTGCCTTTCATCATCTCTTGTAAAGTTTCCTTTGGTCAGATCAAATAGTTGATGGGACACAGATAGAATTTGCCTTGAACCCCAGAGCTTCATGAGTCTCTAACTCACTCAGCTCTCATAATAAATGTGTAAGATGGACACTGTTTTCCCCATCTCATGGATTTGAAAAATATCAGCTTTTCCAGTACACGGCCTCCTGTTTCCATGGCTGTGTGGGGTCCTCTTGTGTCAATGCCTTGTCTTATAAGGATAACACCTTTGGCTTAACATGAACCCATATAAGTTAATTTAACATTATTTACATCTCTAAAGGCTCAGTCTCTCTACACAGCCACATTCTGATGAATTGGAGTTAAGCTTTCAGCACTTGACTCTTGAGGGCACCGTGACTTAGCCCATATGACTTCTCTGATTATATTTGTTTTCACAAACCTCTTTCTCCTAAAGAAACGAATCAGTTGATTTTTTTTTTAAAGTGAAAGACACTAAAATGATTTCTGTCCAAAATGTTGAGACTTCCTTGACCAGTTTTGAAGTAACTGATGATTTTCCTGGGCGTGCTGCAGGATCCTGGCTGAGAAACATCAGTTTCTGAGAAAGAGATACACTCAACACCAATCCTAGGGGAGCCAGTGGTGCAGTTGTTGGATGCTTCATATCTGCCCCAGTTAAATATATCACCAAAGAGAATAACGAATACTCCAGTCTTGCTAAAAATGCCATCTAGTATCATACAGGTCTTAAACAATAACATTAGGATTTGAACTCGGGTGCTGTCTGATTCCTAAGGCTAGATACGACCTACACATTAGGCTATGATGTGACCAGCATACAGGTTAGCATAGCTTGCTAACAGGCAACTCCTATCTGTGACTTTCTACCAGATTGTCTACTGTCATGAAGATAAACCAAGGCTGCCTTTTTGAGGTGTCACTCATGCCTTGAGGAGTGAGACAGCACTCAGATCCTGCTCTCAAGTGCCAGAGATGAGTCTTAGTTTAGATACAGCCAATGAAAATACCAGATCCCCATGACTACAGTAATTGTTTTGGATAGGAGTCCAAGCTTACAGTGTGAGCTGGGCCAACCTTGTCACTTTAAAGACATTTAAAACTGAAAGAGTGAATAGAAAGAATTATTTTCTTCTAGGAAGAAGGGTGTGGGTAGGCAGGCCAGAAGAATGCTTGGATGTAGATCCTGGGAGGAAGGCCATGTGCCCTGTAAAGAATTCAGCTTGTAGAACAGGATGGTACCAACACATGCAGACACAGGAGACGCAGAGAAAGAATCCTGACGTCATGATAGTCTGGCCTTTGTCAAGGTCAAGTTCTAATTTTTCCTAGGTGGTATAAATGGTTTCCTTTGCTTCTGTTGGCTTGGGGCAGGAGGGCGTGGAAGTCCTCACTGACAGGCTGCTCTCTGAGAAGGTCCACGTGAAGGGCAGCTGAATATGGTGTTAAAAATGTGAACCATGTAATCAGGTGGTCAGGTAGGAGTTTGCTGCTGCTAGTTTAGCAACTGTATACCTTTAGAAGAGATAATATCTCAATGATTTAGTTTATTCATTTGTACATTGAAGATAAGGGTGCTATGTGTTCTGCCTGCCACCTGGAGCTCTTCTGAGAATAAACTAGGGTGAAGCCCATGAAATAAATGTAGAATTTTAGGCATAAGTTAATACTGACCCTGTCCTGAGCCAGCAGGTTTATAACGCAGGAGAAACTTCTGCCATAAAAGATGAGCTCTGAATAAAAAACAAAACAAAATCCCAAACATCTGAGAAAAGTCATAAAAATAAGCAATGATAAGCAAGCTAGTTCATACGAAGAAGGAAACACAATTCATAATGAACTACCAGTGCAGGCCTTCAAAACAAAAGCAGCGTCTCTCATACCCGGAGAAACTTATATGAAGTAGGAACAGGAAGTGAATCTGAACAAGAACACATGATCTAACTAAAAAGCTGGGGAAGTAAACAGAATAGCTGCTGAGGGCAGAGTGGGACAGCAAGAATCCTTCAACGGGTGCAAGCCACGTGAGGCACGGTGACAGGGAAAGAAGCTGAGGTCTCTGGCCACACCCACTTCACTAACAAGGGAGAAAGGCAGTAAGGAAACCAACAGACTTGACGCTGAGTGTGCTATGACAAGGACTTGGGCTTTAGTTCTCCAGGGGGAAATGTCAACTCAGCTGAGAGCAGGAGGAAGTAGATGAAGAGGTAGGATGAGACTTCTAGGAAGGCCATTTTAGAGGGTGGTGGGGGGTTGGGGGGGGGGGGGAGAGGAGCTGGAACCTTATAGTAGTTGCCATTGGGAAGGGTAGTAGAAAGACCGACCACACCAAGGGGTAGTTTACATTTGAATTTTATAGAAACTTGAATTTAGAAGTTAAAACAAGACAAGACAAAACAAAACAAAACAAATCTCTTCTTGTGAAAGATCTTAATATTTCTCTAATTAACCAAGATTTAGAATTATTATTTTGTTGTCGTTGTCATGGTTTAAATATGCTTGGCCCAGCGAGTGGCACTATTAGAAGGTGTGGCCCTGTTGGAGTAGGTGTGTCACTGTGGGGATGGGCTTCAAGACCCTCACCCTAGCTGCCTGGAAGTCAGTATTCTGCTAGCAGCCTTCAGATGAAGATGTAGAACTCTCAGCTCCTCCTGCACCATGCCTGCCTAGATGTTGCCATGTTCCTGCCTTGATGATAATAGACTGAACCTCTGAACCTGAAAGCCAGCCCCAAATATGTTGTCCTTATAAGACTTGCTTTGGCCGTGGTGTCTGTTCATAGTAGTAAAACCCTATAACTAAGATAATTTGTTGTTGTTGTTGTTGTTGTTATCACAATGCAGGCTTCAGGCTTGGGATGGAGGCTTTTTACCACAATCAGCATTTTGCTGAACCAAGGAGGAAATGAAACCACCATTAGGAATTAAACCACAGTAACTCTGAGAAACTGAGCAAGCAGAGTTGGCAGAGAGGAACCAAGCCTGAGTTTAGCTACCCAGAGCCATGTGCTCATAGGAGTACAGCAAAGCAGGGCTGGTAGTGATAGAGAACATGACAAGCTGAAGAGAAGTGGGTACAACACAAGAAACAGGAAGGTAGGGGGGAGGGAGGGGGAGGGAGGGAAGGAGGGAGGGATGGAGGGACGGACGGACGGACAGAGGGGCAGAGGGAGGGAGGGAGGGAGGAAGGGAGGGAGGGAGGGAGGGAGGGAGGGAAGGAGGGAGGGAAGGAGGGAGGGAGGGAACACGCTTCTTGCCTATTCCAACAGTTCCCTATTCCAGTTCCTGTGAACTCTGACTGAAGGGGCTGGTCACCTCCTTGGGTTTCCAGAAACTTCCGCTAAAGGCTCAGCTTGTATCATTACAACCAACCCCAATATCACCAACTACCTGAGAGAAGAAAGGAAATCTAATAGAGCAACAACTTAATTCTTTTTTTTTTTTTTTTTTTTTTTTTTTGTGGGGAACCCTGATCCCTTTAAGGGAGGAAGAGATGTTCCTAGCAGATAAATTAGAGTTCCTTCGAGGCAGAAGATGATTTCATTTGCAGGTACTGATAAGCATTTTAAAATTTTTATTGTTGTATATCATTGCCCATATAGACTCCATAATGACAATTCTTTTAACTTTTTGATCATGTTCCTTGGTGTTCTCCAGCGCAGCAGGGTGGACATCATTCACAGTAATCTGTGGGATGGTTTATAAGAGTTAGGAAGACCAATTCTTAAGGGAGCCGCTCCTGCCTTTGAGCTAAGGAAGCAAGGTGTAGAACACTTTTCTGAAAGGCGCCCTGACATTGTGGCCTGAGGGTCGTGACAGGAGCAGGAGGAATCTGTGCCCAGACTGAATCACGCCCTGTGCTGGCTCTGAGTTGTCACCATATCCTTAGAGAAGAGCTGTCCTCTGACAAAACCTTTGTTGTTCAGTGTGTACCAATATAATGGGAAATCCGGGTACCGGGACTTTCTAGTTCTCACTACCAAATAAGAACTTAGTCTTTATCAATTCTCTCTTGATATTTTCTTCTAAAGTACTGACATCAGTAGGCATTTCCTTGGAAGATTATTGCTCTTAGATGTATAACAACCTATCATGGGTACATGACTGAAAAAAAAAAACAACTAGGAAAAAACTCTTAGATTCAAAAGCTGCATTAGTATTTCTATGTGTATAATGGGCCCTGCAAGGCCCTTTAGTAAAGAGCTGAATGGTGTTCAACGTAGCATCTCCTAAACACTTTGCACCATGAACCTTTCTTTCAGAAGAACCCACACTGAAATCCTTCCTGCTGCACACAGGGATGTGGGGAGTGAAGGTTAGGACACACTGTTGCTGCTCTACAAATGCATAAGCTGGGTGTGGTCCTATGAAAGATTTAGGAGGAGTGACATTGTTGGAGAGAACGTGTCCCTGGCGTGGGTTTTGAGGTTTTAGAAGCTCAGGCCAAGCCCAGAGTCTCTCTCTTGCTGCTGCCTGCAGATCCCCAGACATAAGGCTCTCGGTTGCTGCCATGTTTCCCTGCTATGAGGACAATGTACTAAACCTCTGAGACTGTAAGCAAGCCCACATGAAATGCTTCTCTTTATAAGAGTTACTGTGGTCATGGTGTCTCCTCACAGCAACAGAACAATGACTAAGACACATGCTAGTCAAAGCTCAGCCTTTGTTTGGGGCTGCTTCAAAGAAACTACGTGACTGTGATATTCTTATAAGGCTCAATGGATCTGCCAATCACTGTAAGACCTATACTGTTCCTAAATTAATTAGTGTTTTGACTAATCACTCTGATTATTTAAGATCAAAACACCCTCAAGAAAAACACATATAAATAAGTTTTTTTAATGATTCAAGTAGAAGAAATATGCATATAATCCAGAAGTTACTAGAAATGAGATTTATTTTAGGGGCGGGGACTAAAACCCACAGAAGCACATTTGAGAACCATCTAAATGTTTAATAATAGGTAATGTGCTATGATAATTTTAACAGACAACTCAGACGATTATGCAGTTATTACAAATAATAAATGCTGGCACTAGGCAGCAAAATCCATTTCTCTTGAACAATATGTATGAACACCTGGTAAGTGCCAGGCATCATAACCATTGATATGGATGAACCAAAGATGAAGGCGCTTATGTCTATAATCCCCTGGAGGAGACAGCCTTATAAACATGAGAAAGGGTTTACAAATTATATATGAAATTAGAACAGCAAATTTTTATGTATACAAATTTTTCTATAATGAACATGTGTTATACGTGTAATAAAAGTAGTAAATTCTTGTAATACAGTTTTTACAACTATGCAAAATATATAGTTATTGGAAGAGAACATGGCGAAAATAGTCGTATTAGGGAAATCCCACTGTTATGGCTCATTGTATGTCAACTTGGCCAGGCCGTAGTACCTAGCAATTTGGTTAAACACTAACCTAGGTGTTGCTGCACCAGTATTTTGTAGATGTGGTTATCACCTATAATCATTTAGCCTAATGTGAAAGTTGTACTCTGTCATGTGAATGGACCACAGAGAAAACAGTGAGGGTTCCTAGAAAATCGAAGTTCTGTCTCAAGACAGCAGGAGCACTTTCTACCCAAGTCCCCTGCTGCCTGCTTAGGGTTTTAGATGATCCATTTATCCTTCTCAGTAGTTTGAGCCAATTCAATAACCCCCCCTCTCTATCTATCTATCTATCTATCTATCTATCTATCTATCTATCTATCTATCTATCTATCTATCTACCTATCTATCTATCTTCCCTTAGTGGTCCTGTTTCTCTGCAAAACTTTGACTGATACCTCAAGTCCTATAGTTTGGATCTGAAATGTCCCTGAAAGGGCCATGTAGTTAAAACTTGATTCCTAGACTGGAACAGTTGGGAGGAGATGGAACTTCTTATCACTGGGGCCTTGTGGGAAGAAATAGATATGTGGGAGAATGTTCCTATAATTTGGGGATCCTGGGATATTTCTCTCTGTCTCTCTCCCTTCCTGATGAGCAGGGTAGTTTATTTTGCCAAGCATTCCCCACCATGTTGTACTGTGTGTCACTGTAGGCCTAGAGGTGACAGGGCCCAGCAACCATCAATAGAAACCACTGAAAGCATAACTGGCAAGAAACAAACCTTTTCCTTCATTAAATTGATAATTTTAGGTGTTTTGTTACTGTGCTGGCTAGTGCTATGTCGACTCGACACTAGCTAGAGCCATCTGGAAAGGGGGAACCTCAGGAATATGCCTGAACCTTACTAGCCTGTGGGTCAATCTGTGTATTTTCTTGATTGATGACCAGTGTGGATGGGTTGGTGGCCCTGGGTGCTATAGGAAAGTAGGCTGAGCAAACCATGATGAGAAAGCCAATAAATCGTGTGCCTCCATAGCCTCTGCTTCAGTTCCTGCCTCCAGATTCCTACCTTGAGCTTCTGTCCCTGTCTGACTTTCTTGGGTGATAGACTACAAGCTATAAGATGAAATAAACCTTTCCTACCCACGTTGCTTTTGGTCATGCTTTACCTCAACAATAGAAACCCTGACTTTCATAAAGACAATTTTCTGGTTCAGAAGAGTTTGAAGGCTTTGTGTCCTAATTATTGGGCCTAATCATTGAGAGGTGAGCAAGTGATGAAGGCTCTAATCCATAGAGGGGACAAATTAATGATAAATGGATAATTTGATAGTATTATTGGGGAATTACAGAAAAGTCCAGAGGCATGACTCATTTGGAGGAAGTGGGTCATGTCTTGGGACCTGTGTATATCCATTTCTTTCTCTGCTCTGCTCTCTGCTTCCTGGCTGTCATGAGATGAGCTCCTCCTGTCCTCTGTCACAATGCCCTTGCCTCATATCAGGTCCAAAACAATGGGGTAGCCATGGACTGCAAGCATGTGTCAAACACTGTTCCTTCTTTGGGTGGCTCATGTTTGTCCCAGAGATGAGAGGTGACCAACAGAGATGACTTTCAGACCACTACCCATATCTTTTAAAGATTGTCTTTAACTTAATGTTGGGATAATCATATAGAATTCCTTTCTAGGCTCTTCTGTGTTTCCTGTGATGAGGTTGCTCTGAGCATCTTAGCCTCTCATGCCTTCTCCCTACCATTGGTTCTGAGTGGTATGAAGGTTGTCCATAACGGTGGAAGCTTATGACAGGGAACATCGAGTGTTAGCTGGTGTGTTGTTTCTTTGCCTTCAAACCTGGGTTAGAACAACTCCAGAAGCTACTCTCAGTCACAAGTTCTATGGATTCCTGGAATCCTTTACTCTTTGTTAGATACCAAAGAGCTGTGCTCCTATCAAGAGGCACAAGAATCCTGGGGGCCTGGGTAACATGCTCCTTTTGTCTTTCTTTAAGTCCTTCCCCTACCCCTAAAGGGGACTTGTGACTGAAGCCTCACTGTCCCATTGCCCAGGCCAAAGGCTATATTTCTTGAGTCATAGTACTTCAGGTGAGCACTGGCTTAAGCAGCACAATGTGACTGCATCCTGACTCAGTGTTCTCAGATATACAACGGGAGGTAGGGGGAACTAGTCAACTGGACGTTCAGGATCGTTCTAAGGCTGTCCTGTCTAAAACATAAGGTTTCTAGTACACAGTAGACAATCCTACAGAAGGCAATCACTATTGCCAGTCTTCGGAAAAGTCTTTTGACCTATGTCATCCATCTTGAGACTTAGAGACAGGGACGAGGCTGGGAAAGAGCACCAAGTTCTCAGAAGGAGCAGATTTTTTTTATTCACGTAATAATGCCACTTCATTAGGAAGAATGACATATTAATCAAGTCTGCAAATAAGTAGAGGTCACTTACCACCATGCAGAAAATGTGGATTTGTATCTAGCCAAGAGCTTTTTCCAGAAGAAATGCAGGCAGTCAGTGGCACCTTCCTTCTACCTCAGCTCAACACTTTATTATTACATGAGTCGGTGGAACAACACTCATTTTCCAATCACATCCTTCCAGGCCCAAGACCTCAACTCGAGTCAGCTTCCATATACCTTATGTGGATTATCCATTTGATGAAGCATCTGCCAAGAAAGTTTTAATCTCCACCAAGTGTTCTAGCATCCCCCCTCGCTTCTCCTCCTCCTAGCCCTCAGCTGATGTGTGCTTAGGAAATGCAAACTAATTTTAAAATTCGCTGGAGCAAAACATGATTAGAATGGTTAAGTCTGCTGCCAAAAATAAAATCAGCTAATGCATTCCATATATTTAGATTTCCGAAATTAAGTTGAAATCATGCTTAGTTCATCCAAAGTTTGGGTTGAGACATATCACCCCAGATCGCTGCTAGAGGACCCTAATTTTTTTTCCTTTCTGGCAGTCATAAATTTGATCGTCTTGTAAATGGAACCACAGTTCTCGTGTCCCAGGGCAGTGTTTTTGCTCTGTCATCCTGCTGAACATGGGGTCATATACCCTGTTCACTTCAGAGAGGAAAACTCTATAGTACAGAGGAGAAGCAAGAGGCAGAGGACACTTCTGGCTCTATCTAAACTACAGCTTTCCTGCTTTTTTATCTCCTTCTTCTCAGCAGCACTAGATGCAGGAATCCATCTGAGGGATGCATCCCCTGCCTCAGGTGTTAGCACTGACAATGCTAGGCTCATTGCTGCCCTTCACAAACTCACAGGTTTTTGTTTGAGCAGGGGAGACAAGGTTAGTATCATAATACAACATACATTACAGAATACAATTAGTTGTTAAATGCTGTTTTATAGATTATTTAAGAGAAACCCAAGGGAGAGATAATTAGCAAAGGCTGGAGCAATTTCCAGGAGGCACCCAAGACAGGCAGTGTTGATCCTGGGAAAGAGAGAGAGAACATTTGGGGTAAAGGGACATTGAGAATATAGGCCCATCCAAGGCATGGTTGTGTGATGCAAAAGAAATCAGTTTGGGTGGAAGAGAAGAATGGTGCTAAGGACTTGTAGGAAACAGAGGTGCTCCAAGACTAAGCTACAAGAAACAGAAAATAGAGAGGTTGCTTGAAGAACAAAATGTGTGGCCGGTGCAGTAGCTCAGTGTGAAGAGTGACTATTGCTCTTGCAGAGGTCTGCGTCTGGTTCCTGGCACCCACCAGGGATGGCTCCCAATTGCCTGTACCTCTAGCGCTGGTTGATCCGACGACCTCTTCTGGCTTCCACAGGCATCTGCATTCATGTGCACACAGCCCACGTAGGCACATCATTTAAAAAAATCGTAAAAACCAAAGCAATGAAGGGTGGTTTATTTGAAAGACCCAAGGTGGGTCCTAAGAACAGGAGTGTATGGAAGACTGCATCGGGGCCCAGGAAGTCCTTATTGCATCTTTTGTCTTCAGTCTTTCACATCTGCCTCTGCCATAGCATCCCCGTTTTGTGTTCTTACAGCATTTTGTAGCCATCTCATGTCTTGAATTCGCTCATTCTCTTTCCTGCCCATTAGCTGCTTTTCTCCCTCTGTTTCGTATTACCAGTAGAAAAAAAATCCTGATGAGCACATGTCCGGTCCCATCAATTACCAACTAAGGCCACAAAGTACAGCCCAGACTACAAACACAGGTGTCATGCCCTTCTTGGGTGAGAGGGCAGATGGCACCCTAGAGGGGTGAGATGGGAAGCAGTGGGTGAGTAGGTAAGAATATGTAGGTCAGGGCTGCTCTTTGGTCCTTCTAGTATCGGATGAAGATACTTCAATTGTCTGGAATACGGTTACCTCATTTGCAGCAAATTCTGAACAATCTAGGTTTTTCCATCAGAAAGACTGGATTGTGGTCACTCATTGTGCTTTGACTATTTTCCCATCACATTTCTAGTTATGCTCATAGAATCAGCAATGCTTCTGGTCTCTGTGATTGAAGAACCTTCCTGTTGTAGGGATTTCTCCTTGGGTTGACTCCCTATCTGGTACCCTGAGTGCCAGGAGGTGGGAAAGTGAGACAGGCTCTGTAGTAGGCCAATGGGTATCCACAGTCTAGAGCAGGAGAGATTTTTCAATTCATCTTTTGCATGCATGGTATCTGTCAAGTATGTGATATTTAATGAAAGCCTTTTGAGCAGAATAAATAAAGTCAGTTTACAGATGTAAGCAATTCACAGCCAAGGAGCAGCTCAAAGAGACTTTAGCTTTATTATAAATAAGAGAAATAATCATAACAATATGTTTCTCCTTGCTCAGACATTCCTATGACACCGTTTCTTCTGTTCCTGCCAGCGGTGTCTCCGGGGACTTTGATGACCTCACCTCTTGTTTAGTTTTGTGGTGCACCTCAAACAATAGCTTGCAACCTTATTTATGTCCCCTGCTTACAAGGCAGGCTTGGGTCAGTCAACCCAGGTGCTGCTGATCTTTGGTAAAGGCAAGAAGCTGGCTCCAGTCACCAGAGAGAAAACCCGGACTTCTTCCACAGTGGTGTGGTAAGGGTAGAAGGGAGATGGTCACCTTCTTCCTGCTAGCCCCAGGCTCAGCCCACTAGGCAGGGCTGGAGGCTAATGCCAATCTGGAAGGTGGCCCACCCCTGCGAACTAGAAGGCAACAAATGAGACGAAATGAAAAATATAATGATGCATATTATATTAATCATCCTCCCTTTTTCTGACACAATAAATCTTCTCTTTAAACTCGTGGTAGCGATTGCAACATCTTCCTCTCTCCTCGAAACAGCACAGATTAAGATGAAGTGATAGTGCTGTGTCAAAAGAGAGCTTTACTGCCACACTTGGGATACAAAGAGAGAGGTTAATTTATCATCGCTGGGGAGAGCTGACAGGAGAGAGATATACAACCGAAAGGGGATTTAGCACAGGGCCAAGAAACTTCACACTATTTTTACCATCTGTCACATGCTCTAATAAAGCAGGGCAAAATATGAAGAAAGGAAAAATGAACTATCAAACACTGATGTAATGCAGCCCATAAATCTAATTTAATTACTTTGCATGGAGACAGGTCCTCGAGTCTGTGTGAATATACTGGATTTTCTTGGCAACTTAACAACTAAGTGTTTTAATAACATCACACTATAATTTATTCTGCTTGAAACACAAAACCCCTTTTGTGAGAGTTTCATTTTTGAGAACTGTTAATTTTTTCGGCTAATGTCAAAACTGGCATAAATTCACATGTGAACTTGAAGCCTGACTGTGAAAAAGGCTTAGGTTACCGCATGCCTTTTTATTGTTCCACACGTCCCCTGCTTCTGCATGCATTAGAAATAATTGGTCTTTGTTGATGACTTAGGTGAGGAGAGTCGTCTTGCAATTAGATTTTAATATAATGACAAAGGGTGTGTGAGGGGGGAATCTTTGTAAAATAAAAGGAGCTAAGAAAACCCAGTGAGTAGAGGCCCTGTTCTCCAGTGAAAAAGAAAAAAAAATTCAGTGCATGATACTCTTAGAAGCAGAAGTAGGCTGTGCCCAGAATCATGAGAATCCCACACAGGACAATGTAAGATCTCAGGGCTGACCAAGACACTGGGGCTGCAGGTCTGCCCTAGAGGGAGCCAGTGGGAGCAGAAAATAAATAAAAAAATACAATTAATATTCATCATGTGTCCTCCCGAATTTGGATGCAGTTACAGAAATTATTGTTAATAATGAAAGCCATATATCAAAGGCTATAAAACTCATCTGGGCTAGGACACTATTTTTTTAGGCTCTGTTCTGAACCATTAAAGATGACATATTGCATTTGTGCGCCTCTGTGTATAATAAGATACATTTAGGTCTGATTCTAACCTAAACTGGCAATTTTGGTATTGAACTTGAGTCCTTAAATGGGGGCTGTGACATTCCAGTCCAGAGGAGGTCAGCAGAACCCATCCATTCTCCCATGACCTCACTCAAACAGGGCAGGATGGATGGGTAATTAATTTGTTAGATCATCAGTGATTCATGTTGGAAAAATACAACACAGAGGCTCTTGACAAATTCAATTGAAATACAGTGGGGGAAAAGGATACGCATCCCCCCCCCCCCCGTAAAACCTCAAACCTTAAGCGTAGAGCAAGACAGACTGTGCAGTTCATTTATCTATTCCTTCAGGATACTTACTTTATAGAAAGCCCTGTAGGGTATATACGGGGAGCACACGCAGTCTGGTAACAGAGATACAGGGATTTGGACACTCCCAGAGCTTAGAAGCCATCTGTGGAGTTTGTGGAGGAACAGGGCTGGAGGTGTTTGGTCGTGATACCTGATCTGGATAAAAACAAGTGCCTGAATTGGAAGATTCTAACAAGTCTAAGTCCCATCAGGAACTTGACCACAATGTCTATACTGTTGACTCTTTGCTCACTGCCACCAGCGATGTGGTGTATGCTAAAAGTCCCAAGCTGTTCAAAGACCCAGAAGCCTGGAAGCTGAGAGGTTACGGGGTTTTGTTTTGTTTTGTTTTGTTTTGTTTTGTTTTGTTTTGTTTTGTTTAGAGAAGTAGTTTCAAATATATTTCTCCTGGTGCTTGTTTCTGAAAGTTCAGACTCCCCAGATCAGACCTGGAAAACACTCAATTCCTGTGGTTTCTCGTTCTGTTGAATTTGTGTGGGAGAAAAATGTACAGCCTTGAACTCTGAATGAAGCCCAGTGTGGAAGCAGTGGTTTTCAGTGGTGCCATTTCCAAAGCTCTCATTGCTGTTTCTAAAGACTTCCCACGTATTCTGTTACTGACCCGCAGCTTGGAATAGTGAACATTAAAAATTAAAAAAAAAAAAATCCAGGCTGCCAGTATTTACTTATGAAATGACTGGGGAGAGCCTGGCAAACCGGCTGCCTGGAAATTAGTGCACAAATTGAAAGTTTGAAGGCTTTTTGTTCCTGGCATTTTGACTTCCTCATCTGAAAAATGGGGATATTAATACCTACCTCCTGGAGTTGTTGTGAAGATTAAGTGCCGCTATGTATGTAGAGCATGGAGCACAGGAAAGGGATGGCTGCAATTATTATTTTATTATAATTATTTAGATTTCATACCCTCCTCTTCCCCTGTCTTCCTAACTTCCCCATTTCTCTCAGTGACTCTCCTCCACTCCTCCCCTCCCCCTACTCTTCCCCCTCCTCCCACTCCTCCCCTCCTCCCACTCCTCCCTTTTCCCCTCACTCCTCTCCTTCCACTCCTCCCCTCCCTTCTCCCCCTCCTCTCCCTCCTTTCCATCCCCTTCCCCCACTCCTCTTTCCCCTCACTTCTCTTTCCCACTCCTCCCCTTTCCCCCCCTTTCCTCCCCCTCCCCCATTCCTCCCCTCCTCCCCATCTCCTTCCCCCACTCCTCCCTTTCTTTCTATGTATCCCCCAACTCTTCTACCCTCACTACCTTCCCCCTCCTCATTGCTCTCCCCCAAGCTGATTTCCTCACAGATTCTTAGGAATCTGCTTCATTCAGTCCTCCCCTCTCCTCACTCTTCCCCAGATCCCCTTATTCCTCCCTCCTCCTTTTCCAAGTTTCTCCTCCCTCCATATACAGGAATCCTCTTCCCTCAGCCTCCCCCTTCTGGCCCAGCAGCAGAATGCAACCAAGCCACTTTCAAAAATAGAAAACAAGAAAACAAAAAAGCCATCTTCAAAAGAGGAAATACAAACAAACACCAAAACAACCAATGCCATACATGCCCAAAGATGACTTAGGCTATTGTTCAGAGATGGCCCTTCCTTGGGAAGCACTTAGCAGAAATAAAAGGAGTACCACACTGCTCTGGGGTGTGAACGCAGATGCAAAGGAATTTGAATTCCCCAAAGCAGAAGAGGAATGCTTTTACAATCAAAGAGCACAAGGAGTAGGAAGCTTACCAGGAATGAAAAAAGCCAGCAAAATTGATTGTGTGGTCTCCCTTAATCCATAGCTATTAGCCCAGGTGCCCATATGAGGTGAACTTTGACCTCTCATAGAAAACACTTGTGCTTGAACTCTTGGTGCTAACCCTGCCACTTGGCACCTTTGTTTTAGCTTACTAGTAAGGATGGCATCATTTATATGAGCAGATGACAAGGGCACTCTAGACCTAAGTTGCAAGTGTCCCAGCACCTTGTGACATGGGCAGAAAGGAGATAGAAGAGACACAAAAGGCCAGCACACTCCTCTGGAAGGTGTGGGGTTTTCAGGAAACACCTTCAAATGTGCACTGGCCCCAGATGCCTCCCCCGACTCCCCAGTGGTGTTCAGACATATTGAGTCTTCTTGGTTCATCTTTGCATTCTCCTCACTTGCTTGCTAATGTGTCACTATTGAGGAACACTCCAGGGCCACCATCGATGGTTCTTGCTACTTCATTGAATCCTCATAGAAAACCTTTAGAGTAGGTTTCTCCTCTCGTACATTTCACCAATGAAGGAACTGCAGCAGCCCAGAGTGGCAGGTGATGACCTAAGCCTACCTAGCTCACAAGTGGCCAGCCTCTTCTATCTGTCCCAGTGGCTATAATCATGACCACCATCTGAGGACAGGCGACATCTACCAGGCAGGGCACACCGTTAAAGTGTATCATCTCAAGCCAGTCTTGACACCCTGACTCTAAGAGACAGGTATTGCTTTCGTTTTACACAGAAGCTCAGAGAGATACTTAAACAGGCGGTAACTGTTGGCTATGATGTGGAATTAGATGGGCCTGGCCTCCACTCATGTTCTGTTGCTTCTGTTAAATCTCTAAAACAGAGGCTCAGCAGAAACCTGCCACTCATTTCACTTGACAGCTTCTGCCCTAGTAAGTGATGGTCCGGGACCTCTCTACTCCCTGAACAGAATGAAGGGCTTATTTCTACTGCTACAGTGGTGGAGTCTGAACATAGAGATGGTTTTGCCACCCAATTAGGCATGGAGCCAAACCTCAACTAACCTCATCACTGTGGATGGGAGTGACTGATAAACACAGGGATATCTCATTTTAATAGAACCCCAAAGCCAAAGCAACCTGGAATTAGAGAAGACCTTGGGGAAGGTATATTTATGGGTTTATATTGAATGTCTGTCTGTTTGTCTGTCTGTCTGTCTGTCTGTCTCTGTGTGTCTGTCTCTGTGTCTGTTTTTCCTAGTCTCTCTCTCTCTGTCTCTTTCTGTCTCTCTCTCTCTCTCTCTCTGTCTCTCTCTCTGTGTCCATCTCTAAGACAAGGTTTCACTATTATAGCCTGAGTTGGCTTTGAGCTAAGTATCTTCCTACATCAGACTCCCGAGTGCTAGGATTGCAGGTATGTGTAACCATGCCCAGCTCTGAGCAACTGTTCTAGTATCTTCAGAACCAGGGTCAACAAATGTTTTCTGTAAATTCTGTAAATGGTGAAAGAGAAAGAGAGAGAGAGAGAGAGAGAGAGAGAGAGAGAGAGAGAGAGAGAGAGAGAGAACTTTATGCCTTTGTGGTCTGACAGTCTCTGCCACAGGTACTCAGGTATGGTGTGATTGTGTGTTAGCAACCACAGCCAATTCCTGCATATGCCAGCCAGGCTATATTCTAATGAATCTTTATTTCCGATTGCTGAAGTGTGAACTTCACGTCATTTTCATGTGTCACAAAGGTCATTCTTCTTTTGATTTCCCCAACTACTTAAAAATGTAAAAACTATTTTTAGCTCACAGGCCACATAAAAATCCACAGTAGGCTGGATCTGCTTTAGGGACAGAGTTGATACACTTTGGCTTAAAACATTCAATTATGTGTCAGTCATTAGAAAATCTACTGTATAAATCAAAACACAAAATAGTAATCTATGTTTTGTGGGGGAAGGAGGGCCCCAGTGATTGAGATCTCCAAATACATTTTGTACCCTGCACGAAGAAAGAAACATTCTGTGTTGAGGGTAGCTACTAGACCACAGGGAAACTAGACCAAGGGCCTACAGGTAGATTTCTGGCCATTTGAGCAATGTTGATCTTTTTCTGCCTTTCTTCTTTGGGATGTTTTTTCTGATATGATCCTTGCTCTACAAGGTGCTGGCTGCCTGATCTTCTGACTGGTTGCAATCTTCTCACAACAAGCCCTCTGTTCTCCTACAGAGACCCCATCCTGACTCTCAGTGGCTTCCTCTGCCTATGTCATCCAAAACTGGAAAAAGAAAATCTTGTCATTTCTGAAAGTCCCTAAGGCTGCGACCCTTTATTACAGTTCCTCACATTTCTGTGACCTTCAACCATAAAATTATTTCCTTGCTTCTTCGTAACTGTCATTTTGCTATTGTTATGAACAATGTAAATATCTGATATGCAGGGTATCTGATATAAGACCTCTGTGGAAGGGTTGTCTGACCCCAAAGGGTCTCAAACCACAGGTTGGGAAATGCCACCCTAAGTAGTTCTTGGGGGACCTGAAGGAGATCTTCAAGGCCCATCAATGTAAGATACTCAAATGTCTGAAGGAACCAGTTATTTTTTAATACATCATTTTTGTTAATTCTTTGACAATTCCATACAATATTCTTTGATCATCTTCCCATGCCCTCCTCTAGCTCCTCCCAGATACACCTTCTCAGGCCCTTATCCTCTCCTGACTTCCTGTCTTCCATTCACTGGAGCATGGCTAGCCACCAGGGCCTCACTCTGAAAGAAAACTGGCTCTCCTTCTCCTAGAAGCCATCAAGTGTTAATACCTGCTTTGGGTGGGGCCTCACAGACCCCTCCTTCCTACCTCTGTGCTCGGATGTTGACTAGCTTGACTTTGTGTAGGCAACCACAACAGCCCTGAGTTCATGAGTGCAGACGTTGTATTGGGTCTAAAACTCTCTTTCTAGTGTTCTCCACCCCGTGGCTTCTGCACGTTTCCACTCCTCTTTTGAACTGGCTCCAGAGCCTTGATACAGGCTCTGTTTCAGGATCTATGGGGGTGATACAGACTGAGTTCACCACACTGATCCTCATACTCACGGAGTCCCTGCAATTGGGTCAGCTGTAAGTTTCTGTGTTGACCACTGTCCACTTCATAAGGAAACTTCTCTGATCTCGAAAGTAACCTATTGGTATAGTCACAAATTTCAAGGGCAGTCTAATGCTATGTCCACTTAGTAGAATAACAGACTGATGCTATGAGTCTACCCATGGGACCTATGAGACCCCCAATTATGTGTCCTTGGCCAGATGTACCATACCAGGTATGCATCTCTTTTGGTGGATAAAGCCTTAAATTCAACCAGAAAGTGGTTGGTTACACCCATAAAATCCATGCTACTACTCTATGGAAATTCCCGTTATTGTTTTACTTCACAGGGTTCATAAGCAGATAAGAGGTGAGCCCCTTTTTCCATCAGCAGACTGCATAGAACCCTCTAGTGCTATGAAAGCTAGCCAAGAGATAGAAGGGCTTTCTGCACAGTACCAACTTGGTTTCCTCATTCACGTCCTGTGACCAAAGCCTGTGGTGACTTCAGCAAGAGGCTCTTACCATCAAGTTCTGGTAGGTGACAAAGTAAAGTGGAAATGGCCTGTATTGTTGTGGCGGGTCTCAGGGTTGCCCCTGACAAATGACTTGAGGGGCAGTATCCCACACCTGACACTGTGGCTTCTGAGAGGAGCAGAGAGAAACCAAGTGGGTACTGTTCAAGAAGCTTCCTCCAGTTGGCTTGCTATATAGGCTGCACTAGGGTAACTCCATTTAAACACACACACACACACACACACACACACACAGAGAGAGAGAGAGAGAGAGAGAGAGAGAGAGAGAGAGAGAGAGAGAGAGAGGGAGGGAGGGAGAGAGAGAGAGGGCACAAGATGCTTTGGAGCCAGGTCTTGAGATGGTTTAAAGAAAAGGCAAAGATGCCATCGATTTAACAGAAATTAATTTCTTAATAGTTTTGGAACCTGGATGCACAAGAGCAAGGCTCTGGAAAAATCTGTTTTCTTGAGGGACATCTTCCAGCTACCTTATCGTTGTGTACCCACATAGGAGAGCGAGAGAGCACTCTGGTGTCTCTGAGGAGACGTCGAATATGTTCACACCAGCCTTCACTCTCACAATCTCATTTTTCTTTAATTACTTCTGTAGAGACACCATCTCTTAACACAGCCACACTGGAGACTTCAAGTGTTAGCTTGTTAGGGGTCTCAAGCATCCAGTTTATATGGTTGTGAGATCACAGCCCTTCTGAGGGACCCCATGCCATTTCCGTCTCCTCCTCCTGTGGCAGAGTCTGGTTTCTCCAGCTGTGATTGTCTTGTTTGAGTGACACGTCTTTCGTCTGCTCATCTCCTCCCATATTGGTCTCTGTCTGTCTTGCCCTTACACACCTTACTCCTCTCTTGCCTTTCTTTTGAGACCATTTTTGTTACTCTTTAAAAAATAGGAAGGAGAGAGCTTTTGGGGTGTGTGGTATCCCTGGCATGGGTTTCCCCTTGACCTTTTATATGTGGAAGCTGAGCTGAAAATACTGAGACATTGAACCCAGGCATAACCTTAGGAGCCCTGGTGTCCTGAAGAGCTGCCCTGGGTTTCTCTGAAGATTGCCTCCCGCCCTTACCTGTGTGCCTTCCCCTCCAATCAAAGGCTCTCTAGCTCATCAGATGTAGGTAGAAGGGACCTTCTGGTCTGCTTTCCTGGGAATCCTGTCTCTGTTGTAGAGTGCCCACTCTGGTCTTCTACAATAAAATCATTTTGAAATCTTAATTGCAACCCCACACAAACCAGAGCAGGGACTGGCCAGGGGACTCACAGCAAGTAAAAACTGGGGGTTGTGACTTGAGCTCCTTTGTCTTTTTGGTTCTGCCCTGTCTCAACCCTTAGGTGGGTCACGTTGAGGGGCAGGCAGGTGTGGCCTTGGTGCAATAGGACCCATTGGCAAGAGTTTCTAGTCAAAGGACACACAGGCATTTAGGGTCCTCTATGTGGAGGAAGATATACCAGGGTCCACTGTATACACACACAAAATCCAAGCCCCTGAATGCGTGGGGGATGGGATACGTCACACAACTAGATTCTGGCTCTCTGTGAGTCATGTATGAAGTATTGAAGCTAGAAGTATGAAAGAAAGATTTCCTTACCACAGGCCCTTCTCTCTCTGGGTATCCAGGGTCTGCTTGCTACTGTTCTTTTCCCCACTGCGAGACTTCTGGAAAATGAACTCTTTGAAGCTGTCTCATCTATAGGAAGGTAAAATCCTGTGTTGTATGTCTTAAGAGATGGCTGAGGGTCCTTGAGTCTGTTAGCCATTGTCCTCAAAGTGCTGTACCACAGCAAGTACCCATAATGAGTGAAAAGAGCAACCATCCCTTCTCACTGCCTTGCAGATCAATCAGATGGTTTGGGCTGTGGGTAAGCTGACCCAACTTCGGGTTTTGTGGGTCTCCTCCTGGGACCAGTGGACTAAAGTACAAAAATCACAAGTGGAAACAAATTGTCCAATCTAGATCAAAGCAGATTGCATGTCCAAGTCAAGAGTCAATAGGATCCACCCAAAGTAGGGAGCCCTCTTACCAGCTATGAGGCAAAAAACCACGGCGAGAAGGAGAAGATGGATTGTAACACAGTGCTGAACTACTCAACACCTCCTGGTAGTTAGCCAGCAGACCAGAAGGGGAGGAGTTGGCTCAGGCCAGGCTTGTTCTGCAAGGGAAGTTGGGCTACAAGAGGCAGGCAAAGAGTACACTCTACTCTTCCCATCCCAGAGTCCTCTGTCCTCGTCCACACTTGCTTCCAGCTTGGTCAGACCGAGTGTCTACAGAAATGCTTCCTGTGCCCAGAGGAGCACAGATTGTTTTAATGCGGCTGGAAACTTCCAACGTCAGAAACACAGGGAAGACAGCCGTTAACTCTGCAGGAAGCACAGCCCGGCTTCCCAGTGATGTCAGAATGTTTGTGTCTTTGTGTTTCTGTTTGGGCACATGGAACACGTGAGGATGGGTGGGCGGCTGAGTGGGAGCGCGGAGGTCTGTGTTTGTGTGCATGTGCGCTGTGTTCATGTTTTTGCCAATATGCCTGTCTCAGTCATGCTCAAAAATCTGTCTTTGTAGGCTGGGAGCAGAAAGAGGTTTTCAAAATTAGACAATATTATCACCAAATAGTTTTTGTTTTTTTAAAGAAATGAATTAAAAGGATCAGACCTCTTCCAAATGCTCTAAGTCAGGGATATGTGTGTGTGTGTGTGTGTGCGTGTGTGTGCATACACATGAATGTATGTATGCATACATGCATCTATCCCCTGGGCTGTATTTGGAGGTAGAGTATAAATAGATTGATGTCTTTCACCTCAGTTTCTCTGGTTCTATTTCTGCTGCAACTAAAATGATTTTTGGTAAGTTATCTTAGAACTCACACAGATGTAGAAAAACTGCTTGTCTTAATTAGTTACACATTACTTCTAATAATAGACTTTATCTATCTATCCATCTGTCTATCATTTTTAGGCCATTTGAGGATCTACTTTTCCATAGGTAGGGAGCGGGGAGTACAGGTTGGCCAATGCTGTTGTTGTCTTTCTGATGCAGTCTCTGGGTTTAAATCCTGCAGCAATGCACAGTTGGGCAGATTGGTTCTTGGTGAGTACCCCACCCCTGGTGCCATCCCTTAAAAAAATACCTCAGACACACATATGCATAAAGGAGATGGTAGATTAGGTTACCTGGGAAGGCAATACACAAATGTACCTTCACCAGAAGATTAACGGATGGTTGCAGGGAGTTGCTGATGAAGGAATTTTGTGTAAGAGCAGGCCCTAGCTGCTGGGGCTCATCTGTCTCTGCTGTCACTCTCCTGGTGACTGCCTGTGCAGCAGGGAACTATCTGGGCTCCCCATATTTGCCTCCCTCCTCTGCTTTCCCTCTCTGCAGGAATCCCACATCACTGAGACCCAGAGGCAGAACTCTCTAGCGGAGGGGAGCCAGGAGAAAGGCTGTTAAGGTCAACTGTTTTTCTGTCTATCTGTCCTGTGCCCTTGTCTGACCTCTTAAAGTCACCTTCACAGTCTTTGGAGATTTAGAGCTATACCAAGGCAGGTCTAGCAAAAGTGAGTAGTGCCTTTTTTGGCAACCACTCATTGGTGACCAGCACTTCGATCAAAATCTCTGCCTAGAAATCTCATGTTCCCATGTGATGGGGAGCAAAGGGGCAACACACACACACACATGCACACATGTATACACATACATGTATACATACATACACACATGTACACAAACAGGTATATACATACTTTTATAACTCCATACTTTCTTCTTGAACTTAAAAGCAACAACTACCAACCTCTCCAAATAGTTTTAAGATAATGGGCACTCACCTTTTATACCACATTTTATCTATCTTTGAACAAAGTCAATTTCTGACTTACGTTGGTCCCTATGTCCATTGAAATATCAGACATTAAAAATGGGTTGGAAACTCCTAAGTTGCCAACCATTCCAGCTGAGCAGCCGTACAGTAGAGTATAGAGTATACATAATGTTCCCCATGATCACAGGGTTGCCCTGAGCTACACTATATGCAGCCACCCAGCGTGGATCTCACTGAACACTGTAGCTTGGAAAAATACCCAAAAAAACAGAATACACCTTCCACTTAATGTTATCACTTTCACATCATGCAAAAGCAAAAGAATCCTAAGTGGAACCATCACCAGGAGACCCAGTGTGCCAGGAAGATGGACAATGTCTGATGGCCTTAACTTACCGCACAGTAGAGACTTGCTTTGCCTTATCTGTGTAGTGGGACCCCTGGCAGCAAACAGGTTCATAACTCCTTTGTGCTTAGTGCTGTGACTGTCCAAGTCCAGGGAGGGGACTCAGCTCTTCCAGTGAGTGGAGCTCACCAATGATCAAGAATACTTATTGAATAAACAAGTATATCCTAGGAGAGTCACTTTTCTTATCAGTTACAAACAGGGCCCCAGTCTATTGTGTTTCTTGTAGGACCATCTAGAAAGCCGGCCTTGTCCTTCTATCCTGGTTTTACTGTCTAGGAGCTATTTCTGCTTTTTTGTTTGTTTGTTTGTTTTGTTTTTTGGCAGGTCTCATCCTTTATAGGAGGACATCATAGTTTGACGGACTCCACAGTCTTCGGTGTCAGTGTGCTGGTGGGTGAATGCTTCCCTTAGCTCAATCACTGGAAAGTCTAGTGGGGAGAAAGATGACATGTAGTAGAGATGCAGGCACTTGAAAAAGTTTTGCTTCCTGAGAAAACCACTATGCCCATTGACACCTATGCACCATACACAGATGGCTTCAGCCGTTCAAGGATTTGACAAATCTTGGATCAAACATATCGCTAGACCTTTGATGGTTGTGCCTGTGTGGGGTGTGGCTAGACTTTTCACCTTGCTATCATTCTCTAAGTTGTTCAGCATAAAAAACTACTTACATAGTATTTACACATGGGGTACTATAATTAAGGGAGAGATGGTTTACAGAGGAATGTGTTCGATACTATGCCGTGTTCATAAGGGACTTGAGTAGTAACACACTGGGCATCGTCAGAGTGGGACTATCCATAAATCACCTTTCTTCAGTTTGATACAATCAAGTATGGTCAGTGGCAGACCCCAGTCACTAGGCCCCATGATCCCACACACATCCAACTCTGTCTTCCAGACCTGGGATACAGAAAACTATGAACATGGGACTCTGAGACTACTTTGCATACGAATTTCAAAACACTTCATCAGGGCTATGCTTGCTGCCATCTCTTCTGTGTGTAGACTTCTGTTTTGATCCCAGTGTGAGCAAATAAAACAATGGTTGCTAGTCCACCGTCCATGAAATCTCGTTCTTATTTGCTGAACACTCTCCAGGAAGCGCATGCGTGCACCCACTGAAGCTTGGGACTATGAGCATGTGCGCACACACACACACACACACACACACACACACATACACACACACAAGTTTTCATATTAGTTTCCCGAGTTCATGGATAAAGTCCAGAGCTGCCAAAGCTCCCACTACTTTGCCATGTCACACTAATAGCTTCCAGATCCCATCACATATTAAATTCATGCGGCTTCAGCGAAGCCATCTATTTAATGCAGTTTGCTAAATGCCTGCGCAGCCCCGCTGACAGTGACATATTAGTTTTGCAGTCTTTTGCAATCTGATATCTCTGAATTTGCCACCGTACTAAAGATTTGATTAATGTGGTTCCATTTGGATGCAGTAATTGGCTGCGACTGTTGTAGAAAATAATCAGGCTTTCATTCCTTACAAGCGCACGGACATGCTAATGAGAGAGTGGGTTAATTAAGCCCGCGGCAGAAAGCGACAGTTACTGATGACTGTTGTGACAAACCACCGACTCGGCATTTGGGAGCAGGACAGCAAATTTGCACTTTATGAAATTACAGGAAAACTAGGACATAAGGAATAAATAGTTACATCTGTTTGGTGAAAGGGGGGAAGGGGCGGGGAGAAAGAAAAAGGGGCGCACAAGGAAAAAAAAACAGGCGGAAGACAGCTTCCCCAAGACAGGGCTTGGGCTGCGGAACCCAGAAGGCCTTGAAGAGTTGTGTGTCTTAGTGGCTACATTTCTTGACCTTGTAATGACAGGCAGAATGTGATGAGCCCAGACAATCAACTGAAGTTCGGACTTCACAAAGGACCAACTACCTTGAGACAGACAGACTTGGGCAGAGAGGGAGGTTTAGGTCAAGGTTGGGAGGAGAGCAGATTGATCGGGGATCGTTCACCTGTGGCAAGTGGCTCTGTGGAAAAAGCCCGGGGGTCAGACTGTGAGGGTGCAGTCAGCTTCAGCTCTTGGGAGAAAATGTCAGTAATGTCCAGGGTGACGCCACCACCTGTTTCATTCACTTACTTATTTTCAGATCATCGTTTCAACTCACCTGTGTTTCTTAAGTGCTTCATGCGTTTGAAGTTGAGTCTTGCAGTCAGTGCTAGGCTCCTTGGGAATGGTTTGCTAAGCTCTTCCCGGTCCCTTGGTTCCCTACATTCTCCTATAAGGCTCTGAGAAGTTATTGTCCCTTTCTTAGAGGCATGCTCAACATGTGACCCATGGGCTTCGTGGACCCCAGGACAGCTATGGATAAAGTCCCACACAAAATCACAAACTTACTTAAGATGCTTTGAGATTTTGTTCTGCAATGTTTTGTTTTGTTTTGGTGATTCAGTTTTTTTAGTGGTTTCGAGCATGGACTTTGTAGCTAACAATGTCTAAAGGTTAGACATGCCTGCAAGACATTTAAGCATCGAGGGAAGGGGATTCCTGTTTAGTCTTCTGAGCACGGATTCATAATCACTTTTTCTCCCCCTGTACTGGGTCCCCAGGACTTCTGTGATGAAGCATAGCCTGACCTAATAACCCTTCATGTCAGTCTGAATTCAGCTCCACCCCAAAACAACGAACATCACCAAGCACAGGTTAGACAGTACTATCAGGGACACCGAGGAAGGAACAAAGTCCAGTACTTTATCCATACCCTTCAGCAGCTTATAGTCCAGTAGCTATATAGACAAGACATTAATTGTGACCAGTGCTTTCCGGGACTACTCACTTCTGTCTGCTGAGGCCCTGAGGGTCTGATGGACTGAGCAGGAGGAGACAAAACGGGCTCAGGCACCTGAGAACAAATGTCAGAGACCTCAATGTTTCAGTGTCCCTTAAGGAGCATGGTAGGTGAAGGGCATTATGGGGTTTGTTTTTATTTTGTTGTGTGAGGCTAGACCTGTTCCAGGTCTTGTTGGAGGCACGAGAACAAACTGGAAACCAGAACTGAGGTTTAAGACCAACCTAAGCTGGGTGAGGAAGGCCATGGGACTCTGATCAGGCACATGGTCTGGAGGACCAATGGGGTGGATCCTTCCCAAGTGGCGTTGCAGTTCACCTGGAACCACTTTCCCAGCCTTCTCCTGATCTCAGAGGTAAGGGCATCAGAGATCCTGGAGGGAACAAGCTAAAGGGGGATAACTGACAGTCAGAGGACTTGCCTCTGTGTGGAGCCTCCTCAGCCACACCCAAGAGATGCAAACATGCAAAACAAGGGGAGTGCTCTCTGCTCCCTTGCTTAGGCAATGACACTGAGCAAGACTCACTTTTAGTCACAAGCTTGTGGAATGTGGTTCCATTCTCCAAAGCCAGTCTGTGGGTACGAGTGCTAGGAGACCTGTAGCTGCAGCACAGGCAGGGTGGGAGCTCATGGGGAAGTCATCAGTTCCTTAGGACCATCAGTCCTTCCTTGCTTCCCACCAAAGCCCAGAGACAGTTTATATGTATCAACTGTGGTTAGCCAGTACCTCAAGCTACAGGAGAGAGAGGAAGTCTGTTGGTTGGGGTCTTCTTTGGTCCTTGTCTGACACATGCTGCTTGCTGTAATTGTCCCTTTGATGACAAGGATTTTAGAGCACAGAGATGGGAAATAGAAGAAGCCTAAGTTCACATAGCTGGTGAGTAGTAGCACCGCGTTTAGAAAGGAGATCTGCTAAATGCCAAGTCAATTCTTCCTCTTGAATCCTTTAAACTCCCTTTATTTTATAAGATGGCACTGAATATATTTCTGGGTTCTGGTTGAACATGTGTGTATCTTCAGGCTCTGATGTGGGCTTGCCTAGTTCCAAGCCTCTCTCAGGTCCCCAGCATAGCAAAGCAGACCTGTCTGAAGCAGGGATTAGAAGCCGGTGGCCCACGAGTGTCTCAATGTTTGTGTTCCAGGCACATAATGCCAACACATCCAAAAGGTTCCATGAGCAGGGCATGGTGGCACACGACTTTAATCCCAGCATTTGGGAGGCAGAGGCAGGCCAATTTCTGAGTTCGAGACCAGCTTGGTCTACAGAGTGAGTTCCAGGATAGCCAGGACTACACAGAGAAACCCTGTCTCGAAAAAAAAAAAAAAAGGTTCCATGGCTCCAAAGTAGATATATTTAGAACCAGATCCCCTCTTATTCCTTTCTTTCTTGGCTAGAAGGGGATGGAAAACAGAGGGGAGCTTTTGGCCACCATAGCTGATTATTTGGGGGTTTCCAGTAGCCTAACTGCCTTCTAAGAAGAGTTCCAGTGCAGAATGCAGAGTAATGGCACATTGGTCTGTGAGGTGAGCAGGGGCCTAGAGAAACGGGGAGCAGAGTCTCCTCCCTCCCCGCCATCACTCTTGCAGGTGAGCAGAGACTCCCAAGCCTGCCCTTACCAGTCATGGAGGCTCCGCAGCCTGAGCACCTGGCTTGCCTGGGACCTGCTGATTTAGAACAGAAGATTTTATGGTCGGAAAATGGCTTTCGAATTTGTTTGGAATCACCCAGAGCACATTTTTAAATGCTCCAATTGCCATCTTCATTTTTATTTATTTATTTTGTTGTTGTTGTTGTTTGTTTGCATTTGCAATTTTCCTTAGTACAGTTCTACCGTCTTTCCTGGCATGCCTCAGTCTCTTGGACTCCTTTCCACTGGAAAGGCCCCATGCAGCAGCTTTTCTACAGCAGACACCAAGAGGCTCAGGAGCACACTAAGGGACAGAGTGGCCCCATGATCTCTGCTATGTTACACGGTGGACTAAGTTCACGAGAGTTTCTCGGAAGACTTGTAACTGCCTAGAAGCTCTGAATGTAACCTTATTTGGAAGCAAGGTCTTTGGATGTAATTAGCGATGAGGTCATCACGGTTACGGTGGCCCTCGGTCTAATTCCTAAGAAGAGCCTAAGATACACAGAAGAGATGGCCACGTGGAGGTGGGGGACAGCAGCTGGGAGCTGATGAAGCTTTGAGTTGGGGAACCTTAGGATATCTGGTGATAGCAAGAGAAGGCTTCCCAGCAGCCTTCTGATCAAGCAAGTGCAGTGACATCATTTGAGCCCACGGCTTCTAAACCTGGAAGAAAACCAAACACCTTTCTCCTGAGGCTGTCAGCCACCAGTGTGAGGTGATGTGCTGTGGTGATACTAGGAATGAAGCACACCCTCTCGGATCACTTAGGACTCTGCCAGCCTATTCCCATGGTCTAGAGCATGCTTTAAAAGAGACACCCTTCTCACTTCTGAGACTGTGTTTGTTTAAGAGCAGCCCACTGCCAGCCAGTGGCTCATTTCCTTCATTATTCTGCTGTCCATTTATTTCTAGGTTCATGCCCTTCAGTGAACCTGTGAGATCCAACTTCCCAGAGAAGAACCAAGCAGAACTGTGTCGTTTCTATTAAGTTGGCACATAAGTAGTAGGTGCCGGGCCTTTCATGATCACTTAAGTCATCTGTTCACACATAAAACGTTACACATCTTAGATGTCTGACCCATACTTTAGGCTGCATACTTGCAACAAGAGGAGACTTGGTATGTTTAAAAGAAAAAAAAATCTAGCCCTTTCTCTTGTCCGTCTTAACACGTCTGAAAGTTCTACATGAACACTCTGGGACTCTCCAAATGAGATGAGACCCCCGACTCCTTTCGCATCCAGCATCTTGGCAGCTCTTGCCACCCCCTCCTTTAATTGTGGGAGCCCTTGCCCCTGTGGGCTGTCAGGGGGTTCTGCACATTTCATACCTGACAGGACCTCTCCCAGAAACCCCGGAGGGAGACACCGTTAAAATGTTTTATGTTGGGGAATAGCTTGGTTTCTGTGCAATAAAAACCAAAGCCATTGAACAAGCAAGCTCCTGGGTAATTACTAGGACGGAGGAGATAGCTTCCATATGCCGGTGGGTGCTGGGGCCCAGTCTGCATCTGTTCCCTTTGTTCTGTCAGAGAGCAGAGCCAGGAGGAGGGCTGACCTCTCGATAAACCCTGAACCAGAACCCTCCTCAAGCTTCAGGAGGTGGGACAAAGGTGGTGGAGGGAGGTCAAAGGGCAGCTACATCTGGCTGGGGTTGGGGGGGAGGCCTGGGTTGGGGGGGAAGTGTAGAGACAAGGAAGGGGGCTGGGGCTGCTCACCTCTAATCAATAATCCTGCTACCAGAGATCAGAGAACCATTCATTAGCGAACTCGTTAGGTGATTGATAGGCTTAATTTTCCTGTCAAATGTGGACTTCCCTTGTAAACATGTCAATTGGGGAAAGTTCAGGCTTGTCACTTGGATTTATGGCTGGAATAACATGTAGGTGGAAAGAGGGCCAGCTCCCCAGCAAGAGAGAACGTGAAGGGCAAGGGAGCCAGGTGCGTGGAAGCAACCCCCTTCCTTCTTCATGCAGCTGAGATAACAACTCTCATCCTCAGAGAAGTAGCCCAGGTGGCTCCCACTACCCCATCTAGTTGCTCCCCTGACCCAAAATCTCCCTCCCTCCACAGGGACTCAGTTATCACTCCACAAAGAAACCCAGAGAGACCACCAGCTCTTGGAAAGGCTCTCCTAGGCTGTGTCTCTTTTTGAGTTGCCCAGGGAGAGAAGGAATAAAATCAGAGTTAGCAAGTACACACACACCATGACACAAACAAGCCATAAGTTCCTCTGTGATCTGGAAAATTGCTGGTGGCACTTGGGGGACAGGCTAGAGGAGAGGTGGGCAGAAGAAAGCAGCTGCTCAGAACAAATGGTGGGACAGCGGAGGGTAGCCAGGGTCCACAGGGTGGTCTTGGGGGGCACGTTTGCAACAGGCTTTAGTTGATGCTTCTCGTTAAGCTGGCCAAGCACAGCCATTCTCCCCAGATGGGCAAGAAACTCAGGCCTCATACAAGTGAGCAGTGTATAATTGAAAATCCTGTTCAGAACTCATGGTCACCATGAGTGTTAGGATCACAGAACTAGCTATGTGAGGGGCTTCCTGGGACTGAATCCCTGGTCAGCTTTGACCAGCAGGTCATGGATAGAATTTGCATGAAGTAGTCTCACTTTGGTATCAAAATGCACTGTGTCTTCCATCATACACTTTTCCTGTGTCTGAACCATCTGAGAATACAGGCATCTGTCTTTCCTGCCCCTGTGTTTTGGGCTGTTCCTGGTGGGACCCCCAGTGTCAGCAGTTAGAGCAATAAAGGACTTAGGGGTCAGAAGAAACCTCCTAAGAAGACCTGTTTCTAGCAGCACTGATCAGGGAGTAAGTGTGTGTGTGTGTGTGTGTGTGTGTGTGTGTGTGTGTGTCCACACACACATTTGTGTGCTCACATGCATGTGCATAGCAGTGCTTAACTGAGTTACAGTTAAATACAGACCCTCTATGAGCCCTCTTGACCTTTATAGCACAACTCGTGTCTGGTTTGGACGTACTGTGCCCTTCGTGACTTGGTCCTAGACTGTGCTGATGAAATGATGAAGAATGGACAGACACATGGACAGAAAAGCTGGGATCTGCTGTGTTCGGCCAGAGATGCATCAAGAGCAACCTAGAAACTCACCGTGTTTACTTCAAACACCTGAACGGAGGGGGCAGGTTTATTGTACACAGCTGGGCAGGGAGGTAGGCTTAACTAATCTTCTTAGGCGGTCTCTGGAAGGAAGGAAGGAAGGAAGGAAGGAAGGAAGGAAGGAAGGAAGGAAGGAAGGAAGGAAGGAAGGAAGGAAGCAAGCAGTCTCAGGGCGCAGTCATCCTGGAAGAGGAAGCTATGATTGATAGTTCACCGTCACCATACACCCTCAACATTAGCACTCAAAGCAGAGGAAGGCTTTGCCACCCCTCTGAGCCCAACCTGGGGAAGGCTTTGCTGTTTTCATGACTGTAAGTCATCAGGATCCGTGATATGGCTGTGACCATGCCAACAACCTATGTTCACTCAGGGTGACATCAGGATAATCACGTGGGCTTCCTCAGTCCCCTACATGGAGGTATGCCACCCTTTACAATGTAACCTTCTACTGCCATCAGACTGGGCAGGCTAAATCCTAAGGCCAGAAATGAGAAGGGAGCTGTAGCTAATCTGATGGCTGGTTTCCCTTTGTGCTTTTCTCTGTCCCACAGTTGAAAATTTGGTTACTTATATGGGTTGCCTCAACCTCAACATTGTTGAAGAGGAACTGTTTTAGACTGTGACAAAATACCCGAGGAGCTGAGCTTATTTGGAGGGAAGGTTTATTGCCTCTCTTTCAGTCTGTGCAGATTTGAGATTTGGATAATTTGAGCCTGTGGTAAGGCAGTACGCTATGGTAAGAGCACACACAATGGTCTAGCATCCTTCCACAAGGTCCCACCTCCAAAATGTTCCAGTAGCTCACAAAAGACCACAAAACGGAGACCAATCTTTGTTACTTGGGCCTCTGTGAGGCACAGAGGTTATGAACTATCGCAATAACAGAAATCACAAAGCTGCCACTTTTTGAACACTTAACATCACTCTACAAGGAACTCCTCTCCTACTTCCACGACAGACATACACTCATGCCATCCACACGCAGGTGGTTTGGGATATGTGATCAGTGTAAGTACTGCAGTGTGTGCAAGGGGGGGGGTGGCTGGGGATGCAGACCCTCTGCTGCATGACTTTAGCGAAGGCTATGTTAATTGTGTGAAATTGGAAAGGGTTTGGGGGACTGGTCAGAAAGTCAGTTTTGTCCCTATGGCTGGATCTCTGGGCACCCAGTGGTGGCATTTTCCTGATGTATTTTTAGGTTTTTCTTCTATATCAGAGAACATTTTTCTTCTGTTTCAAGCTGTGGCATCCATGAAGAACTGAACTACCGCCAGAATGTTCTATCAAGCTGAGCTTCTAGAAAGGCTGTAGAGCCAGGTTTGGACACAGACACTCCACTGGATGGAGTTAGAAGTGAGATATGGATCGGAATGTCCATCAATTCATCCCGGAGGCCTTTCCAAGGTGGCAAGAACCTTAACACACAGCTAAGGCCATTGATCCTGGCCCAGGAAGTTCCTTCTATTGCCTTCTAGCTTGCAACTATTAATTAGTGTGTGTGTGTATGTGTGTGTGTGTGTGTGTGTGTATATATATATATATAATTTGCTGAGCACCTACTAAGTGCCAAGGGTAGGTCCCAGTTGTAACTTGCACCTGATTTTTCTTTAGTCAACACAGTAACCCTGTGTTATAGAACTACCATTGTTTTCTGCTTTCAGGGAAAGAAGCAGAGGCCTAGAGAGAATCCATTAGTCTCCTGAGGCTTGAAGGAGAATATTTCTCAGGCCTAGAGGCTGCCAAGTCTACCAACCGCAGATCCCCACTGTTCTTAGGTCTGCCCAGCACCCATTGGCTTCTCCCATCGCCCTCATCCTTTCTAACCCTCCTCAGCAACAACAGCCTTCCAAAGACAACAGTGACTCTTTCCTTATGGTTAAATATCTTCTGGCCTCCTGACACTTGTGGTCAGGAGAGATAAAGGCTTTTACAGTGCTGGGATATGAGGAATGTGGCCTGTGCTCAGTCTGTGTGTCTGTGGAGGACTCAGGGCAGGATTTCCCAAGTAACGGAGGGGTTCCTCTTATCCTGGGTGGTCTAGCTGGGAGGAACCAGACATGCTTCAGCTTCATTAACAGCTCCCTCAGACTGCAGGAAACATCCTGAGGTTTCTACACTGCAACTTCCAGGAGGCAATGGCCACTTCTTTTTGGTTCCTGATGGTGTCTGGATTCAACCCTTCTTTTGAGGTACTATTTTCTCGTATCTCTTAACCTTACTATTTTTGGAACCGTTCCCATGATTTCTTTTTAAAAAATTAATTTGTGTGTTATGTATGTGGTATAAAGGTGTGTGTGTGTGTGTGCGTGTGTGCATTTGGAGCTCAGAGGTTGACTTTGAGTGTCTTCCTTTCTTGCTCCCCACCATATTTTTTTTGAGATAATCTCTTTCACCTACATGAAACGTGCCGACTTGACTGAGCTAATTGACCAGTAGATCCTGGGATCAGCCCACGTCTATGCCCTGAACACTGGGTTTGTACACACACTGTCACCATGCCCAGCTTTCACTCTTTGTGCAGGGGACCTAAGTTCAGGTCCTCATACTTGGGCAGCAATTACTTTCCTCACATCTTTCCATAGCTGTCCCTTGCCCCGATCTCTTTTATTGCTAAATTTTAGTAAGACCGTGTGCCCTTGGTTTAGCAAAATGTTGCCTTTTAACCTGCTCAGCCAGCTACATCCTTGAATCCCCGTAATTTCATGACAGGCAAGACTTTGATGAACTATCCCCATTTCAAAGAGACTGGGAGGCTCTTTAGCGTATATGAAGCACAATCTTTGTCTGCTCTGGAAAGTCCCCAGCTCCACTACTCTGGCACTAGCCCCTGGGAACTGCCAAGTGAGATGAATTAGAAGCCTGAAGCAAAATATTTGGTTTCATGCAATTTACTTTCTTTCTACTACTTACTTAAAATTCTGTGGAACAATTAAATCTTAAAAGTGTCTTGTGGGCGCTTTGGGCTCCCTTTCCTTTCAAGTTTATTGATTGTATTAGATATTACTCACAAAAGCAAGGGCTTTTTTTTTTTTAAATCCTTTTAAACATTTAATAACAACATTTGGTTGAAACCCAGAAAGAGATAGTCTTCAAAGAGGCTGAGTACCCAAACTGCAGCAATGAAAACCTTGTACCCATGGATTAAGAACCTTGAAGGTGCGCTTGAATTGAGGGCCGTGGGTGTGCCCAGTGGAGAAAGAGCTGAAGGATGGCTTGGTAGTTCCATCCTTCAGTAGCAGAGGGAGTCACTGGAAGATGCCAAGACAAGGAGGCTTCAGTACCTTTATGAAGTCAGCTGATCAACAGTGAGGACCTTCTCTTCCTCTGCAAGTGCTGGGTCTGACAGCTGCTTTAACAGGGTGTTTGTCACCTGGGGTGATTGAGTTAAGAAGAAACAAACAATTGATCTTGGCTTTCAGTTTTGATGCTTTGGTCCACGATTGGCTGGCCCCATTGCTTTGGATCTGCTCACTCATGGCAGAAACGCACAGCTGGGGAAGCTGCTTGTCTCCTGCTAACCAACAAGGACAGAAAGAAGGGGTGAGTACCACATCCCTTTTAATGCCAACGCCCCCAACAATCTCTTTTCCCTCAACTAGACCTACCTGTTAAAACTTCTACTCCCTGCTCCATCCCACATCCCTACATTTCTTGTAGACAGGATAAATTTGAGTTGAAAGTTTTGTGGGTGGGTTGGTGTCTCTATCGTTCCACTGGGGTTCTTGTGTGGATACAGGAGGTGGTTTCTTCAGGTTCTGTATCCTCAGTGCTGTGAGTCACAACTAAGGTCATCCCCACTGCTTCTTGAGCACCTCTTTTCCCTTACCTCAGGTCTCTGTCTCCTCCTGGAGATGCCCCAACCTCCTCACCCCCATCAGCTGCAGCTTTCCATTCATTCTCATGGCCATCTGGCCATCTCTCTTGTCACTCCCACACCTGATTCCAAACCCTCTCATTCCCCTTCCCATTCCATCCCCCATCCAGTTCCTCTCTCCATTTGCCTCTTACGACTATTTCATTCCCCCTTCTAAGTGAGATTCGAGCATCTTTCCTTGTGATCTCCTTCTTGTTTAGCTTCTCTGGGTCTGTGGAGTGTATGTTGCATGTATTTTATGGCTAATGTCCACTTACAAGTGAGTACATACTATGCATGTCCTTTTGGGACTGGGTTAACCTCACTCAGGATGATATTCTCAAGATCTATCTATTTGCCTACAGAATTCATGATGCCTTTGTTTTTAATAGCTGAACAGTATTCCATTGTGTAGATGTACTATATATTTTCTTTATCCATTCTTCACTTGAGGAACGTCTGGGTTTTTTCCAGTGTCTGGCTATTACTACTAAAGCTGCTATGGACAGAGTTGAGCAAGTGTCCTTGTGGGATGGTGGAGCATCCTTTGAGTATATGTCCAGGAGTGGAATAGCTGGGTCTGGAGAAGTCTAACATGGCTGTCATCTGAAAGGCTCCACCCAGCAGCTGACTCAGACAGATGCAGACACCCACAGCCAAACAGTGGGTGGAGCCTAGGGACTCCTGTAGAAGAATAGAAGGAAGGATTTCGAGTCTGAAGGGGATAGGAACTCCACAGTACGACCAACAGAGTCAACTAACCTGGACCCTTGAGTCTCTCATAGTCTGAACCACCAACAAAAGAACATACATGGGCTAGACCTAGGCCTCCCACACATATGTAGCAGATGTGCAGCTTGGTCTTCATGTGGGTCCCGAACAACTGGAGTCAGGGGCTATCCGAAAAGCCTATCTGTGGGATATATTCTAGCTGGGCTGCCTTGTCTGGCTTCAGTGGGATAAGATGTGCCTAGACCCACAGAGACTTGATGTGCCACAGTAGGGGGCTACCCAGGAACCCACCCCCCCCCAGCTCAGAGGAGAAGGGGAGGGAGGTATGGGGGAAAGACTGTGGGAGGGGGTGACCTGGAGGGGGGCAGTGAAAGGATGTAAAGTGAATAAATTAAAAAATCTTCAAAAAAAAAATAAAATTCACTCCCTCCAATAATTGGTCTCTAAGCTGGGAATCAATCCTTTTATTCATGGGTCGTTATTGGGAGACAAGCAAGACCCAAACTGTAGCAACCAATAAACACAGGCAGCAAATTTTGAATTTAATTCGGAACTTTTTTCTTTCCTTCTCCCTCCCTTTGCTTGTTTTCCTTTTCTTTCTACAAACACTCTTATTTATGAGTTATGTACATCCAGATCTGTAGGGGAAAAAAAGTTAAAACTGAGATTTTATTATACAACCCAGGGTAGCCTTAAAATCACGATCCTACCGACTTAGCCTCTAGAGTACCAGGATTACAGGCATGTGCTACCCACTGGGCTTAATTTGTGACTTTCTGAACCAGGGAACCAAACAGAATGTAATTGCAGACATCTGATAAGCAAAGGGGTCGCGGAAGGCAGGAAAACATCAGAAGCTGATATCTGTCTTCTAACGGGTTGCCTTCTAGGTACCACAGCGAGAGAGAACCTGAATCAGCCACCGTCAGAGAGGCCGATTAAGCCAAACTACTGCTGCCTAAGCTGCTTCTTGTTATTTTTCTCTGGGCCAGGTTAAAAGGCACTTGAGAACAATGGGCCATCAGCTCTGCCTCCTGTCTGTCTGGGAAGATGGCTGCCACGGCCGCCAGTCCCATTCCATTTCAGCAATGAGGTGCCACAAGAGGCTCACACACATAACCCCCGCAAAGATGGAAATGAGTGTATCTCCGCAAAAGGGGAAGCGGAGGGGGTGAGGTGAGGGGGCGGAGGAAGGAGCGCCACAACGCTGTGCTTTGATGGCCTTATATTTCCAAGCTCTGGGAAAGAAGAATTGGAGCCGCAGAACTCAATATAGAGCAGCGATCTGTGGTTGGGGGAAATGCGGCACATCTGCCTTTTATAGGTTTGGAATGAAAAATGTTTTTAATTAAGGAGTGGAATTGGGGCTTTTAGTCTTGCTACATGCTATGTACCTGTCAGACCTGCTGGATGGGAATTTAGCTGTGACCTCTCACCCCCCACCCCCACCACCTACATTAACCAGAGGACTACAAGAACTCAGAAGAACTCTGAGCACCCGAGATCGCCTCTGTGCCCTCCTCTGAACAGAATGGACCTCAGCATAGAAAAATCTCTGTTCTACCTGGCGTGGGCCATTGCAACAGGATTCCAGCTGCTCTCGGGAGTGAAAGCGAAAGGTGGTCAGTGTCACCATTGGTCACAAACGGACTCTGCAAGTCAAGAAGACTTAGGGGAGCCAACATAGCTATAATGACTATAAAAACCCAGCAAGGATTTTTTTTTTAAAGCTATGAAGCAAAACAATCTCAGAAATGGTAATGTTCTGTCAGCAAAACAAACCATCTAAGGAAGGAATCTTCATGCCCACCCTGTGGGTCCGGCTCTTAAGATGGTGGCCTGAGATGCCATTTACAAGGGGCTGGGCTGCTCTTCCTGGGATCTCTACGGAGGGAGAAGGACCTGCACTGAGATGCCCCTGCTCTCTCTTCTCTCTCCCCATGGTCAGGTCAACCACACAGTTATCCCAACTGGGTTTCTGGGCTCCTTTATTTTCACAAATGCCTCCAGCTCTAAGGTATGACATCAGGGCCCCTTACTCTCTAAGGAGTGGACCAGCGCTACTCCTTTTGGATCTTCCAAGAGGAGGGTGGTCTCCTGTTGGCATCATTCATTGTTAGGCCTTAACATCCTCTGCATTTTTATCCATCCTTCCCTGGGCTTTTCTTTCTTTCTTCTCTATCCTGGAACATCCCATCTCGGTCCATGAAGATCCAAGGGCAGGGTTAACGCTTTTTAAGCTCAAAGTGTTGATCTTTACCCTTTAACAGGCTATGAGAACTTGTTCATATGACCCTTGTGATTTTTTTTTTTAAAGCAAATTTTGGAGTTAGTCTACCAAAGGGAAGCCATTCTGTCTTTTCTCCCCTTCTTTTTCCCTCCTACCTTTTCCTCTCCTCCTTTCCCCTCCTAGTCTTAAACCTGCCTTTAACCTCCACATTGGTAAAATAGTTCAAAGTGTCTCTTTTCGCTAAGCAGAAACAGCAGTTTCTGTGTCCACTGCTGGCCCTACAATGGGGCAGCCTCCCTCCCTGGCTGCCACACCCTCAACTCATAGCCTGTCATCCTTGATCTGTCGGCCGGGCCACCTCAAAGCAGGAAAGCTGTGATCTTCTTTGTGTTTCTAGCACTTAGCACAAACCCTGGCCTGTTGCAAATGCCTCCTGCCTGGAGTTAGAAGGAACTGAGTTCAGAGTGGATGAAGGGAAAGAATCAGGAAAACCATGGTAGATTCTGGAAGGCCTGGTGGAGAGAAGTGGTTCTCGTGGAATGAAGAACAATTCTTTTTTAAACAAACAAACAAACAAACAAACAAACAAACAGATATTCAGAACATTTCAATGGAAGTGTTTCAAAAGGTTTTGTGTGGAACATAATTTTCTTTCCTTTTTTTAATAGCCTTTTCTTTTTTCTCTGTTCTTCCCTCATGTATTACATCTCAGCTGAAGTTTCTCCCCCTCCCCCTCCCCTACTCGCTCCCCTCCCCACAACCACACCCCTTCACCTCCCCTCAAAAAAGAACAAGCCTTCCTGGGGCGTTAACCAGACACAAAATAACCAGCTACACTAAGACCAGGCACATATTCTCACATCAAGGCTGAATGAGGCAACCCAGTAGGAGGAGAAGGGTCCCAAAGGCAGGCAAGAGCCAGACGCAGCTCTGCTTCTGCTGTTAGGAGTCTCACAAGGATACTGAGCTATACAACCATATTATGTATGCACCCATACAGGCTCCTTGAACTCACTTGAGTCCTAGTCAGCCGATTCTGTTCTTGTGGCATCCTTGGTCCCTGCAGTTTCTCCAATCCTTCCTACCCCTCCTCTGCAGGAGTCATCCAAGCTCCATCTAATCTTTGGCTGTGGGACTCTGTATCTGCTCCCATCAGTTGCTGGATAAAGTCTCTCTGACTCCATGACAATTATGCTCGACTCCAGTCCTAGCACAACCTTCAGGCCTGACAAACTGTAGGTCAGAGGTTTTGTGACTGGGATGGATGGCTGGTTCAGGCTCTGTGACTCCCATTACTAGGAGTATGAAGACCAATTCTTGGTTGTCTATGATGGCTAAAGTCAAGGACAGTTATAGCTCATCAACTATATTAGGCTTCTTGTGTAAAATAAAAACACATACTCATACACACATCACTCATACATTTATGTATATATACCCCATGTAGAAAAATATTTACAATTTAGAAAGTTGCTTTACATATTAAATTATATTGCTTTTGTTTCTATTGCTGGGGTTGTTTATTTCTTTTATGATTATATACAGGAAACGATAGATTTTTATCACATTCATCATTAGGTATTGCTTAATAGTTAACAGTGGTAACTGATAACACATGTGGTACTCTTCCTACTTGTCAGGCACTCTCAGAAACACATTACATACATTAACTCATTTACTTGACAGAGTGAACCTAAAGGAAGTTAAGCATGAGTCATAACTGATAGCATCTTGCATGTTTACAGAGATGAAATTTCATAATATCCCATATCCATATAGACAGCAGAGCAATTGGAAGTGTGCGCATTAGACGCAGGGCTATTGTTACTTAATGCAATTGTCTATATAATCCATACCATCGTGGATTTTGTTTGATGACTTAAAGAGATGTTGATGGTTTGGCTTGTAAGCATTAGAACTATAGAAGAAGGCTCCCTTTTGACTACAGTGAAGCTGGTGCCTAAGCAGGAGAGTCAGGGTGAAGTCGGGAAGAGGAGCCCAGCCTTCCTATCAACTGGATTCTACACATCTGGTTCATTGGAGTATGAGAGACCCAGGCCTCAAAGGTAGATGCAGGTCTGTGTATCTAAACCATGACAATATGGTTAGGTGGGTTCCTGGGGCTTTGTTTCACTGAGCCGTGGGGAGGAATCTTTCCCCTTGTTATCTTGAGAGAGTGATTCTTGCTATTAAATTGAACAAGAGAGGTTGAAGGAGTCGTAGATCCAAAAAATCTCTTTATATCTGGGGGCCAAATTAATCATTGGAAAGGAAGAGAAAATAAGGCATTGTCTCAGTGCTAAGGACAGTGGGGCATGAATACATGCTTGTCGAGTGAATCACCAGATTTCTCTCTGGCCTACACTGGGACTGAGATAGCAATTTCCTATCTCATTATGTTAGGTTCACACCCTATTAGTATTTATTTTGGTTAATATAATACAATTAGAGTATAATCATATCAGCAGCTTTCAGATCATGTAAGAAAAATAAAAGTTATTGAAACACTAATGCTAATGGAAAGTGATGGAAAGTGGTTAGTGCAATGACATGCATGCATTGAGTTAGGCAGGAAACTGGGGGGCAGAAGAGGGTGCCTGGCTTCTTCAGAGAATCTTTAAATGCCTAGAAAGGGGTGTGCTGACTCTGCCTTTGCTTCCTGATAAGGCTGTGATTGTTATGCCATTTATGGGGAAAGGTTTCCCCACGTGGATCTGTTTAAAAGGTGGTCTGGAGGTGCTAATAGAAAACAAAGACCAAGATCTAATCCTAACTCCTCTTTAAATGGCTGTGTGATAGCCCTTTGCTTTGCCTCTACAGAGCAAGGCGGAGGGTGTCTGTAATGATTGTAAGGTCCTCTGCTCCATCATTGCATTTAATAGCACCGAGACATTCCAGAGCCTAAGCCAAGCAATGAAATATGCAAAGCTGCCCCAGCTATGTTTGCTTGCCTGAAACAAGCAGAGATGCAAACTCCAAAGCCTGGTGCCTACCAAAGATGGCCTTCAGCATCATGTGAGCGGCTGGATAGCATCTGGGACTCACAACTCATCATTGCAGGCCTCCTGGGGCCTGGGTGGTTAGGCTGAACAGGTGAACATTGCTCTAGAGTTCAAAACTTGTATGATGTTGGCTTTATCACACTTCCCATCCTTCTACCTTTCTCGGAGCCTCCTCAGGTAAGTGGAGGATGTAAGTAGGAAAAAATCCTAGTAATAAAGCCCAGGGTAAAGAAAGGAGCAGTCTTAACTGGGTACCGCCTCTCAACACTGGGTTCGTTTGGAAGGTCTGAGGCTATCCGGGTGGTATCTTCATTCCTGGCTTTCTCTTGGGATGGGCACAGTCTCCACCTAAGACTCAGGTTGGGCCCAACTTTTTGACTCATGGGTATCCATGAAACACATCCCAAGAAATCTAATCTTTGGACTGGTGGGGTATGGCGCTGTGCCACGTGGTTCTGCGGAAATAATTAACAATTATTTCAGAGCAGAAGCTTGCGGCCGGAGCCGCACCTTGTGGTGGCTCACACATCTCACAAAGAACTGTTATTTAAGCAATAATCCTTGAGAAATTGGTCGTTACCCACATTAAACGACTCAGCCCATTGCCAAGGATGGTTAACGCTCTAATAAACTGGTCATTAACTGCAGTAACAATGAATTTCGAGGGGATTATTGCTATTATAAACCTTAATCAATGGTTTATAACAGCAATAATGTGGTCCTTTCTCTTAATGGTAAGTAGGGCAGCTTGCACCATTGCCTTGGAAATGTTTTTGTGGTGGCTGATAATTCTGAGGGGAGGTGTTGGAAGGACTGCCCACTCTGGGAACAAACCAAGGAAGGTAAAGGTCACATGGGACAATCTTGTTGCCTGTGTTGCATTGTCAGGGGAGCAGAGATGATCATGGAGCAGGGCATTCTCTTCAGCTCCCTTGGACCTCCTGTCCTTCAGACTCAGTGAGATTTCAGACTTCACATCTATCACGAGGCTCTGAATTATGCTGTAAGATGGCCTGGCCATCTTTATGTATGGACATCTGTAGACAGATGTGGCAGGATAGACAGTGGACATATATGCTCAGTTCTGTCACATGTTTCCAGGTGACACGTAACCTCTATGAGCTGCTGAAAGGTGAATCTGGGGTTAAGTCATTTCTCAAGTTCCTTCTTGTATAACATACTAAGGGTTTTCTAATCATCTTGGCATCTTTTGTCAGCGTGTGGTTATAGGGCAGCTGTTCATAACCTGTGGGTTGTAGCCATTGGAAAACACATATTTCCAAAGGTCTTAGGGACTGAGACATGCTTAGTAGCAAAATCACAGTTATGAAATAGTAATGAAAATAATGTTATGATTGGGGGTCACCACAACATGAAGAACTAGATTAAAGGGTTGCATCTTTAGGAAGGTTGGAAACCTTTGTCGTAGAGAGATAATATAGATAACTTAAACAATGATTGGTATTGCTCTTAGTTGTTTACATATATATTAACTTGATAACTCTTTGAAATAGTCTCTTCTGCAGTAGAGGACCCTGAGGCAGAAGAGATGGAAAAACTTAACTGAACCACGGAGCTGATAGGAGGCAAAGCAGGGTCTTGAACAGAATCATCCTTCATTGGTAGGTTCTGAGACCACACCCCCCTCCAGTGGATGCCTGAACCTGCAGATAATACCAAAACCCTCTATATGCAAAGTGCTTTCTCTTGTACATGCATGCCTGTGATAAGTTATTGAGAAGAAAATTAAGAACAACAACTCATGATGAGATACAATGATTATAACGATGCTCTCATACAAGTGATACGACTATGACTTTTTCTCTCTCTCTGCCATATTGTGGGTAGCTTATACAATGTAGATACACCATACACAGTGTCCTTTCATGCCTTAAACAAGATGGTACTGGAGAGCATGAGAGTTCACTATGACTCAGAGTGATGCACAATTTAAAATATGTGAATTGTTTGTTTGGGATCTTTCTTGTGAGTATTTCAGGACACAGTGGGCTACAGGGCCCAACATCTGTGCTCCTATACTCTCTTTGCATTCTCCCTCTTCATGCATAGCCATCTTCATGTTCACCTGGACTGCTGCATCCTTACAGGTAGGCAGGTTAAAGCTATCTTCTTGGGTCCACAAATGAGGAAGGCAGAGCTCTGAGGAATGTGGGGACCTACTCAAGCAGATGTAATTCGGTTGAGTCCTATTGGATGCACTCTCTCCTTTTGCCAGTGGGTGTGCTAGTGAGCCCTAGGTCTAGGAGCTGTTATCTCCAGTTACCTGAGTTGGATGCACCCATACTACTTCTTTCTCCCATACTGCAGGGAGAGGGAAAGGTCATCCCTCCCCATACACCACTAGAAGTGTATTTCAGGACACAGAGTATATATATGATTGCAGTTGGGCATTGCATAAAATGTGTTGAACAAGAAACCCTGAGAGCCTGGATGACTACTTTTAAATTTTCTTTATTAAAGGCTATTTGCAGCATATATAGGTATAGGAATAATACATTGGCCCCTCTTCTCATGTACTACTGGTTTTAAAAATACCAACTCCTGATTTATTCATTTCATCCAATGCCCCCTCACTCTGCCCCTACCTTGGGTCATTTTGTAATAAGCCATGGAAACTTCATCTTTCCATCTGTTTTTAATACACACCTGAAAAGGGTAGTTAAAAGACCACCATCAGGCGTTTAAAAATGTAGTAACAATTTCTTAGTAACATCAAATATCCCATTACATTGAGGGTTTTCTCAGCTCCTTTATGAAATGTATTCAGGTACTTCTCCAGCCACCTGCATGCTCTGTGGTCAATGACAAATCCCATCTGCCCATCCATAGTAGGGAAGGTTGCACTCAGCGTCCCTTCTCTCCCGTCACCTGGTAGTTGAAGGAAGGCCTCTGAATTACTGGATGCCTCTGAAAGCAACAGTGTTTGTTATCAGGCCACATTGTCCTTTGCAGATGTCCACTGTTACAGCACCCAGCGGAAACCCACAGTGTGCCTTTTTGAAATTGACTCTGTCCATGCAGCTTCAGAGGACAGTTCATTCTTGATGTGGAGAGAATGCAGTAGCAATTTTTTTCCATGAGTCCTTGCAGACTGCAGCCTGTCTGTACAGGGAAGAGATACCCGGTGACCTTTCTCAAAAGCAGAATCAGAGGTTACCCATCGTTGACTACATGATACAGTCTGCCCAGAGCTTATCGTGGGGTACTGTGCTCATGGAAATGGAAAATGTCCCATTTTGCTCCCCTTGTTTAGCCTGGTTAAGTGGGTGACAATCTCCTCTGCCACCACCTCACTGACCCTCCATTTAGATACATCATGAGATGGCTGGACTGGATAACTTAAAAGTCTCTAGGGACATGTACAAATTTCATATTTTCTTCCGGAATGTGTACATGTCCTGGAGTAGAGTTGTTTGTATAGGAATGGCCCTCATCCGCTCAGATTTCAATGCTTGGTCATTAGAAAGTGGGGCTACTTGGCAGGGATTAGGCACTATGGGCAGCTTGTCGGAGGAGGAGTGTCGCAAGGCTTGGGCTTGGAGGTTTCAGATGCTCAAGCCAGGCCCAGGGTCACTCTCTCTTCCTGCTGCCTGCAGATCTAGACATAGAACTCTCATCTGTTCTCCAGCATCATGTCAGTCGTGTTTCCTGCCATGCTGATAGTATACTAAAGCTCTGAACTGTAAGCCAGCCCCAATTAAAAGCTTTCCTGTACGAGAGTTGCCATGGTCATGGTGTCTCTTCACGGCAATAGAAACCCTGACTAAGACAAGGAGTTAAGCCTCTTCTTCCATGATATCTGCCATGGTTCCCTTCTTTTGCATGGAAGCTTTTCATGCGAAAGGGCATTTCATTTTCTTCGATGTGCTAAACTTTGTCTTAGCTAAATCTATGTGTTCTTGTCCTTCAGGACTGAGAGATACATTGCCATTTGAGAGCTTTGGCCAGTGGCTCTGGGAGTAGAGAACTGCCCTAAATGGCCGTTGGTAGCTCCACTTTCTAGGCCTGTCCTGGAGCTTCAAGCTCTATCTGTAAAATTTATTTAATCACAGTGATTTAGCCAGGCCTGGTGGCACAGGCCTGTGATTCTAGCACTTGGGAGGTTGAGGCAAGAGGATCATAAATTGGAGGCCAGCCCAAGCCACTTAGTGAGACACTATCTCAACACAAAAATCCTTCTAACCCAACAATCAACAGCACAATGCCCCACTGAAACCCCACAGGGATATTGTACCTTATGAACACTGCTGTGGGCAAATTAATAAATGCCTGGACCAGGATTTTGGAAACAGGATGCTTTGACAATAGAAAAGCTGTTCAGTGGCCGCTTGCCTAGTCTCTTCTGTGCTTGTAATCTAGCTGTGGACCAGGAAAATCGACCAGTTTCCTTATGAGCCAACATTCACATAGAGTTTGAGCCTTGAAGACCTTGCCAGCAGGTGCTGCTGCTGGCAGATCCAGCGTCTGTGCCTAGTAGCTAAAAGGTAGGTCTTAGGAGGGTCTGCCATCTCAAAAGTCTTCCAGTGGGGCAGGAAGCTTAACTGAGTTATTTCAGGCTCATTCCCAGCTGCTTGTCACCTTGTCCTGAGCTGTGTGCGGGGCATCAGGTCCTATCTGGAAGCCTCTCAGATTCCTGTAACCCCTCTGTCCCAGCATGAGTGAAGGGGAGGCCTTGAGGCCCCCAGGCACAAGATGGGGGCATGGAAAGACTGATCCGGGAAAAACGGAAAAGTTTACTGTAGGCAGCACCGAAATAAAAAAGCTCATTCAGAAAGTTAATGATTTATTTTATAGTTTCATTATCAGGGTCACATTACTCAATAGCATTTCAAACATGTCATTTGTACAAACTATGGTAATTAAAATTTATAACATACTTCATCAGCAGCATATGAATCTTTTAGCCGGCACTCTGCTGTCATATAAACAGTGTAATTTCAGCTGCAATTCACCCTTTATTGGCTCTCATTTGTGATTTAACAGCCATCAATGGCTGTGCTATAAAGAATAAATTAACCATCCGTAAACCTTATGATGACAGGGACAGTCAAATAGACTTCAGCGCCTTCCGCCAAGCTTTTGGAGCCAACAGAGGGCAGGTGAAAGCCAGGTATGAGCTCGACCCCCTCATGGAGCCCCTTGGTGATTCTCGCTACCTCCTCTTGGTGGGATGCTTTTAGCTGAATCCCAGGTCCCTCTGGCTGCCAGCAGTAAGAATTGTCTGCTTCTGTGCTCTTAGTATGTGAATGGACATGGAGCAGCTCGTTATACACATCCCTGGGATGTCTGTGTTTGGAGGGGGGGTGGGGTACCTCCACCATCATTGACCAGTAGTCGCCACGTGAGAGTGTGTAGACAGGACAGTTTTAGTTAATCTGGTAATGGGGAAGAGAAAAATGACAACCAGTAGCCGAGATCAGCACCACTGACCAATCTTGCAGTGAACAGGACTTGTTCCCCTCCAAACACTTGGAGAGACCAGAGAGTCCAGGAGAGCTGGAGACGTGAAGTCTTCAGCAGGCCTGCCTGCCTCTCAGGGAGTGAGTGACAGCCTAGGCTGGGAATGCTGCTTCCAGGAGCCACATTCAGGGTGCCCTTTTAGAGAGGTAGTTAGGTGATGTGTCTTATCCCATAGATGGTACTACATCCAGCTCATAAACGAAGTGGATTGCATTTGTTATCGAGGCATCTCCAGGGAGCCTGGGTCACACAGGCCAATAAAATTGGCCTCATAAATTCATCTTGACATGCGGGATTACTCCAGCCCGCTGAGGTCACCTTCCCGCCCTGATTTATCACCAGCCTATGGGTTAATAATACTGTTTACCGAGTGTTCCCTTCCTTCCTCCTCGCCCCTCCCCTTCTTAGAGTAGATACTGATCAAAGCTTTCTTCTGCCAGGGTGTGGCGGGAGCAGGAATTCATGGGTTGGGTGTTGAATTATGTGCTGTTCTAAAGCAATATCTTCTTTTTCTTCCTGAGAAGTTACCTGGAGTCTCTTCAGTCCACTTTAGTGCAGAGAGGTGGGGAGGGGGGAGGACAGAGGGGCAATCTTCACTGTCGTGTGTGTGCATATGTGACTTTGGATAAGAGGCAGATTTCCTCAGTGATGTTGGTCACGTCCATGTCATAGTTCATAAATGAGGGTCACCCCTCTCTTTAGCGATTGCTTTGAACTTCATGTTTTAAACAGAAAACATGGTAGGGACCAATTGCGCTCTCCTCCTCCTCCTCCTCCTCCTCCTCCTCCTCCTCCTCCTCCTCCTCCTCCTCCTCCTTCTTCTTCTTCTTCTTCTTCTTCTTCTTCTTTTTCTTCTTCGAAAGACCAAAGGGTAGGTGGGTACAATATGGGAATAAGCTTATGTGGAGACTTGCAGTGTCTCCGAGTGTATTTCTTACTTTCACAAGCTTCCCAGTGTTAATTGGGGTTGCTTTTAAAATAGTTCCTACATGCAAAACGAGTCTTCCCTAGCCCTAGCTCTGGTGGCAGCATTACTGTGCTTAAACTTCTGGGAAGACCTTCGGAGTGAACTATGCTCTAGCTCAAAGCCTGGACCAGTACACAACAAACGTAACATAGGAGACCCTGAAGCATCTCCCTTCTGCAGTTTCCCTCCGGACATACAGTTAACCCTTATGGTAAAAGGCGATAAAAGGATGGATGGCTTTGACCTGATCTTAATGTCCCAAGGAACCTGAAAGTCTGAAAACAGGGGCAGAAAACTAGTGGGCATGCTGTCTTTAATAATCAAATCAGCCAATGGTCATGGAGCAATCTCATTGTGAGTTTCAAAACGCTAGGAACTAAGCATTCGACAGTCTCTTGCCTTGGAGGTACTGATAGGCTACCAGAGAATCATGACAAATGGCTCTTCATCTGATTTTGGCAGGCCAACAGAGGCACAGGGAAATTTAATAAAATGAGAGAAGGAGTTAGTGAGTTCAACTGTGACAAATCTTTGAAGTGGCTTAGGGTCTGGGTGGTCATGTATTCAATCAGCAACAGCTTGGAATGCTGGCTTCTTCCTAGGTGTCGACTCCCAGGAAGGCAACATCTTCTCCCTCTGCTAGTGCTTTGGGGCTGATCGCTGCACAGGAGGACCTCTATCTTTTCCCATTCAACTGACCTTCTCTCCTCCCTCTCTCCAATCTCTTTCTCTACTTTCGGCTCTCATCCAGCCTCACTGAAGACTGATGTGCCCACAGGGAACATTAAGAAGACAAAGTCACATTTAGAGATGCCGGGCCTGCTTCCATGGCTTGGAGGCTGGAGAAACTAAGTTGAGAAAGTACCTAGCTGTGGAAGAGATGCTGCTGTTACTGGCCAAAGCTGGGCCTGGGGGGAAGCACCAGCTGCCTGGCCACAGTCAGAAAACCAGCTCTGTGCTTCCCAGGAGCTCGAGCTGGTGATTAGTGACCCCTGAGTATCTGTCTTTGCAGACTCTGCCTGGTCCCAGAGGAGGGAGAGCAGAAATGAAGGAGAATGGGACTTTGTAACGAGAGTAGCTGGGACAGTCAGTGGTTCGAGCACCATATCTGGTACATGTATCCTAAGACATTGGTTGTAAACAACCACCCCTTCTGCCTGCTCCATGCAAGAAGATAAGCCAAAGCCAGGCTAGGCTATAGGTACCTGTGCATATGTGACCTCATTGCCTTATACAGAACCCTAAGAGGTCAGTAGACAACATCATCTTTGTTTATAGCCCTGGAGAGAGCCCCTTAGGGAGGAGAACAGATAACTCCAAGGTCACATACTTAATAAGTGACTCAGAGGAGGTCTCTCTTACCTTCAAGCCATACTTTTACGAAATCCCACCAGACTGCTTTTCTGCCTCTGTGGAAGCTGGAAATATGTCATTAAGGGGCTTGGCCAGTGGGTGTAGTGGCACAAACCTGTAATCCTCCCATTCTGGAGGCTCAAATAGGGGGGCTGTGACTTCAAGGAAAGTCTGGGTTACATAGTGAGACCGGATCTTTAGCAAAGAAAGAGGCTTGACCAGTGTCAGGGTCAAATACCTGCAAAAGTGGGCACAGAGCTTGCTTCTCTACTCCACGGTGCTGTTTCCCACTCGACTCAGAAAAACCATAAAAAGTTTCTGTCTACAGAACACCTACTCACTCTGATGACTCAAAAAACAGTGGGGAATATTGGGATAAATAGTGTCAGAATGGAGCTCTAGCCATAACCTGTCAATCAGTTAGTCTGTCTGCCTGTCTGTCTATCCATCTGCCTACCTACCTGCCATTTATCACCTCTATTCCATCTATCTTTCACATCTATCTACCATCTATCATATGTCTTTCAATCTCATCTATCTCTATCTATCTGTCATCTGTCTATCATTCATCTACCACATCTATTTATCATCATTATCACCTATCTATTTATCAATCAATCATGCAGTCTAGCTATCTATATGTAGATATACCTGTCCATGTTCTGCTTGGAAACACACAACGTGGCCATGGCCCCTGGAGTCAGGTGGAAGAGAACCCCATTGGCTTACTAGTACCATTTTCTCCAGGAGCTTTGATGCAAATCTCTGTTAGCTTTTCATGGTTGTCCTCTTAGTCCATTAGGTCACCAACTTAAGTTACCTTCTTCCCGAGTGTGTGCAGGGAGCACAAAAGTTCTCTTTTATCTTTTGTTTCATTGTGATGTCTGCATCTGACAAGGTAGGCACAAAGAATCTTCTATTTAACAGACCTAAGCTGCAGGGTAATGATTCATTTAAGTTTAGCATGGGGAAACTTCCCAAATCATCAACAGTATCTTCCAGAGGCCACTTGGTGGGTACCATTTACTGTGTCAGACAAAAGGAGGCAAAGAGAGATGGCCAGACAGGAGGCAAACCACATATAACCACATATGACATGCTTTCTCTACACATCGGATGCAGTAACCAACCTGCCCCTGTGAGCATGGTGCTTGTAGAACTGGCAAGCACCCATCTAAATCAACAGTTTTTCTGGAAGGTGAAAGCTGGGTTGTCTCAGGGATAGGGAGACCTTAGGATCTCTTCCTATATTTCTAAGTTCTTTTATTTCTTAAAATTCTTCTCTTATATATTAATCCTGACTATAATTTCCCCTCCCTCTACTCCCCCAAACCCTTTACCCACCCACCTCCCTTCTCCCTGAGACAGCCTCCTCTTCTGTTTCTCTTCAGAAAAAAAAAAGTAGGTTTCCCAGGGATATCAACTGAACACAGCATGGCAACTTACAACCAGACTAGGCACAAACCTTTACATCAAAGGCAGGACAAAGCAACCCAGTAGGAGGAAAGGGATCCTAAGAGCAGACAAAAGAGTCAGAGACACCCCCAACCCCACTCCCACTGTTAGGGGTCCCACAAGAATACCAAGCTGCACATATATGTGTAACATATATACTGAGGACCTAGATTAGGCCCATACAGGGTTTGTGATGGCTGTTCCAGTCTTGGTGAGCTGTTATTGGCCCCACGTAGTTGATTCTGTGGGCTGTGTTTGCATGGTGTCCTCAGCTTCTCTGGATCCTACAATCCTTCCTCCCCCTCTTCTGCAGGGTTCTCAGAGCTCTGCCTAATGTTTGCCTAATGTTTGCCTGTAGGTCTCCGCACCTGCTCTCTTTGGTTGCTGGATGAAGCCTCTCTGAGGACAGTCGGACTCGGCACTGGTCTATGAGTATAGCAGAATATCATTAGGAATCATTTCAATGACTTTTGGCAGAGAGTAAGTTGAGTTCTTGTCACAGTCAGGGAAAGAATTCAGAGATGAGACAAAATATGGAATTGGGAGAAAGTTTTATGAAGCAGTGAATATGGGCTCCTTAAGAGACGTACATGCAGGATTTTGGTTAGCTGGGCTGACTGAAGGTCAAGGGGGTGGGGGTGGGAGTACTGAGTCTTGAGTTAAGCAAAGAAAAAGAGGGGAAATTCTATGAAAGGGATCCTGGGATGGGTTGGGATTTTCCCAAATGGAGTTTACTCAACTTTTCTAGTGTTCTGTGGGTTTGGGGGTATGCCCTTGTACCAGATGCATGATGGAAGCATTTTGCAAAACTATGGATTTAGTGATACCATTAAAATGAGGCAAAGGACATTCAGTGGCCGTCTAGGCTGACTATGTTAGTTCCGGCTGGTTTTGAGCGCTCTCTCTCTCTCTCTCTCTCTCTCTCTCTCTCTCTCTCTCTCTCTCGATGTAGTACAGCTTTGCAATTACATTAGCCTTCTGTAGTTATGCAGTGTGTCTGTCTAGCCCATGTCTGTAGTACTGAGTCACCATGGGGCAACCTTCTATAGTTAGGCTGTGTGTCTATACAGTCTATGTCTAGAGTTATCCTAGGGTAGTTGGGAGTCATACATTGTGGATCTAGCTCTAGTTCTCACACTCACTTTCTGCAATCAGACCTTAAGACCCTTCTGTGCTCTTACCCCTCAATTTTTCCATTATACAGTTGGGGAGTGGCAGGCAATGACCATGACAGGACTCTAAAAAAAAAAAAGAAAAAGAAAAAAGATTTATTTATTTACTTTATGTATATGAGTACACTGTCGCTCTCTTAGACATGCCAGAAGAGGGCGCTGGATCCCATTACATATGGTTGTGAACCACCATGTGGTTGCTGGGAATTGAACTCAGAACTTCTGAAAAAGCAGTCAATGCTCTTAACTGCTGAGCCACCTCACCAGACCCCATGACAGGACTCTTCACAGCACTCTCATGACACAGACTACACTGTGGTTTTGGTGATGGGGAGTCTCCCACTGTTACTCTGACTTTGAGATGCCCTTGAAGTCACACATTAACTATTGCATGATGCTACAGAGAAATTTGCCTCCCTCTTTACCTCTTCCAAATTCAAGTGTGCCTTAGTATGCAACTACCTGGTGATGCAGTCCCTAAAGGCTTGACAAAGTAAAAAAAAACAAGACTGCCCTGTGAGCCCTAATCCAATAAGAAGAGGATACAGATGGCTAACAGGGCAGAGTGTCACACAAAGTCACAGAAACCACATGGCCATCTGCAAGCCAATGAGACAAGTCCCAGAGGAAACCAGCCCTGCCTACATTGTGATCTTGTGTCCTCAGCTTACAGAACGGCAAGAAAATAAGTCTCCATTGTCTAGGCCTTTCAGCAGCTGTTGCTTTATTACATCTGCCCTGGCAGACCAATACACATGGCAGACAGACTTACTCATCTCGTTTACAAACACTTTAAGGAATTTCAGAGTGATCTGGAAACAATGGGGTATAATGAAGGGACTGTCCAACAAAGGCCTGAGGTAGGCCTGTAATTGGGCACAATTGCACAGATTTCAGCTACAATTTTCTAGGTGTGTGGGAGGAATCTCATTTATGCTTCCTTGTTTAATCCTCCCATATGCCTCAAGAAGAAGAGATTGTGATTTCCAATTTGCTGATGAGGAAGCAGGCCTGGGAGCTCCAGTGACTTGGCTACACAATAAATTTCAGTGGAGCCAGGGAGCTAGGGAACCAGATTTGCTTGACTGTTTTCCTTTAGGGCCAGCCCAGGAAGCAAGTTGAGGGCTGAGTCCAACCACAAAGGTGACTGGCCGGAAGATCAATTTCAAAGAAAGAAAATAAAAGCAAGGCACAAGGAAGACTCTGAAAGCCGTTTCCTAACCAGGACAAATGGCTGGGAGCCTGAGCTTTGCAGAGATAGCTTGCCATGTCTCCAAAAGCAGCTCTTGACGCAAGCCAATGCCTCGCTGCCTCTGAAATTTATGCTGGAGTTTAGACAGGGAACACAAATCATTGTAATCTCCCAATGAAAGATCACTGTCTCTGCAAATGCATTACCTGCTTGGAAAGCCACATGTTAAAAATACTGATAATGTATGGGCACAGGGAGAGAGATTGCCATGCCCAGGCACCTCCAGCTAAAATGTACGCACCTGCACAAGAGGCAGCAGATGACAAAGTAAGTCACTGGGGCCCAGGAGCAGCTTCTGTGTTGGGCTGTGACTCTGACACTTGGAATAAAAAACAAAAAACAAAAAACCCTGGATGGTCCTGTCTGGGTGTTCTCTCCATTTCCAACGTGAGCATCAGGGTGGAAGAGGCCTGAGGAGGAGAAGGTGCCATTTATCTGTCTCTTGCCTCCAAGAATCCAAACATTCTTTAGATTTATGAGAAGAGAGATGGGGATGAAAAGCGAGTCCTGTGCAGAAGAGCAACTCTTTGCTGCAAAAAGCCTAAGTGTCTCTCTCCCCCCTTTTGTCTCTCTGAACTCCTCTTTCCACTAGCCCCATTAGAGGCCCTCTCCTTGATTCCTTCATCCATCCATAAGATGCAAAGGGAGCCTTTAGGATGGGGGAGGGGAGTTTGTAGACCCTTCTAGACTTGCCATTTCATCTCCTTCTTCTACTCCCACCCTTCTCATTTCTTAGCTGCTTCTTTCTATGACAAGATGGAGCACAGTGCGGCTTGAGAGACACTTATGCAATCTGTGATCGTAAGTCCAGCTCATAACTGACTGGCAGTTTTACCTTGGGCTGGTTCCCCCCCCCCCCCCCATCTCTCAGCCTCAGCCACTTAGGTTACAGCTTGAGATTGTATCTTGTGTGGCCTTCTTTGTAATGGTCTCTTCTGCCGCAATGTGTGTTGAGTGCCAAGGCTAGTTTTCCTCTATGCCTCCGCTCAGGAGAAAAGCAATTCAGAGTCTAATGGCCCCGTTGAACAGGTGCATGCATCCCTCTTGCCGAAATGATTACTGGGTAGTAAACAAAGCAGAAAGAACCCAAACTCAAGTACATTGTCCTAAAGGGGGAAATAATACTTCAAAACGGTCAAAATGTTTGCCAGCCTAAAGAGAAGGAGGCTGTAATGATACCCCAAGACTCGGTTTTTTTTTCAGTTGAAGTGAAAAAGTCATCCTCTGGCGGCCAGTTGTCCACCCCAGCTATGCTCTTCTCCAGAAGGATGTCCTGGTAGAAATAGAATTTGACAATATTTTTTCACCATTTTTTTCACCTTCTTGACACAGATGAGAAAGAACTTATAAATCAATGTCTGTGGGGAGCCTAAAAATTTGTTTTTAGAGCAGTATCAGGGCTGATGTAAAGGCAGAAAGGGGTAGAGTCAGAGATGGTCCTGAGTGGTTTCTCAAAGACCTGTCTAGAGGACCTGGCTACAACATCAGGCAGCAAAGGATGTGGCTGGAGGGATGTCCAGGTCGGGTCTAAATAAGTATTGGTGAGGGATGGTTTAGCAGGTAATGAGAGAACTATGCAACAGGTCTGCTCATGTCTGCCCCTCCCTTTCCTGGAGGCCACTTCCCATTCAACAGCATCCCTCCAAAATGGGTTCCAGCCCCATCAGCTCAAACTGCATTTGGAACACAAAACCAAATACCTTTCACAAGGGCTTCTTGGCATGTGTTAATAAGACAGAATCCTAGCTGCCTTGTGAACTAGGAACTGGCTTGTTTCTACTAATCTTCTTGGATGGCTTTTAGATCTTGGTTCTCTTGATCTTACCCACTTTCTCCCATGAGATTAAAAGTTTCTCAAGCAAGCATGTGGGCACTAACTTCTTACATTGGGCCAAGGTCAGATTATAGAAAGCACAAGTGCATTTTGTAAGAGGCTGAAGCAAGGCAGTGAATGTGCGAGACAGAGAAAAGGATGGGTTAAGTGCTTGGCTAAGACTGCAGTTTAAACAGATGTGAAACAAGGCATATGCAAAATGCAGCATTTATTTGTTCATCTAAGAATATTTATTGGGCTAGGGTGTATCTCACTGGTGGAACATGTACTAAGCATTTGTGGGGCCCTTGGTTCTCTCCTTGGCACCAGGAAACATGTCAGGTGTAGTAGATTAAACTGTAAGCAAAATATAGATGCATCTTTCTCTCTAAGCATGTCCCCAAACCATTACCAGAATACACATGTAAAGATCAGAGCTGGAGAAATGGGAAGAATCCCCTGGGTCCATGAAAACACAAAATAGCAAGATTCAATAAAATTGGAGAAGCCAGAGGGACCTGTCTGAGGGAGTGATAGCGGAGCAAAGATCTGAGGATCTTTTTACGTGACGTGGGGAGGGAAGGGCATCACATCCAGGTAGGATGTAAAGGCCTGTAGATTGATGGTTTCTAACAGCCACAAACTGCAGTTATGAGCAGAGTCCATGAAGGACTCTCATAAACCAATGGAAAAATGCAAGTAGTTTTGTGTAAATGGGGAAGAAGGAGGAGGAGGAAGAGGACAAGAAGGAGGAGGAAGGGGAGAATAAGGAGGAGAATAAGAAGGAGGAGGAGGAGGAGAGGAAGAAGAAGAAGGAGGAGGAGGAGGAGAAAAGGAGGAGGAGGAGAAGAAGGAGGAGGAGGAGAAGAAGAAGAAGAAGAAGGAGGAGGAGGAGAAAGAGGAGAAAAGGAGGAGGAGGAGAAGAAGGAGATGGAGGAGGAGGAGGAGGAGAAGGAGAAGGAGGAGGAGGAGAAGGAGAAGGAGAAGAAGAAAAAGAAGAAGGAGGAGGAGGAGGAGGAGGAGGAGGAGGAGAAAGAGGAGAAAAGGAGGAGGAGGAGAAGAAGGAGTAAGAGGAGAAAAAGAAGAAGAAGAAGAAGAAGAAGAAGAAGAAGAAGAAGAAGAAGAAGAAGAAGAAGAAGAAGAAGAAGAAGAAGAAGAAGAAGAAGAAGCAAATAGCAAATGGCTCTGAATGAAGGTTAAAGTAAACCCATGGGCTTGGTGGCAGGGTGATTACAATACTATTTTACAACATTGAACTGGCAATGATTAAATGGCTGGCAACACCAAGTACTGCAGACTCTGGTGAGAATGTGAAGATGGGCAAGTGCTTTGTCAATCAACCAGGAATTACTTCCTAAGCCATACTTTCCTATACCTTGGAATATAGACCAAGGGAACATATTTAGAAATGCTCATACCAGTGCTGGTGATAAGAGAAAAAGAGAAACCAGGATACAGTGTGGTTGGTGATCCATAGGAAATCTGGTAAACTGTGATATATTCACATGACATAGCTCCAGTGTCTTCTACAAAAACCATATCAGATTAAATTGACATTGTAACATTATGAGGGAGTGGGCCTCTGAGCAGCAGTTATATCAGGAGGCCTCTGCTATCATGAGTGGAATGATGTCATAATTGCGGGAATGGCTTAGTTCTTGCAGGATTGGGGTCTTAGTCAAAGGGTAAGTTTGGTTGTATTTACTTCCTGTCTCCTGTGCTCCTTCTCTCTCCATTTTCCTCCATGGAACTATGTGGCTCAACGCTTCTCTGCCAGGGTCTAGAACCCTGTTCTTGAACTGTGCATTCTACAGAAGCATGAGTCAAATCGGTGCTTATCTGAGGTGACAATACTCTCAACTACTCAGTTACAGCAGCAGGCTTTGCTGTGAGGTGATTGTACTGGCTGGTTGTGTGTCAACTTGACACAAACTGGAGTTATCACAGAGAAAGGAGCCTCCCTTGAGAAAATGCCTCAATGGGATCATGCTGTAAGGCATTTTCTCAATTGGTGGTCAAGGGGAGAGAGCCCAGCCCATTGTAGGTGGTGCCATCCCTGGGCAGGTAGTCTTGGGTTCTATAAGAAAGCAAGCTGAGCAAGCCAGGGGAAGCAAGCCAGTAAGTAACATCCCTCCATGGCTTCTGCATCAATTCCTGCTTCCTGACCTGCTTGAGTTCCAGTCCTGACTTTTTTCGGTGATGAACAGCAATGTGGAAGTGTAAGCCGAATAAACCTTTTCCTCCCCAACTTGCTTCTTGGTCATGATGTTTGTGCAGGAACAGAAACCCTGACTAAGACAGTGATGATGTGCTTTTACAGTCCTGGGAATTGAACCTGTGCCCTTGAATATGTTAGGCAAGTGTTCGACCACTGAGTACATACATCCTAAGACTGTTAATAAAAACCTTCTTATCATGAAACAGGATCTCTCTGAGTCATCTAGACTGGCCTTGAACTCACTCTGCCCAGACTGACCTTCACTCTGTGGTCTAGGCTAGCTTAGAACCTGTGATTCTCCTTGTTGCTAGCCAGGGCCCGAGGCTCACATGAACTGGGTTTCACCTGGGAGGCAGGCCGAAGCTGAAAGAGAGGGAGATTAGGCGGATGAGAGAGAAATGGAGCTAAGTCAAGGTTCCTGATCAAAGCTCAAATGTTTAATGGCAAATGCGCTTTTAAAGGAGGGGGAGGCCCATTCCCGCCAATTCATCCTAAGAGCCAGGAACCAGCTGCAGGACAGGGCGTAGTCTCCTGAATAGCTCAGGGGCCTCCCAGAAGGTAGCAGTATCTTGAAGAGGAACAGCGACTGTGGCTGAATAATAGAGTGATCTAGGGAGGAAGGCTCCACCCTAGGTAATCTCCTTAGTGGCAGCAAAGTCAAGGTCTGGCTCAGCCTGCTTCAGGCTGGGGGGAGGTTACATCTCCTGCCGTTTGCTTCTTGAGTAGCTGGGATTATAGGCCTACACATTCAGACTTGGTATGTAAATTATTATTAAAATTCGTACTTTTGTTTGGCATGGGCTTATATATATATTGATTATATTTCATATCAAAATCCATCAATGAATGGGTGAATAAATAACTGAGCCAAGCCATTTATGGCCAATGATGACCCACTAGAGTTATGATTATGAATTTCTGAGGTTAGAAAACAAGCCTTGCACTTAGAGAGGAGATTATTTTTGCATAGACTGAAGGAAAAATGTACTTGGTAGAGAGTTGGGCTGGGCTTGGTGAGGTATGTGGAATGTAGGCTGGATAGTATCTGGGAGGTACAGTGACTTACTTATATCTCTAGATCAAAAGATTGATTTTGACTATAGCACAGATATTTCACTCCTAGTGATAAGAAAACACGTGGGAGAGATTGGTTAGGAAGCTATATCAGCAATCAAAGTGTGACATGAAGTTTGGATTAGACGAGAGGATGGGGAGGGAAAAAGGTAAAGTGGTATCAAGTTCACGGGGTTGAGTTGGCTATGGGGAACAAAGGAGAGGATGGGAGGAGGGGCAGTTGTTTCACTGTGAGGAAGGTGAATGGTGGATCAAGTTCTGAGTTCTGGAAATGGTTAGGAATACAGTGAATTCTGTTAACCATGATGATTTTGATACATCCGTTCAGGCAGCTGGATGCAGAGCCCTGTAACTTAGTTGGCATGTGAGTTAGCTAAAGATATCACGGAGTTCAGCCTGGATTGGATTTGTGGGAGTTGCTGAGACTGTCCAGAAGTAAACAGTGGAGCTAGAAGAAAGTTGTTACAAAACAGCAGTACAATACTAAAACACGACAAACAAGACTCAACCACTTGACTACTTAATTAAACAATGTAGGCTGCGCATGTCACACAATGTGAGAATGTCATGAATCAACAATTAATGATTCATTCTGGTTGGGAAAAAAGCAGTTCTGGAAATTTGTGAAGTTATTGCTTTTCGCAAAGGGAGAGACATAACCAAGATGTGGAGAGGAATGGGTGTTGAGGTGGGGTGGAGACACTCGTAGGACTGGACCACCCAGGACCATTCAGTATATTGGCCTTTATGAAGACATAAAGAGTGAGAAGTATTAAAAAATCAAATTTTGTTTATTGTTAAGTAAACTTAAAGAAAGATGGCTTAGTAGTTGTCACTTGTCAACCCTTTAGTCTTTCTTCTTGGTGTGAACTGGTACTGCTGTTAATTTTATTGTTTTGACAACTAATGGTGAAAGACCCACAAGGTGAGGACTCCCCCATGTTCTGACTCAGGAGAGGCGGCACCCCAAAATCACCCACAAGAAATGGTCTTGCTGCAAACTGCAAGAGGATTTTTATTTAAGAGCGCTCTCAGGCCCAAGGTCATATACCATGCAGGGGTAGAGGACTGTGGTGTGCGGAGTAGCTGGGTCAGGGGGTATTTAAAGGAAGAAACCACAACTCAAGGAGGTGGGAACTGCGTTGTTGGAAAATACCAAAAATACCAGTTAAGAGTCACAAGGAAGTGCAAAGTCACAAGAGTCACGAGGAATACCTGGTAATTGTGAGGGTTATTTCTCAAGACAGTTTCTAAGAGCCCCTAACTATAGCACCTTTGCATAGCGGGTTCCAGCAATGGTCAGGGTGGGTCAGGGTGACTTTCTTTGAATGAATACTCCTTGAACCCAGGAAGTAGGTGGGTGGAGGGATGTCGCTATCTGTTTTATGATTAGCATACCTTGGAGCATTGAGTCACAAAGACCACATTCCCAAGCCTGAGCCTAAAGGCCTAGAATTTTGTTTTTACGTTTTACTTTTTCATTGGTGTTAAATGTCTCCTATGAGTAGTGCGACCCATCCTTTAATCCCTTATTTCAGGGAGACTAGTCTTACTAGTACATTGTATTCTAGGTAAGAGTATTGTTACATAAACGTACAACCTGGCAGTTTGTGGCTGGTCTCCTTGCTTTTAATTTTTTTTAAATAGCAGAAAATATTGTAGTGTTGACAAAAGCCGATTCATTGGGAACTGTGTTTGAGACTGTGTTCAGGAGGCTCTGTGCTTTTACACTTGGTTGATGGCAGCCCTTGGTGGACAGGGGTTCTTAGGTTGGCATTATCCCTTTTGTCTATTTTCTCCTGTGCTTTTGGGGGTCTTATCCCCAAACTTTGGATGCCTTGAAGTATTGGCACTATCTTTTCAAAGCATCTGGGCATATACCTAGGCTTCTGTCCCATTTCATGTTGAGTTTTGCACATGATTAGAGGTAAGGGTCCAGTCTTACTCTCATACAGTACATCAGGCTGCCTGAGCAGCTGAATCCGTGTTTTGGTGGAGTGGCTCTTCCACACTCAGTCATTCCAGAGACAAGACTACTGTGACTCCTCCTTTCCCACTCTGTTGGCCTGTCCTTTACTCTTGCCTGGTTTGCTAGGGCTTCCACTCTGTGTTGAGTAAAAGCAATGAAAATAGATAGCTTAGAGGAAATGGCTTCCAGGTTTTCCCATGAAGTATGATGTTGGTTGTGAGGTTCTCACCCACAGCTTTTATTGTGTTATATTCTTGCAATAGCTCATTTATTGATTTATCCCAAGAGTATGTTGAACATTATAAAAACCCATTTCTACATTTATTAAAATGATCAAATAGCTTGATTCTGTTGCTGTTGTGTATTATCTTTATTACTTTTATTGATTTGCATACATGGCATGCTGCTTGTATCCTGGAGTGCACTTTATATAATCTTAGTGTATGCTTTGTGTGTGTGTGTATGTTAGAATTGTTTTGCTTTGTGTTTCATTGATATTTTTTGCATCTATGTTCTTGGTGTTATTGTTCTACAGTTTTCTTACTGTTATTGTTTGTTCTTTTTTTTTTTTTTGGTTTTTCGAGACAGAGTTTCTCTGTATAGCCCTGGCTGTCCTGGAACTCACTTTGTAGACCAGGCTGACCTCTAACTCAGAAATCTGCCTGCCTCTGCCTCCCCAGTGCTGGGATTAAAGGCGTGCGCCACCACGCCCGGCTTTGTTCTTTGGATGAGGGTTAAGCTGGCCTTGCAGAGTGAGTTTGGTCAAGTTTCTTCCTTTTCAAATCTCCCCAGCGCCTCCTTGGGAGAGGAGAGGGGATTGTTTGATAAAAGCCGAACTGGGTTTCTTTCTATTAGGTTTTTAAGATTTTCAGTGTGTGAATGCTCTGCCTGCACATGTGCATGTACCACATGTGTGCACGGTACCTATGGATGTCAGAAGGAAGCATTAGCAGTTCCAGAGCTGGGGTTAAGGATGGTGGTGTGTTGCCATGGTGAGTGTTAGGCACTGAACTCAGGCCTCTGCAAGAGCACCAAGTGCTCTTCATGGATGAGCCATCTCTCCAGCCCTGGAGTTAATTAATTTTAAGATGATACCTAAACTTCGCCAATGAAGCCATCAGGTTCTGAACTTTCTTGGTAGGAGATTTGTGATTCCTGCTTCCAGCTCCTTACTTGATAGTGGTTTATTTGGATTTTCTGGTTTTTGTTTGTTTGTTTGTTGTGATGCGTTTTAGTATGTGTTCAGTGATTTATGTCCTCCAAATATTCCATATTCATCATATAATTTTATAGTAGTTTGTTGTGCTCTTTCATGCACGCACACATACACAGTGCATGTTTGTCAGGTTTTCTTTTCACCTTAATTTCACGTTAATTGTCCTTGTAACGGTAAAATGTATAATTACAAAAACTATCTTATTATTTTCTTTAAACACTTGTAGGATCTGTAGTGATGCTCTATCCTTCGGAACCCATTTTTGTTACTTAGGTCTTTAGTACTTAGCCACATACTTCTCTCTCCTGGGATTTTTGGGTATTTTGTGCAGATCTGTTTTTACTTCATTTCTGCCTGACAGCTGTCCTTTTGCACATCCTGTGCAGTTCTGGTGGTGAGTTCTCCTACCTTCTGGGCGATGTCTTTACCTCTGACTCATTCTTTTCTAGGAATCTAATTGTAGGTTGATAATTATTTCTAGCATAGAAAAGTTCTCCGTTATCTTCTTGTTGGTACTACTTCTAATGAGTAATTTGCATTAGAAATTAATCTGTCCCCTACTTATAATTCTTGCTCTGCTTCCTTAACATTCTTGTTCTTTTTCATATTATTTAATTTATAAAATTTAATTTTAATTTTTGAGAATTTTGTACATAGGTACTCTATTTATATTATTTTTTATCCTTCTCTCTCCCCCAACTCTTTCCATTTGCTCCCCAATTCACGTTAAAATTCATGATCTCTTCTATAATAGTTACTGTTTATATATGCAAACACAAACACACCACCTATTAAATCTATTTACTATTGCTTATAAATTTGAATGTTTTATCTGGGTTGTCAAATTTTGTGTTTAGGACTGACAAATTGGAATAAAAGATATCCTAGTGGGGCTCATTCCTGGAGAGAACCGATTTCCCTTCTTAGCAGCCCTTCATTGATTGCCTATAGCTCTCCACCCAGGGGTGAGGGCTTTGTAAAATCTCCCCTCATCCACATGACAATGTTGGCTGGTCTTACTTTTATGCAGTCTAGATTAGGCAACTATAGTGTTGCATTTTCACAGGTGCGGCGTCTGTGCCACATCTAGAAGATACTATTTCCCAATAGGTAGCCTGGTCCTGTGGCTCTTACAATGATCCCATGTCTCTGAGATTAATTAAGCCTTAGATATCCATGTTGTGTTGTAGATGAACCAACTGGTTCTGGACAGCCCCCTCCCCAGTCACTTATCTCTGCAGTCTGTCCAGTTGTGGATCTCTGCAACGGCCTCTGTCTGCTGCAAAAAGAAGCTTCTTTGATGCCAGGTATAATGCTTTCTGATTGGATGACAGATACTTTGATGCCAGGTATAATGCTTTCTGATTGGATGACAGATACTCACAATGCAAAGGTAACTCTCTAGTTTTCATTGTATTAGCTTTCAGAATATGAAGAAGTTACAATTCCTTGTTGATAAGCTCAACTCATGTAAGCTTATCCGAGCTGCATAAAGGCAGGCTCAAAGCAGCCTTTATTCTAGAGCTGATGTATTCATACTGATTTAGTGTGATCTCTGTAGAGTCTCTAGTGAATGGCCTGAGTAGTCAGGCCTTGCCAACCTGGTTGATTAGGGCTTGCATATAGCATGGCCTTTTTGTGAGTGCAGGAAATTATTTAGCTCACAGTATTCTAACAGCCATTCTTTGCCTAGCCAGTGATGTTACCAAGGTTGCCTCCATATTACTGTGTAGTCAAGGATTCATCCTTTTCTCTGTGTAACTCCTTCTTTGGTATTTTACTGTATATCCAAGTCACCTTGAATTTCTGCCTTTCCATCTCCCTTATGAACTTGGTAGTGTGTTCAGATAGCATTTTCTTTCACTTCCTGCAACCTAAAGGTGGCCCTGAAGAAAGCTAGGGTGCTGGCAGTTTCCCCTTGTTTATTTACATTCTCTCAGGAGGCTTTCAGTCTGTAGTGCCTGCCTTGAGATGTCTGAAAGCTGTTTTAATATCATTTCCCATCCTGTTTTCCCGGTGTTTATGGCGAGTGTGAATTCAGCTCCAAGTAAAGCAACATAGATGGAAGTCAAAGTCCAATTTGTAGAGCTCTGAGAGTGGGCATCAGAGCTGGAACTCCATCAGAAACAGGTAGAGGTATAGAGACGCCAAAGAATTTATAGTATCCTGGAAACCAAAGATGAAACCATGTTAAGAATAAAGGTGTGGGCTGTTGCGGGAGATATTAAAAAATGAACCTGCCAACTCCCAAGCTCCTGCCAACTCTCCACCAACTCTCTGGAACTAGTCCCCGCAGCATCTGACTAGCTTGACTTGCAAGTCACTAGTTCCCTCTCTGCAATAATCCCCTGTAATTGGCAGTCCCACACTCCAGTAACCAAATATATCAGCCATCCTTGTGGTTTGATAACACAATACCCAGTAACGCAGTAAAGTCAAGACTCTTAAGCTTATAGTTAACCAATTAGATTTATGTATCAATAAAAATCATGGCTTACAAGATGCCAATAAAGAATTTCAGAGCCAATTGATAGTGATAAAGCTTTAACCCACTTATTCTAACCTTTGATAACACCATGTCAGACTCCATTCTCCTTTCCTCTCTTCCTGAGACCTTTCTCTTCAACTCTTAGCTCCACCTCCTTTTTTTACTATCCAATCACAGGCTTCTCCCTGAGGACAGGGAAAATCCTGTGATCTTAGACAACTGTGCAGAGCACTCCTAAGGGGCCAGCAAACTAGATTGAAAGGTATCTATTGAACTAGGTAACGAGAAAACACTGGTGGCCTCGTAGAAACCTATTTATTTCTTTTGATTTTTTATTTGTTTCACTGTATAGCCTTGGTTGGACTGGAAGTTTCTATGTAGACAACTCTAGCTTCAAATTTGAAGTGATCTCACTGCCCCTGTCTTCCAAGTGCTGAAATTACAGGCATGCACAACCATGCTTGACCACAGAGATCCATTTCTTAAGAATTAAATATATAAGATCCGTAGTGGGCTGAAAAATGATTGGTAGGCAAGTTTGTTGGTTAATGGAATACTAGAAGCTACAGTAAACAAAATTTAACATTCTTGTACCTTCACAGAATAAAAGGTTGTTAAAATGCCATTGCTCAACTGTTCTTGGTTAGTGTGCAGACTTCCTTCATGAAGTGGTCCAGGGAAGTACCATTTATCTTCTTGGTGGTGTGGTTGTCCTTTAGTTGTACCTCATCCTTGAAGCTGTTCACCTTTGGTTAGCAGAAAAACAGCATAGAGTAGGGAGTATCTTAACGAAGGCCTAGAACTGACACACAACATCTGCTTATACTTCAGTGGTCACTAGGTCCATGACCATGGCGAGCTATAAGAGGGGAAGAAAAGAATTCACCGACTCTCTGCAATAGAAGAAAGACCATAACATTTGTCAGTGCTGAGACTCAAATCTGAGCCCTCTGGAAGAGCATACAGTGCTGTTTACCACTGAGCCATCTCTTCAGCCCCAAGGAGGTATATTCTGAAGGGTGTTGCATATCCATGGGGGCATTCTGGACTCTCTGCATCAACGCATAGGAAGTCCCAAGCCTTCTTCCTTCCTTTCTTCTGCTGGCTTCAGGGTAGAGAAGCCTAAGCGTCAGACACGGCAGCCACTGCTTTCTGCTGCATGTATTTAGTAGCAGGTCATGAGCCTGAAATAAATGAAATGAAGGACGGGTGCTCTGCCAGGACTTAACATCTTTAAACAAGTACACGGGGAGCCCTTGGCTATGAGATCTTTACTCCTCTTGGTGATCTCCTTACCTCCCCAGCCCCTGCTCCCTATCGGCCTTCCTCTCAACTCTGCTTCCCTCCACTCACCCACAGCTCTCCCCTGTGACCTCTGAGAGGCAGCGCAAGTGCCTACCTACCCCAGCGCCAAGGGCTGCGCCGCCTTCCCGGTGCCTGCTGTTCCCTGTTATTCTCATCCCCCTGTAATTCGAGGGGACAGGTGAGATGTGCTTCAAAACACTGTAATCATATTTTAAATGGAAATGAAATGTGTGAATTAAATGTAAATTACAGTAGAATGGAAGGACAATCACTATTAGTTAAGGGCTGACACCTATTTTTGCAGACCTTTCCCGAACGCCACAACTTGTTTCCCGCACGTGCGATGAGAGGCTGTAATTATGAGGCAGCTGCTTCTGCAGTTGGACTGATGCTAGTTACTGGATCATTTGTGTGTGTTTGGGGGGCGGTTCTGCATGCAGTGCTGCATATGTATTTTAAATAGATATGGACTGCTGTTGGTACTATATAAAAGCATCCAGAAGAAATGATATTTTTATACTAGAGCTGTGAGAAAAGAAAAAAGAAAAGACCCAGTGCCTTTTTCCCCCTCTCCCTTTTGTTTTCCTCTTAGAAAGGTGAGGAAGTAATATAAAGGGACACTTTTATATAGTCAATTTATTTACGGATTCTCCATTTGCTTTTATATTGGAAAAATATGTGCTGTGCCAATGAGTCGCAATTTGGCCCTCAATCTCTGCCTGCCTTCCTCCCCCTAGCGCATACAGTCTCCTTGATTTCCAGCGGAGCCCACATTTCTTGTGCATAACCATTCCTGAAGCATTTTTCAAGATGGTCCCAGCACTTTGTTACAATTCCTTGCATGATGAAGGGAATAATTTTATCTTCTACCTACTGGAGGCCACGACAAACACCGGAGGAGATTTTAAACAATCATTTCCATTACAACCTGGCTAGTCTCTTGTTCTAGGTAGACAATGACTGGTGGATTAGATGGACTCCAAGACTTTGGGAGCCATTCCCATGGCGACTCTGTCACCTTTCAGAGATATGTGCAAATCGGAACAAAGTAGCTAAAGGCAGACGTAGGGGAAGATCAGTAAGTCTTCGAATGCACCATCCATCTACATACTCTTCCTTGATCCATCTTGCTTGTGCTAACTAAACGCTTCCGACTTGGGCAGAGCAGTCAGCAGATAATATATGTTGAATAATCTTGTGTGTCAGTGAATTTTACGAAACTTGCATTTTCAAAGTCACAAAGATGCAAGCTCAGTCAATATTTGGTTCTCAGGGACACGTGTCACTAAGATATGTCTATTCTGTGATGAGCAAGGATTCCAGCCAATTAGTTCCTTCTCTGGGCTGAGTCTTGCAGTAGCCCCTCACTCATGGTCTTCTCCCTGCCTGTACTCACTGCCCCTATTCATTACCTTAGCTTCTGTCCTAAACTGGACTCTGATGACATCATCTGTCTCATGGTATGAAGCCTGTAGGGGCAGGGTGGAGACAGTCAAGAGTCCCCGTGGAAGTTTACCAGACTCTTGCTCCTTCCCAGGGTTCCAAGCTCCTTTCTTCTCTGGGGCTTTGTCTACTTTGGCTACCTCCTGTCTGGTAAGCACACATACCTCCGAAGGTTTCTCTCAGACATTTCCTTGGAGTTAAAACCTTTCAACCTCCCTGCTGTTTAGTGTAGACCCAAAGACTCCTTAGACTGCAGTCCTCACCATGCAGTACTTAGAAGGTAGGGAAGAGTTAGGTTCTTTTTACCTACTGTATACCTACTCAAGGATAGTGAAACCTCAGCCAAGCCCTTCTGCCTCCCTCTCCCCTCTCCCTTTTTTGCTCTCTCCCCTCTCCCTCTTTTCCTATTGATCATGAGGTGAATACATCTCTTCTGCTAAGCAATCCCATGTGATATGCTGGCTGCCTTTACAGATCCAAAGCAAAGTAGGCTAAAATCTTTGAAACCATGAGTCAAAGCAAGCTATTCTTCTTAAGCCACCTTGTCTCAGGAATCTATAATTTTAACAAATAGATGAGTAACTAGGCTACATCATATGCCCAGTTGCTGTGTTCCCAAATATCCTGACTCTGCTACCCCATACCTCTACTGACCTGTGTACAGCCATTTCTACACTGCTTGAGTTCAGACCAGAAAGCCTGGCACCATGACAGCTCCTCCCTCAGAGCTCCACGGCAGCCAGGAGAAGCCTTCTAGGTAGTAGTGGAGTCTCTTGGCAAGATACTTCTTTAAACTAAGTAAACATAAATGTCAACTTTTGAATTCCCTGTTTCCTCCCTAGTTGACATCATCCATCTTCATTTTCATATGGCACATAGAATTGCTGTCTATAACAAAATGTAAAACACATCAGGTGTCTTCTTGATTTCATTATGAACCTTCTAGAACCTTGTTTATGTTCACGCAGAAACAAAATTAGTTGGCAGTCTGTGTTCTGAATGCAAATTTGATCGTGGTTTTTGGCTTCTCCTGCCACAAACCCTTGTGGCTCAGTGGTAGAAAGGTCAGTGAGGATTGACGGGGAAAAAAAAGAAAAAGAGAAAGAAAAAGAAAAAGGGGGAGGGGACGGCTAAAGAAAAATCTCCATGACCTTGTCGCCTTGTTGGAGTGGGAGTTAAAAAGAAGGGACTGGGGTCTCCAAACTAATTAAGAAGACATTAGTATTTGTATTATAGGAGCCAAGTCCAAATAGAAACTGAGCTATTGAGTGATTATGTAACCACAGCTACAAAGCCTGTGAAATTCTAGTAGGTGGTGACAGGCCTAACAGGCATCAGAGATGCAAAGTCATTTGGGGTCAAATGAATTTGAGGAGAAGCCCCAGTCCTGGGTAATTCACTGCTTTTGACACATCTTACTAATTCTTTAAAAATGTCAGACATTGCATTTTGATCATATTCCTCCTCCTCCTCCCTCAGCCCCTCCCAGATCCATTTTTCCATTCTCAACCCATCCAACTTTGTGTCTTTATTTATTTTACTTAAAAATCCATCTAGTCCAGTTAATGCTAGCTACATACTCTGTGGCATGCGATCCACCAGGGTGTGTGCTCCAACTGCCAGGAACCACACCTTTAAGAGAAAACAAACTCTTTTTCTTGGTAGTCATCAATTATTAATAATTCCTCAGATAGGGGTGGGGCTGAGCCACCAATGTCTTCTGTGCTGGAAGTTTCTATGACTTGAGTTTACACGGTGTTTCCACAGACTCTGATTCTCACTGAGGTTCCCTTGGGGGCGTAGGCTTGAGGCAGACTTCTGACCACAGCTTGGTCATCATACCACACTCCACCCCAACCAGCTCTGGTGCAAGTTGCCCAGTGCCTTTATTACTTGATATAAAAGTCAGAACAATACAACCAACCCCTCCTACTCCGGAGAAAGCTTAGCCACCAGATCTGCTATTTTTATTAACACAACTAGACAGCCCCTGCAAACCAGGATTTTTATACAGGTAAATTGTGGTCTCTTGCGGGGCCCGGCTCAATTTGTGCAGAAATACCACCAAGAAGTAGAGAGTTGATTTAGTGTCAGAAAAGGGTATTTGGAACAAGTGCATTTTTCCTTTATGAGTCTTTTAACATTGGGGAAGAAATACAGTTGATTGCAATTGATTTGTATATGTGGCTTTTTTGTGTGAAATGTCACAGCATGTTTTATAGGACGATGGAAGCAGAGAAATAGGAAGAAGAGAAATCATTCCAAGGGAAGATGCAGAATTAAGGGACCAGCAAAGGCACCTCACCTAAGCAGGACTTGGCCCAGCAGTGGATGTGTGACATCCTGCTGAGACATGTCATGCTATACTGCCCAGTTAAGCCTCAGTTTCAACACACGTAAAAGGCAGTGATGATAACTATTGTCCTGTGGGCTGTGGGAATGTTAAATTAGTATGCTTAAATGGCCACGTGCAGAGCATACCAGCACTCAGGACAGTGAGGCAGGAAGATTACCACAACTCTGAAGCCAGCCTCAACGACACAGCAAGTTGTAGGTAAACCAACGCTGAATAGTGAGACTACCTTAAAACCAACCAAGCATGGAAGTGCACTTTTCAAAGCAAGAATAGACAGTCCCATGTCGTTGTGCCACCATCTGCGGCAAAGCTAGGGTAAAGGTGGTTTCCATGGGCCGGGATACTCCTGCCTGATCTTGGGTTCCTCAAGTGATGACTGCTTACAGAGAAGGCTTGCCCAGTTGGACTGGCTGCACACTTATCCTGGGGAGACGGCTGAGGGTAGCTTTGAAGCTAGGGCCTAGTGTTGCTCAAGACTGTGGATCCTGCAAGTCAAACCCACAGCATCAATTGGTAGGCTCACTTTCTTTTCACTCATTTACATTGTTTTTAAAAAAAGATTTATTTTATGTATAAATACAGACACACCAGAAGAGGGCATCAGATCTCATTACAGATTGTTAGGAGCCACCATGTGGTTGCTGGGAATTGAACTCAGGACCTTCTGGAAGGGCAACCAGTGTTCTTAACCACTGAGCCATCTCTCCAGCCCCTTATTCATGCTTTATGAGGAGCTGGCTTCAGTGGGGGCTGCCAACTTCTCATGTTGGCCTAGAGAGTACCTCAACCTTGGGTTTCTATTACTCCCTGCCTGCACAGCTTAGGTAGTGCCAACTCTAGGAAATGCCAACTTCAGTGGTATCATAGCCTGGCCCCTTATGGCTTCTGAAGGTGATCCTCCAGACCTCCTGTCCACAGAATTAACAGCCCATGCCACCTGAAGTGTCTGAAATGAGCCACATAGTCTCTAAGCAAATTCCTTCTGTCTGTCCTCTTCCCCACCGTGGTTTGGAATGAATGTTCTCCTTCCCACACAGCCTCGACCTATCACTGCCCAGAAAACTCCTAAGTATTGAGCATGCTCCAGGGTAAATGCCAATTCTCCTTTGATACCTTAGGTTAGAACTCATGGGTTGCTGTACCAGCCCTGGGCACCCTCCCTCCTCCTTAGCACTTGCTGTGTTTGCCTGTGCAAATGTGACTTCCACTTATCAGCAGCACAACTCCATGTTGGTGCCTCTATCCATGTGCAGGGTGACAGAGGTGTTGGGTTTGACATGGACAGAGCAGCTGTCTACTGATGGCTGGTGGTCTCCCTAGCCCTTGGGTAGGTGGGGTTTGCAGCCTGTGTTCTGTGTGCTCAGCTTTCCTGTTTCCCTTCAGATGATAATGCACTCTTGGCAGATCCCTTTCCATCTGTTAATGTTGAAAATTAGCAAAGCCCGCAAAGGCTTTGTGCTAACGTCCAGGCTGCCTACTGTCCTGAGAAATGACTGGATTTGAGAGACCGTCCAACACATTATTAGGCTTGGAACTGAATGGACTTTGGGGGAAGTAATGGAAACTGTAGAATACAGGGCCTAGCTGAAAGAAGTAATAGCACGCATGCGTGCACACACATACACACACACACCCTCATGCACACACACACACACACACACACACACACACACACACACACACACATACCACCCTGTACCTGCAATGATGTTCTGTCTCTTCATGGCCCAAGAACAACAAAGCCAAGTGACCATGGACTGTCAGACCTCTGACACAAGGGTTCCAAGCAAATCTTCAACTTTAGGTTGATTTTCTCAGATGCCTTGTCACAGTGAAGGTGTCATCTACCACCTCCCCTGGCTTGCTCCCTCACTCCAGTATCAGCTTTCCCAGGTCATTCTTCAGATAACCTATCCGTACCAACTGTTTGCTTGGGAGAAAAATGCTCTGCTCCTGCAGGCAGCTTCTTCTATGCATGGGCTTAAATTCGTCACAGTTACTACTGCATTCCAGTGTGTTGTCATCAACCCACTTCTGCTAAGACCACCTGGAAACTCTGTGTCCCTTACATATTGTGCAGAGCCCAACCCGTACCCAGTGCTCCCTTTTTTACCCTCTGGCTTCACTTGAGCACACCTTCATATAGTTCTTACATTTCTCAGTGGAGATGACAGAGTATGAACACTTTTCTGCATCAGAGAACTGCCCATCCTTAGACCACTGCCCACAGTGGGCTCTGCCTCTCTCATGGGACCAGAAGTTTGCCCAGATTCCTGTAGAGCCAAGTGACAAGGCCAGCCTAGTGATGGCCACACATAATCCTCAAGGTGGCTTCTCCTGTATCAGATTCTACAATTACAAATGAGATGTGGGGAGCTATTGGCAATAGTCCTCTCTGTCAAGTGTGAGTGTCACAGCGGCGGAAGGATGAAGCTGCGGTGTCACTGGGATAAATCAGATGTCTGCTAAGTGACAGGTGCATGTGTTGTCTGGTCACATTTAATATTTGAGAGCACTATTATCCTGCTTGCGAAGAGTGCACAACACAAAATGGTAGGGAACGATGCTCTGGAAAGGTTAATAAAGACCTCAGCAGGTAGTGTTTTCCTACTTTCCTTGGCTCTTTGCTTTTATTAACATGTTAATTGTATATATTGATGGGATTTGGCGTGATATTTTCATATGGAAATCGTGCACTGATCAAATCCAGCTGCTTTCCTTCCACGCATCTGCCCATTCCTCCCTTTCCAAAACCTGCCCCAGCACATATTAATCTGTTTGCATGATCTGTTCGTTCAATGTTTTCAGTCTCTGCTCATGAGAGAACTCATAATCCTTGCCTTGTTGAGGCAGTTTGTTTCACTTAACACACTGTCTGCTTTTTGTTTTCATCTGGCTGCGAAGGACAAGAGTTTAGTTTTCTTTCTGGCTAAAGAGTACTCCGTTGTATTTGCGTACCATGTTTTCTCTGTTTATCAATCTGATTCTGTATCTTTGGTATTGTGAAGATATTCGGTGTATCTTAGGTGTTACACTTCACCTCAACTGAAAGAGGAAAAGAAACTTGGAGGCCTCATAGCAAGGAGCACACAGTGAACAAGCAGTCACTCAGTAAATATACTGTCACAGTCATCAACAGAGAACCTCCGGGGCAATGTTCTATGCTGATGATGCTCATTTTATGGTTTTATTGTTTATAAAATATCCTATCCCACTGATAATTTTGTAGTACATGGTCTCAGTTACCTGCAGCTGTCTCCAGTCTGAAGATATTAAATGAAAATTCCCCAAATAAATAATTCACAAGTCTTAAATTGTGCACTGTTCTGAGTAGCGTAAAACATTCTCACACTTGCCTGACCCATCTTGTCTGATGCATGACTCATCCTTTTGTCCAGTGGATCCACACTGCACACACTGCCTTCATGTTAGTCTCTGATTGGTGATTCAGGGCATGTGGTCACATGACTCTAATGTAGTCGCCCAATACCAAGTCACAATGCCTGTGCCATCATCTCCACTGAGGCATTGCATCATCTCCCATCATTATGAAAGGAGAGGTAAGTACTGTGCAATAGGCTATTTCAAGTGGGACAGCATTCAAGTAACCTTTATTAGAGTGTATTGCCATATTGTTCTAACTTATTATTAGTTTTACTCATCACTTACTATGCTTAATTAGACATTATCATAGGTACCTGTGTACAGGCATGAACTATGTAGAGCTAGGATATGACATCACCTGTGGTTTCAGGCTTCCACTCGGGTGGGGGTAGGTGTCTGGGAATGTGTCCCCCCACCAGTGAGGGAGGGGACACTGCTGCCTGTTCCTTATTTTAAGTGAAAGCATGAAAGAGAGCAAGTAGCATCATAGCAGGAAGCACATGGAGAACAAAACCATGCGTTTCATGCCCAGGATGTAAAACAAAGAGAGAACCCCGGTGCCCCCCAGTCTCCTCGGAGGACTCCCACTGGACTCTACCTTTTAAAGGCTCTACTACCACGCAGCAGTGTAATGAGCTGGAAATTAAGCTTTTAATAGGTGCCCTTCAGTGGCCACTGCAGGTCCAACCTAAAGCAAAGGGCTCCTCTCAAAACTAACAGCCCCTCTACTCCCCCAACTTGGTCTCTGTGAGGGTCACTCTGTGGGTGATAGACTTGGGAGAAGCCCTCCAAGTCACCCACTGGGAGTAGACCCCTGCTCGAGTCAAGCATCTCTCCACAGCACGTCTTGAGGGATTCTTAAAACCTTTGGTGCAGAGAGGGAAAGACCAGTGTGGGGTGCCAGTGGTATTTTCTGGAGGTCTGTGGTCTGTCCTGAGACCAGTCTTTTCACATTGATACTTTGTAGCATCAATGTGCATTCTATCACGAAACACAAATACAAGGTCTAAGTTTTAATATTAATGTCCTTGACTTGGCCATATTTTTAAAAAATGGTAACTTAAAACTTGAGACATCCCTCTTAGTAAAAAAAATAATAATAATTTAAATATATGAATGCTATATGCCATAGAGAAGTTATTTGTAGGAACAAATTCTGGACCTAAAAGTTACCACCTAAGGCTGAAGTTTGTCTTGGTGTGAAGAGGTATACTTTGCCACACCTGTGCATGCTTTGCTTATTTGCCAGGCTGTCTAGCTTCACAGAGACCAATTGAGAGAGATTAGGAAGAAAGCAAATTCTATGGGAATTGCAGCATACTGGAAAAAAAGTCTTTGCAGATGTTGTTAAGTAGTTCAAGATGGGGAGTTGACTTGGCTTATCCACATGGGTCCTTGTGAGAGGGGGGCTGAGAGAGGCCACGTATAACAATAGACAATGATAAGAAGATACTGGCCTCGAAGACTGGAGAACGCAACCGTGAGCCAAGAACACTAGGAGCTGCCAGACTCCTCTCCATCCTCTGAAGGGAGCAGCACCACCTGCTGCTACAGTAATCTTATCCTGATTGTGTTGGTTTTGGATTTCTAGAAACTATAAGAGAGAGACTTCCTATTGTTTTAAGCCACTGCGTTTGTGATCATTTGTTACCACAGCCACGGGGAGCTAACACAGGAATCAATCCCAGGAATCAACATTCTGAGCTCTGATGTCGCCTCTCCTACAATGCTTTGTCCTGCAGGTGCATGTAGCACAGCTGTCCTTGTCTATAGGTACAGACGTCTTGGTACATTACTGCCATTTAAACCAAGTGTTCATGGTCCCCTCTTCTAAGTCCTAAAGATGTTTCCTGATAATTGGGCTCTTTGGGGATGCCTGGTCATGGCTCCTTTTGAAGGTGTTTTCTCAAAGCCTCCATTTCTTTTGTGACATCACAGAGGGATGCTCTAGGATCTGGACTCTTATTTGTTTGTTTGAGACAGAGTCTCTCTCAATATAGTCCCAGCCATCCTAGAACTTGCTATGCAGACCAGGCTAGCCTTGGACCTTTGTCTCCTGATTGCTGGGATTAAAAGCGTGTGCTACTGCACTTGGCGTGGACTAATTTTTTTTTTTTAAGTGTTGAGCTGAGAAGTGAGAGTCTGTCATGTGTGCCTTCTTAAAAGTGCTACACACACACAGACACACACAGACACACACATACACACACATACACACACATACACACACATACACACACACACACACACACACACAGATGCTTGTGTTCCTTCTGATAAGGAATTTGCTTTCCAGTTTGCTTTCTAACTCATCCGTGGCTATTGTAGGTTGTACTGCATCCTTTCAACTTTCAGATAAGCATAGACCTCACAAAGCAAACGTATCTGGAAAGAGATGTCGAGCAGGAATTGCCCGCAAGTCACCAGAAGCTGGAGAAGCATGGAAGATTCTGCCACAGGCCTAAGGAGGACCCAACACCGTCAATACCTTGACCATGAACGTCTCACCTCCACAGCTGTGATCTGATACATTTTGGTTTTTGTTTTTGTTTTTTTCCTTTGTTTTTGTTTTTTGAGAGAGGGTTTCTCCGTGTAGCCCTGGCTGTCCTGGAACTCACTTTGTAGACCAGGCTAACCTCGAACTCAGAAATCCGCCTGCCTCTGCCTCCCAAGTGCTGGGATTAAAGGTGTGCGCCACCACGCCCGGCTCATTTGTTTTTAAGGCACCTACACTGAGCTTTGTGAGTTGCTCTTAAGGCAGCAGCTGAAACAAATGAACACCACATCTGATCTGGGGATGGGAGGAGAGGGAGAGAGATGCTTTAGATGAGAAGCCTTGAACCTGATCAAGAACCTCCACAGATTTCTTATCTGTGTTGTGCCTGAATAAGGGGATTGTTAGAGAATCTCCAAGCTTCATCCTAACCTCTTCCCTGGCGACTCAACTGCTCCCTTGCTCTCTCCAGCAGGGTCAGCTCAGGCAAGAAAGCCACAGCCATGCCTCTTGAGTCGCCCTCCCTCACCCACTCCTTGTTTGCAAGTGCCCAGCCTTCTCAGCAGAGAGGGGACCATCTGCTTAGTCGTGTTTACAGCACACCGCGCCAGTTTGAGCTTATTAATCATATTTACCCACGTATCTTAATTACTCCCTGTCTAGCAACTCGCCTTGCGCTCAGCTGTTGACCTCTCTCTCTTTTTTCCACCCCTTTCTATCATTAATCACAGGAGCCGTGTGGGTAGAGGAATTCCTGCAGCTTGGATTTCACCCGGCTCCATTACCACTCCCAGAGAGGAGAGGCTGGAGTTCATGGCTGTCTTCTGACAAACTTCCTAATTAATCTGCTAAAGATCAGATGAGGCCTAATAGGAGCTGAAGACAGTGTGCTGGGACCATCCCTCCTTGCCACGCCCCCTTCCCCCTCCCGTGTGTGTGTGTGTGTGTGTGTGTGTGTGTGTGTGTGTGTGCGCGCGCGCGCGCTTTTGGGTGTGTGTTGAAGTGAGAGGATGCTAAGCTCAGGCCACTAGCAGCTCACGAGGCATTCCCTCTGCAGATGCTGCTGCCACCTGCCTTTCTGACTTGGGGGAGAAGGAATTTTCTCTTTGGCTTAGAAGTTTAAAAAGAGCCACCACTGTTTCCTGCCCAGACACAACAGAGAAGTAAGCTATCAGCTGCCCGCCTTCCCAGGGAACTAAGGGTTCGTTCTGGAAGGAATTTTCTCATGGAGAATGGACTGAATTTTCTCACTTCTCTTTGAGAACCCAGCGTCCTAGGACTATCGGGAGCTAAAGATGCTCTGGTGGCACAGGGCGGTCGGTCTAGGCAGGGGGTGCTGTTGAAGCCGGCAGGAACATGGACAACATTCTGTTACTGGAGACATCAGCTGGCAGCTCCACCGACAGATGTGGTTCATGTGGAGAAATACAGCTGAGGACAGCTGAATGAGCCAAGGGAAGTCTCTCTCATCGGCTATGTCCTGCGTCCGCATGCCTTCTCGGCTTCACACTCTGCCGCTTCGGCCCCTTTCTCTGGAGGCTGGGAAGGCCCAGGACTGGGCCGCTCTCTTCCTCCAGGCCCAGCTCGGGAGGCTGAGAGACACCATTAAAGAGGATAATTTGTTGATCTGGGCTCTCCTTGCGTTTCAGTGCAGAGTGGCATCGTTTTCTTTATGACCTCGTAAAGTCACAGCCGAGAGGCCGATTTGGAAAACAAACTGCCTCGGGTTGACAGATAATTAGATACAGGGGACATATTATATGCCTTTGCATATAAATGTGCTCCGAGGTGTGTTGGTTCATCTGAAGTTGAGGTTAAAGGCACGCAGGTATTCCTGACACATCAGGATGTATATTTTCTTACGGTCTCGGCACCGCGTCGGTTTTATAGCCTTTCATCTGGTGCTGACGGATGGGTGGAAGCGCCACCTGACTAGAAAGGGGCCGCCTTTACCAAGAACCGCCCAGCTTTTCTGCTCCCTGCCCCTCCCATATCCCCTCCTCTGAGCAAGGCAACATAACTGTTCTTTGGGCCTAGATTCTGCAGTGAGTGACTAATGGCCAGGGTAGGAGGGGCCCTGAAGGGCTCATTTTTCTTCTCTTCTGTCCCTCCCTTTGGGATTATAATAGGCCCAATTAATTACAATTATAACACGAGGCCTTTCGAGATGGGGGGAAACCGGAGTGGAATTCTATATCCTGGGCAATGAAATGGACCAAAGCAGATATGTTCTGGAAGGTTCTTAATGGATAGCTGCTTCTGTCCAAATTGAGGACTTGGCTTTGTTATTAATACTCCACTCGAAGGCAAATTCTTCTGTCCCTGGAATCTGGGATCCGGGAACAGAGTCAGGGCCTTGGGCAAATCAGGCAAAAAGAGCTTCCATTTTCCTATAGCTTCTAAACGCTGTGGGCTGGGGAAATATCTCTTTGAACACAAAGTCCCAGTTAAATTCATTCACGCTAAAATGTAAAGAGCTTAATTTAATGCCCTTTGGGAGTAATTTCAATTTAAAAGTGGCATTATAGCTAGTGGCTGAAAGAACAGGCTTAGCGGTTAGTCATCTCCTATTTGGGCAAGTCGCTTAATCTGTGTCTGAATAAAAAGCTATACTCACCTTAGGATGTCGAGAAGATTCACTTAGATAGAAAGTGGGGTACCAGTGCTTCACATCTGGTAAACGCTTAATAAATGTTAACCGTTTTTAATCACGATGGTGGTCTGAGCTAATCATAGTACAAAATGAGGAGAGAAGATAATGTCCTAACCTAGAAGAGGGGCCCAGCACAGTGTATCCTCACAGGAGCCCTGACTCCAGAGAGGGCTGAGTCTTGCCCTAACATCCCTAACATATGCGTTACTTTGAGCCTGGCATCTCTTTCTCCCAGTCTGGCATCTTATTTACAAAATTAGATGGAATCTGCCAGGGTAGCCATTTGATCCACAGTGGCAAGATGGCATAAGAGATTAAGGGATGCGCTCCTCTTAGAGGCTCCCCCGTGTCCAGCTTTTTTCCCCCACCAGCCCTTTTTTTTTTTTTTTTTTTTTTTTTTTTTTTTTTTTGGTTTTTCGAGACAGGGTTTCTCTGTGTAGCCCTGGCTGTCCTGGAACTCACTTTGTAGACCAGGCTGGCCTCGAACTCAGAAATCCGCCTGCCTCTGCCTCCCCGAGTAGTGTTGGGATTAAAGGCATGCGCCACCATGCCCGGCTCCCCTTCCCAGCCTCCTGATTGGTCCTTGTTATCGTCTTGCCTCTGCGTCAGTCCTGCAAGGCCAACCAGAGGGCCCTATCAGGACGACTTTGAGATGTTTAAATAATCTTCCTCTTTAAATCTTGGTATGGGCCGACTGGAAAAGCTGAGGTGAGAGGTGGAGGGAGAGGAGGACCCCCCAAGACCTCGTGAAGGAAATGATTAAGAGAGCCAAGAGAGGACAAGGGTGAGGAAGGGCTCTCTCTACATGTTGCCAAACTGCTAGTCTCTTTCCAGACTTCATCAATGGCTCTGGTTCTCTCCTTCTGAAATAGTCTTTTCTTCCTCCACCACCCAAGTCTTGCTGGGCTGTGAGTGACCAATGTCAAATGGTCCCTGATAAGCCCTAAGTGCTCCAAAGGTACATAGAATGTGTCCCTTCACCTGCTCCCTAGGCCTAGGCAGTTCCCCACCCCAGCCTTAGTCATTAAGGTCATTCTTGGGCTGGCTGGCTGGAAGACATCTGGGAAAACTATTCCTAGTACCCCCAGCCAAGCCTGCTTCCGGCCCAAGAGGTTGAGGCGCCAGGTGCATGGTTAGGATACCATTTCTACATAGTGAAGACGGATCATTCGCAAAGGCCTGGCAAGTCTGAATCTAGATGGAGCTGGTCTTCAGAATGCTAGGTGGACGCTTTTTAAGGGGAAGCAAACACTAGTATTATCATGGTATCACTTGTATCACTTATGCAGTTTGCACGGCTTCCCATGTGCAAGCATCCCAGTGTTAATGCAAAGTGTGACAAGACTCAACGTCAGCCATCCTAGCTTTGGGAGCCAGGGCCCCGTTGGAGCTCGGATTAAGAGCTGAATTACACATAGATGGAGTTCTGGAAGAGAAACCTCTCTGATTTAGTGCTTTCTATCTGGGCTCTTGCTCAAAATCCGAGGACAACTGACTACAAGAGTGGACTGTGAGGTACATCCTTGCCCCCCCAGTAATGTTCCAACATTTCTATATCAACATTTCTATATCTGATCAGATGCACGAATATCAAGGATCACAACTGAAGATGTATTTTTGGAGTACTCTGAGTAAACTCTTGACAACATAGAAAGAGAGACAAGGGAGTGAGGAGGTTCTTGGACCTGTGGAAGAACAGACTCATAAGCAAAGCTCAGGGTGTGCAGGGTCACATATACCCATAGCCTCCCTCTGTGGAGAAGACCTGGCATGTCGCAGCATGGACCCTGGGTTTTCCTGTATCCATAAACGTTAAGAAGGAAGCCTGGCCTGAATCCCAACGTCACAGACCAGAGCCTTTCTGTCCCTAAAACTGACCCTATCAGGGATCCATAGTGCCTGCAGTTGGAACATATACTCTAGAATGGTGGTTCTCAACCTGTGGGTTGTCACCCCTTTGCAAGGAGTCAAATGACTCCTTTACAGGGGTCACCAAAGACCTTCAGAAAACACAAATATTTACATTACCATTCATAATAGTAGAAAAATTACAGTTATGAAGTAGCAATGAAATATGGTTGTGAGTCACCACAACAGGAGAAACGGCATTGCCGAAGCACTAGGAAGGCTGAGAACTACTGATCTAGAACATGTAGTGGCTCTCTTCTCTACTTGCTTCTATGCCAAGAGGGTTCCGAGATGAAGATCAAACTCTTATTAGTGAACAAGGGCACCAAGGGAGCCAAATGGGATCAGAAAGTCAAAAGAGACAGGACAGGAGAGACGATGACAGGGAACAAGAATTCTGTTTTCTATAGGCCTCGGTAATACAGTGTATGGTTAGCATTCGTGAGGCTTGGAGTTCCATGCCCAGCACCCAAACACATGTGTGTATGTGTGTGTGTGTGTGTGTGTGTGTGTGTGTGTTTGTGTGTGTGCTAGCTAAATAAAAGTAAACACAGAAGAACGGGAGGGGGGGGAGGAAGAGAAGATTACCCAATGGGAAATAACAATCGGGGATACAAAGGGAGGTTAGCAATGGACAGAATAAGAGAAGCAGAGAAAATAACAAAAGATAGTTTTGGAAAAGAAATGAGCATCTCTCAAGGCAGAAAGTAGAGGAGGGGCAAGCGGTGGGGTGGGAGGAACCTCAGAGAGAGACAGTGTGGTGATCTGGAGGGAAGAGGGGGACAAGAGGAGAGAGGGAGGAGGGAGGTGAGGAAGGTGAGGGAGCGAAAGTGCTGTGCTCTGTGGATTACTGTGTGTTTGTCATCTGGAATGGTATAAGCTGTAGGTACAGCATCTCCTGCCCATGATTTATGGTCCCTGTCAGGCGGGGACCGAGCTTTGTCTGCTGTAGCGTGGAGGATGAATGCACTGCTGTCATCCCAGCCTGGCCGGCCTTTCTCTCTCTCTGCTCCGAACGCTCGCTCCCCATTTCACGCCAGTGAACATAAACAATCTTTTGTAAACCTGACAGTCACACTTGCTTCTTTGGAAACATAAAGCAGAAATGTATGACTCGGCTTTCATTACCCAATTTCCTACGCTATATAAAAACACTCAGGAAAGACATGTAAGTGGTCACGAAACCTGGGAAATTGGAAGTGTCCTGGAGGAAGGAGGAAAAAAAAAAGAAGAAGAAGAAAGGGCTGGCAGTAGGGGGAGGGAGGGGGAGTGGAGGGTGGTGAGGTTGTAGAGGGAGGTAGGAGTCTGGGGTGGGAAGGAGATGGGAGGAAAGGAGGTGGCATGTCTAATCCCACCACATCCTTCCAGAGAAAGCTGTCTGATAAACTGGGCCATGCAGACACATAATTATATTACATTTCTGAATAATAGACACTTCCTGCCTGAAGTGCTGCTTTCTTTTTTCTGTTCCTTTTAAGCCAGAGTGCAGCAAGGAAAGAGCTCTGAGATCAAAGCTGCCGATAATGCTTTGTCGCCCCCTCCGCGCCCTCTGTCTTTGTTTTACTTTCCCCCTTACCTTTAGCCACTTGGCGAACTCTGCTACATAGAGTGTAACTTATTTTTAAAGACCTACTGGGATGGAGGGGGGGGGGGGGCGCACATAATCATGGCAATCTCTCAGACAGCTTATCTTGACTGAGAAAGAAGCTCAGCGGTAGAGAGTCTGTCTCTATCCCCAATAGCCTAGCCAGAGTGGAGCAGGGCACGCGCTAGGGACATCAAGGAAAACTGTAACCTCCACAGCTGGCCTCAAAGTCACTGAAAACCTTGGCTGACCATATTGCAGCCATTGAAAACCCCCTTTCTCGCATTTAGCTGTAGACTACTGTCTCACAGCCTGAAGAAGGGGTTTCCTCTCAAATGTGGCACCCTGTGTACTTCCTAAATGCTGGGGCTCAGGCCTGTGGTCTTGGTGGGTGACTCAAGCTTACCCCAAGGAGCTTCTAGGCACAGAGTTTATTGGCCCGAGAATCATGAGAAACTAAGCAAGTTTTGGCCTGGTTAGTACTTGGATGGGGGACATGCCAGCCTGTGCCTGCCCTCACATGGCTTTTTGGTTCTTCCTCCTTTGTAGTATCTTTTGAGGCTGAGATTTTAATCGCATGCTGTTTCTTTGTGCATCACAGACATCTTTCAGTGTAGCACTTTGCTGTGAAGCACACCCTGCATCGTTAGAAAATATAAACTCCCAAGACTTGTCTAGGCTTCCCAGATTCTCCCAGTATACACAGGCATATTTAAGTCGATTTCTGAAGCTCCCCTTAATAACATTTTCATAAAGAGTCACATTCCATTTTAAAATATTCAGATTTAAACATCTCTTAACCTCATTCAGTTGTCATTTATTTTTCCCAAAGAGGCAGTTTCGTATTTTTTCCAAAGAATTACAGAGTGCATGGGTTAAGGAGAGAACAGAGGGGCTGGAGAAATAACTCAGCTGTTCAGAGTGCTTACTTCTCTTGCAGAGGCCCAGCATCTAGTTTGTAGCACCCACGTTGGGTGTCTAATGACCTCCAGTAATTCTAATGCCAGATCTAAAGCTGCCTTTGATTTGGCAGGCATCTGCATGCCTGTGTGCATATATACACACACACACACTCACACACATTCCCATGTGTGCACACACGCACACACACTGATACACACTCCCATATGTGTACACACACACACACACACACACACACACACACACTGATACACACTCCCATGTGTGCACCCATACACACACACCCATACACACACACACACACACACACACACACACACTGATACACACTCCCATGTGTGCACATATACACTTACACACACACACACATTGAGACACATGCATGTGCACACACACACAAGACAAAACTTAAAAATAATACAATAAAACCATAAGAATACAGCATAGAGACATATATTGAGTAGACATACTGGCTGTATTGTTTCTTTTGCTACCAACTTCTTGATGTTTGTGATTTTCCTTTGTAGCTCATTTGAAAATTGAAGTTTCCTTTTTCTTTCTTTCTTTTTTTTTTTTTTTTTTTTTTTTTTTCTTTCTTCTGGATACCAGACTGTGAGCTTACAGATAGGAGAAACACTACGGAAAAAAGTCTACAAACCATCTATGTAAGCAGTACCCCAAAGCTGTGCATTATAGCTCCTCCTCAGGCAGGAGAGGGTTTATTTGGCTTGCTCATCCACATCACAGTCCATCACTGAAGTAAGTCAGGGCAGGTACTCAAGGCAGAGACCTGGAGGCAGGACCTGAAGCAGAGACCACGAAGGAATGGTGCTTTTTTGTCTCTCTTCCAGATTGGTCAGTTTGCCTTCTGATTCACCTAGGACCAGCTGCCCAGAGATTGTACCACCCACAGTGATCTGGGTCTTTCCACATCAATCATCAGTGATGAAAATGCAAGTATTTGCCTATGGGCCATTCTGACGGGAATATTTTCTCCATTGAGGTTCCCTCTTCTTAGATGAGTCTAGCTTGTGTCAAGTTGGCAAAAACTAACTGACACAGCTACAACTTAAGGATGCCCCAGACAAGTCTTACAGGCTATGCCTCTAGGCCTGTTTTCAAGCCCTGTTTCCAATATGGAGCAATCTAAATCAACATAAGATGGCAGTGCCTGGTACCAATGCTTACTGCAAGTTATTCACAATGGCAGTTACAGAATCAGCCTGCGTGCCCATCAACAAATGGATGGGTAAATAGAAATGTAGCATGTATACCCTATGGAGATTTTATTAAGCATAAAAAGAAAAAATTGCTATTTTTTTAAAAAAAGGAAAATGGATAGGACTGATGATCATCATATTAGGCAAAGTAGGGCAATACAGATTCAGATAAATATCTCATTTTCTCACATATGTGCAGTCAACTTTCTGAAAGGGCATGTAAGTAAAAGGGGAGGGGGTGGAGAAAAGGAAAGGACCAGTATGGAATAAGGGAGGTGAATAGATTTAAGACTGTTTTATATGTGAGTGAAAATGTCCCAATGAATTCTGTTGTTTTCTGCAAACAAGACCTGCTGAGAAAAACATCTTGGTTCTGTTGTTTATTAGCTATGCTATCCAAGGCAAGTAACTTGTTTGAAACTCAGTTTTCTCATCTGTGAAATGAGCAATATGATAGCCCACCCATCTGGGTTTCAATGAGGATCAGATATAGAATGACTGTTGGGTTGTAGGCACCTTACTTCCTCTTCTCTCTCCCTCTCCACTATAAACCTACCCCCTCGCCATGCCACTCTAAACTCAGGCTCCAGAAACCCGAGTGTCGGAATACTTCAGGAAGAAACAGATAACTTGTGGCTGTCCATCTCTTACTAGGATAGATGGACTCAGACAGAGACTTACATTTCCTCTGAGCTCTGTTATTGTTAGGCACATACACTGGATAAAGTAAGCCCTGTGCAATGAATTTAATACATAGCAGGAAGTAGGACAAATGTCACTGATCTTACCGAATGTATACAAAGCGGGACAGTGGATCCAATTAGATCCTATGGTGATTTACAATCTTTTTGTCTCACTAGTTAGGTTTCACTAGAATGGACATTCTTTTGCCTGGGGACAGGGAAGCCAGGTCCTCACTGAAGCATCAGATGATCAGTCCTTAGGAAAGTGCCTCAAAACAGGTTCTTCTTGCAGGCCCAGGAACCAGAGAAGTAAAAAGCAAAGGGGGGGGGGTGGATTAAGAATGCAATTTGGTCACTGGACCTCCTAGAGGAGGGTGACTCCATAGGAAGACAAGTAGTCTCAACTAACCCAGACCCCTGAGATCTCTCAGACACTTAGCCACCAACTAGGCAGCATACATTAGCTAGTACAAGGACCCTGACACATACAGCAGGGGACTACCTGATCTGGCCTCAGTGAGAGTAGACAGGCCTAACCTGAGAGAGGCTTGACGTCCCAGGGAGTGGGGGGACCAGGAGAGGGTGGGGTGGGGGTGAGGTAAGGTTGGGAGGGGGTTGGAACATCCTCTTGGAGACAGAAGAGAGGAGGAATGGGATGAGGAACTGTGGAAGGGCAGACCAGAAGGAGGGTAATGACTGGACTATAAAAAAAATAAAAGTAGTAAAGATATATATATATAATGAATGCAATTTGGGATCATTTTGAGGAGGGTTAAATCTGTGGGGATGTGGGAGTTTTCTCACAGCTACTTGGTTGGTCCCTACAGCCTTTCCTCTGATGCAGGTAGCATTAAAACCTATCCACAGTGCAGGGGAGTATCATCCTTTTAAATGATTGCTGTATGTTGCTGGTTTCTTGACTAAGTATCCTAGATTATATATATATATATATATACATCTCAGTAGGTAGTACAATTCTCAAGAGAATTTAGGAAAACAGAAGATATTATAGAATGTTCTGGTTTGTGGCTTGAAAATGATACATTATAATTCTTGCCACCAAAAATTCAAAGAATTGTTCTGGTGGACTTTTGTTTTTGGTGTTCTGTTTTATTCCATTGATTTCAGTGTCTATTTTTTTTTTTTTTGTGCTGTCTTTGTTACTGTAGGTCTTTAGTATAACTTGAAGGCTATGGTCTTATCTGGACCATTATTCTTTTGCTCAGGATTGTTTTGGCTGCCTGAGATCTTTTGTGCTTCTATGTGAATTTATAATATATTTTTCTATTTCCATGAAAAGAATTTAAATGGGAATTGGAATTTAAATGGGAATTGTATTATTTTGAGCAAGGTAGTCATTTTCACTATATTAATTCTTATAATCCATCTTCTAGTGTCTTCTTTAATTCCTTTTTGTTCAGTGCTTAAAAGTTTTCATTGTGGAGGTCTTTTGCTTCCCAATTGTGTTTATTTGAAGTTGTTTTAAGAAGATAATTGTGAGAGTGGTTCTTTTATTTTGTCCTCACTGTGTTATCAGTATGGTTGAAGGCTACTGAATATTATTGTATCTTGCTACTCTGAGGAGCATACTCTCTCAATTCTCAGAGAGTTCTCGTGGAATCTTTGAGATCTCTTACAAATAAAATCATATCATCTGCAAATAGGAGTACTTTGACTTTTTTCTTTCTTATTTATATCCACTTTGTTTCTTTCTCTTGTCTGATTTTTCTACCCAAGACTGAAAACATTAAATTAAATAAGGATGAAAATACCGAGAAGAGAGGTGTCCACTCTGCCCGGGAGGGCTTTGCTGGGGCATCTGCGGCAGCCATCTTTGTTCCCGGATCCTGCCAAGACTAGTCTGCTCAGGTGAGACTGTGGACTACAGAAGCTAACAGCTTCTGGGATAGGCGGGAGCCACAGAGCTTCTGTGGCAGACCCCGTTTTGGGCTCCAGACATCAGGGCACCTTCCCTGCCAAAGGAAAGGTATCCACCCCACCAGGGAGGGCTTTGCTGGAGCACCTGAGGAAGCCATCTTCATTCCAGATCCTGCCAAGACTAGTCTGCACAGGTGAGAGTGTGGACGACAAAAGCTACCAGCTTCTGGGACAGGCCCTGTTTCAGGCCTTCATCTTCTGCCAGGAGGCAAGTCCGAACAACAGATATCTGTGCACCTTCTCTGAAAGAGGAGAGCTTGCCTTCAGAGAGTGCTCTAACCACTGAAACTCAGGAAAGAGCTAGTCTCCCAGGTATGCTGGTAGAGGCTAACAGAATCACGAAAGGAACAAGCTCTAACCAGAGACAACTATAACAACTCACTCCAGAGATTACCAGATGGCAAAAGGCAGACATAAGAATCTTACTAACAGAAACCAAGACCACTCACCATCATCAGAACCCAGCACTCCCACCTCAGCCAGTCCTGGGTACCCCAAAACACCCAAAAAGCTAGACTCGGATTTAAAGGCATATCTCATGATGATGGTAGAGGACATCAAGAAGGACTTTAATAACTTACTTAAAGAAATACAGGAGAACACTGCTAAAGAGTTACAAGTCCTTAAAGAAGAAGAGGAAAACACATCCAAACAGGTGATGGGATACAATTTGGGAAACACATGAAGCTCGGGAAGAATGAAGACCAAGGTGTGGATACTTTGCCCCTTCTTGGAATTGGGTGCAAGGCACCCATGGAAGGAGCTACAGAGACAGAGTTTGGAGCTGAGACAAAAGGATGGACCATCTAGAGACTGCCATACCCGGGAATCCATCCCATAATCAGCCTCCAAATGCTGACACCATTGCATACACTAGCAAGATTTTGCTGAAAGGACCCTAATATAGCTGTCTCTTGTGAGACTATGCCGGGGCCTAGCAAACACAGAAGTGGATGCTCACAGTCAACTATTGGATGGATCACAGGGCCCCCAATGGAGGAGCTAGAGAAAGTAACCAAGGAGCTAAAGAGATCTGCAGCCCTATAGGTGGAACAACAATATGAACTAACCAGTACCCCCTAACCCTCCCAGCACTCATGTCTCTAGCTGCATATGTATCAGAAGATGGTCTGGTAGGCCATCAGTGGAAAGAGAGGCCCATTGTTCATGCAGACCTTATATGCCTCAGTAAAGGAGAATGCCAGGGCCAAGAGGTGGGAGTGGGTGGGTGGGGGAGTGGGTATGGGAGGGTGCGGGGGACTTTTGGGATAGCATTGGAAATGTAAATGAAATAAATACACAATAATAATAATATAAAGAAAGAAAATTCCTTTGTTTTCTTCCTGATTTTAATGGAAATGCTTTGAGTTTTCCCCCTGCTCACAACAGGTTTTATTCTTTTGAGATATGGTCCTTTTGATAAGTCTATTTCATCAGTGATGTTAACTTTGTCAATTTTTGTTAGACTAACCTGTATATCGATAAAAGTGGGATATTAAATTCACCACTATTGTTGCTATAGATTAACTGTGACATTACATTTATAAGTATTTGTTTGAGTTCACCCTCATTGTAGTTAGCTTTAGATGTCAACATGACACAGCCTAGACACATGTAAGAATAGAATCTTAATTGAAGTATTGCTTATGTGAAAATAACCTGAGAACATCTCTGTGTGAGATAAGTTTGATTGTTAATTGATATAGGAGTGCCCACTGTGGGCAGCACTCTTCTCTGGGAAGGTAGTTGTCTTAGGATTACTGTTGCTGTGATGAAACACTTTGATAAAAGCAACTTGGGAAGGAAAGAGTTTATTTGGCTTTTGCTTCCACATTACTGTTTATCAGTGAAGGAAGTCATGACAGGAACTCAAACAGGGGAGGAACTTGGAGGCAGGAGCTGATGCAGGGGTCATAGAAGAGTGCTGCTTACTGGCTTGCTTCTCCTGACTTGCTTAGCCTGCTTTCTTATAGAATTCAGTACCATTTTCCTAGGAATGGCACCACCCACAATGAGCTGGGCCCTCCCCATCAATCACTAATTAAGAAAATGCCCTATAGGAATTCCTGTACCCCATCTTATAGAGGAATTTTCTCAATTAAAGCTCCCTCCTCTTAGATGACTATAGCTTGTTTCAAGTTGACATAAAACTAGCCAGCCCAGTGATCCTGAGCTATATAAGAAAGATTAACCAAGCAAGAGTTTGGGAGTGAGCTAGTAATCACAGTTGCTCAATAGTTTCTGCCTCAGGGTTCTACCTGAGCTCCTACCCTGACTTCCCTCAGTGATGGAGAGTAACCTGGAAATATAAATTGAATAAATAATTTCTATTCTAAGTTGTTTTTTATCAGAGTGTTATTACAGCATCAGAAGGGAAACTAGAGCAACTCAATTTTTAGCACATATATGCTTAGATTTGTGATGTCTAATTGATGATTCCTTCATTTAATAAGGATGAAGTGAGCTTTATCTCTTTGGATAGTGTTAGTTTGAAATCTTATTTTGTCAGATGTAAGATAGTGGCATCTACTTATGGTTCCAAATTGCCCCTGTACCAATTTCCCTAGATTTGGTAAGTTTCCAGTTGTGGTTTTACTGAAGATAATTTCTATGTCTTTAGCATGAACTTTTTTCCATATATATATATATATATATATATATTTGATATTTTAAAAATAGTGTCTGGTAGCTCTCTAGTCTTTGATGTGTAATGTCTTACCAATTGTCTTTTAAAGAATCTGTCTGAGATCTTCAATTCATTGACTTTGTCACCAAGGACACATATTCTGGCTCCCCTTAGTCCTCTATACTGGTGAGGCTTTTCATGGAATTTTTTATTTGACTTCTTGAATTGTTCATTTCCAGTATTTCAGATTGATTTTTTTCAGTACTTCTGTCTCTTTATTGAATTCCACTTTCATACCCTGGGTTGACTTTTGTATTTAATTAAACCATTTTCTTGGAATTCATTCAGAAGTTTCTGTCTTCTTTGAATTCTTTGAATGTACTTGTTGCTCTGAATTCTTTATCTAGAATTTCATTGTAATTCATTTTTGTTGGAGGCCATTATTTCAGGATTCTTGACTTTTGAAGGACTTTTACCTTGATTTTTTTTTTAATGTTTCTTATGTTTTTGCATTTGGATCTCGGGTGATATGGTTGGTTGAGTCTTTTTAAAAATCCACCCTTATTCTTGCCAAGTGCTTGCAGTCATTGTTCACAAGGGATTAGGTTGCAGATTGATGTATTTTTTTTTCCCTCTGCTAGATTAGTGCTATGGGCACTACATTCAATGACCAGGACTTCCTTAAGGGTAGAACACTGCCTGCCAAAACAGTCCTATCAAGGGGTTAGGTCGTACCAGTATGAAAACACAGCCATTTAATCCTAGAGCACTGATAATCATGCTTGCATTAATATATTAGTTACTGTGTGATTCAAAGGCGGGAGAACAGAGTAACACTACTGCTGAGCATTGGGCTGAGAAGTAAAGAGAAGAACCGGAAACAGAAGGAGGGCTGGTGGGGACAAAGGTACTGGGGATGAAAGAATATGGTTGGTCAGATAAGTTAGAATAAAAAAGGTAGTTCTAGCTATGGCATAAATACTCTGCAAAGTACAGTGGTACATGCTTTCAGAAAATGAAATAAGAAGAAAAGAAAAATAAATTAAAAAAACTTCAGGGAATGGAAGAGGAAATATGAAGTAGAAACAGAAAACAAGACAGGAGCAGGACAGGATGGTCTGATAAACTGACATTAGGTATTAAAATGTAGGAGAAATAATTGGAAACATGAGAGGGCTGGGTGGGGTGTAGGTATAGAGTAAGAACACAGTCTAGCCAGTCTGTTGATGTCAGTCATGAAAACCTTTGTGTTCCTTACCAGGCTCCTGGAAACCCACCACACCTCTGGGTTGTGACATAGATGCTGTGCATACCTTGAGGCATTTCTTCAGCAGCATGACTGCAAATGTTGTGTTGTTCTTGCCTCTGGAGATTCTATGGGATTGTGGTACTTGCCTGGTTATTGGGCAGGGCCTCCATAGCTCAATTTACAGATGATGTCACACCTCTGGACATTCTTTCTGGACTGTGGATGCTGGCCCTGCCCTTCTGCTATCCTTCCTGATGCTATGGCATATGACTTGGAAACCATGTCTAAATTCTCCTGGCAACTCCAACTTTGAACAAATTTCCACTTCGCTGAATACTGAGAGGTTCTGATGAAACTTATTCTGCAATCAAGCTGGAGTCTGCTGGCCAAGTGTGGTGGTTTGGATAAGAATGGCCCTGATACATCTAAAAGTTTGAATATTTGATCCCCAGTTGATGGAACTGTTTGGGAAGAATTAGGAGATGTGTCCTTGTTGGAAGTGCTATGTCGCTGGAGGTGGTCTTTGAGGTTTCAAAATCTCACACCTTTCCTAGGAAGCTCTCTCACTCTCTGTCTTGTGTCTGTGGATTATATGTAAGCTCACAGTTACTACTCTAGCACCCTACCTGCCTACTGTCACACTGCCTGCCATCATTATCATGTACTCCAACCCTCTGGAACAATGAGCCCCTAAATTAAATGATTTATTTTTTAAGATGCCTTGGTTGTGTTGTGTCACCACAGCAGTAGAATAGTAACTAACATACCAGATTATAGGATAAAGTTTATTAGCTGTACCATTGATTTCCTAAGTGGTTCACAAAATGTCTTGAGAAGCTGAGTCATAGACTCTGTTGGTGTCTTCTTAAGATGGAGTCCTGAAGCTGTTCTGGTCTTTTAAAGATGATATAGTACTTGGTTGAGTGCTGGGTGCTGGGTGTTGGGTACTGGGTGCTGGGTGCTGGGTGCTGGATGCTGGATGCTGAGTGCTGAGTGCTAAGAAGAAATTGGCTTTTCATCTTTCTCTCAGTATTGTTCTCACACTTTTTTCTTTGGGACCTCCTTAATTTTCTGCTCTTTAAAATCCATTACTAAGGTTGTAAAGCAAAGTTTCTGGGCCTCTTTGATTTAGTTGTGGCTCTTGTCATTTGCTGCTGGGTGTCCCTTCACTGTGAATGGAGAGCTCTCTAGCCCAGGCTGGTCTCTCTGAGACAGACTCTGGAGTTTCTCTTCTGCTTTGTGAGGTTTCCTGTTTTTATTATTATTAGAGCCAGAGGCATTTGGGCATCACCCATGTCTTCTGACAGCTGGTATCTGACTTTTGCAAGCTATTCTCTGGAGAGTCTAATGGACCATGACTCTCAGTCATAGTCATTTGTCTCTTGGTCTTCTTTAAGATTCTGGATCATGAATAAAAGCCTCTATACAGGTGTCTCCAACATACATTTGGAGCTAGTCATTTATTCACAGGGCTATGGAAGAGTCCTAATAGGCTTAGTGTGTGTTTTAGTCAGCTTTCTTTAACTGTAACAAAATATTTGATGACAAATTTATAAAGAGGAAAGTGACTGAAGGATGGCTTAGTGGGTAAAAAGTGCTTGCTATGCAAGCATGAGGTTTGAATCCTCAGGGCCCATGTAGATCTGGCCATGGTAGTATGAGTATGAGTCTATTCAGTGCTCCTATGGTGAGATAGGAAGTTCTTTGGACTGTGGAGACTCAAAAGTCAGATATCCTATTATCTGTAGTGGCAAACAACAAAGAAAGACTAAGGCTAGCTCCATTAAATGGCTTCCTATGACTCGTCAGTTTCATCCACTTAGACATTCATTCAACACAAATTTTCTTTTTTTTTTCCTTTTCCATTTTTTATTAGGTATTTAGCTCATTTACATTTCCAATGCTATACCAAAAGTCCCCCATACCCACCCACCCCCACTCCCCTACCAACCCACTCCCCCTTTTTGGCCCTGGCGTTCCCCTGTACTGAGGCATATAAAGTTTGCGTGTCCAATGGGCCTCTCTTTCCAGTGATGGCCGACTAGGCCATCTTTTGATACATATGCAGCTAGAGTCAAGAGCTCCGGGGTACTGGTTAGTTCATAATGTTGTTCCACCTATAGGGTTGCAGTTCCCTTTAGCTCCTTGGGTACTTTCTCTAGCTCCTCCATTGGGAGCCCTGTGATCCATCCATTAGCTGACTGTGAGCATCCACTTCTGTGTTTGCTAGGCCCCGGCATGGTCTCACAAGAGACAGCTACATCTGGGTCCTTTCGATAAAATCTTGCTAGTGTATGCAATGGTGTCAGCGTTTGGATGCTGATTATGGGGTGGATCCCTGGATATGGCAGTCTCTACATGGTCCATCCTTTCATCTCAGCTCCAAACTTTGTCTCTGTAACTCCTTCCAAGGGTGTTTTGTTCCCACTTCTAAGGAGGGGCATAGTGTCCACACTTCAGTCTTCATTTTTCTTGAGTTTCATGTGTTTAGGAAATTGTATCTTATATCTTGGGTATCCTAGGTTTTGGGCTAATATCCACTTATCAGTGAGTACATATTGCAACACAAATTTTCTAATCCTCTACTGTGGGTCATGCATTATGCCAAAGTAAGAAGGAAACAGCTTCTATGTGTTACCATAAGGAGGAATATGCCTCTGAGAGGAGATAGGGCATTGTCTCCACTCTTAAGAATTAATCTTGTTGGCTGATCAATCACTTGGCCTCCTCCTCATGATGGTTGGTTTATATTAAGCTGTGCTAAAAAGAGGGTATGGTGGTTGTTTTGAGTAAGAATGTATCTTATAGGATTATATATTTGAATGCTTAGTCGGCAGAGAATAGTGCTGTTTGAAAGGATTAGAAGGATTGTTGGAGGAAGTATATATCTGGCGCGGAGTGGGGGGTCTTTGAGGTTTCAAAAGCCCATGATAAGCCCCCAGCCCCCAGTATCTCTTTTTCTCCCTCTCCCTCTCCTCCTCCTCCCTCTCTGGAAGCAAACAGGACATAAAGTTCTCAGCTTTGGCTCCAGCACCCGTCTGCCTGCCTGCCTGCCTGCCTGCCTGCCTGCCACCATGCTTCCTGCCAGGATGATAATGGATTAAACCTGAAACTGTAAGCAAACCTCCAATTAAATGCTGTCTCTTATAACAGTTGCCTTGGTCATGGTGTTTCTTCTCAGCAGTTGATCTATAAGCGAATCTGCTTTCTGGTGGGAAAGTGTAACTTGTTTCTTTCTACCTCTTTTCAAAGCTGGTATCTTGGGCTACATTGTTTCTCTAAAGCTTGCCTTTTGCCCATGTGGCTGGTCTCCAGGCTGACTTATCACAAATGGAATACCTTTTTCCTTTTTTCATCTCTGTCCATCTCCAGGCAGCTGCTAATACTTGTAGCTTGCTGTTCTGGAGCTTTTATTTTAAACTTGAAAAAAAAATTGTTCTTGAGTCTTCATTTGTATCTGCTCTTACATCTTTTTTTTTAAGGGTTTATTTATTTATTTTATGTATAAAGTACACTGAAGCTGTACTGATGGTTGTGAGCCATCATGTGGTTGCTGGGAATTGAACTCAGGACCTCTGCTAGCTCTGGCCCTGCTCGCTCCAGCCTAAAGATTTATTTATTATTATATATACGTATTATGTAGCTGTGTTCAGACACACCACAAGAGGTCATCAAAACCCATTACAGATAGCTGTGAGTCACCATGTGGTTGCTGGGATTTGAACTCAGGACCTTCGGAAGAGCAATCAGTGCTCTTAGCTGCTGAGCCATCTCTCTAGTCCCTGCTCTTACATATTTTACTTTTGAACTAGACTAATAGCCCCATGAAGAGACCTCAATTTCCTTAATAACATGTAACAACCCCACTGAAACATTTCAAGATATTTAGTAATGTGAGTGCTTTTGTGTGTGTGTGTGTGTGTGTGTGTGTGTGTGTGTGTGCGTGTGTGTGTGTGTTTTCAGAATTAGGGATTTGGGTATGAGTTGTTTTTTCTTGGAAAATGCTGATGCTCATGGAACACTGAAGGGTGATGATAAACAGAGCCCCATGTCATTAAGGCTCTGGTATGGAGGACATAAAAACTCATATAGAAGAAATGGTCTTGCATGAGGCCAGCGTCCACAGGTAAAACTATTCAGTGATCAGACCTGATGTGAAATTACCAGTCAACAGGACAATAGTGAGACCCTAGAGGTCAGCCTTGAACCTCTTTGATTTCTGAGCAGGCACAGGGCTTAAAGACAAACAGGACTTCCTGATGGTGCTTGGAAAGACAGGAGCTGCAGAGGGTGGCAGCCTTGCCAGACAAAAAGCATCTCAGTGGTTGTCAATATGGGGATTGCCCTGAGAAGGTGAGAGGAGAGCAGGGACTTGTGATCTGGGGAAAAACAGATCAAAGATCTAAGCTGCCTGGATCATAGATGCCCGAAAGATCCTGCACTTCTTTCAAAGGTTTATATGACCAGCGTGGAGTCCTCGCACTTCCTAGGAGCTAAGCAAGGACAATGGCCTCTGGGGTAGCGTGAGGAAGGGTACCCTGGGGTAGAGGGCAAGTCCAGGGAAGCACAAATCCTGTGTGACTCCTGATAGATATTCTATCCTGTCTGCAGCAAGAGCAGCCTCCTTGGGGGCTCGTTTTGATGTTAATGAGATCAAGAAAGTGGGGAAAATTGTTTTCTTCTGAAAATTCCATTTCATCCTTCCTTGCTCTCTGGGCATACCTCTCTGATTTAGATACACTATGTTTAATTAAAACAGTGTTTTTCTCCCCTCCCCTGCTCTTCCCACCTCCCTCTCTTCTCAGCTAGCTGTTCTTATGAACAAACTGGTTCCTCTAGCAGTTTAGGCGTTTTTTATTCATTGCTACACGGGGCAAGGGAGAGCTTTTGCTGAAAACCTAGTGGTTGTACCTGATCATGGATTAGACACACACTCATCTCACCTTGGTAAAACTTTGGGTACAGGTCTTAGAAATGTGGATTGCACAGAACACACCAGTGATAGGGGAGAATTTCCCAAATAGGGAGAAGTTTTTCCCTCTTTGGGGTACTAACCCCATTATACAGAGATTTAAGACAGGTGTCCTCTCAGCATCTACCTAGTCTTTGCTTTTAAATGGGATCGACTTGACAAAATGTAAACGATAGAATTTTGTAGGATCATGGACAAAAAATAGATACTCTTCCTGTGCCAGTTTCTCTGTGAGCAATTGAACATAACCAGTGGGATTTTTATTGGAGCTTTAAAAAAAGATTTTTCACATGAAGGAATCACAACTCAGGGAAGCTGATATTCTTGTGTAAGATCATGGGACTGGTAATGGCAAAAGTGAAACTTGAATTCAGAAGCTTTCAACCCCATTTTTTCACACTTCCCACTATATCCAGAAAGGGCCTCTAGCTGAACAAATGGATTTCCCTTGAAGCTGCCAGCTATCTTCTGAGGTGATAGGAGAGAAAATGCTGTCTGTGAGATCGTTGGTATCAGGAACACTCATATCTTTATGGAAAGTGTGTTGGGAGCAATTCCATTTACAACTAGCAGATGAGAGGTCTCTTATTTGCCTTGATTTCTTTAATAGGTAATCCTGATTGTTGACTTGGTTAGACTGAGAAGTATCTAGGAGAACCTAACACATTTATGTAAAGGCATTTCTAGATAGAATTAATTAAGAGGAATGCCTACCTTGAATGTGGGTACATCTGAAATAATCCTCATGAGAAAGATACACTCCTCCATGCTAACAAATAGTATAAGAGTCCTTTAATTTTTTTTGCCTGGTGACCAAGAGTGGGCTAATGCCTCAGAAAGTCTATTGGTATTGAAGTTCAGGGATACAGAATTTTAAAAGGCAAATTAAATCAATGTTAGATGAGGGTCAGAGTAATCTTGCAACATTTGTTTAGGCCTAACATAGTAGTTACTTCATATACAACATGGCAATTAATTTTATCTATACCTTCTTCAGCTGTTTTAGTTTAGTTTGCATAAGCGTTATTATCTCTTTAATACATCTGGACCATGGTCATAGTCATGGAAATCTCATATGTACTATCAAGGCAGATGTGGCTGATGGGGGTATAGAGGGCTGAGAAATGTATAAGCAGGCACAAAATGGAGATAGGATAAGATGGCATTACTTTAGCCCAACATTCTTTCTCTGTATCCTGGCTGCTGTCCTTGATGCTGTGGACTAAAACATTCACCACCATAAGAACAATTAACCCCTTGTATTGTTTGTTTAATTGTCTTTTCACAGGAGCAGAAAGTTTAACACAAAAGGTTGATATCAGAGAAGTGGTATCACTACCCTGAGACTGCAAGGGGTTAGCAGTCTTTCAAACTGGTTTGTGGGAAGACCTTGGAAAACTTTGGAGAATCAGGCAAGAGGAAATTTAGACAGTTTAAACAAAAGGTAACAGGCAATTCTGGTGGGATCTCTAGTGGGATCTCTGGTGGAATGCTGATAGGAATATGAACATTGAATTCTGCGTAAATTTTCAAATAGGGATGATGCGTGTATAGTAACTAGAGCAGAGGCCCCGAAAGTTACATCTGTTAAAGAACTTGTCTATATTTTGTCTGTGTCCTGAGACCTTGCATGAGATTTAATTTAAAAGTGACCACTTAGCTAATATGTTGGGAATAAATTTTAAGGCATCCCAGCTTCAGGCCGTGGTGTATCTATTGCTAGGTCCTTTTAGTTAGATTAATGAATGGTAAAATTGGTTATGAAAAGCAGAACAGAAGAGTTTGAGAAACCTATAGTTTGGTCCAGACATAAGCACATTTAAACTAGGGAGTCGGAGAAAATGTGGCTACTGATAAGATTCAGATCCTTAGAAAGAGCCAAATACTTTGAATCAGAACAGTGAAGCAGGTGCCTTGAGGGTATCTCAGGAATCAGCCATGCCCCAGACACAGTAGGCTCAAAGGTGTGATGGTTTTTAATTCAGCTGGATGACTTTGCCGTTAGGAGACTTTGCCTTGGGGTACCCTGCTACCTATGGCATCCAGAGAAGTCTGCCCCTGAGCTCAGCCACCTAGGAATCGCTGTGTGAATATCCCCTCCTCTGCATGCACTCACCAGGATGATGCTTTTTTTCCACAAAAGCCTGCAAGCAGACCACGTCTGCATGTATGTATGCCAAACAGGTGTGGGTGTCTTTGGAAGCCAGAGAGGGCATTGGATCCCTAGAGTTAGAGTTACAGGCAATTGTGAACTGACCAAAGTGGGTGCTGGGAACCAAACTCAGGTCCTCTGGAAGAGTTAAAAGCTCTTAACTGCAGAGCTAACTCTGTTGCTTTGGTAGTTTAATTTTTAAATTATATACCATGCAATCTGCAGCGTTTCCTCTTTGGTTATCATCTACCCTGATTTAGACCAGACTTACTACATGCATATGTTCCACAGTCACGTGTGCTTCTGGCAAACTTGGAGGAGCCAGAGCTCTGGGTATTGGCCGTTTGGAAAGCATAGTAACTGGTTCACTTGTAGGCTCCTTCCCCTGGACTAGAGTTTTCTGGTTTTGTTTTGCTATAGACAAACATATTCAGGGAGCAAGCAAGTGGAGATTCTCTTTGGCTAGGCATATCCTTTCCTGCTCAGCCTAGATTCTCCATAGAAAGTATCCGAGGATTGGTGTCAACTGTGTGTCATGAGGATGAGCTAGGAGATAGAATCTAGTCTCTGTGGAAAGCATTTCTCAGGACAATTTCATGAAAATGCACTGCAGGCAATTAATTCGGTGTTGCACGGCTGTTTGACATAGTCTAATAGTTCTTGCTGCCAGGTAGGAAAATTTCCAACATTCATCCACAGGAGGGTAACTAAAACCAACCATAATGTAAGAATGTATTTCAAAATTAACTAGAAAAAAAAGGACTTGGAATGGCATTCACAATGATATGACAAATGTGTAAGGAGATGTTTATACATGTGTAAGGCTTGGTCTGGTGCTGCTATGTATTCAAATGCTAAATAGTGGCCTTCAAGATATGGTTGCCCCTGAGCACCAGAAATTCTCATGTATACCAGCTTTTGTTGTGTGAACCTTGTTCCCCAAGTTCGTTGGTCAGTAAAAGGATAAAGGCCATGATTTGGCAATAGATGGAGGTATGTGGGTTTTCAGTTACCTGTCTGGGGGTCACAGGTGGAGACAGGAAAGGACATAAAGGGAGGAGGAGGCTGTCATGAGAGGAGATGGACTATGAACATGTGGCTAGGAGAAACAACAAGTGACAAGGGACATGTGGCTGAGATGTAAATTAGAATAGCTCCAGCACCTGCCATGGTTATGGATCTTAAAGAAAATACCTGAATAGTGTATCTTTTATACGGGCTAGCTAGAATTTATAATTCCATTTTACATATGCTAATTATTCTGGTTTGGTCATTATGTAATATAGCGTAATATCAGATTGTATATAATAAGTACATACACTTTTAAAATGTTAGTCTAAAATAAAAGTGTGATTCATTACATGCAAGTTCAGTACTGGAAACATTGGACCAGGAGAGGTTTAATTCAGTGTTTCTACTTCTCTACTGACCTTGTTCCTCTCTTTCATCCTCCAAGGGCTCCGACCTCAGTCCTATGGAGGGGCTAACTCCACCATACTCTACCCTCAAAGGAAATGATGTTTTCTTTTCACGATTGCTTAGGAAACACAGCATGTAGACAGTGGCCTGCTCTTCTTCCTTTTCCAGGTCCATGTTGAGCTTTATTTAGAACTTTTAGGGAAGCATGCTTTGCTGCTGTAGGAAGTTGGAGGTGATAGAGAGAGAACTGGGTGAAGACAGGGACATTATTATTGGTAGTGAGCCATTCACTCAACTCCCTGACATTTTGTGTCCTTAACCTCGGTCACTGGAGGTACCTGTGAGACTCATGCTTAGATAGAAGCAAAACAGGACGCTTGGTGAGAAGTTTTCCAAATCAGCCCCTGGTACTACTTGAATTTGCATACACTCTGAAAACACTTCCATTTTGGAAAATTTATTTCTTTTTGTCCCAGGCACCTCCTCTCCTCTCTGGGTGCTGAGACTTGGGTCTCACCTCTTAAACACAGGATGCCCGAGACTCATCTCTGCCCCTGATGAGAAGCAGATTTCTGAATTGTTCTGCGTGATGAAACTGAGAGAGTCCCATGAGTCTAAGGGAAGGCAAGCACTGCTGGGCCTTGTGAGTGCTGACGCAATTTAGACAGCACTTGGTGGTATGCTTTTAATATCTGAGGGGTGAGGGGGAAAGATTACCTGGCCATTTTACAGATGATAGTGTCTCAAAGTCGACTTCTTACTTTGGGCTTTGTGTCCATCGCTCCATGAGGAAAGTGATTCTCTAGCTCCAGAAGTATACTTCACTCAAATAAAAAGTTAAGCCCGTAGAGAAAGCAGGTACCGGTGAGACTCAACAGGATGACATGGTCACGTGGTCATGGAACCCTTGTGGTCTTTTCCATGGCCTAAGCTCTGCTTCCTCTTAGGACTTTCCCATCCTCCCTGTTATTCTTCCAGACACATTTCCTTCTCATATCCTCCATCCTCTGGAAGGCTTGATACCTGACATTCACAATACTTGTTCTCATTCACAGTGCATTCTTCAACATCTCTATCGAGTCTTCTACACAACCTCTTTCTTTTTACTCTTTTTAGCCCTAAAATTATGTCTTCTCATCCTGCTTTAATTTTCCTTATAGCACTTATCTAATACATATTGTTATCATTATAACACACGTGTATATTTGTGTGTTGCCTGCTGTTTCTGTTAGTGTGCATGCTCAAATAAAGGAAGTACCTTTTCTTTGTTCATTGCCATTTAGAAGGCAGTGCTGCCTGTTGAAGCATGAGAAAGTAAACTCTGAATGATGAGATTAACACTGCATCCACTTCCGAAGTCCACCTGTTCTTGGTATTATTATTATTAGATGATTCTGGCCTTGACTCAAACATCTGAAGCATGGTCAACACAACATCTCCGATTGGGCAGCCTCAATTGTAAAGATCTTGGCATGGAAGTATAGGACAGTGAGCATGCTTTCAAGTAAGACTTGTCTGGACATTTAAATTCAAACTGTGGACTGCTGTTTTTGTGTGTCAACTTGACACAAACTGGAGTTATCATAGAGAAAGGAGCCTCCCTTGAGGAAATCCCTCCATGAGATCAGCGGTAAGGCATTTTCTCAATTAGTGATCAAGGAGGGAGGGCCCCTTGTGGGTGGTGCCATCCCTGGGCTGGTAATACTGAGTTCTATAAGAAAGCAAGCTGAGCAAGCCAGGGTAAGCAAGCCAGTAATGAACATCCCTCTATGGCCTCTGCATCAGCTTCTGCTCCCTGACCTGCCTGAGTTCCAGTCCTAACTTCTTTCAGTGATGAATAGCAATGTGGAAATGTAAGCTGAATAAACCCTTTCCTCTCCAACTTGCTTCTTGGCCATGATGTTTTGTGCAGTTAGAAACCCTGACTAAGACACCTTGCATATTCTGATTTGGAGATGAAGTGTTTCCAAAGGCCAACATGCTAACGTCCCTTTTTCAGCTTGTAGGAGGTGGTAGGAGCTTTAAGGGGTGGGGTCTACTGGGAGATCACATTATTGGGTGAATGCCTTTGAAGGGGATAACGGAGGCCCAGTCTCTTCTTCCATGTCTATTTTCTGCTCACCATGAATGGAGTAGCTGGGCCCACGAGGGCTTCCCACTAAGACAGTCTCCCTCACTACAGGAGTCAAAGCATGAGAACCCTAGCCTGAAATCACAGTCCACACTAAACCTTTTCTCGCTCTGTTTCAGGTGTTTTATGTTGTTTATTATTGTGTACTTCCCACAGCCACTGAAAGCTGACTGACACACTGTCTCATTCCATGTGTGTTAGCTCATTGGCCTCTATTTTTACCTTGTGGAAAAACAATGCATATGAATGTGATGTAAAGCAGGGTCCATGAATGAGAAAGTCTGTAGCGATGACAGTGTCGAGCAGAGGTGCACCCATATTATTGCTTAGCCTAAATTCTGGATCTCCAGAGTGCCCAGCATGTGTCAGTGTGTACATGTATGTGCATGTGTGTGTGCACCTATGTGTGTGTGTGCGTGCATGCATGTTAATGTGTGAATGCATGCATGCATATGTGTGTGTGTGTGTGTGTGTGTGTGTGTGTGTGTGTGTGTGTATGTGTGTGTGTGATGAGAGTATGCATGTAACAGTACAAGGAACTCAGACTAATCATCAATCCAGACCAAAAGCACCACTTGGCCTGAGACCACATCACCTGTTTCTTTCCTACTACTTTGTAAAATTGTGCGGTGAACTGGTCCAGCTTAGAGGCCGATAGTCAATTTAATATAAGCGCAAGAATAACTGCATTTATGTAAAGCCTTTCTCCAAGGGACTCTCGGCACTCTGCAGCTAATGGACTTATTTATTCTCAGAGCACCTCTGTGAGGCACTTACAGGACAGAGGTGACCAGACTCACACAATAAACAATGTCAGGATCAGCACGAAGCCAGACAGGCCTATAACTCTGAGGCCCTGGATCAGATGGAGTGGGCCCAAGGTCACCCAGCGAGATGGGCAAAGGACAAACATTCCTCCTGCAATGAGATTTCAGCTCCCCGGGGTCTGGCTGTGCAGGCTGTGGATGGTTCTGTGTTTCCCATGTGCACACACCAAGGTACATTTCAAAGAGTACAAAAGATGTTTTTTTAATTTATCTGTAGCCCAGTGAACTCTGGAAACCCTGCCTATCAAAGACCTTAGTGAGCGCTTTACTGGGGTAATTTATAAGGACTTGAACAAATGTACTCTACTGTGACTCTCCAAGAGGGGTCTCCAGTACGCCGAACTTCCCAAGTTCACTTCTCCATTGAAAGTCCCCACCTCAGGGTCCCAGAGGATGAAATCCTGGTCTCTTAACATCTGGCAGCAGAGTTACTTTTATGAAAGAAGATAACTGACTTTAAGACAGGACTATCATTGGCTGCTGAAGCATAAAGCTAGAAAACTTCTACGCAGAGGCAATAGGAGGACTGAACTCGTTTGGTTCCTGAGAGAGGGTTGGAGAAAAGACACATAAGGAGACGGGGCGGACAGCGAGAGGAGAGAGATTGGGAAGGATGGAAAAACGACCGAAGGAAACTCCTGCATGGACATTCAAGAAAGCTTACTTACTAAGGCATATGACGCTGTCGATATGACAACTTAACATATACTATATCGCATATATTTTATATCTCACATATCTTCTTGTCTGTCTGTCTGTCTCTCAGAGCTGAAGAAGAATGCCATTCCCTCTCTGAGCTTCTGTGGACAGGCAACAGACCGTATCACTTGAAGCAGACCGCTTCCCCCAAGCAACAACATCTACTTCTACGTCAGTGTTGAGATGGATAAACTCCATAGGATCTCAGTTGCAGACCAACCTGCCAATGGATGCTCTGTAGATTAGCAGGATTATTGTGCTACTCTTTGATGTGTCATCCTAGGGTCACCATTACTGTCCTATCAGTGTGTCCTGCAGGCACAGAATACACCAAGTAAGATGCAGATCTCATTTGTTAGGAGATTTCCAGATTGAGCATACTTTATTCCTTCCCTATGTCTCTAGACCAGTTACCAGAGCTGTCACAATTCTGGCCACCCTGGTCCAGGCACCTCCAAGGTTTTCATGTGCTTCTTGGGAATTTTACATGACTCAGCAAGTATGATCCTTTCTCATCACTAAATACAGTAGGGTTTTTAGTTTCCTGGAAATACACCTGTGTCTATCAAGAAAACCAAAATTTGATTCAGCATTGCTTCTGTATAACTATCACATTGTGCTCTTAGCTCCCATTTTAAACATGTAGGGAACTAGAGTCCTTATCATGTAACAAATACGTTTTCTCATTTTCTGCAGCCAGTCTGATTATGTGGTATTCCCACCCTGTGGGTGAGAGCTGCCAAATTTTGTGTCATGTTATATGATGATAGCTAGATACATGTTATATGATGATGATAGATCATGTGGTAGTGAGGAAGGGTATTCTGAAAGGCACATGCGAGCAAAGATAGCCGAAGCGATCATGTACCACTTTAAGGAGTTGTCTGGGTGTGCCGCAGTGATAATTAACAGCATCATTCACAGGCATCCTTTTCCTTTTCTTCTTGCACTACGCAGCTTGTTTGTCAAAACCTGCTGATGTGCCGGTGATAGGCGCTATGTAAACATAGGTGGTGATTATAAAATGGGTACCAAGACCCTGCTGCAAACATCCTTGACGGTAATGACAGCCTCATGTACAAACATGACTCACCTTGAACAGCTTTCAAGTGCCAGGTGGAAATGAAGAAGGAGCAAGATGATGAAGTCTTCGGTTACACATTAACTCAGTTTCTGACTTTTCCTAGCTACATTTGTGTCTCTCGATGAAAGTGATCCTATCGGGACCAGAAGCCCAAAGTAGAGTAATTATCTTTAGCCTGTAGACTGGCAAGACACTGGCCTCACAGAACGTGTGGATGGAGACCATAGAGATAAACTGTGGTGTTGATATGAGCTATGCAGGTGCTTTCTCTTCTGCTAGTCACCGGCTTTGGGGACCTGGAGCTAGCTGTTATAAACTTCACCTCTCCCTAATAGAAAATTTTCAAAGTTGACTTAGAGGATTATAGGGGGATAGAACAGGTGTCCTGGTGCCCAGAGAAAGTTCTAACTTAGTAACCTGAACACAAGCTTGCTCTCTTTCAGAGGGTCCTGTATGGAGGGACTGAGATCCAGTCACTCATTCATTGACTACTCTGGGTGTATTCAAGAAGTCTATGTGGCATGTTCTTTGCAGGTTAGCCTCTCATTTTTGTAAGTCATGTTCACTATGACTTTATAAGGTAGGCGCTATTTCAAAGATGAAGAATAAGAGGCATATGTTGAAATGATTGACCCAGGGCTGCAGAGATAGTGTGGGATGGAGGAGGAGCTGGGATTTAATCCAGCTGGTTTTTACCCCAGGGCCTGTACTCCGCCAGTCTTACTCAATACAGACACAAACGGGTGTCCTGGTAAGGAGTCTGGAAGCTGAAAGTCCCTTCTTGGGTGGTTGCAAGGGTCGTGCTGAGAAATATTAGGGTACTGGCCAGCAGTAAAAGAGACAGGAGATTATAGACCTGCTAAAGATGAATGTGTCAGTGTTGAGAGCTGATGGTGGAGGCTTTGAGAGAGAAGACAAAACTAGGCAGCCCAGGAAAGTGCCCTTCTTCTAGAAATATCTGATAGGCCCTGTCTTGGGTTATAGATGTCTTACAGAGTCTGTCACAAATACTCAGCTTTGCCTTAATAGTGGGAAAGCAGCTTCAGTCAACAGCTATGTTCCTTCCAATAAAGCTTTATTAACAGGCATTGATGTTTGAATTCCAAAGAACATTTTGTGGGATACAATGTCATTCTTTTGTTATGCTGGGACGGAACCTGGAATTTTCTTAGAAATGGAAACTGGAAATATTTGCAAACTCTTTTCCATGGAGCTAGCCACGAGACCATGCCTTATATACTTGTATAAACGTGCTTTCATCCCTGGCATGCCTAGGATGGAAGGATTCTACCACGAATCTAAGATTCTTCAGACATGGTCTCGCAGTGTAGCTCAGGCTGGCCTCGAAGGAAGTATAAAGAGACAGGAGGGCTAGATGTGAGCTGTCTTGCTGAGGAAGAAGTGAGTCAAGGGCAGGAGGGAACGAATCCGAGATAATTGGAGACAAGTACGAAGTAGAGGGCAGTGAAGGCCACACAGCATCTTCTTGGGTCAGAGTCCCTACCATGGACTTCTCACTAGGTACTCATGCTGTGCAAGGTACAATACAGACCAACAGGCAGATTCCACCCAGAATGCTGAGACGCTGAGGATTGAACATTTACAAGATTCGTGTTAATAAGCAGCAGCTTTCTCTTCCTCTGGCTCTCCTGTCCACCCCTGGCATGGCGGTAATAAAAACACGTTTACACAAATACAGAGGTCATGGTCACACAGCTGCCCTCATGGTAAAGCATTTCCGAATACTAATAGTTTTCATTTAATGCAAAACCTGGGTTGAAGGGAAGAGCTTAAGGTGACCTGAAATACTACTGTAGATTGGCCAGCTTCATACATAAAAAAGAACAGTGCAGGCTAAGTGACTTGGGTTCTCTCGATCCATGTTGAAGACAGGGGAACAAAGAGCTTCATACCACTGGAAACAAGTCTTATGATACCAATGATATGCTTCGAATCGCACAAATCCTCAAGAAGAACAAGAATGAAGGGTTACTCCTGGACGACCAATATCACCAACCAGCCCTCAACACTGCCCTTAAAAACCTCTCATGAGGCATAGAAAGCAACTGTTTCCTGAGTGTCATCAGGAGGGAAATTTTGAGCAGTAGGTCATTGTCATCGTTGATGAGAGCCAATCATACGCCACATGCTTGGCAACCCCTCTTTGTTACAAGGTAACAAGAGTTTCTTGCTCAATTGAAACTCAGGGGTGGGTTACAAGTGTTACAAGTTACAGGTGTTACAAGTGTACAAGTTACAAGTGTTACAAGTTACAGGTGTTACAAGGTAACAAGAGTTTCTTGCTCAATTGAAACTCAGGGGTAGGCATGGACAGAACATCAACAGCTGAGTTGATGTTTTCTATTGTGTTAACAAGGTACTTGAGGTTGGTTGACTTGTAAACAAAAGAGTCGTGTTTAGGTCACCGATCTGAAAGTCCAGGGACCTGGCGCTGGCATTGCTTGGTTTCCAGTGAAGTCCTTCAGGACATCACATAGTAGGGATGTGTGTGATTGGCAGGGCAGGAGATGATTTTCTGCACACTACTCCTGTAGTTGCCAACCCAGATCTAACACTTCAAGACCTAATCCAGCCAGCCAGAGAGACATTAATTCATCTGTGAGGATAATGTTACAATCACCTTTCACTAGGACTCCCAATTAAAAATCCCACCATCGATCAATGTCACTGCACAGGGACCAACCCAGCATGTGAAATTTTCATGGAGACACATCTACCCAAACCACAGCAGGATCTCAGACAACCTCCAGACCAGTAGTTCTCAACCTGTGGGTCTAGACCCCCCTTGGGATCTAAGGACCCTTTCATAGATTCGCATATCAGGTATCTTGCGTACCAGATATTTACATTATGATTCAAAACAGTAGCAGAATTACAGTTATAAAGTAGCAATGCAAATAGTATTATGATTGGGGGGGGCGTTGCCACAACATGAGGGCCTGTGTTATAGAATTCCAGCATTGGGAAGGTTGAGAACCCCTGTAGATGCGCTCTCTCAAGTCTTCTATCCTTTTGATGTTAGTAGAATAGCATGCACTTCAATGTGCAAGTCGTAAGGGGGCGCTCATAACAAACTGCTCCCAGAGTATGGCCCAAGGCACCTTGGGAAGACTGATGTTTATCTTATAAAGTGGGGAGCTGAAGCCCCAAGAGGCTAAGTGGCTTTCTGAAGAGCACAGTGCTAGCTCTAGAGGCGGGGACTTCTAGGTCTGCTTTCATTTTTTTTCTCTAAAGCAGTCTGCTGTTAGTACGCTCTAGAGATGGGTATGAAAAGTGCCCTACCATGCCAAAGCCCTTGACCTCTACCACTGCCAGTTTGAAATGGAGCTAAGCAAGGGGCATTTCACAACTGGGATTTGGTCTCTGCTGTCTCTTAAGCAGCTCTGTGACTGTGAGCAATTAACCACAATTAACAATTGAACCACCCCCTCCCTTAGTGTTCTGCCTGGCTTATGTTGCTGTGATGAAACTGACCAAAATCAGCTCAGGGAGGAAACGGTTTATTTTAGTGGTTATACTTCCAGGGCACAGCTCAGCATGGAGGGGAGTCAGGCAGGGAAACATGGAGCAGTGCTCCTTAGGGCCTTGTTGCCTCTGGCTTGCTCTATAGCCCAGGCTCACCCACTTAAGGGTATAACTGTCCAGTTAGCAATCAACAAGAATACCTCACAACGTTCCCACAGGCCAATTTGTTTGAAGCAACCCCTCAACTAAGGTGACTCTAGCTTGTGCCAGTTTGCGACAATAAAAAACTAACGGTCTCATGTGGAAAACAATGCCACCTGGCTTGTTAATATGGATCTCCTCACAAAAGTAAGGGGAAGTGTTTTGTGAACAGCTTTGGTAGAGATTGAAGATGTGGTGTTGAAGGTGTTCGCAGGCCACCCTCAGAGGTTAGGGACAACAGTGTCCTTGTGGGAGTTCTAGTCTTCTGCTAGACACCTGGCAGACGAGGAGGCCTTGCCTTCCACCTTTTGTTCCTGGGCAGCATCCAAGAGTTATGGGCATTCGGTTCCCCCCAAGAATGAAACATTATCGCCATCCTTGAAGGATGAGGTGTCCCGAATGGCACGGGACTGAGCAGTGCTTTTTCTCCGTCTTTCTGCCGGAATTTAAGAGGCCCCCAGAGCAGCTGGGTTTATTAGGACCCATAAGAGCTGTGCTATAACCGGGACACGGGCAGCCGTAAACCTGTACCTTGAAGTTTGCAACAAATCCTGAAGTGGGGAACTAGGACGAGCTCTTGTCTCTGTCAGCAGAAAAAAATAAAATAAAATAAAATAAAATAAAGGGAGAAATGCAACTCCAGCAGAAAACAGACCTGAGAAGGGAAGGCAGAAAGAGTGAGAGAGAGAGCGAGCGAGCGCGGCTGCAAAAGCAATGCCAGCAATGAGGCTAAAAGCAACCATCAGGACATAAAAAGCAGGCAGCCTGTGGGAACCTCCCTGAATAAGCCCCAGGGAAATGCGCCTGCACAGTAAAATCAGCCTGGCTCACGGGTGTGTGTGTGTGTGTGTGTGTGTGTGTGTGTGTGTGTGGCTGCGGGGGAGGAGTAATTAGAAATAAACACACACGCGCACACATGCACACGCACACATATACACACATGTGCACAGACAGAGGAACAGATAATCTGGGTGGAGGATGGCAAATTGTGGATAAAGAATAAAAGACAGCCAAGGGCCTTCTCTGAAGTCATCGTGGACAGCAGCCTCTTGGAAAAGGGTGGGCGTCTTTGCATCTGTCCTGTGATGGCTTCTTAGATGCTCTACCTGATTTTTCCCTGAATACCCACGACTACTTTAAGACTGAACAAAGACCAGGAACTTTACTGTCTTTATAAAAGAGCAGAGCAAGAGGTGAGGACAATGGGCTTTGGTGGCAGCTCACACTTGGTGCTTACTGCGCAGGCGCCTCCCCCCCCACCCTCCCAAGGGTCGTTGGCCAGTGCCTTCCTCCTTGGACAAAGAAGAACCTTCCTGGGGACCCCAGGAAGTTCATGTTTGTCCCCTAGCCCACACTCCTTGCATGGCAAGTCCCATTACTTGATAACACAGTCTCCTCACGATCAGAACCCCGAACATAAATCAGACGATGATTGATCCTCTTCTCTCAGGCATTTTATTGGGGGGTGGCACTTGAAACACGATGCTTAAGGTTGTTGGGGCCTTTGGGCAAAGTGATTTTCCTAATGCAGGGACTATGAAATTCAAAGACTTCCTGCCACTCCGTTCTTTCCTGGAACATGGACAGGATACCTGGAGCTGCAAGGGCCACCTGTGACCGTGTTGTCAGGGGGGATGGGAGGAAAAAGAGGGAACAAAAAGCCAAAGCTAAATAATTCTAAGGCAGACATTTTGAGAACAGACAGAGCCTGCACCTCCATCAGTTGACTTCGGTTATGTGAGAAAATAAACACTTCTTTAAGTCACCCTGAATTGAGCGTTTAGTGCTCGCGGGCAAACTCAGTCTTCGCAGAACATTCAGACAAGAAGGACTTGATGCCACCTTGTTTTAACTTCTAACCTTCTGGTTGCCTCTTTTCAGCTAGTGAAACTTACTTAGCTGCTGAAGTATTAAAGAACCCCGCCATTCTTCACGGTGTAACACTGAATGGCTTGGGTTGGGCATTGGGAAAGCCTCAGTTTCCGGGAGCCCAGGCTGCCTCTCCAGCCTTCTCTGCCTGCCCTTGCCTCTCTGCTAGCCCCGTGTTTAACTCTCCTAGATCTCAGCTCACATCTGCCTCTGCTCAGTGTGTTCTTGTTTGACATCTTCTCTGCTCTAGAACGAGTTAAATTTTTTATTGATTTATTTTTCTTTCTTTTTTTTCTTGTGAGTGTGTTGGGAGGAAGAAGAGGGAAAATAAATTATACATCTCCCAAGATACGATCTGTAGTTAATTCTTAATTAGGACTGACAGATGCTTCCCCCATAATCCCATTCCCAACATGTTCTGTTTGCTTTGTTTGGTGCTGGAAGATGTATTGTGACACAGTAATGACCTTTGTAAGCTTGTCCTGGAAGTGTTATTGGCATTCTAATGATTTATTGCATGTTCCAGTTGATTACAGGGCCATTTGTCAGCATTTTATTTCTCTCTCCATAAACCTGTCTCCTGCGTCACAGGCATTTGCTGGATGAAATTTAAACAAATACAGTACACAGCTCTTATTCAACTTCTGTTTTCACTTGCAGCTTCTGAGCCAGCCCATTCTGGCCAGGAGAAGGCTTTTTATGACAGATGCTGCCCTGGCTCTCCCGGGGCTCTGTGTGAGGCTGGCAAAAGGCGATTTTCTTTCTATCGATTTGCAATTGCTCATTGTGGGAATCTGTTTCAAAGCTGAGTTGGCCAGGCTGGTAACCCATTACATGTGTGGACTATGTCTCTGGGTTTTCCCAAATGGCCATTTGGTGCCTGTTGGCATAAAAGGAAATGGCTGACTAGCCAAGGAGCTGTTATTATGTCCTAACCTCAGTCTGGTAGATTTACTTCTTAATTCCCCATAACCACAGACTCACCACAGCATCGACAGGTCCAAGCAAGCTGAAGGGACATTCAGAGAGAGTATGAGTCATGCCACCATAGCATGAATGCTTGTCCTATACTTCAATGGGTGACTTCTATTCCACCTGATCCAGAGCTTTGGAGTTACAGGGTAGTCTGGCTTCATGTTGATGTTGACATTGTTTATGTGAGTCAGGTTACCCCTTTTCAGTAAATGCCTCACAGAGGTGCTCTGAGGATAAATAAGCCCCATTAGTGACAGAACTCAGAGAGTCCCCATGAGAAGGGCTTTGCATCGATGCACAGTTACTATTGGCCTTGTGTTAGGATATCAAGTGGCAGGGTTCTAGAAAGCATGTGGCAATTGGAAATACTGTTGTCACCCTTCTTGGGAAATAGTGTGTTATGCAGTGGTCCTCTCACATTCAGTCCTTCTGAGGAAGTACCAAATTGTCTCTTGCTTGCCTGAGCCGGTTTCTAGCATTCCAAAGATGAGGTCAAGAATCTGTGCAGAGCGGCAACAGAGAAGAACGTCAACCTTCTCCTTCCAAAACCAACAAATTGTAGTTTCACTCCAGAGGGATAGCAGGGTGCTAAGAGGAAGATGGACAGGGAATGGATTGACTTCTAAACAGCAGAAATGTGCCTAGTGTCCTCTACAGCTTGGTTCTCTCTGTGTCCATCATAGTCTACTACTTTGAAGTCACTGAGACCAAAACTTCTATTGTGACCTCATAACTCTCATTTTCTTGACAGTCACCTACAATTTGCACCCTGGTCTTCTTAACCAGGGACCAGATAACCATGAGGTTGGCCTTTGTTCATCTTTCTAGGTATCTCTTGGCCAAGGTATCTCATAGAGCTTTGAACCATATTCATGCTTACTGAAACTTTATTTGTTCTATTTTCTCCTACTCTGAGTTTTCCATACAAAGACTGACAGGTCCTCCTATATAAAAACTTTTGCCCCTCCCACCATCTGTCCCCTGCACCAAGGGTTAACTCTATTGTGTCTTGCCCAGGTCAGTCTGACGTGTGGTCCTCTTCTCTTCTTTCATGGCAATGTCATAGTCCTAAAGTTTGCTCTTCTGGTCAGTTTCTTCAGAGAGATAAAGACCCTACCCTTGTTGTCTCTGAACATTTAAGATGCTGAATGCCACATGATAGTAGTTGATTGTCTAGTAAATGTTGAGCATGTGGTAGCAATGATGTTATAAATGTTCCAGGTCCCATTTTCTAGCATGATTATCCAAGGCTAGTGTTCCAGTGAGAGGAAGTTAGTTATTGAGAAGCCAAATGTGACCAACTTTCCACTAGTTGCATTCACGTGGTGCATAGTTGAGCTGGAGGAATTAGCTTAACCCAATTCTAGACATAAGAGGTTAGTTATGGGCATTTATGGGACAGCCATAACTTGAGATTGGATGGAGTAGGGAAGTATGGAAACACATAACAATTGTGTTGGTTTGAATATGCTTGGCCCATGGGAAGTGGCACTATTAGGAGATGTGGCCTTGTTAGAAGAAGTCCATCACTGTGGGGGTGGGGTTTGAGATATTATGCTCAAGTCCTTCCTGGTGTGAAATGGACCTTCCTACTGGCTGTCTGCAAAAGACCCTCCTACCTGGCTGCCTTTGGATCAAGATGTAGAATTTTTGGCTGCTCCATCACTGTGTCCACCCGGATACTGCCTTGCTTCCTGCCATATAATAATGGACTGAACCTCTGAAACTATAAGCCAGACCCAGTTAAAAAAAATTATGTATAAGAGTTGCCTTGATCACGGTGTCTCTTTGCAGCACTAAAACCCTAACCAAGACAATAATCCTCAACTGCAATTGTTCTTCAGCTCAACATTTCCTCATGACAAGAGAAACAAATGTTTGAAAATTGTGTGTGTGTGTGTGTGTGTGGAGGGGGGAATACTCATATCATCATGAAGAGATTCTTCATGATAGAATTATTCTCTTCCTGTGACTTGGAAAAATGTGGAGGATAGCAGGAGATATTAAATGGATGGGCAGAGTGGAGATGGAGTTAAGTGAAGGGCAGAGAATTATCTTCACTACTTCCCTACATGGGCCCCCTAGGGAGCAGGGCCTAGGTGGCACCCACTGGCAGGAAGAGTCACAGGCAGAAGTAGTAGGTTGACTGTTCCACTGGGGTCTGATTTCTCAGCTACTGCGAGGGTCTCAGGATAGATAGATGTGCAAAGCCATCCCCTCAGCAGCACCCACACAGGACACTGACAGTCTGTGGAGGTGACAGTGCTCTTATACACGGGGCAGAAAGGACTCTGGCCCTTGGCTCAGGGGAACAGATGGGCGAGGAGAGGGGCATCCCCAGGAGATTGGGCAGCTGAACAGCTCCCAAGCCCAGCATGAGCCACATGTAACATATGGCTTAATTTCCTCTCAAATTAGACACTTGATAAAAAAAGTTATTATATCTGTCAAATTGCCAGGGCATTTTATGGATGTGATAAACTAAGAACCACTGCTTTACAAACCTTGATGGGATGTTTCAGTACCTGAAAAACAATTTTATGGCCGCCCAGGCTACTAACAAATTGCAAATACTGATTAAGCCATAAAGTTACAACAACATTAAAATATAATGAGAGGTTATTGCATGAGGGAAAGCTTTTAAGCAACAGCCACAGCTACACTCAGCTCTCAGGTCAGCTTTGGCTCTGTCTGGAAGAGGAAGGCATTTCAGGACTGGGTGGTCCCTGCAGGGGCCAGGCCTGGCTCTCTAGATGTCTGGTGACATTTCTTCCAGGACACAGCAGAGCCCAGAGACAAGGCCTTTAATTGGAGCTTAAAGACATCAGGCTGTGAGTACTGAATATCTATGCTTTGAAAGCTAGTGACACGGAAGTTGCCAGAGAAGGAAATCCCTGTATATCTCACTTGTTCTGGCTCATGCTTGATGCTTCATGACCCTTGGTCTTCACTTCCAACAGACTCTGCTCCCAGCCTCTATGATGGGGCCCAGTCTAACACTCAGTGCTTAGCTCTTAGGAGAGAGTCATGAATAGACCTACTTTCTCCTGTTCAAAAGCTGTAGGCTGCTGAGAGAGAAGCATGAGATAATAGAAACAGATCAGAGTTTACTAGAGCCGGCCAAGTCATCCCATAATATCCACAACTAGGAGGAGAAGAGGGTGCTGTTGTTGCTCTTGGCTTCACTACACTCCAGTGAGGACAAGCTATTGGAGAATTCCCTGATCTCTCACCCAAGGAAGCAATACTTCTTGTTTGGGTCACTGGTCCAAACTTTTACCCAAGAGAAATGTCCATAGCAGTCCATCCTACCTGAGTTGGCCTCTAGCTCTACTTAACTCTAGCTTAAAACTCTGGGCCAAAGACTGTGTAAGCCAGTGAGCCCATGCTGCTCAGAGTGATGGGATTTCCTCTCCATCCTCGGACCTGCAATCATTGGTGGGCTTCACTGGATTCTCCATTTCCCTAAAACTTGCCAGCTTCTCAAAGCTGATAGTTGGCCTTTTCTTCACTCAGGGTTTCCTTTCCTGAGCCTGGATCACAGCGTAATATGGGGATGTTTTACATTTTATCCAGGGAAAAGAAGAGTGGGGATGTATACCACACATCATCTGATTGGACTAAACAGAGTTCGATACTCTCAGGAAACTTGTGTTACCAGTTGCTATGGCCCAAAGGGAAGCTTCTGACAAAACGATGGTAGAGGAATCCAGACTCAGGACTTACTGGCTGAGGGGGCTGAAGTAGGCAATTAGCATCCTGAGGCTTTAATTTTTTGTCTTTTATGCAATGTTTGTAGATCGTTTGTATTCATGCTATACATATTATTTGTGCTTATTATCATTTAAATTACCTACTCATTGGTTTCTGTGGAGGGTAAATGAGTGAAGAAATGTTAGGATGGATCTGGTCCCTTATAAAGTCCTCCATGCTTCAGTAGGCCTTACTGAGATCCACTATGGATTAGGTTCTCTGAATTTGTTAGTTTTCCTGAGCCTGAATTTGCCAAATACCCCAGGAGAGCCAAGACCTTGAGCTCTGCCTCTCTGAATTGCCCCGAACAACTGGGACTGCAGGAGTGAGTTACCATATCTGGCTTTTCTGTTTGGATTTAAATGATAATATCAGATGATAATAACTTACATTAACATCAAAATAACTATTACTAGTTTTTAAAAGGAATTATTTATTTATTTTATGTGTATGAGTACATGGTAGCTGTCTTCAGACATATAAGAAGAGGGCATCGGATCCCATTATGGATGGTTGTGAGCTACCATGTGGTTTTTGGGATTTGAACTCAGGACCTCTGGAATAGAAGTCAGTGCTCTTAATCACTGAGCCATCTCTCCAGTCCACTATTACTAGTTTTGCTTTATAAATGCCAAAACTGAGTGGGGCTTCAAGAGCAAAATCACATGACCATAGCTAGCCAATGGCAGAGTTGGAATTCAAAGGTAATTTGGTCTAATTTCTAGCATGTGAGACCATCATTTAGAGAACCTTGTGGGGCTTTGAAAGCCTCGTGTAAGTGTTGGCAGTTACCTGAGAAACTAAGAACATGTATATCACCCTTCTATTCCTCTCATCTACCCTGAAGAGCTTGGCTGCCTTACACAGGACACAAACTGCAATCCTGTCACCCTTGACTCCAGGAGCTGCTCCAACTCTTGGTTGCCTTGGGCACTAGTATGGTTAAGCCATCTGGTGGGCCACTTTGTGACAGACTGCCCCTCCTGCTCAGACAGTTCCTGTCCAAGTCCTCAGGCTCTGTGCAGCGAGCAGCATGCCTGAGAGCAGCCTCAGTGGGGATGAACAGATGTAAATTGGGAAGACAGGCAGCCCATCTTTCATCTTTCCACTGTATTGTTTGTTGGAAGGAGATGAGCAGAGTAGGAGAACAGTGTCCCCTGAGGCACTTTTTGAACTTGCAGGGTATGGTGAGGTTAGTATGCAACGAACAGATACATTGTTTTCAGAGCACCTTGCTTTTTCCTTTCTACTCAGTCACAATTTGGTCTTCTAAATTTAACACTTCTTAAGTACTTAGGAAAGACTATCAATCTACCAGGCACCGGGATCAGTAATTGAATAAGCGATGGAGTGCACTCTAAAGACCGTTGGGGTAATAGACAATTGAAACTTGCACACCCTTTCAGTGTGCTGAAGGCTGTCAGCATCCTTGCCGATAATAGGGATGGGAGAAAAGATGATGAAGACCTCAATCCATCTCGAAGAGGTTCTGAGTCCAAGATCCAGGTCAGAGGAAATTCAGAGGATCAGATGCTGAACCCTGCCCCACCTACTTGCTGTGGAAATATGAACGGTGGCGGCCAACATCCATGTAGCTCTTCACTAAGAGCTACAACCCCTCAAATCAGGCAACCATCATTGTGAGTCCTGTTTGATAAATTAAAAATCAGTGGCTTGGAGAGATTGTGCCATTTTCCTGGCATGACCAGCTTTATCCTTACTTCCCAGACCACGGCTATATCTTCTGTACTAGCTAGGATTCCACCATCTTTAGCTGCCATATTGGCACATTCCCAGCTTCTAGAATCAAGTCCTGTAAACACTTCTGTGTTGTAGAATGAAACATAAATTTCTAGGGGTTTTAACACAGAAGTGGCTTTCCCTGTATCGTTGGCCCTACCTTTGTGCCTGTGATCTACAAAAGCAATTTCCACCAGAGAGAGTGTTTCATACCTACTACTTGCCTCCCTTCCCCAGTAAGGAGAATAGACAGGCATACAGTTTCAGTACTACTGTATGTACAATGTACCCTCAGCTGGAACCCCTCCCAGGTAGTTCAGGGAGTAGAGGCATAGCAGGGATGGGCACAGAGGTGGGCAGGGGCTCTATGAGGTGGTTGAACAGTGGCTGGCAAAGGTGGTAACAATCTTTTTGCTATTTTTGCTCATCCAAAAGCATGCCTTGTGACTCGGATGAACTCAGAAACAAAGTAGCCTTCTCCTTGCCAATGAGAGTGGAAATGTGCTGTGTCAGCAAGACAAAACCTCTCCAGCGGGTTCCTCCATGGAAGCTATTAGAAATGAAGAGGAGGAGCGGTCGCCATCTTGGTCCGGGACCCGCCGAACTTAGGAAATTAGTCTGAACAGGTGAGAGGGTGCGCCAGAGAACCTGACAGCTTCTGGAACAGGCGGAAGCACAGAGGCGCTGAGGCAGCACCCTTTGTGGGCCGGGGACAGCCAGCCACCTTCCGGACCGGAGGACAGGTGCCCGCCCGGCTGGGGAGGCGGCCTAAGCCACAGCAGCAGCGGTCGCCATCTTGGTCCTGGACCCGCCGAACTTAGGAAATTAGTCTGAACAGGTGAGAGGGTGCGCCAGAGAACCTGACAGCTTCTGGAACAGGCAGAAGCACAGAGGCGCTGAGGCAGCACCCTGTGTGGGCCGGGGACAGCCGGCCACCTTCCGGACCAGAGGACAGGTGCCCGCCCAGCTGGGGAGGCGGCCTAAGCCACAGCAGCAGCGGTCGCCATCTTGGTCCGGGACCCACCGAACTTAGGAAATTAGTCTGAACAGGTGAGAGGGTGCGCCAGAGAACCTGACAGCCTCTGGAACAGGCAGAAGCACAGAGGGGCTGAGGCAGCACCCTGTGTGGGCCGGGGACAGCCGGCCACCTTCCGGACCGGAGGACAGGTGCCCGCCCGGCTGGGGAGGCGACCTAAGCCACAGCAGCAGCGGTCGCCATCTTGGTCCGGGACCCGCCGAACTTAGGAAATTAGTCTGAACAGGTGAGAGGGTGCGCCAGAGAACCTGACAGCTTCTGGAACAGGCGGAAGCACAGAGGCGCTGAGGCAGCACCCTTTGTGGGCCGGGGACAGCCGGCCACCGTCCGAACCGGAGGACAGGTGCCCGCCCGGCTGGGGAGGCGGCCTAAGCCACAGCAGCAGCGGTCGCCATCTTGGTCCGAGACCCGCCGATCTTAGGAAATTAGTCTGAACAGGTGAGAGGGTGCGCCAGAGAACCTGACAGCTTCTGGAACAAGCAGAAGCACAGAGGCGCTGAGGCAGCACCCTGTGTGGGCCGGGGACAGCCGGCCACCTTCCGGACCGGAGGACAGGTGCCCACCCGGCAGGGGAGGCGGCCTAAGCCACAGCAGCAGTGGTCGCCATCTTGGTCCCGGGACTCCAAGGAACTTAGGAATTTAGTCTGCTTAGGTGAGAGTCTGTACCACCTGGGAACTGCCAAAGCAACACAGTGTCTGAGAAAGGTCCTGTTTTGGGCCTTCTTCTTCGGCCAGGAGGAGGTCCAAATACAAGATATCTGCGCACCTTCCCTGTAAGAGAGCTTGCCAGCAGAGAGTGCTCTGAGCACTGAAACTCAGAGGAGAGAATCTGTCTCCCAGGTCTGCTGATAGACGGTAACAGAATCACCAGAAGAACAATCTCTAAACAGAGTCAACTATAACTACTAACTCCAGAGATTACCAGATGGCGAAAGGTAAACGGAGGAATCTTACTAACAGGAACCAAGACCACTCACCATCACCAGAACCCAGCACACCCACTTCACCCAGTCCAGGGAACCCCAACACACCTGAGAACCTAGACCTAGATTTAAAAGCATATCTCATGATGATGGTAGAGGACATCAAGAAGGACTTTAATAAATCACTTAAAGAAATACAGGAGAACACTGCTAAAGAGTTACAAGTCCTTAAAGAAAAACAGGAAAACACAATCAAACAGGTAGAAGTCCTTACAGAAAAAGAGGAAAAAACATACAAACAGGTGATGGAAATGAACAAAACCATACTAGACCTAAAAAGGGAAGTAGACACAATAAAGAAAACTCAAAGCGAGGCAACACTAGAGATAGAAACCCTAGGAAAGAAATCTGGAACCATAGATTTGAGCATCAGCAACAGAATACAAGAGATGGAAGAGAGAATCTCAGGTGCAGAAGATTCCATAGAGAACATCGGCACAACAATCAAAGAAAATGGAAAATGCAAAAAGATCCTAACTCAAAATATCCAGGAAATCCAGGACACAATAAGAAGACCAAACGTACGGATAATAGGAGTGGATGAGAATGAAGATTTTCAACTCAAAGGTCCAGCAAACATCTTCAACAAAATTATTGAAGAAAACTTCCCAAATCTAAAGAATGAGATGCATATGAACATACAAGAAGCCTACAGAACTCCAAATAGACTGGACCAGAAAAGAAATTCCTCCCGACACATAATAATCAGAACATCAAATGCACTAAATAAAGATAGAATACTAAAAGCAGTAAGGGAAAAAGGTCAAGTAACATATAAAGGCAAGCCTATCAGAATTACACCAGATTTTTCACCAGAGACTATGAAAGCCAGAAGAGCCTGGACAGATGTTATACAGACACTAAGAGAACACAAACTGCAGCCCAGGCTACTATACCCAGCCAAACTCTCAATTATCATAGAGGGAGAAACCAAAGTATTCCACGACAAAACCAAATTCACGCATTATCTCTCCACGAATCCAGCCCTTCAAAGGATAATAACAGAAAAAAACCAATACAAGAACGGGAACAACGCCCTAGAAAAAACAAGAAGGTAATCCCTCAACAAACCTAAAAGAAGACAGCCACAAGAACAGAATGCCACCTTTAACAACTAAAATAACAGGAAGCAACAATTACTTTTCCTTAATATCTCTTAACATCAATGGTCTCAACTCGCCAATAAAAAGACATAGACTAACAAACTGGCTACACAAACAAGACCCAACATTTTGCTGCTTACAGGAAACTCATCTCAGAGAAAAAGATAGACACTACCTCAGAATGAAAGGCTGGAAAACAATTTTCCAAGCAAATGGTATGAAGAAACAAGCAGGAGTAGCCATCCTAATATCTGATAAGATTGACTTCCAACCCAAAGTCATCAAAAAAGACAAGGAGGGACACTTCATTCTCATCAAAGGTAAAATCCTCCAAGAGGAACTCTCAATTCTGAATATCTATGCTCCAAATACAAGAGCAGCCACATTCACTAAAGAAACTTTAGTAAAGCTCAAAGCACACATTGCGCCTCACACAATAATAGTGGGAGACTTCAACACACCACTTTCACCAATGGACAGATCATGGAAACAGAAACTAAACAGGGACACACTGAAACTAACAGAAGTGATGAAACAAATGGATCTGACAGATATCTACAGAACATTTTTCCCTAAAACAAAAGGATATACCTTCTTCTCAGCACCTCATGGTACCTTCTCCAAAATTGACCACATAATAGGTCACAAATCAGGCCTCAACAGATTCAAAAATATTGAAATTGTCCCATGTATCCTATCAGATCACCATGCACTAAGGCTGATCTTCAATAACAAAATAAATAACAGAAAGCCAACATTCACATGGAAACTGAACAACACTCTTCTCAATGATACCTTGGTCAAGGAAGGAATAAAGAAAGAAATTAAAGACTTTTTAGAGTTTAATGAAAATGAAGCCACAACGTACCCAAACCTTTGGGACACAATGAAAGCATTTCTAAGAGGGAAACTCATAGCTATGAGTGCCTTCAAGAAAAAACGGGAGAGAGCACATACTAGCAGCTTGACAACACATCTAAAAGCTCTAGAAAAAAAGGAAGCAAATTCACCCAAGAGGAGTAGACGGCAGGAAATAATCAAACTCAGGGGTGAAATCAACCAAGTGGAAACAAGAAGAACTATTCAAAGAATTAACCAAACGAGGAGTTGGTTCTTTGAGAAAATCAACAAGATAGATAAACCCTTAGCTAGACTCACTAAAGGGCACAGGGACAAAATCCTAATTAACAAAATCAGAAATGAAAAGGGAGACATAACAACAGATCCTGAAGAAATCCAAAACACTATCAGATCCTTCTACAAAAGGCTATACTCAACAAAACTGGAAAACCTGGACGAAATGGACAAATTTCTGGACAGATACCAGGTACCAAAGTTGAATCAGGATCAAGTTGACCTTCTAAACAGTCCCATATCCCCTAAAGAAATAGAAGCAGTTATTAATAGTCTCCCAGCCAAAAAAAGCCCAGGACCAGACGGGTTTAGTGCAGAGTTCTATCAGACCTTCAAAGAAGATCTAACTCCAGTTCTGCACAAACTTTTTCACAAGATAGAAGTAGAAGGTATTCTACCCAACTCATTTTATGAAGCCACTATTACTCTGATACCTAAACCACAGAAAGATCCAACAAAGATAGAGAACTTCAGACCAATTTCTCTTATGAACATCGATGCAAAAATTCTTAATAAAATTCTCGCTAACCGAATCCATGAACACATTAAAGCAATCATCCATCCTGACCAAGTAGGTTTTATTCCAGGGATGCAGGGATGGTTTAATATACGAAAATCCATCAATGTAATCCATTATATAAACAAACTCAAAGACAAAAACCACATGATCATCTCGTTAGATGCAGAAAAAGCATTTGACAAGATCCAACACCCATTCATGATAAAAGTTCTGGAAAGATCAGGAATTCAAGGCCAATACCTAAACATGATAAAAGCAATCTACAGCAAACCAGTAGCCAACATCAAAGTAAATGGAGAGAAGCTGGAAGCAATCCCACTAAAATCAGGGACTAGACAAGGCTGCCCACTTTCTCCCTACCTTTTCAACATAGTACTTGAAGTATTAGCCAGAGCAATTCGACAACAAAAGGAGATCAAGGGGATACAAATTGGAAAAGAGGAAGTCAAAATATCACTTTTTGCAGATGATATGATAGTATATATAAGTGACCCTAAAAATTCCAACAGAGAACTCCTAAACCTGATAAACAGCTTCGGTGAAGTAGCTGGATATAAAATTAACTCAAACAAGTCAATGGCCTTTCTCTACACAAAGAATAAACAGGCTGAGAAAGAAATTAGGGAAACAACACCCTTCTCAATAGCCACAAATAATATAAAATATCTCGGCGTGACTCTAACGAAGGAAGTGAAAGATCTGTATGATAAAAACTTCAAGTCCCTGAAGAAAGAAATTAAAGAAGATCTCAGAAGATGGAAAGATCTCCCATGCTCATGGATTGGCAGGACCAACATTGTAAAAATGGCTATCTTGCCAAAAGCAATCTACAGATTCAATGCAATCCCCATTAAAATTCCAACTCAATTCTTCAACGAACTAGAAGGAGCAATTTGCAAATTCATCTGGAATAACAAAAAACCGAGGATAGCAAAAACTCTTCTCAAGGATAAAAGAACCTCTGGTGGAATCACCATGCCTGACCTAAAGCTTTACTACAGAGCAATTGTGATAAAAACTGCATGGTACTGGTATAGAGACAGACAAGTGGACCAATGGAATAGAATTGAAGACCCAGAAATGAACCCACACACCTATGGTCACTTGATCTTCGACAAGGGAGCCAAAACCATCCAGTGGAAGAAAGACAGCATTTTCAACAATTGGTGCTGGCACAACTGGTTGTTATCATGTAGAAGAATGCGAATCGATCCATACTTATCTCCTTGTACTAAGGTCAAATCTAAGTGGATCAAGGAACTTCACATAAAACCAGAGACACTGAAACTTATAGAGGAGAAAGTGGGGAAAAGCCTTGAAGATATGGGCACAGGGGAAAAATTCCTGAACAGAACAGCAATGGCTTGTGCTGTAAGATCGAGAATTGACAAATGGGACCTAATGAAACTCCAAAGTTTCTGCAAGGCAAAAGACACTGTCTATAAGACAAAAAGACCACCAACAGACTGGGAAAGGATCTTTACCTATCCTAAATCAGATAGGGGACTAATATCCAACATATATAAAGAACTCAAGAAGGTGGACCTCAGAAAATCAAATAACCCCCTTAAAAAATGGGGCTCAGAACTGAACAAAGAATTCTCACCTGAGGAATACCGAATGGCAGAGAAGCACCTGAAAAAATGTTCAACATCCTTAATCATCAGGGAAATGCAAATCAAAACAACCCTGAGATTCCACCTCACACCAGTGAGAATGGCTAAGATCAAAAATTCAGGTGACAGCAGATGCTGGCGAGGATGTGGAGAAAGAGGAACACTCCTCCATTGTTGGTGGGATTGCAGGCTTGTACAACCACTCTGGAAATCAGTCTGGCGGTTCCTCAGAAAATTGGACATAGTACTACCGGAGGATCCAGCAATACCTCTCCTGGGCATATATCCAGAAGAAGCCCCAACTGGTAAGAAGGACACATGTTCCACTATGTTCATAGCAGCCTTATTTATAATAGCCAGAAACTGGAAAGAACCCAGATGCCCCTCAACAGAGGAATGGATACAGAAAATGTGGTACATCTACACAATGGAGTACTACTCAGCTATTAAAAAGAATGAATTTATGAAATTCCTAGCCAAATGGATGGACCTGGAGAGCATCATCCTGAGTGAGGTAACACAATCACAAAGGAACTCACACAATATGTACTCACTGATAAGTGGATACTAGCCCAAAACCTAGGATACCCACGATATAAGATACAATTTCCTAAACACATGAAACTCAAGAAAAATGAAGACTGAAGTGTGGACACTATGCCCCTCCTTAGAAGTGGGAACAAAACACCCATGGAAGGAGTTACAGAAACAAAGTATGGAGCTGAGATGAAAGGATGGACCATGTAGAGACTGCCATATCCAGGGATCCACCCCATAATCAGCTTCCAAATGCTGACACCATTGCATACACTAGCAAGATTTTACTGAAAGGACCCAGATGTAGCTGTCTCTTGTGAGACTATGCTGGGGCCTAGCAAACACAGAAGTGGATGCTCACAGTCAGCTAATGGATGGATCACAGGGCTCCCAATGGAGGAGCTAGAGAAAGTACCCAAGGAGCTAAAGGGATCTTCAACCCTATAGGTGGAACAACATTATGAACTAACCAGTACCCCTGAGCTCTTGACTCTAGCTGCATATGTATCAAAAGAAGGCCTAGTTGGCCATCACTGGAAAGAGAGGCCCATTGGACACGCAGACTTTGTGTGCCCCGGTACAGGGGAACGCCAGGGCCAAAGGGGGGGAGTGGGTGGGTAGGGGAGTGGGGGTGGGTGGGTAAGGGGGTCTTTTGGTATAGCATTGGAAATGTAAATGAGCTAAATACCTAATAAAAAATGGAAAAAAAAAAATTAAAAAAAAAAAAAAAAAAAAAAAAAAAAAAAAAGAAATGAAGAGGAGAAGTTGCCGGTGGTGGTGGGTAGCCTGTGGTTAAAGAAGGGGGAATATTAGTGCCATAATGGAAAATGTTGCCTTCCCTCATTCCTTTTAAACACTCGCCTGTGATGTATTTTCTGAGGATGTTGCCCTGTTCTTAGCTGGATCATCCCTCCTTCCAGGCACTCTGAGAGAGGGGAGAATTGGAAATGACCAGGAGGAAGTATCAGTCTCCAGGTGTGCCATATTCTAGAACTCAGGCTGGGCATGGTGGCCCATCTATCTCAGAGAGGGACACTCCCACCACCTGCTGTCTATTGAAGGGAAGTAGGGAATGCCTCTGTACCCCTGAAGCTCTCAGAAATCAGCCATGACTAAGTGCAATATGGGATCTGCATGTAAGAAGTGACCACCAGCCATTTTAAAGAGCTCTGGTCCATTCAGGAGGCCTAGCTACTATGTGGTGTGATCTTCATACTGCCAAATCCTCCCAAGGTAACCAGATTTTTTGGACGATGGAGTGGGTATAATCTGGTGATTCCACAAATCAAGATCGTAACAGCGCATGTGAATGCTGGATTCTCTTAGAAGTACATGGACAGCACATCCCTTGCAGATGTACATGGGGAGAGTGGGCTCATTAGCTTCCTTTTGCTGTAACTCACACTGTTCCTTGTGTCCTGAGAACCCAGCTGCTCATCTCGGTATCACTGAGTCATAAATCTGCCTTCCTGTATAGATCACTGCTGCTGGCTTCAACAATATGTTGTGTTCTCCAGCTTTGGGTCATCTAATAACCTGAATCCCTGGGCTCCAGCAAGACAAGATCATCTCCGCTTTCCTATGGGCTGATGCAAAGTGATGTCAATGCCATGGCTACACAGCCATGCAACACCACCGTTCTCACAAGTGCAGGTAAGCCCCACATACTGCCTGTTACTTTGTATCTGATGCCATTCTTTGAATAGCTGCTAGCTCCAACTCCACTTGTACTGATCTGCCTTTAGGCATGAAGATGTCATCTACTTGGCGAGAGAACTCACCAAGACTGCGTTTAGGAGAATTTGATGCCTTTGAGTTTTCTACATTTCCGGAAAAAAAAAAAAATCTTTGTCTCCAGATGTGTTTCCTTCTTACTTTCTCCGCAAATATAGCATTCCCAGCTTAAGCCTACCAGTGGTGGAGTGGAGGGGACAGACACCACCATCTTGTCTTCCCTTCACCCCTGTCCTCCATTTCCACACCAAGCTTGCAGGGTTTTTTAAAACCAGGGTCTGAGACGTTTTCCCCTTCTGTGGGTTGATACAAAGCTATGTCATGGCTACACAGCCATATAACAACACCGTCAACACCAGTGCCTCAGAGTCCAGCCGATCTCTGCAGAGGTCTTCTGTCTACTGCTTTGTGTTCCCCAAGCCCAGTGTGGAACAAAGTCCACGTGATCTTTTGTCTAAGGGAGTCTGTGGTTGGAAGGAGACTGGCAGAGTAGGAGGATAAGCCAAGGCAATCTGGAGGAGAGAAGTTAGTCATGATGACTGGTCAAGAATGCTGGAATGTGTGTGTGTGTGTGTGTGTGTGTGTGTGTGTGTGTGTGTACATGCGTGAAAGAGAGGGAGGGTAGGGAGAGATAGAGAGACAGAGAGTTAGAGAGATACACAGAGAGACAGAGACAGAGAAACAGGAGATACACAAGCACAGTAGGTGAGCACACTTATTCTGAGGACAGAGGAATGATTGTGTTTACTGTCACACTTTATCACTCTCAGCTCTATCCCCATGGGACAGGGTCTAGCACTGCACTTGGACCTAGGCTGTCTCTACCCACTACAGCTCTGGGGTCACAGCTGGGTGCATGACCTTGCCGGAAATTTTGCATGATGATTTGAACTTAGGTCCTGTTTGCATTGCAAGTGCTATTTCCTGTTGAGCCATCTCCTTACCCCAGCGGCTCACTGATCCAATAGAGCAGTGGATCTATTAACTCTAGAGAGTCACAGGCATTGTCCTCATGCATAGATGAAAAATCCTAAACAACCAGTCCAATGTACCAAATTAAACTGAGGATAGAGGTAAGACTCCACTCTTGATCTATCTGACTTCATCACGTTCTCAACTATACCATCCTCCAGTATGCAGAAAGGACATTATGTGCCCAGATCTGGAGTAGCCTGGCTGCACGGCTCGGGTAGTCTGACTCTTGGTAAGAGTCTCAAATGGGAATGCTACTGGACTAGTGATGAGATCCTACCTATAAAAATGGACACACACGCTGAGCTCTTGCTAGACCTTCCTAGACCTTGTTGAAAGCACTGTTTTAATGTCAACTCCTTCATCCTGCCCAGATGTGTTCCCATTTTCTGGATGAGGCCCAGAGAAGTTCAAAAAATAGCTATAGAACCAGGACAGTGGGAGCAGCATGACCATGGGATGGATCTGGGTATGCTCTGCTGTCCCAAGCCAATGCAGCATCCACAAGCTAAGTCTTTGTAAAAATAACTTCCTCAAGTAGGAAGTTCAGCGGCCAAATTCACTGACCATGGTACATGAAGCTTAAAATTTACCAACAGTCCCTGCCAAAGTCTCTAGTTTTACGAAAATTCTCTGCCAACAAGGATGGAGCCGAGAGGAAGTCAAAACTGAAATGACAGATGGTTTTAAATTATAAAAAGTATGAAGCCCACTTATCAAAAGTTACACAGTGTGGCAAAAAAAATATTTTTAAAGGGTGATTTCCCATCCTCTACTGACCTTAAGAAGAAATGAAAGAAGTTAAAAAAAAAAACAGAAAATAAAACTGAGAATAAGAGGACCGCCCAAGAGCAGCTGGATACATGGCTATGAGGTTAAGAGCGTCTGTTCTTCCAAAGGACCCAGGTTTGAGTTCCTACACTCACAAGTGACTCACAACCATCTATAGGTAACTCCTGTCCCAGAGAATCCGAAACTCTTTTCTGTCCTATGCAGGCACCAAGCAGAAACATGGCACACCTTCATGCAGGCAAAAAATATAAAAGGAGTTACAGAGACAAAGCTTGGAGCTAAGACAAAAGGATGGACCATCCAGAGACTACCCCACCTGGGGATCCATCCCATAATCAGCCACCAAACCCAGACACTATTGCATATGCCAGCAAGATTTTGCTGAAGGGACCCTGGTATAGCTGTCTCATATGAGGCTATGCCAGTGCCTGGCAAATACAGAAGTGGATGCTCACAGTCATCTATAAGATGGAACATAGGGTCCCCAATGAAGAAGGTAGAGAAAGCATCCAAGGAGCTGAAGGGATATGCAACCCTATAGGTGGAACAACAATATGAACTAACTGGTACCCCAGAGCTAGCTGCATATGTAGCAGAAGATGGACTAGTCAGCAATCACTGGGAAGAGAGGCCCTTTGGTATTGCAAACTTTATATGCCCCAGTACAGGGGAATGCCAGGGCCAAGAAGTGGGAGTGGGTGGGTAGGGGAGCAGGGCGGGGGGAGGGTATAGGGAACTTTCGGGATAATTGAAATGTATATAAAGAAAGTATCTAATAAAAAAGAAAACATGAGGAATGTCTCTGATATATTAGTAATATATGTAACAATCTCTGATAGCTACAAATACCATTTATCTTCTTGGTCCTATATAACACATGTTATCATAATAACAAATAAAGAGCAGAGACATAAAAAAAAACCCATACACATAAAATTTTAAAATAAGTCCTCCAAGGAAGTGGCAGAAATGAGATTGAATTAACCAAAAGTCACTTTATTAAAAGAATAAAAGCTAACCTACCCACCAAAAAGATCAATTAAATAGGAAAAACACCAGGTAGATTGTGAAAGACTATATCGGATCAAACACACATGTGTTGGTTTCCTGTGGCTAGAAAACCAAACTGCTATCAGTATAGTGGCTGAAAAGAACACAAATTCGTTCTTTCATAGTTCAGGAAGTTGCAAGACAGAGACCAGCTTTATTGGGCTAAGAAAAGTGTTGGTAAGGCTCCAGGAAAGATTCTATATCCTGGTGTTTCCAGACACCGGAGGCCTTTGCATCCCATGGTTGTATGCCTTGCCTCTGCCATCCTGTGCCCATTGACCTTTCTGCTTGTTATCAAACTCTTGAGCACACATACAACGTCCATCCAAATGACACAGAGAGTCACTCCAGCTCAAGATTCTCATCCGAATTGCAGCTTCAAGCCCTTTCGCCATCTAAGGTTAAGATCCACATTTCTTGAGAATCTGGATACAGATTCATTGGCAGGGGAGTGGGATTCAACCTACTGCATTTCAACTACAGACTTTCAAATGAAATACTTACAATGTTAACCTGATGTAAATGTTAAATATCTCACTAGAGACAAGTAACCATGGGAGATGATGGAGTGATTAGCTTGGGTTGTGCTAGTCATTTCACAGAGTATGTGCCTGTCTAAAACATCACAGTGTACATCTTAAATATGAAGAGTTGTTAGTTGTCAGCTACCCTTTGGCAAAACTGAAAAAAAAATAGAAAATAATCAAAAAGTTAATTAAGGAAATATTACATGCAGCCTAATTCAAGTTAAGTTTGAATATATATACACACACACACACACACACACACACACACACACACACATATATATATATATATATATATATATATATATATACATATATATGGTGTTCTTCAAACTGGGAAATGAAATTGTCCAAAATTTAGTTAAGAATAGGATGAATATTTTGAGTAGAATAAAAACCCTCTCTTCTAGGACTTTGCCAAAAAATATTCAGGACAAGGTAGTTTTTCAGGCAAATTGAGCCATGTCTATAATGAAAATAATACATGGATTATATAAATTTCTCCATAGCATAAAATAATGAGGATATTGTCAATTCTAATAATGAAACTGCATAGAGTATCTCAAATATAAAACAAATATACAGAGCACTCTCCCTAAACAAAGCAAGGTATCATCAACAAATGAAAGTTTATTGAAAGGAAACATGTATCAGCTAGAAGGCTTCTTTGTACATGATTCTGAAAACCTTGTTTAACATTAGAGAATTAATTAATATAATTTTAAAATGTATTATAATTTATTACATTAATAGTTTAATTAAGAGGAAAACCAAACATGATTATCTTGTTAGGCTTTGGAAAGCACATTTTTATAAAAATCAGCATCCCAAATGAAAAACAATAATTTAGAAAATCACATTAGAATAATTTAGTGTTATTGTTAAGAGAAAAACAAAAGATCCTAGATGTGAGATACATTACGGAAGGATCCAGAGAAGTTCAATGTAAATCATGATTTTCTTTTAATCAACCTAGGAGACCCAAGTTAATAAAAATAATTTAATCAATGAGAATTTAGTAAGTAGGCTGATATAGGAAAACACAGACTCTGAGTGTGGACAGGAACCAACAGCAGCCTAAGCATGGAAACGTGCCACTCACAGATGCAAAGAGTTGGTGATAACTTGTAACTGTAACATGAAGCAAAGGGGACCTAAGAGCAATAAGACCGAGACAGAGAGGACCAAAGAAAGAAAGGAAGCATGAAGAAGAGACCACACTCTTGCTGTAAATATTTGTGTGCAAATGCCTTCCATCACAGCCTATAGACTTTAGAATTCACTAAAGTCCCAGGTGGATCATCCTGAGTTTATCTGAGAAAGTGAAGACATGAAACGGTTGATACACTTAGTTAACTAAAACAACGGGATTGGGTTAGCATTGGCATCTATCAGTCATATGCAATCGTAGTAATTATATATAGGTTGGTCGCTCTGTAGCACATCAAAGTTCAGTATGGAAGGACCTGGATTAAAATGCTGCTGTGAAATATGGGAGAACAGGTTTTAACTCTAGAGAGGGAGGAGACTCTTCCCAAGATCTTCTAGGAATCCGCCAAGGCTAAAGCCTTTTAAAAAGCCACCATTTGGCTACACAATACAGAAGTTTTCGACATCAGAAATCATCGCCAATAAAATCCATCCACAAGTAACAAACTGGAAATATATATTTATGTGTGATAGGCAAAGAATACAGCAATTATAATATGTAAAGAATTTCTACAAGTCAATAAGAAAAGCAAATAGTAACAAAATGTTTGTGTTTTATAAGAACATAACTAGATATCTAGTAAATGTAGGTAAAAATCTTCCATTAATGAAACGAAATTCATACTTAATTTGTGAGATCTCATTTTTTAAATCCACATACTTTCAGACAGGATATACATTGTTTGGTGCAACCATCTGGAAGGGCAATTGACTTATACAGCCAGGTTTTAACAAAAGCTTTTCCTTTGTCTTAGCAACCACACAGCAAACCACATGGGTTTGTATGCCCATTCCATGGAAATAGTCTTACAGGTTTGCCAAAATCCATATGCAATGTTAACTGGTATGTAACTTTGTTTTAATTAATTCAAGCCTGTGGGTTGAGGTCATTGTGTACGCTGCCAACATCTGATACTTCAAGAGTAAAGGCCAGGGAACAGCCCAGGAGTTAGTATACAATGACAAATTAAAACAGTGCTTTTCTTAAGAAGAAAACAGAAATTGTCTTTCTGTCATGACAAACCCCGTGTTCGAACATGGCTAAATGCTTCATTTGGCTGAAAATGATCTATCAGATATCAGAGATCACGAACTGAATTTCATATGTGTCCTGGTGCCCTGGTGATCTTCAGTAGTGCTGGGATAACTGCGGGCAGCAAGCAGCTGGAGATGTGTCTGGTGGCTGAGCACGTGCCCACTGTGCCCAAGGCCATGGAGTCTAATCTTGGGAATCCCAAGTCCTACTTCACTGTGTGTGTGAATGTAGTGCCTATGTCTGTGTGAGTGCATGTATGTGCTCGGGTGTGTGTGTGTACATGTGTGTGAAGGTGAGAAGTCAAGCTGGGTATTTTTCCTCAGATACCATTCCCCTTGTCCTTTTAGAGATGGGGTTTCTTCAGGCCTGGAGCTTGCCAAGTAAACTAGGCTTAGCTGTCCAGGGAGCCCCAGAATCTGCTGTCTCTGCCTCACCAGCACTGGGATTACAAGCTGGCTTCCAGAAGTTGAACTCAGGTCTTTACAGTTGTCTCCAAGTACTTTACTGACTGAGCCTAGATCCCCAATTGGCATAATCTATGCATTTACTCTATAAAACTCATTTTGGGTATGCATTTCAATAAATAACCACATTTTTTATAATTGATTTTTTTTTTTACACAATCTGTGTTTTATTGACAGGTGAACTTTCTGGAGCCACTGCAGATGCTATAATTCTTATGTGGTCTTCTATAAATTTAAGTTTGGGGGTTTTTCTCAGCAGCAACTAGAATTGATTGGCAATATCAGTCTTGATCCAAAGTTCAGAAATGAGCATGAATTTTATATATATCCTCTTCAAAGATGAAAATGGTAGGAATATATAAATTATCTTTCTCCAAGAATTATTGCAGAGTGCATCACTTTTATCATATAAATTGCTGTTCTATATCTTGATGTTCACTGGCTTTTAAATTAGTATCTAGATCCATACAGAAATGAAGGAGATAGGAGAGCTGGTCTCACACCTTACCATTTTTAGGTGCACAAGAGCACAAGCCAGTCACGTGCTGCACCGTGATGTTATAATAGTCACTAATGGTTTCTTAGGATTACAAGGGGACAGACAACTCCATCCCTCTCAGTGACATCATTAGCCCTTGGATATCATCCTGCAACATTTTGCCCATTTCAGGATGAGTCTGTGTAAATAGATCTATGGTACTGTCTGTCCTATGGAAATACAGCACACCCAGCCATGTACAGAAACAACACTACAAAAACAACATCTGGTATAGGCAACAATACTACTGGGTTACACACTTACCATATTGTACTTTAATCACTTCTTCAGAGTGGAATCCTACTGGTTAAAAAGTGTTTACTATAAATTACCATCCCAGCTGCGGCAGCCTGGTGAGCCTCCTGCTAATCAGGTGGCTTGATTAGTCTGCTAGTTAGTTTTAGTCAACTTGAGCGGAACTAGAGTCACCTGGGAAGAGGCAGACCTCAATTGAACAACTTTCTCCGTTGGACTGGTCCATGGGCAAGTCTGTGAGGCCTTTTCTTGATCAGTGGGTGGCTAGTGTGGGAAGGAAGGCCCAGCCCAATGTAGGGGGGCATTCTCAGAAAGCAAGCTGAGCAAGCCAGTAAAAAACAGTGTTCCTCCACGGGCTGCCCCTGCCCCTGCTTGGAGTCTAGCCCTCAGTGATCTGAGACTGAAGCCAATAAATCAAATAAACTGTTTTCTCCCCAAGTTGCTTTTGATCATGGAGTTTATCACAGCCAAGGGGACAAACTAATCCAATCACATGGTTCTCACTTGTATTTGACTGTCCTGCACACTTGCTTTCCCCACACTCCTCTCTGAGCTCTTTTGACACCAAACTTCTTTTTTTTTTTTTTGGTCCAGGGCCCTTCAGCAAAGATTTGATCCTTGCACTTTCAGGCATCTCAACCCAATTTTCTAGTGTTCAAAGACAAGATGCAAGGGGGAGCTTAATAGAGGCCTGATAAGGGAGCGATGAGCATGAATGCTTAGGATGGGTCCATGTTGGGTTGGTTCTTAAATAGTGAAAGGTCCTACAGTGCTCTAACAAAGTTAAATTTCTTCCATATTTCTGCCATATTGTCTCAGGCAAGCAGTATCTAGAGGTCAGAACAGACCTGGTACCCATTAAAGCAAAGGAAAGCCGTACTGTGGCTCTGGGTTCAGGCAGCAGCTAGCCTGCAGTAATGGGAGCACCCTGGGAAGAACATGCTGGCAGTGTCGATCAATGCATGAACAATCAGCATGCTGGAAAGAGGTGTGGCTATGTGGATGGGGCAGTTGAGGAAGGGTTTGGATAAAGGATGTGTGGTGGTTTGAGTGAGGATGCTTCCCTTAAGTTCATCTGTTTGAATGCTTGGGCTTCTGTTAGTGGAACTGTTTGGGAAGGATTGGGAGGTGTGGCCTTGTTGGAGGAGGTGTGTCACTGGAGGTGGGCTTTGAGCTTTCCAAAGCCATGTCAGGCCCAGTTCCTGCCTCTTTCTTGGTTGCCTGCTGCTTGTGGATCAGGATGTAATCTCTTAGCTACTGCTCCAGTGCTGTGCCTGACTGTCTGCCATCATGATCCCTGCCATGATGGTTATGGGCAAACACTCTGAAATTGTAAGCAGAATGCAACTTTAATTTTTTTTTCAATGCCTATTTTTAATGATGGTTCTTAAATGCTTTAACCTCCCTTGTAGCCCATTACCCACCATAGGTAGTGAAAAAGAAAAGATATGGGGAAAGTGGATTTGTTTAGAAATGGTTCTTTTTAGAGTAACTCCTGTCTGGGCTGTCTGGAAATCAGCAGTCCAATTACAGGTTAGCAGCAGCAGCAGCTTGATCCACTCACAAACACATCATGGATAGTATCAGCAGTCCAGTTCTGTAGAGTTGGGATAACAAACATGAATCAACAGCTGTGGTGCTATCTAGCAAAGACAGCCAGGGCTCAGCCTCTGCAAAAGTCAGCAGGAGGTACCTGAAGGAATGCTAGGAGAGTTCTTGGCTGTGTCTCTCTTATCGAAGATCAGCAAAGTCGCAAGACTAACAAGCATTGTACAGCTATCTCTATAAGCAAGCTATGCTCAGCCTCTGTCACTGTTCATCAAGTCCTTTTTATGCTCCCTCCAAGCATCATGTGTCCTCCATGAGTCTTGCCTCAGCACATGTGACTGTCTCAGTTGACATCACTCTGCCAATCAGCCTGAGTCCTTAGATGTGGTAAGAAACTGAGGCACACCACCAGAAGTTTTTGGTGTGTTTTTCTCTATGGAGTCCTAACAAATGCAGCTCATCTATGCAATGTCAGACAGGCCAATACATGCATGTTGTTAGGAAAGAACCCTTCATCACATGTCCTTTCACATGCGTGTTTAGCAGAACATCCTCTCTCCTGTGCCTGCTTCAGTGAAACCTTCCTTCACGAGTCTGCCTTAGCCTTTTACCTGTGCCCACTTCAGGAAAACACTCCTTCACATGTTTGCCCTACCAAAACACCATCCAACACAGCTGACTTTCCAAAGAACCCTTAAGTTTTCACTTCATCAGGCAACCAATTAGATGCTTTCTTTTAAAAATTGCCCTAGTGATGGTTCCTCCTCACAGCGATAGTAACTTGAAGACAGATTGCAACTTGTTGATCTTATGACTCAAGAATGCCTTATATTTTCTGTCAAAAATAAAGCATCTAGAATGTTCTAAGGATGAGCCTACAAGTAGTATCTGGGAACTACCCCAGAAGGGACTATTATTCATAGAGAGGCTTTAGTGGGACCCTTCAGATGCAGAAACACCAAAGGTATTGTGCACTCAGGAATGGAGATGGGTTAATAGATAGAGAAGCTCCTCAAACTTTGGTCCAGAGTCTTGATCAGGTCCCCCAAACAGAGAATGATAACCTAAGTGCCTCTTTGTTTAGTTAGAACCTCTCATGTAAGTTAGTGTGCTGGGTACTGTAAATGCACAGCCAAGCAGGACTTCGGACCTTTCAAGATCTTTGCAGGCATAAACAGGGATGGCTGAATGTGCACAGGGCCCCAAGCTTCCAAGTGTCCTGTGCTTATCATGTTCTGTTGTCACTGTCTTGAGATTCATAATAATTGTTGAGCAAGGAAAACCATTCTTCCATTTTACACAGGGTCTGCAAAATACAAAGCTGATTATAGCTGTATGCCATTTAGCTGTCCCCAGCCTTGCCACAAGTGGCCATAGACTTCTTGGTGACAGCTCTGCATGTGTCCTCTCTGTTGGCTTGTTATCTAGGACAGACAGCATTTCTCTATGGAATAGTTAACATTCTGGTGGAAAGTGGAGGTGGGATATAGTTATAGCTGAGTGACTTAGATTCCAAAGCCATAAATACCTTAAAAATTGAATCTATGTTGCTCCCCAGCACTCGGCACATAGCTGGTATTTAAAACATGTGTTCCAGTGAACACCACATGTACAGATAGAAAATTACCAGTAAATGGTGGAAGAAAGGCTGGTTTTGTATTTTTAAGGTGACGTGGGCCTCAGAAAAACTCCCAGAAATTGGAAGCTTGTAAAAAAACACTGTGCCGCCAGGATTGAGACTTTCTGCACGTGAAGTTAAGTTCCAGAAGAGTCTAGACATCATGAGACTGAGGCAGGCAGCAGCGGGGGATGCAAGAACAAAGAACCTATAGAGACACACTGGTATGTGGGCTGGAATTTCTCGAACACCATAACTTTGGAGCAGCCCAAGGGTTTCTGTTGGTCCTTTCCACACACGTACTCTCACAGGCTGTTAAAGTGACTTTTCAAAGTTGTGTTATCAAATATACTCTATGGGTAGGAAACTGAGGCAGATGGTGAGTTAGCTTGGATTGGGACTCTGGAATCAGATCTTTGGCCTCCTAGGGAGGGTCATTCAACAGCAAAGCAAGCAGCTTGCCCTCTCCATTTCTGACCTGAGGCATCTCAGTGGGTCTTCTCTGCTAGGCACAGCCTTCAAGAATATGCACCAGGCAGAGGAGTTAATGTCTCTGCAAAGACCAGCAGCAGGACACCGCTCGCTGAGTTCCCAATGACAAGGTGCATCGTTCAGCCTCATAGCCACCAAGCCTTTGGCTTTCAAACACAACCACAGAGCTTGTAGAGGGTTGGAGATCCCCGAGGGTGGCAGGTGCTCCGTATTAGCATAACATCAACTCTTGTCAAGCAGCACATTTGCTCATGCTGCTGATGGCAGAGCTCCCCAAAGTTTCAAAATATGCAAAACCGACTCACCAGCATCTTTACACCTGGTCGAACCTCTTAATGGTCTCTCTTCCCCCTCTCTGCCCAGCAGCAGGCCGCTCCACACAGCTTCAGCTTCTTCCCTCTCCCCTCGTCCCCCACCCTCCCTTGCCTCTTCTTTTGGCAGTTCCTTCCTCCCAGGCTTTCACGCACCAAGCCATTTTTTTTCTTCTTCTTCTGGAGTTGTCATGCACTGCTCCGCCTAACTGCTATATCTGAGCACGGCTGAACTAATGATGCAGCAATTAAGAGCGATTAGGGTTACTGATAATAAAGAGACTTCATAAACTTGATTAAATGCATTCATTAATGAACATGTTACGGGTGCTCCTGGCGGGGGAGGGGGGGTTGTGGAATGAAAGGTAGGAAGATGGGAAAAAGAAACACACGCAATAATGTCCCCAGTGTGACTCTGAAGATGACTAGGGGGCTGAGATAGTTGGCAGGAAGATCAGAAGTCCCTTGGGGTTTGGACTTTGAGGAAATTGAAGCAAAATTGCTACCCAGAGCACATCCTTCATTCTCCACACAGTTAAATGGAATTGGGACAAAGGCTGCAGGATGGAGGAGCCCCAACCATCACCTGAAATGCCTCAAGCTTGAGATGTTTTGATTGCCGCCTTCCTAGGGGCTGAAGCTGTTATTAATTAATGAGAGCGAGCCTTTCCTTCCTTTCCTTTGCCAATTCTTCCCGTGGGAACTAGGGCTGCCATTGCCTTCACATGCCTCAGTCCCCTCTGGCTTGCTGAAGTATAAAACACCCTACAAATGGAAAAAGACCCACCAGTTTTTGTTTTCAGCAAGACTTTGAAATTCTAGGGAGGCCAAGGACAGGGCCCTCAATCCCTACGCCACACCTAGGACCTGAGATACTCTTAGAGCTCATTTCCTTCAAAGGCTTAGAAATACTTCAACCTTGACCTGCACTTAGCTAGGGCAATCCAGAGAAGAGAGCTTTCCAGCTCTCTCTATGATCTCATGGCACATGGGGAGTCCAGGTAGTGCCCACAACCCAAGACTACACATGTGCAAGGGGAGATATGAAGCATCCGAGGAGTTTGGGGTGCAGCCCAGTAGTACAGCACACAGTATTATGCAAGGTGCTGGGTTGGATCCTCGGTAACAGTCTTTAAAGGAGAAGTGGGGGGTGTTCAAGTAACCTCAACACATTCCCAAGCATACACTTAGCTGGAGCACACTGCATGCAACACACTCTACTGAGATACCAGGCTTGCCAGGCGACCTCCCAGCCAAGAAAGCCATTAACCTGCCTCTGGTTACTGGTAATTCCAAGCAGTTAGCCTAAGTGTCTTTCAAGTCAGCCAATTAATAGAAAAGGCAATTGATAATGTCTCTTTCTTTTGATTTCAGTTAATCTAAATTAGCACACGTAGCATCCTTGTTCTTCTTCAAGCCCACTCCGGCCTCACCTTGGAGAAACTTGGTTACTACAGCCTTCTGCACAAGACTGCATGGTCCTTGTATGTTTGACTGTTCCCTAGGTGGGATTTTGCAAGTGAAAGGCTGGAGTGAGATATTGGAACTCCTTTAAATTTCCCCACAGCCATCATGTAACACTGTGTCCCTTAGATTTGTAAACATTGTGGTTGGGTTGGTAAAAGAAGGTGTGATTTGTCAACAATGTTTAAAATGAAAGCCTTTAATGTCATTGCTGTACCATGGAGGTTAGACTGGGATTGGAGGGGCTCAGAACCAAAAGAAACCCAGTCTCAGATTGGGGATTTTACAAGAGGAAGCCCTGGATTTTCAGGTTGGATGCTGCTTTGATTCTACCCTGCTGTATCTCTTTATCCGCATCTCAGTTATGTTTTCCCGTTCCCTGCCTCCCAGAAAAGTTAATCACAATGGAGGAGAATCCAAACCATTGTGAAAGCTCCTCTTTAAACTGTGAGGATATCAACAGATCATGGCGTGGGGTTGCTTTGTAGGGACCACCAAGGACCACCATGATACGGGAACAACTGGGCTCCCTGTGGTAGATGTTAGGGACTCTGGGTGACACTGAACTTCCCTAGCTCACTAGTGGGGAAGGGTCTGAGATTCTATGACCCTGACTGGTTTGCTCACCCTATGTCTATTCACTGCAGCAAGATGTCTCGAGGGTTAAATGGTCCTTGTTTTAGGTGTTATCTTAGGATTTTACTGCTGTGAACAGACACCATGACCAAGGCAACTCTTATAAAGGACAACATTTATTTGGCGCTGGCTTACAGGTTCAGAGGTTTAGTCCATTATCTTCAAAGTGAGAGAAAGGCAGCATCCAGGCAGACATGGTGCAGGCAGAGCTGAGAGTTTTACATCTTCATCTGAAGGCTGCTAGTGAAAGATTGGCTTCCAGGTGGGTGGGATGAGGGTCTTACAGCCTACACCCACAGTGACATCTTACTCCAACAAGGCCTACTCCAACAGGGCCACATCTTCTAACAGTGCCACTCCCTGGGCCAAGCATATACAAATTATCTCAGTGGTGTTCTGAATGAGTTAGTGTCTAATTTTAATTGTCAACTTGACACTCCATACATAGAATTACTTAAAAGGAAAACCTCAAGTGAAGAATGGCCTGTGGGTAGTGTCTTGATTATTAATTGATGCTGGAGGGCCCAGTCCATTTTGGGCAACACCATCCCTAGGCAGGTAGTTTGGGACTGTATAAGAAAAATATCTAAGCATGGTCAAATGATCAAAAAAAGTGTGTTTCTCCCTCCTTCATTGTCTTTCTTTGAAGTTCTCATTTAGGTTCCTACTCTGACTTTCTCAGGGACAGACTGTGACTCGGAAATGAAGCCAAACAGACACTTTAATCCTCCAAGTTGCTTGTGTCAGTGTGTTTTATCACAGCCACAGATATCAATCTAGAACAGTGATGGAGATGAGACTCACCCTCATGAAGGACACTAATATCTAGGAAGAATGAATGAGCTAGTAAGTGAAGCATACTGCATTTAAAGATAGAGAGGGAGGCACTAGAATAACATCTTTTAAATCATTTATACACTCTAACCAAAAAGTTCCATTTCTGAAAATGTCACCCTGGGACAGAGATTATAAACAAGATGTTAATTGCAGCATTATTTACAACTGCTGAAAAATTAGAGATAGCTTGAGTCCAGTGGTGGGGGATTTTTTTTTTTTTTTTACACAATTTTGGGTTAAATCGATCCAGTGGAATATTATATAATCATTGAAGATCATGTTTTCAAGTAATGTTTTAAAGACATTTTTAAATACTCGGGTTTGGACCTGAAATGGAAGCAAACAAGTGAAGTACAAAGATGTATATCAGGTTTTAATATCTATCGTTTATATTTTATGTTGACCACTGTGACTTTTGTACCATCTCAGCAGTAGAGCACGTTCGTAAGTGCAAGCAGGCAGTTAATCCTGGAGATGACCTTCCTACTACCTATGGTCCTTTAGAGCACTGCCTTCCAGCCTGGAGGAAGCTGGGCATGGGAGGAGATTGACGAGGGCAGGGACCCCTCAGAAGTACTCCATGAGATGATGGTTGAAAAGCCAGGTAGGGTAAGAGGGACAGGCTCTCACTTGGGTGTGGCACTGGCAAAAAGTCAGGAAGACGTGAATGCTGAGTGCACTCCTTCAATCCCAGCCTTCCAGGGGCAAATGCAGGTGAATGCCTATGAATTTGAAGCCAGCATGGTCTGCACACAGTCCAAGTCAACAAGGACTGCTTAGTGAGGCATTATCTTAAAGAAAGAAAGAGGGGGGTGGAGGGGAGGCAGAGGGAGGAACTCCTGCATGTGAGGCAGAATAGACACCTGGGAAGCAGAAGTGGGGGGAAGGAGGAGGCGGGGGAGAAACTAGGGAGAAAATAAAGGTCCTGGACATCACACCGTGTAAGACCCAACCTCTTCACTAGTTCCTAGATCCCACGTTTCATCACCTACCCATTGCCCATCAAGTTAAGAGCCCATGAAATAGGTCAATGTGTTGGTGAGGCCGGAACCTTCATGCTCACCCCAAACCCTCACCTTTAAACATTGTTTCATTAAGGATGGAGCCTTCAACACAACCTGTAGAGGAGATTCCAGGTCCACACAAATACAAGCCTTCAGGATTGGTGAGAGCATTCATTCCCTGGGGACTCATAACCCACAGCTACCCATTCCTTACAAGGCCCCAGACAACAAACCAAAATGTGACTCCATTAACTTCACCCTGGGGAACCAATTAGTTCACTGGGATTACCCACAATGCATGGGTAGAGAGGCTACTTGCAGAAGCATTCCAAAGCTCCACACTAGCAACATCTTCATACAGCATGGATGATGGCTTCCCTATAGCTTCATAGATGGAGTCCCTGTCAATGAACCTTCCCCAGCCTAGATACCCTAGAAGCTCCTAAGTTCTGAAAGTTTGTGTGCATTTTGGGCAGATTCTCACTCACAAATGGCTAGGAAAATGACTGGACTCTCAGGTGAGGGTCTAGCTACCCTTTCCCTCCCCCAACCCCTGCCTTTCTTTGCCGAAACAACACCAAACAGCAGACCGGCTTGGGATTGTCACCTGTAAGCAGATGGGGCTCGAAAATGTGGCTGTTTCGCTCAGAGACCCATATTCTTTTACAAGGCTGCAATGGAAGGTGGAGAAACACTGTGTGGCTCTGTCTCCAAACTTTGGCACAGCTCAGCTTCTTCTAACTTGTGATGGCTTTAACTAATACTCCAAGGATTTGAAACATGTGGCTAAAGCTGCGTATGTCAGCATGTCTTATCAAAATGACAGTGTCTCTAGGCCAGTTTGATCCTACATTTCCAAGGTGCAGGCTGGTCCTTAGTTGTCCCAGTACCAGCCCTGAGACATGAACTTCTGAACATCTGTGACATGTTTTTTTCCCACTACTCCTCACGTAGTGCCTTTATTGCTGCCTGTTTTCATGCAGGGAGATCTGAGACATCTCTTTAGGCCAATCTTACAACTCAGGAGGGATGGAACTCTGTCTTAACTTTCTCTATGCTTCTAGATTGGCCTCTCGTGTTATGAAAGCTCAAAACTAGAAGGCAGATGTAGGCTTGATGCTACGCAACTCTGCCTTTTATAGGTTGTAAGATAGTATCAGAGGCATTCAGTGACTTGTCCAAAGCAGCTAGTGATGGATGAAAAGAGTTTCATTCATTCAACAGCTATTTAGTGAGCCACGTTTTCTGTCTTCAAGAGCAGGCATTCATTTGCTAATTGAATGAATGATCTATTGACTCCATCTCTGAAGTGGAAACCATTTTAACTGTAATGGATGTTTTTAGTACCAGTTACTGCCAGGTAGTCAAAGTCCAGTCATGGACTTCCTTCTTCATATGCATTCTGACACACAGGGTTAATACGAACTTCAACGAATGGCAAGGTAAACACAGAAGAGCCTCAGCATACATAGTATGGCCACACAGAAAGAAAGTAGCAGAACTAGACTTCCAGTCCAAGGTCAGTTGCTGTTTATTCTGGGCTCTTGCCCCTCCCTATACAGCAAACTGCCCTGTGCTGAGATGGAGGTGGAGTCTCTCATGGGTATATTGCTTTCAAGGTCAAATGCTGTCTATTCTTCATCCACTCTTTAAGGCTCTTGCCAAGAATATCTTTAATGTAATATGCTGCTATGAGCTGTCTTACAGTTCATCTTCTTCCTTCTCAGGGAGACCTGATATTTTGTTTGGAGTAGGAAGCAGGTAAGGCTTATTTTTTTTTTCTACAGTGGCTTTGCACTTTCACCAATTAGATCTGCAGTATCAAAAACAACAGCAGCCAGCCTGCAGAGGGAGGAAGACAGAGAGAAAATTCTATCATGTCAGAATAATGAGATCTGTGATTTCAGCACTTACTGGGTCAAAGACACACACAATGTGTTATCTGTAATGCTTTCCTCCTGACATTTGGGGAAATTGCATTTATGCAGAGGACACGGGGCACTGGAACGTGGTACTCTACTGATGTCACTCATGGTTGATAGACTGCAGACTCCTGCTCGAGCCTGAGGCCTTGATATTCCTGAGGGAGGCTGAGCACGCCCCAGCCGGGATATGGTGGGAGCCCCGAGGCCCTTCTGTGCCCACTGCTTCTCCTACTGTAAGAGCAAACAAGAATCCATGCGGGGAGACTCTTGGTTAGTTTGGTAATGAAGGACAGTCGTGTAGCAGTTAATGTTTGGGACATGTTCCTAGACATACATTTTAGGTGGTGTGAGGATTTTTTCATGTGCAGTATGCCCTGACTCAAATGGAGATGGTTATGATGTGGTAGATGATGTCATACAGGACCCATCATGTACAGCACCCATGTTTGCCTGAAGTGTTGTTAGGTAGCACTTGTACATGCAGTAACCTATGGGGGCAATTCTAAGTCAAGGAAAAAGTCCTCTTCTAGGCACCATCTTCCTGAAGCCTCTCCATTCTAAGATTCCCAGCATCAGATGGTTGGGCTAGCTGCTGGCTTCTTTTGGAATAAACATAGATTTCTGCTGCAGAATCCAACTGCTCTTTCTGAGACCCAAACACAGAAGCCCATGAGCACCAAAAGGAAGAAGCCTACCTCTGAGATCAAGGCATCGAGTTTATCTCTCCCTTCCTTGTTCCTCTCTCCAGTCTCAGGACTGTCCTTGTCTGTAGTGGTAGGGATAAAGTGATGGATTACCCTGCCTGAGATGTCTTGTGTAGTTTTACGTTTAATCCTGCCATACAATTAATCAACTGATAAGACAGCAAGAGAAGCAAGCAAGCACATGTGCTCATGCACACACACACACACACACACACACACACACACACACACACACACACACACCCTGGACATAACAGTTCATTAGATTTCCTTCTGCTTTTAACTTGGGAAGGTTTCTCACCTAGTTTTATTTGAACCTTAGCAGTTGTTTAAACAGCAGCTTAGTACATCCCAAATCTACCACAGTCTGATATTGTCCACAGCAATTAAATGAAGTGGTTGTAACAATGACTAGCTCTCAGACATTGTTAGTGCAGAACCACTTTCCACATGAAATACCCAAACCCAGTGCCAAAATCCAATGGGAAGAATAGACTGTCTCCTTAGCTATCCCTGACTCTACTGTTTGGTCAGGTTGGTATAGACATTGATACAGTAGCCTTTTAGGCACAGGATGTGCAATGTTCATCTAGAAAGAATAACCCCACCAACCCCAAGGGAAAACCGAGCAATCATGCAAGCTCATGTGAGTACCATTATGGTGCTCAAAACCAAAGTGCAGCTCATCAAACTCAGGCAGTTCTTAATAACAAAAAAGAGAGGATGTGAAATTGGGAGGGTGATGGATGAAGGGCACTAGGGGGATTTAGAGGGGCATAATGAAAGATGAATATGATCAGAATATATTGTACAAAGATATAAAAAGTTTAAGAAGAAATTAAAATATTCAAAAGAACAAAACTTGGAGAAAAATCCAAGTGCAATCAGAATTTTGTAATGTGGGGTGCTAAACCTAAAATCCTAAGGAGAGACTCCTCAAATATCTGGCTGTGGCTGGGTCCCAGAATCCAAGATTTATGACAAATTTAAGGTCTAGACTCATGTTTAGGACCTGATCTGGGCTGGGGGACAAGAGCAGGATATTGTCCTGTTGATGAACTGATGGCAAACCTTCAATTCTTTAGCTCTTCAGAAGCCATGTGAGATCCATGGAGTTTTGAACTTGCTATAGTAGAAGCTGTAGGGAGAGAGGGAGTCTTTTATACAGTGGCACCCTAGACTTATGGAACGTGACATCTGCTTGCTTGGAACAGATTACTCATCTCAGAGCTGCAGCATCTATCTTGGTGTACAGTGCACTCTATGAGCACAGAGTCTGTCCTCATTCTTAAAAGGAGGATTAGAATTGGTGGTTGCCATTTAGAGATATTTCCCAGAGGGTGTATGGCTTCTTGCTCAGTTCTTCTCATCTTCTCAATAGCAAGTTAGTTTTCAAAACTTGCCTGGATAAACTATATCTCTTCATACTGGTGTAGAATCTAAACTTTCTGCATGGCTCAGTACAGGCAGTAGAATGTGACAAAACGTGACCCTGTATTAGACCTAGTGGCTTCTACCCCTATGTGTTTCTTTGAGTTCTCAGAAACCAGGTTGGAAGTCTACATAACTTGTAGAAGACTCCACCCGGAGAGACCATATGGAAAAGTCATGTGGATACCTGATCTATCTGTTGGAAAGGTCCAAGATCCTACCTTACTCAGCTGAGTCCTGCACTCCTGTCTTCTACCTCCAGGCACCAGATCTGTGTATGAGCTTAAAAGGACCTTGCAGCCCATTCCAGTCACTAAGATGACTACAGCCCTAATGTGACCCCAACGGTCACAGTGGAAAGAACAACCACACTGCGGAACCCTACCATGCTACCAATTCATAAAATAGTAAGTAAGCCATTACATGCTGTCATGATTTGTTATATACCACCACGATCAAAGGTAGATCTCCAAATTCCTGTTGATCTGAATGGATGATTTCTGAAATCTACAGTATGCTTGTGGGACCAGGCTGAGAAACTCTCCTCTCGAACCCAGCTAATGAACCCATCTTCCCATTCTTCCATCTTCTTAACCATAGACTGAGTTTCCATGATACAGAAACATATGTCCTTTAGTAAACACTGACCAACAAGAGCCACACACAGGGTTGGGAGCGATGGCATGATGCAATGGATAAAAAGGATACTATGTAATGGTAGCAGTGATGGCGGGTCATGTTTCTATCTCTAGATTATGTTCCATCTCATCTGGAGCTTGCCCATGGAGTGATGAAGGTACCATTTCGGCACAGCAGAAAAGGTGGATATTGAGAGCTCAGCCCTCCTCAGACTGAAACCAGCTCCCGGAGGGGGTTCCCTTGATGATGATGATGATGATGTAAAGTGGACCTCCTGTCCAGCAGCCGATCTTTCCGGGCAATTATTTGGAAGTAATGAAAGTGAATGCATGACATTTAAAAAGAAACCCCTCTGTCAGCAGGAACGCCGCCACAGTCTCCGGCACCTCAGAGAATACACTTAGCTTGAAATAATGTTCATTTTAGCCAAGTTGTAAATTACAAGTGTGTCAGGGTCCAGGGGGATTTATTACCATTTGGAAAGAGGTTGCTGGGCTTGTGCGTGACTGATCATACGGTGCCCATTACAAAATGGCTGTGCTGTGAAGATCACGGAGAGGGAAAAAAGTACGTTTCTTGTTTCTTTTCATTTTTCTTTTACGGCTCCTCTCTGGGGACTTCTTGTTGCTCATGTCCCACAGAAACACCAGTAATAAAGGGCACAATGTCGCAATCTGCTTTTCTAATTGCTGCTTGGATTTGATCTGACATCATGAGTGACAAATGACAGCCAGTCTGTTGATGAGTGGTTTGGCTGGATGTCAGCCTCCTTGGGTCAAAGGAGGGCAGGAAAGCTGGTTGCACTCATCTGTCTGGGCTCGGCAGGGAGCCCTGGAATGGAGTGAGACTTGGATCTTAAAACAGGCCTGGCTTCGGATCCTAGAACAAGTCTGACTTTTCACTGCCCTGCCCTTCCCAGTGTTAAACTGAAGGATTGATTTGGGAAACAGACAATTGGGAGGATGAAGAAGAAGCTCTATATTAGTGAGCTTCACATTTCTACAATGAAATACCTCCCATTTAACTTACAATGATAGAGATTTGTTTAGGTTCAAATTCAAAACAATGGCCTTACAGGTGTGGACTCTGATGAGCAGACATTTGCATTGGCAGAAGTATTGGTCATATCATGAGTGTCTTGAGCAGAAGAAAGTGGGAGAAGAAAGAAAACTGTCCCCAATAATCTTGGGTGTCTCTTTAGAGTCCACTACCTCTTAAGAGTCCAGAGCACCTCCCTGTGCTTCCTCTCTGGGAAATGAAGCCTTTATACCCACATCCAAGCCACAGAGGGAACTGAGAGCTTGTTGGCACCCACCTTTCAACCACTCTGCCCTCCTTTCTTGTTTGTGGGGAGCAATAGTCCTAAGCAAGAGTGAAGCCCCAGGGACTTCAGTTTTAAACAACCCTTTTTCTTGGCCAGGATGGGGGTGGGAATGTGGCATAGAGGAAATCTCTCTCTCCTCTTGGCAGACAAAGGCCAGAACTTGAGTCCTGGTTCTGCTCTGGCTCTGTGCGACCTTCAGTTCCCTGATTATGGTAGACATCCACAAAGCCTTTCCTTCCTCTCCAGCCCCAAGCATTGCTTGTTGAAGGGTCCTTTGGGGAGCACTTAATCGAGCATGATATGAAGGAATGGTACTTGGCACGCCACCCCACCACAGGTAGGCGGTAGCATTGCAAACTTTGGAAATGGGGCAGGCACCACCATTAATTAGTGTGGTTGAATAATATATTGGTTTTCTATTGCTGCCTAACAAGTTACCATGGCTTAAAATCACGCTCACTTATCATCTCAGTTCCTGGGACAGGAGTCCAGTCCTGAGTTATCCGGTTCCTCCACCAGGTTCTCCCTAGGCTAAATCAAGGTGTCTGTAGGACTCTGATGTCTCAGGTTCAGGGTACTCTTTCAAGCTTATTGAGATGTTTGTAGAACGTGTGTGTGTGTGTGTGTGTGTGTGTGTGTGTGTGTGTGTGTGTTTTTGCATGTATTGTGCTCCCTGATGTATTCATGTGGACTTGCATCTCTCCTTCCTCCTTCATGTAAATTTTGGAATAGAACTCAGGTTGTCCTTTGTGAGCAGCAAGCCCCTGCATCCTGAGCCATATCATTTGCCCTGAAATCAGTATCCCACAAACGTACTAGATGAACATGACTGACTGCTAGACGTAAAACAAGCAAAGCAAGGTGAACAGAACCCTAAGATCTGGGAAAGGAAATCAACTGGATTGGAGTTGCCCCTGAGTCTTCACTCTTTGGAGCCAGATTTGGCCTTGTTGTGGCTATGTTCTCAGTTCCCCTGTGGGCCTATGCTGTGTTTCTGGCTCTCTCCTGATTAAGTGTGACCTTCATCAGCAGGTTTCCCAGACACGCAGGCTACAGCATCAGGTACAAGGAGATATCATCCTGTAAAGCCCTGTGGCTTCTGGACTCCCTGCCTGTTTTTCTGTCATTGAGAATCTCCCAAATCCTACAGCCATGCCTCCCAGGCCCACATCGTAAGCTTCGTGCAGGCCCAAATTGAGTTGTCGATGTGAATTATTTAGAGGCTCTGGTGGAATACAGTTGTATCAGTAACACAGACTATCACTTTGTGGCCTTGGGGCAGTCTCTGTTGCACACTCTGTCACTATTTCCTCTCATGAATAATGGAGGAACCAAATTACTCCGCGTGTGGAGGATTCATACCCTGCAAAAACAAGGTTGCTCTGAAATTAATTTTTTGTACTAAAAGAGTGACAGAAAATCAATTAATCACAGATTATTCCATGCAGAAACCAAGTAAAAGAGGCAGGGTTTGTGGCTCAGAGCATAGTCAGCTAATGCCTAGGGCAGCTGCAAGCTTCATCAGGCCTCCTCAGAGGCAGATGGCACTAGAAGTTTGTCTGACCCCAGTTACACCAAGGTGCAGCCTCTAGGCCTGCAGCTGAGCAGAAGGCTTTCTTCTGGTGACCTTATTGTCACTGTCAGACTCCCTGGCCCTTCCCCTCCCTTACTCCCTCAAGCCACCTCCTTCAAGTCACCTTTAAAGCCACCTCGAGGACAGGCCACTCTTCTCCAGAGGGGCCCACAGATAGCTCTGTTTTCAGAGCCCACCTGACTCCATTGAGACAATGATACCCCAAGATGAGTTCTTCCTGCCTGAACACCTGCCTTGATAAGCCTCTTCCCCAACTTGCTTACGTCACTGGAACCAATGCTGACTCTTAGGTACAGATCTCCCATGCTGCCTCTCTCTGAAGCTGGCACACTCTGGATGCCTGGAGGCACACTATACTGTAGGTACCCATCAATCTAGCAGAGCCCTGGACAAACAGATGCGTCTTCTTCATGGAGTCACAAGTGATTTGTCATTGGATGGATGAAGACAATAATTTTCAGGCCTTTGGGCCTTCATAGGTGATGTTTCTGGGGTCTCTGAAATGGCTTTACCATGTTGACAGCTGGCTAGCTTTTCTGTCCTTGTGTAGCATGCATGCATGCCTTTACTGAGTCCATTGAGGCACATGGAGGGAGGCTGGAAACACACTTTGGTGCAGAATGAAGATGGTAAAGCAAACAAAGACATAAAGGGTTGTTTTCTCCGGAGGAGAACAGAGTTAGCAGAGGTGGTGGTGGGGGACATACCTCATGCCATGATTTCAACAAATACTGGGCAGACGAACTGGCACTCAACAGTGGAAGCAGGCATCGTTTCTGGATGGGCAGGGAAGCCAGAAGGTCATGATGACCTCCAGACTGCTCTTTTTCCTGTATCGTTAAATTGTAGTAATAGTAACCATGTGACTCTATGATCATGGTGAGGGAGTAAACAGGTGGGGTACAAGGATGGACGACAGAAAGGGCACCCACAGCCACAGCGGCTTTCAGAAGCTGGGGCAATTTTAAACCTCAAGCAAAAATTGCTCTGTCCTCCCCTTCCTCTGAACTTTTTTCCCCATTAGACTTGACATTATGCCGAATCTGGCTGAAGACTAGGAAGACTCAGAAGAAAGACTTGCTGGCTTATGCTTTTAGCTGTGGCTACGTGACAGTCCCTCTACACTACAAAGGGACAGACGTCCTGCTTATCAGTTGCCTGCCTCTCTCCTGCTGCTGACATGTAGGCACATGTCATGTGCATATTGAGATTCAGACGGATGCCCCCATGAGCAGCGGAGAAGCTGGTTGGGAGCCGTAGTGCACATCATGACCAGGATACTGTATGCTGTTCAGTAGATGCAGGGAAGGAGAGAAAAATGGATGGGCCCCTGAAGTCCTGTGCACCCTCCCCATGTGGTTCAACAACAGCCACAGGGGGCCAACACAGAGGAGTGGAAGCAGGGGAGGCACAGCTGTGAGAGGAACACTTACTTTGACTATAGACTGTTCTGAAATCCATTCACCCTACCAAAGCCATTTTAATTGTATCATGGAGTTCCTATTTCAAAACAAACAAACAAAAAACCCTGGGTCTGGCATGGGGCAGAGACCTCCGGAAGATTTCAGCTCCTCCCAAAGCTTGCTTAACTATGCAAGTGTTGTTATATAACTGTGTTTCAACCGTGCAGCCCGCTGTGGTCTCAGAACATGGCCCTGCCTCCGAAATGGAGGAGCTAGAGAAAGTACCCAAGGAGCTGAAGGGGTCTGCAACCCTATAAGTGGAATAAAAATATGAACTAACCAGTACCCCCAGAGCTCGTGTCTCTAGCAGCATATGTAGCAGTAGATGGCCTAGTAGGCCATCATTGGGAAGACCCCTTGGTCTTGCAAACTTTATATGCCCCAGTACAGGGAAAACACCAGGGCCAAGAAGTGGGAGTGGGTGGGTAAGGGGAGCAGGGGGGATATGGGGGACTTTTGGAATAGCATTTGAAATGTAAATGAAGTAAATACCTAATAAAAATTGGAAGTAAAAGAAAAAAAGGAAAAAAAGTTATGTCTACTGACATTGGGTACTTGCAACAAGCTCCGCCTCTCCAGATGAGGGCCATTGTCCCTGCTGGCCCTGGGTTGGTGTGGGCTGCATAGTCAGGCAGGGTCTGAGTGCACTGGTAGGTCTGGGAACCTGACTACTTCCTTACCTGGGTGCAAAAGCAGGAGGCTTCAGTGGTAGCTTTCAGAAGAGAAGTACATCACCGTTCTCACTTTACTTAGGATGGACCCAGCCACAGTCACCCTTCCCACTGAATGGAGTATGTAAAGGGTCTGAACCAGCAGGGGTCCATTCAGAACTTTACTGTAGGGAAATAGACTGGGCCTGCAGGAGGATGACTTAGTTCAAGGCTGTCTGTACTTGTAGGGACAGTCCTGTGAGAAGTGTTACATGGGCAGCCAGGGATTGTCCTGCTGGTCTTTGCCTTCCAGCTTGTTCATTGGGACATCGATTCTTACCACTGTAATCCTGTAGACAGCTCATTAGGGTTCTACGTCTATTGAACCAAACTGGTACTCAGACTTTCCTGCCTGCACAGTGGTCAGTCTCCAACCATACAATGGACAAGTGCCCAGCAGAGCCTATGTTGTTCTCCTTGGGTCCTTGCCATGAACTGATAATGCCACTCTGGTTAGCAGCTCCTTAGACAGGGCTGATGTCTCCTCCTACTCCTGATGTTGAATGAGAACTCTCTTGCCATGTGCCCAGGGGCAGTTCCAAGCATCCCCCACTAGGGTCTCAGTGATGGAGGAGCTAACCAAAGAGAGGCTAGCCTAGAATAGGCTTCTGTGGGAACTGCAAAGAAACCCAGTCTCATGAGAACAGTAGGTCCCTCTTCCAACCCTGACTCCCCCATCCCCCCATCCCATCCCACCCGTAATACTCCCTCATACCATCTCCAGGGAAGATGAGACCATCACTCCTACCCTACAGAAGAGAAAATGGAAGCTTGTTGCATCTAGGTTTTGATAAAGCTGAGTTCTGGCCCTTGATCCCAGGTCACTGGGTGCTGTAATGTGTTAGACTCAGATAACCTTAATTTTTATTGAGGTCATAAAATATAGAGATCACTAGGGTTCTAGAACAAGTGCTTGATCCTTCAGATCCAACACATGCTTAGGCATTGTACCACCACCAGCACCAGCAGTACCAGCAGCACTCCTGATTCCTTTCTAGTAGCAGGAAGGGAAATTATGCCTCATAGGTTCTAGGCAAGTGCTCTGCCCTTAGGGCAAGTACCTAGCCTTATCATTAGCTTTTGGGGTAAGTAAAATAATACTCAGCGTTCTAGTTGAACACAACTCAGAGGAGCCACACAGTTTGCCTGAGATCAGACCTTAACTGCAGACAGGGTAGGGTTTGCCAAAGGTCGGCCTGTGTGTGCAGCAGCAGGGTAGGGTTTGCCAAAGGTCGGCCTGTCTCCCCAACCCCCTGCATTGTTCTTCTAGAGCTTTTGCAAAGGTGCAGACTGGTGCCCAAGCCCCGTTTCGCTGTCTGTCAAGGCCTTTTCTGCAATATGCAGACTGATGACAAAGGGAAGGAGAGATCAGGTCCTGTCACCAGCCCTGTCTGGTGAGAATTCGCTCTGGCAAGCGAGATTGACACTGGCATGCAATTTGCATTTAAATCCCTCAGGCTTTCAGCTCCTGCCCCATCTAGACTGTATAGTATTTATACAGATTATTTTATAACATATTTAAGCAGAAAATACTTGGTCTTGGAGTCAGCCTAGATGGCAGCACAGAGAAGCATGGTGGAAGGACCAATGTATTTAGCATCTTGAGATGTAGGCTTGAGCTTGGATTTTAGTTGTGTGGAAATGGCCAAATGAGTTTCTTTCTGAGTGTGATATGGTTGTGTACCCAATGGTATAATCACATCTCCCTATCAAATGAGATGATGCACATGGAAACTGGTGGTTTGTGAAGTGTCCTGTTGAAGGATGGATAATTGGCACATACTTTGCTTGATTGGCCTTCTTGGTTTCCCACTTTAAAAATAATAGAGAGAAAAAAATGTCTCTACATTCTACATATGCATATACACTATATATATACATGTATATATATTCTTCACTTTCTCTCCCCCAGATATTTCCATCCAGATACTTATCTTATCTGAAAGAAAATCTCTTTGCTAATGGGGAAATACACCTTAGCCAAAGATGGCATCCTGATAACTGTATAAGGTGGGGAGTGTGTGTGTGTGTGTGTGTGTGTGTGTGTGTGTGTGTGTGTGTGTTACTGGGTACTGGGACTGGACTTAAAAGCTTGGTTACTCTTGGTAAGCACTCAGTCACTGAACAAAACTCTTACATTTTGAAGAAGGGTTTCTCTAAGTTACCCATCTGCCTTTGAATTTGCCACATAGTCCTAACTAGCTTTGAGCTTGTAAACTTCCTATCTCAGATGATGGACACATGCCACAGTACCTGTTTTAGGATAGCTTAATTTTAAAAACACCTATGTACTTCTGTCATAGTTAGGGTTTTACTGTTGTGAACAGACACCATGACCAAGGCAACTCTTATAAAGGACAACATTTAATTGGGGCTGGCTTACAGGTTCAGAGATTCAGTCCATTATTGTCAAGGCAGCAGCATGGCAGCATCCAGGCAGGCATGATGCAGGAGGAGCTGAGTTCAACATCTTGTTCTGAAGGCAAACAGAAGACTGGCTTCCAGGCAGCTAGGACCATGGTCTTAAACCCACACGCACAGTGACAGACCTACTTCAACAAGGCCATACCTCCTAATAGTGCCACTACCTGGACCAAGCATATATAAACCATCACAGCTACCATGAAAGTATATGGAACTCACAGCCAGTGAAGTCTTGAAGAGTCTCCCTAGTGTAGAATGGTGCATGCCCACTGCTCTGAAACCATTGTTGGGTTAAATGGCCTTGAATTTGCCTCCGGCTATCCCAGAAAGCATAGCCCATGGGACTGTCGGAAGAAAGGTCTGCTTCTGATGCTGTCTTTCATCCGTCCACCCCACCTTATTCTCCTTGCAGCACATACCTTGGATCCCTAAGACCCTGCTATTGATTTCTTCCTAGCTCTTTCTGAGTGTCACTATGAGCTTCTGACTGTCTTTCCAGATGGGCTAGCTAATGGCTGATCTTTCCCTGGGATGGGGAATACAGGGTCTGTTTATAAAGGAATCTAAAGCCACTGTGAACTGTGTTAATCTCTGTTGGAAATCTTGTAGGGTCTAAAGATGCTGCAGGATTTCTGTTTGACCTGTGCATGCTGAAGGAGCTCAATTGCTGGGATGATGATATGCGGGAGAGAAAGAATCAGAATAAAAACAAGAACGTTTTAAGGAAATAGAAGTGAGGACAAGGAGGATCTCTGTTAACAAGTATGCAGAAGAAGCCCAGGATTTGAGATTCTCCCATGTGAGGCAAAGGTATGTGGAAAACTCAAAAAAAAAAAAATCACCACTGTGCCTTGTAAATGTCCAAAATTCATTTTTTAAATTAAAATTGAAATCACCTCCCATGCTTGATAATAGAACTCTTTCTTTTTCTATGCTATGTGAATCAAAGAAAGCTGCAGCCTGCTTTAGAGTGGCAGGCGCTGTGCTCCAGGGGCTTAAATAAACTATTTCCAGATAACTGCCTCTCAGAATTGCATTTGCTCACTCATCCATTAATTAACACTATTTATTGATCGACCAGTGTATGATGGGAAATTTTTCTAGACACTAACATACAGCAATGAATAAAAATAACCAACCCTCTGAGCTGGGCACACTCAGGGCACATGCCCTTAGTCTCCGTGCTCGGGAGGCTGAAGCAGGAGGAACATGCCATAAGTTCAAGGTTAACCTGGGGGCTGTGGAGGAACGCACTATCCAAAGTAAAAACTAAAAGCTGAAATAGGGACTGGAGAGATGGAACAGTGGTTAGGAACTCTTTCTGCTCAAACATGAGGGCTGGAGTTCGGGTTCCAGCACTTATCCAGAAGCTGAGTATTGGCCCGTGTGTGCTTATAACTCCTGCAGTGAGCCCAGTGGCATCAAGAAGATCCCTGAAGCTTGCTGGATGCCACTGTAGCTGTAAAACACACAGGTGCCAAGAAGACACCCTGCCTCCAAGAAACAAGACAGCAAGTGGTAGGAGAGTCACCCCATGCTTTCCATGTGTGTACACCCACATGTGTATATACACTATACACACATGCAACCTACACACATGTACACACAAAGAAACATGTATGCAAACAGACAGCAGTTGATAACATTGCCTTCTTGGCATTTGCATCCTAGTCCAGAAAGGAAAACAAGAAGCATCAGTTGGGACTACCTTGCTTCCAATGGCATTCTGCTGTGCCCGTGCATGGATCAGTGCCTCAGGCAACCCACACCAAAGAAGCTTCTGGGAGTAGATTAGAATTAACCCAGAGAGCCACTACTGGGCAATGTACCAAGGGCGAGAGACCGTGGAGCACTCGGGCCTAAATGGGGTGTCTCCATCAAACTCCTTCCCTCAAGACTCGGGAGTCTATGCAGAAGAAGAGGCAGAAAGAGTGTAAGAGCCAGAGGGGATGGATGATACCAAGGGAACAGCATCTTGCCAACACAAGAGGATTGATATACCTATTGACTCACAGAGACCGTGACAGCATGCACAAGACCTGTACATGTTCGAGCCAGATAGAGTGACAGCACAGAGAGGGGGAAGTGAGCCTGGGATCACATCTTTAACCAAGATGCTATTTGCAATTGATACCCACTAGGAAAGGGAGAATCAGTTTCTCCAATGGTGTCTTACTGGGTTTTTAAATCACATTTCAGGGCAGGCCCCTTTCCCAGAAATAGCTGACCAGCACAAAACGAGCTGAGGAAGGCCCCAATTAAATGCTTTCTTTTATAAGTTGCTTTGATCCCCATGTCTTTTCACAGCAACAGAACAGTAACTGAGAGAGTGGTCCGCAGAGAAGAGATCTAAGTGACAGGAGGTAAGGACATGTAAGGCCTCTGGGACTCCATTTAGAGATCTGGCTTCTTTTACTCACTAACATGAGGGCTTTTAGCTGAACAGTGCCAGGATATGACTGTTGTTTAAAATGTTCTTTCTTGCTGTTATGTCGATGTTCGGTGGCGGTACAGAAAAGCAAGTCTTGCAAAAGCCAGGGAGGTGCTTGGGGTAGCAGTGGTGAGTCAGATGCTGGACATTTATTGTAGGGAGAGCTAGTAGAATTTGCTGATGGATTGGGCTGAAGTGTGGAAGAAAGAGAAGCGTCAAGATTGATCCAAGGCTTCAGCAATTGGTATAACGGAACTGTGGTGCACAAGAGTTCTCGGCAGCCCTACACAGGCCTCCCTTCCCCATCATTTGACTCCCCTGATAGTTATCATTGGTCACTGCTAAAAGAAGGAATAGTAAAACAAGATGACCATAGTGGGGCATTTGTGAGACCCAGGGTCATCATTTGATTTATTTCTTGACAATTTCTTACAATGTATATAATATATTCCCATCCCACCCATTTTTACACTCCCCACTCCTCCCAACCCTCTCCCAGCAAGTTCCATTCTGTTTGTATGTAATTATTTTTTTGTTTTGCTTTTGTCTTATGACCCACTAAGTTTAACCAGTCTGCCCACATGAGCGCTGGTGTAAAATTACCCAGTCGAACATGGGAAACTAGCCATACCATTGAACACAATGCCCCATCACCAGGAAATACAGCCGAAGTATGATAAGAGATGCAAGGTTTTGTTGTGATATCAAATGTTTCCATCAAATGGGGTCATATGATGAACACTCACGAGTCTCCATCCCAACATGGCTAACACAAATAAATTGACTTCCCAAGCTAGAAACCTGACTCTTCCAATACGGTCCCAAGAGGCTGAAAGCCACGCTACATGGAGGGCAAACCCACTGTGGTGATTTGAGTGAGAACGGCCCACATGGGCATCATGGATTTGGATATTTGGTCCCACGTTGATAGCATTGTTTGGGGGTCTTCAGGAGAGGTGGCTTTATTGGAGGTAAGTCACTGGGAATAGACTTTGAGAGCTTAAATATCCACATCATTCTCATTTTGTCTTTCCATTTTCTGCTTGCTCCAGTCATCGTGCCTGCCTGCAGTCATTCCTCTGCCATGATGGTGAAGGACTCTTAACCTTCTGGGACTATGCACCCAAGCAAACCTTTCCTTCTGTAAGTTGCAAAAGAAAATTTACAAATAAACCTCCTGTGCTTGTGTAGTCCTTGTATAGCTTCCTTAATTCTTGGGCCTTTATTTCCGACTCAGGCAAAAGGTGGACCATGTTGTCTGTTTTGCTTTTCTCACCTGGTTGATGTGAGGACCACGTGAGATTATCTCTAAACATAGTAGGTGACTGGAAAAGTGGAGATATACTGGTGGTTGGAACCTTGAGACATATGAACACACAGGGAACGTGTTCCGTGTTTTATCACGAATGCAATTAGCATACAAGTTATACAAGAGAAACGATTTGACATGGACAACCTCTAAAGATTTCTATTCAGAGACCTAGAGTGGTCAAAAATGTGATTACTTTCCAACTAATGTCAAGTAGCCTTTGGCCCCAAAAGACATTTGACTCAAGACATACCTAACAGCATGCAAGGTAAAGACATAGTATTTGTGAATTTGTCATATAAGAATTAGGGAGGACATGTGAGGTGGTGATGAACTGGTGTGTGTGTGTGCACTATGTATATGTGTGTGAGCGTGTATGCACATGTATGTGTGTATATGTGTATATACATATGTGTATATGTATGAGTATAAACACGAATGCATGTGCATATGTGTATGTGTGTACACATGTGTATGTATTTAATGTGTGCACATATGTGTACATGTATGTACACAAGTATATTTGTGTGTGTGCATATGTACATGTGTGTATATGTGTTTGAGCACACATGCATATGCATGTATATGTGTATGTTCCTGTGTGTGTATGTGTGTGTGTGTTGCAAAAGAATTCTCTAGGATGGAGATGAGGAGGTAATGGGAAATCATCATTTGGAATTTGCTCTTGCATGTCTTGTATGTGCCTGAAACATTGGTCTCTTGTCCCACTACAGTAAGGAGAAAATTAGAGTCCTAGACTCCCACACCGTGATGTCCAGTTTGGACAAAGTAAAACAAAGATGGAAGTGTGGGTTGACTGGAGCATGAGGAATGGCTGTCCTTTGGTATAGGCACATCATAAACAGAGTGGGAAGCACCAATCCCCATGGGAAACGAAGCTTACAGGCTAAAACAATGAAGTATCAGAGACATAATCAATGAAAGAAGAAAGGTAGAAACTGAATACTACATACCAGTTGAAGTGAAATTCCTAGAATACATGAGAAAGAGACTTAAATAAGCAAAATTTAAAAATGTCTAAAATAAAGGAAAATACTAGCGAAAAGTAGCATAAAACCAAGGAAATGTATTACAAAATATATTGAAGTAGAAAAAAATATATATATAATTAACAGGATTAGAAGGGAAATACACTGAGAAATTCCTCCCCCAATTCTAAGAAATTCTCAGAACTTAAAATGGTATAATTTAATAGGATACCCAGGGATAAAGAACTTGATATAGGTGACAATGCTTATAAAAATGTGGGAGGATCTGGGAACTGTGTCCACTCTTGGTGGATATAGAATCATGTAGCCTTTGTGGACAAGTATGGCAACTTTCCACAAGATTAAAACTTAGAATTATCCAGTGGTGTCTCCTCAGGGTACATACCCTAGAGAGGCAGAAGCAGGGCCTTGAAAGATATTTGCATATTCATTTTTAAGGTACAGTTAATTATCATTGTCAAAACTAGAGCAACTCATATGTTCACTGATGAGTGATCTGATAAACAAACTGTGGGTATATGCACAATGGTCAATTAACTCTTCCCTTCTACAGAAGTAAATCCTGACACAAGCTTATGACATGCGGAAACCTTGTGGATATTATGATAAATGAAACAAGCCAGCCACAAAAAGACAGAACGTGAATGATTCCCTTTTTTTCTGAGCACCTCAGGAAGTTTAATTTATAGAGACAGAAGGTGAATGGATTGCGGCTGCTCCCAGAGTATCGTGTTTCTGTTCTGTACGATGGAAAGCATCCTGTGGATGGATGGCTGTGATGGTCGTGCTCAATGTGAATCTACACAATGCCACTGAACTGCACACGGAGAAACGGTTACGATGCTAAGTTTTACGTTATGGATTTTGCCTGTTTTCAAAAGACAAATTCTCACATTGGATTTAAAAACATCAATGACTTATTGTCTCCAGGGGACAAACGTAAATGAAATGGGGGGAATACAAATAGAAGAATAGATGAGAAAAGATAAACCAGACAAATAAAAAAAGCAAGCCGGGACAGCAATCTTAGGATCTGACATGAGGATTCAAGAGAGAGATGTCATATGAGACATAGAGAATCTTATTACACTGCTGGCAGGAATGATCGGATAAGCTGGTATAGCTACAAGAGACTGCAGTAAAGGGGTGAACGCATTTCTGATCACAGGAAAAGGATGCAATGGAAGTCTTCAAGGCTGAGCACAATGGCATGACCTGTCTTAGAACACAACTGGCCATATTAGCCTGAAATTGAAGATTGAACCTAAAGACTAAATCCCACTGAGATACCCTGCCTCAGGGAGTAAGGTTACAAACAATTGGTGATGTGAACATCAACATTGGGTTTCCACATAGACCTTCATGAGCTGGCACACACATGTAGAAATGTAGACATACCACACACATACATATGAAAAATTAGGGTCAAGAAGACCTCCCAATAGGAACAAAGAAAGTGTCCTTCTTCTTTTGACCATCATTGGATGTATGTCTGCGTCTGCTTGTGTCATTAGAATGTGGCAAGAGTTTGGGCACACATGATCCAGAGGAAACTATTGCTATATTACACAGTCAGTTTAAGGCTGGTAGGTTCAGCTATCAGTGTGGTGGTGGCACACACATTTGATCTCAGCACTTGGGAGGCAGAGGCAGGTGGATCACAGTGAGTTCGAGGCCAGCCTAGTTTACAGAGTTCCAGGACAGTCAGGCCTACACAGAAAAACTCTGTCTCAAACAAACAATCAAATGAATGAACAAACAAAAAACAAAACAAATAAAGACTGCTAGGTTGTTTGGATATTTTTTTTTAGGTTCCCTTGCAGTGCTTGACCTGGTAGGATAGGAAAGTTCATGGTCAGTGGGCTATGGATGACCTCACTGCAGACAAGGAATTTATGAAGAGGAGGGCAGTTGATGGCACCATCAGGCCCACAGTTTGCCTGTGTTCCTCTGGGGACCCCCTATCAAGGAAGATCTAAATGTAATGAATTGATGTTTTATTCCCTAAGAATATGAAACAAGACACATTCTTGGGCAATTTTTGCTTTTGGTGTTTGTCTAAGTTAGGGTTTCTGTTGCTGAAAAGAAACACTATGGCAAAATTGCAAGTTGGGGAGAAAATGGTTTATTTGGCTAACACTTCCATATTGCTACCAAGACAGGAACTCAGACAGGATGGGAACCTAGAAGCAGGAGCTGATGCAGAGGCCATGGAGGGGTTCTGCTTACTGGCTTATTTCTCCTGGCTTGCTCAGCCTGTTTTCTTGTAGAACCCAGGACCACCAGGCCAGGGATGGCACCACCCACAAGGGACAGGGTTCTCCCCCACTAATCATTAATTGAGAAAATGCCTTACGGCTGCATCTCATGGAGGCATTTCCTCAACTGAGGCTCCTTCCTCTCTGATGACTATAGCTTGTGTCAAGTTGCCATCAAACCAGCCCGTACAGTGTTCAATATTCACTTGCAAGAAAAAAAATACTGTAGAGCAAGAAATGTATATTCACTTGAGTATTTAATAGTCTTCATAATCAATGTAAACCTGATCTACGTAGGAGCTCAATTGGGTAACCTCACTGTCAGGTGTATGTGATGGTGGCCTAGAGGCCAATGGATAGCCAGCACTACAACAAAATCCATCTCTTGTTTCAGATCTGGCAGGTGCAGAAGCTTAGTTCTGATGGGACAGGTGAGATGACTTGCCTAAGGTCACATACCAGCCATGGCATAGTTGAAATATGGATTCTGTTCTCAAGCTTCTCTGAATTCCTGAAAGCTCTTACCCTCCTATTATTTTCTGTGCCAGGTCACCCATCTGATTGTTTAATTGTTCTATTTGCATATTATTAATAAGGAAAGTTTTGTTTACCCAGCAGGGGGTGAACCTGTACCACGCATGAAATGTATTCAGGGTTGGATAATGGGCTGTATAAAGACAGATGTGACAGGAGGCAGGGTGGCTTTGAATGGCCCCCACTATCAAATGTGTCTGAGCCGTGGAGCCCCAGATCTTCACTGACACTTGCTAATTACAGTGACTAATTAATATGTCATTGGCCTCTAATCGTGAAACCAGACAAGATTAGTAATGACGAAACCATGGCAATTAATTTACAACTATCTACAAGCTTCGCCTTGACCCGGCTAAGCTCACTTCAGATCACAGAAACAGGTGATCTGCAGGCAAAGGCATAAGGAGTACCAGGGAAAGGATGTGACTTGGGGGACTCTGTGAAGCTGGAACTAAGCCCTTGCACCAAGCAGACAGCCCCATGTAATGCTTGAAGGAGTGAGAAATAAAAGAAATTAAGCTATCCCAGTGAACCTCCCCAGCCCCAAACTGATCAAATTGTATAGTGAGATTTCCAGCAAAAAGGGAGCTTAAATCACATGATTCAAAGGCGCCATGGAAAAGGCTCAGGAGTAAGAAGACCTGGACTTGGGTCTCAGTTTGGTATTTGATAGGTACTCTGTTCTGAGCCTCAGAGCTATTCAAATAGGAAAGAAACAGTGGATCAGAATCTTGGAGCCATTTTTCTTTCTTTACCCTCTTCTTTGCTGTCCTAAAGCATGTGGATGTAGTCTTTGCCTCTCTCTTGCAGCCCACCTGTCTATAGCCTCACTTCCCTGGGTCCTATGTCAGGGACTTGCTGTGTTGGATTGTATTTCCCTAAGAGCTTTTCAATGATCTCTGTATCTGCGGTTTCTCCCGACTTGACTCAGATTTCCATGTGAAAGACAGAGGATGCACAGAGAAAAGCCTACATCATGTGCTCTACCTACTGTCTAGCAAGGTTCAGGATCCCCTCCCAATTAGATGTTAACCCGGTGGACCATCCATTTTGCACACATTCCCAGCACACACTTGGCTCTCTCAGGTCATCTTGTGTGTCCTTTTGCCTGTACAGCTCCATAACAGATTTTTTTTTTTTTGAATCGTAGTTAAATATATGATCTAAAAATATCTGCTTTTCATGGTTTACTCAAGTGTATTAACTTCAACTATGTGCAGCCACACACTAGTTGTCCTTCTGTGTCTGGCTTATTTCACTTAGAATAAAGTTTTCAAGACTCATTGGTATTATATCATGTCCTCACCAACAATTACTATTTTGACCTTATATAGAAAATATTTAAATTTTTCTTTCTTCACATATATTCATCATATATATCATGGGTTTTAAAAAGATATTTTTGTTCCTGTGTATTCTGTATTTTGGCATGCTATTCTCTCTTGCTGTTCCCCCGAATCCCTCCCATAGATAGTCTGACTTTTGCATTCAGGTATCTTTGTAAGACTTGGAATCTACATATGAGACAAAGCGTTTACTTGTCTTCCTGGATCTGCCTTCCTTTGATTACTATGGTGATCTTCAGATGAGTTCATTTCCTTGCAAATGACATTCCCACTCTTCTTTATGACAAGAGAAAAACTCTATTGTGTTCATTTACCACATATCTTAGTCAGTGTTCTATTGCTGTGAAGAGACACCATGAGCATGGCAACCCTTACAAAGAAAACCATTTAACTATGACTTTCTTATGATTTCAGAGGTTTAATAAATTATCAGCATGGTGGCACACATGCAGACATGGTGCTGGATAAGGAGCTGAGAGTTCTACATCAAGATTGGCAGGCAGCAGGCAGACAACCTGGGCTTGGCTTGGGCTTCTGAAACCTCAAAGCCCCACCCCCAATGACATACTTGCTTCGACAAGGTCACACCTACTCCAACAAGGCCACACCCCATAATCCCTCTCAAGTCACATCATTCCCTAATGACCAAGCATTCAAACATATGAACCTATGAAGTCCATTCTTATTCCAACAACCACATCACATTTTTAAAATCAACTAATCTATTGATGGATATCTAGACTGATTCCGTTACCATTACTATTATAAATAGTGCCTTAAGAAATACATGTGGATGATCAGATATTTCTGTAGCATGCTGACTTGGATGCTTTTAAGGTATATTCCCAGGAGTGGTAGTGCTTGATCATAAAAACCTTCACACAGGTTCCACAGATGCTGGGGTAATTCCAATAGCCAGTGCACTGGCTGGTTCTGTGTGCAAACTTGACACAAGCTGTAGTTATCACAGAGAAAGGAGCCTCCCTTGAGGAAATGCCTCCATGAGATCCAGCTATAAGGCATTTTCTCAATTAGTGATCAAATGTGGGAGGGCCTATTGTGGGTGGGACCATCCCTGGGCTGGTAGTCTTGGGTTCTATAAGAGAGCAGGCTGAGCAAGCCAGGGGAAGCAAGCCAGTAAGTAACATCCCTCCATGGCCTCTGCATCAGATCCTACTTCCTAACCTGCTCGAGTTCCAGTCCTGACTTCCTTTGATAATGAACAGCAATGTGGATATACCTTTTCCTCCCCAACTTGCTTCTTGGTCATGATGTTTGTGCAGGAATAGAAACCCTGACTAAGACAGCCAGTATGTAGTGAATCCTTTCTATTATTTCTTTTCTTAATGATTGCTATTCTGACTGTGGGGATATGGGACCTAAATTTTTTAAATTTTATTTCCTGGTTGGTCAATAGGATAATAAACACTTCAAACATGTTTATTGTCCATTTGTGTTCATCTTTTGAGAGCTGTATATTGATTTCATTAACCCATCCATTGGTTGGATTTGAGTTTTGTAATTTTTTATATTTAACTTTCTGAGTTCTTTATATATAATATACATTAATCTTTTGTCAGACATGTAGCTAAAGCAAGGATTCTCTCCTATTCTCTAGGCTATCTCTTTACTTAGTTGCTTCCTTAACTATGCAAAATCCGTTTATTTTATGTAATTCTGTTTGTCAATTTCCGATACTATTCCTTGAACTATCGAAGTCTTCTTCAGAAAACACTTGACCATGAATACATCTTCAATTATTTCACCTGTTCTCCCTCTGGCACTTTCAGTTTTTGGACTTACACTAAGGTCTTTGATCCAATTTGAACTTATTTTTGTACAATGGTAGAAATAGGAATCTAATTTCATTCTTCTACATGTGGGTGTTCAGTGCCTGAGCAGAAATTTGCTGAAGAAGCTGTCTTTTTTCCAATGTTTGGGTCTTTATCAAAACTCATGAGGCTATAGATATGTATGTAGGTTTACCTCTGGGACTTCTGTTTCTATTCTGGGTCACTGTTTTGGTGCCAGTACCATACTGTTTTTGTTACTATGGTGTTGAGGTTATATAGCTCTTCTTTCTTCTTTAGTTGTTTGTAAATTTTAACAATAATTTTCTATTGTGGGTTGAATTTCCTCTGACTTTTGATGGTATTGAAGAAGATATGTAGATTGCTTTTTGAAAATGTAGTCATTTTCACAATAAAAGTTCTGCTCATCCGGCATCAGGGGAGGTTATTCCATCTTCTAGTGTCTCCTTCAAGTTCTTTATTAAGCATTTAAAAACTTCGCTGTAGATATATTTCTCTTCCCTTGTTAGGCTTATACGTAAGTATTTGAATTATTTGCTTATGCTTTGATGATGCAGCAGATGCGATTCCCCCCTGAGTCTCTCCTGGCATGTTCATTCTTGACATTTACAAAAGCTACCGCTTTTTACAAGTGGACTTTGTACTTGTTACTTTGAAGAGAGTTGCTTCTTAGTCTTCCAGTGGAGTCATTCAGATCTCTTGTGTACAGGATCATATTCTGTAGATAGGATAATCTGACGTCTTTCCTATTTAAAGGCTTTATTTTTCTCTTCTATTACTTCTCTAGCGAAGAGTTGAAGCACATATTGAATCAAAGTGGAGAATGGAGGCATCCATAATTCATTCTTGATTTTAGAGGCAATGCTTTGCGTTTTTCCTATGCTATAAGATTATAGTTATATAGTATGAGTGTAAGTATATTATAATGGATCTTTTGCACATAACCTTTATTTTTTTTTTTAGCTCTGTTCCTTCTACGCTTAGTTTTTTCATTGCTTTTAATTATGGGGAGATGTTGAACTCTATCAAAGGGCTTTTCTGCACTGATGGAGATAATCATCCCTGCTTATTATAACCTTCCTTAAGTTTATTCTTGTGTGATGTCTTTAATGACTTGCATATTTGAACTATTCTCCAGTCCTTGTACTGAAGCCAAGTTGCTCATGGAGAATGATCAATTCAGTGTGTTACTGAGTTTGACTTGTAGACATTTTGTTGAGATTCTTTGCATCTACAATTATAAAGAAGATCTGACCTCTAACTTTTTTGTGTTGTATCCTTAGATAGCATTTAGTAGGACAATACTGACTCCATGAAATGAGGTTGGTTGTGTTTCATCCTTAGACACATTTGGAGAAGTTTCAGGAGTTCTCTCAAGGTCTTGGGGAAATCAGCAGTAAAACCATCCAAGCCTGGGGTTGGTTGGTTGTTTTCTTTTTTACTTTTTGAGAGATCTTACTATGCTTATAATGCTTGTTACAAAATGCTTAAGTTGTTTATATCATCAGGTTTAATTTTGGCAGGACATCAAATCATTGTATCCATTTCTCTTAAGATTTTCCAATTTATTAGAATATAGACTTTCAAATTATTCCCTAATGATCCTCTAACATTCCTTAGTGTTTGTTTTATTGCTCCTGTTTTCTTGTTTTAATTTTATTGATTTGGGCCTTCTTTAATTTTTTTTGGCTAGTTTGCTTAAGGGATTTTCAATGTGTTTATGTTTTCAAAGAGTCAACTGTTTTATTGATATTTTATATTATTTTTAGTTTCTATTTCATTAATTTCTCTCTGACTTTTTAATATTTATTTCCATCTACTCCCTTTGAATTTAACTTGTTCTTCTTTTTCTAACACCATGAGGTACATAATTATTTATTTGAGAGCTCTCTAACTTCTTAGTTTAGGCATCTATTGCCATAAATGACCATTTTAGAACTGTTTTCATCCTACAGGTCTTATGTGTTATAATTTTATTTTCATTTAATTACAGGACTTTTAGATTCACTCCTGATCTTTATGATAAACTATCACTTAAGAGTATGTTATTCAGAAGGGTATAGGGGACTTTCGGGATAGCATTTGAAATGTAAATGAAGAATATATCTAATAAAAACTGCATGATAAAAAATAGTATGTTGTTCACTCTCTTTGGGTCTGTATGGTTTTTATAGTTTCTTTTTGTTTTGTGGTTAAGGATTTTATTTAGGAGGTCTGTAGTACGGGGACATAGCTAACATGCAGAGATGCTCTTTATTTGCAAATACAGGAAGGACAGATGAGAAAGTAGAGTTAAGGTCCAGATAGAAGCAATTACATAGAAAATCACCGAGAGAAAACGTCACAGAAGTGGGATTTTGCTCCAACCAAGTCATCAGGGCTCTTCCTTGAGGCAGGACAGCTTGATCAAATCTCATGGAGTGGAACATTCACACTAACCTGAATTAGGATCCTTGCTCTAGTGGATCTAATGTAAAGGATGTAATGGATCTAATGTAAAGGATGAATGTGCAGATTCTATCTCTATGCCTCACTTGTAGGGTAATAGGTACAGAGTTCGTTGCTATGCAATCCTGACATTTCTTTGTTGGCTGGTTGGGTTGATGTCTTCTAATAGAAGCAGAGTCTTTGTGGTCTTTCCATTTCGGTGTTAATCTTTGCCTTGTTTGCTTTGCAAATAAAGGACAGGGCAGTGATTATTATTACTCTGTTTTTCTCTCTCTGGATATCGGTAGGGCTATAAGGAAGGCCATACCCCCCACCCCTACATGCTTTAGATCCTAGTACCTTTAAGGTCTTTACACTGCTCATTCATCTTCTAGGGACCTAGTGAGATTTGCTCTAGGCTATATATCAGACTAGATTTCTACCAACTGAAACACTGAAATTCTTGCTCAAAGTATTTCTTCTGTGGCTAGAGAAATTCTGTAGGTCAGATCTCAGAGTCCCCAGACACTTGACCTGAGTTCCCAGAATGGGCTGTGCAGGAACAAACCTTTGCCTCTAGAACCACCCAGTCACTGGGCATCAGTGGTCTTTCAAAAAGGATTCTTATCTCTGCCCAATTCAAGAGGGGATTTTTGAGGCCATTACATGTGAATCTGGATTCTATGATTCCTATGTAAGCAAATCTACTCAGAGTCCTCCATTAACAATATTTTTGAATCTCCTTCCACTTCGGTTTCTGCTTCTTTTCCTGCTTGCATTAGTGCTACAGTTTCCGCCCCCTCCCCCCAACACACACACACACACACACACACACACACACACACACATTCACACACACTCTCTCTCACCTTTAAATAAGTTGCTACTGAAAGTAGTGAGTATATTTCTTGCGCTTTTTGTCTTAAGCTGTGGTTTCTACAGTGTGCTCACTCGGCTTTAGATCTGAGCATCCCTCTTTGGTGCTGAGCTTTCCTGAACGAACCCTTCTGCAGTTGGACCCATTCGAGTTTCCTTTGCCCCTAACACCTGTGACTTTCTGTGGTTACTCAACTCATAGGATAGGTGGCTTTTCTTCTGGTGTGCTAAGACATCATGACCAAGGCAATTTAAGGAAGAAAGAGTTTATTTGGGTTTCTGATCCCATGGGGTCAAAGTTCATCATGGCAGGAAAGCTCGGTAGCTAGTGGCAGGCATGGGGCCAGGAGCATGAAGCTGAGGGAATCTTGTCTTTAACTGCAAGCAGGAAGCAATAAGAGTGGCCTGAAAGTTGTCTGAGACTTTAAACTCTCAAAGCTTGACTCCATCCCAGTGATGTACTTACTTCCTTTAATATGGTCACACCCTGTAAATCTTCCCAAACAGTGCTACCACTAGGGACCCAAGACTTTGATCAAGTATCTAAGCCTGTGGAGGGCATTCTCATTTAAACCACTGCGTGTGTCTATTATCTATATATCTCACTATTCCCTTGAGATTAAAGTGACCTGTGCATATTATCATTTGCTATCTGTTCTATCTCCCTATTTTAAAAATTATAGCCATTCTAGAGATAATAAACAGTAACTAGATCAATGTGATATTTTAAATTTTATTTGCCTAGAATCTGATGATGCTAAGGATTTTTCCTTCAGTTTTTGTCATCTTAATATCTTCGAGAAATATCTATTCAAGTCCTTTGTCCACTTTAAAATCATGTAATCTTTTCACTATTTGACTTGTAGATGTTAAGTCTTCTGGATATTAAATCCCATTTAGATATATAATTTGTAAATATTTTATTCTATCCTCTGGGTCATCTTTTCAGTTTCTTAATAGTATTGTCTGATGTATAAAGTTTTCTGTTTTATTTGTTGCTCACGATTTTGGTACCATGTCTAAGGATCTTTCATGAAACCCAGAGTCATAAAATACCTCTTATTTTTCTTTCTTAGCTTTTGTATTTAGGTGGCTCATCTAGCAAAAGCTAATGTTTTCATACAGTAGAAGATACACTCAAGTCTCATTCTTCTACCAGGGAAAAATCAAGTTGTTCTTGCACCATTTGATGGAGAGTTGATTCTTTCCTCAGAATGGACTTGGCCATCTTGACATGATTTCATAGATACTGTGTGAATGTACCCATTTTCAGATTTGCAAATCCTTTTCACTAGCGTATATACATGCCCTGTATATACAAGTATCACAAATGTTTTGAATTCTGAGCATTTGTAGTTAAGTTTTAGATGTAAGTCTTCAAAGTTTCTCTTTTCCCACTGAGAGTATCTTAAGTACCTACAACTTTTTACAAGGCCAGTGCAGCTAATGATTAGCTTTTATATTGTTGAGATTTTTGTTAGATACTGAGTCCAGAGGACATTGAATAGTACTAGCATTTTCACATCTTAATTTTTCATTTCATAAATATGGGATATATTTCCATTAAGCTAGGTATTTGATTTCTTTCAGTAATATTTTATAGTTTTCAGTGTACAAGTATTTTACTTCCTTACCTAAATTTATTTGGGGCTAATTTATTTTTTAGATGTTATTATAAATGAAATTGCTTCCCTAATTTTCTTTTCAGATTGTTCATTTTAAGTTTACAAAACCACAGTAATTTTGTGTGCTTACTTGTACACTACAACTTTGCTAAATTTATATATTAGTCATATTAGCTTCTTCGGGGAGATGTTGGGTTTTCCATATATAGATTTTACACTGTCCCTGGATAAATTTGGTTTTATTTATTTGCTTCCAATTTGGATTGCTTCTTATTTCTTGCATCTCTAATTATTTTAAGTAGAACTAGTTGGCTGTTAGCAGCATTGAAAACAGGCATCTTTATCTTTCCCTTGACCTCAAGGGAAAGACTTCATTCAATTGTTTGCTATTGAGAATGATGCTAGTTAGATTTGTGTTGTTGTTGTTGTTGTTTGGTTTGGATTTTTGTTTTCTCATAAATGACTTTGACAATGTTGAGTGAATTCTCTTATGGGTCTCCTGTAATTTATATACCAATACAATTTTATATTACTGATTAGTGAGTGGTTCAGATTTTCCCTTCCACCTTCACATTTATTCACCCTGATTCTTTGATTAAAAAAAAAAAAAATTCCTGAAGCTTAACTTGAGGAAGTTTGCTTAACTTGCATAAACTTTCTGTTTGAAATCTTGTCTCGTGGTCATTTGCTTCCATAGCTGTGCCTGTGGACAGTAAACTCCCTTTACCGTGGAGGGGAGATTACCTTATTCATGTCCCCATTCTCAGAATCTATGAAATGTTTTCACAAAGAATACTGGTTGAGAAACAGTCTCTGATAGCTCAGCTTCTCCTCAGTGATCTTGAAACCTCTGGCTTTGCTCCCCTCTGCCCTACATCATGAGGGAGTGCCCATCCCTATCTGAAGTTTGACACGAGGCAGAAACCCAAGCCATCGCAGCAGAGGCTGTGTGGCTGCTCCAGGATGGTTACAACACATAAAAACCAAGGCTGAGGACAGCAGCCTTCCTACTTCACAGCTCACATAGGAAGCATGTGGGTGCTCACTGCTAGATTTTTTCTCTGGCTGAATCATCTTATGCTTGTTTAAAAACTCTGCAAATGGGGTACTGCTCGACTGTTTTCTTTGTTTTCTGCTAAATGAAACAAAACAAATGAGTAATGAGCAGATGATGTCTGTGCAGAGCACTGCTAGGAACTCTAGCAGGACACAAAGAACACACCCGACTATGCCTGCTTCTTCACCCATTTGCAATAAGGCGAGGAGAGGAGGGTTTTTTGGCCAGATTATATTGTAGGAGAGTGTAGTTTCTTATTGCTGCCACAAGTGCAGAATAATGGCTTACTACCGTAATGATGGCTTTTCAACCCAGAATTGCATGGTTCTGCATGGTAGATATTCACCTTACTTGCTGGGATGTTTTGTATATACTGGGCCCAGTGAGTGGCACTATTAGGAGGTGTAGCCTTGTTGGAGTGGGTGTGTCGCTGTGGGTGTGAGCTTAAGACCCTCATTCTGGCTGCCTGGAAGTCAATATTCTGCTAGCAGCCTTCAGATGAAGATGTAGAACTCTCAGCTCTGCCTCCACCACACCTGTCTAGATGTTGCTATGTTCCTGCCTGGATGATAATGGACTGAACTTCTGAACCTGTAAGCCAGCCCCAATTAAATGCTGTCCTTATAAGAGTTGCCTTGGTCATGGTGTCTGTTTACAGCAGTAAAGCCCTAACTAAGACACTTGCTAAACTCTAGGTGTCTGCAGAAATGTGTTACTCCTGCGGATTCTAGGATAATCTGCTTCCTGGCCTTGCCCATGATCCCAGTCATCTCACAATTCCAACCTCTGCTGTTCATTACATCTTCTCTTCCTCTATCTCCTGCTTCCTTCTTTCACTTACAGAAATCTATGATTGCACTGGGCTCGCCTGGATAAAGGAGGGGAAGCCTCCACTCCCAACCATCTAATTGTACCCTCAGGGTTTAATGTTGCCCCCCTGGTGATTAAGGCATGAACCCAGGGGAAACATAGGTCCTATGCTTTCAAGGATAAAACAGTCTTTCTCTAATAGAGAAAATCCCTTGCCACCCCATCCATGGCCAAGTTCATATAGCAAGCTATCCTTCCACTTCAGGATCTCTCTGCAGTGGAGTAAGAGAAGTGAGACCTGGAGAGAAGTGACTTACCCAAGATGGCATAGCTAGTAATTGGCAGGATTCAGACAGCACATAAGCTGTCTGGTCCCTATAATGCTAAGATTCAAAGATGCAGTGACTGCTGGTAAAGGGGAACAAGCGAAGATGCTATAGGAACGGGTTATTACCCCAGCCTTCTTTCATGGCCATACAAAACCCTAGCCATCCAGACATGAATAACCCTGTTTCCAGAGTTTGTATAAAAGTAGCTCCTTTTGAAAAAGCCACATATATTTGTCATCTGTGTCTTGTTACTGTCCTGGGGGAATCTAGTCTCTTATCTTTCATATCCAATTCCTTCCCTTTATATCTTCAAGTCAGCTACTCCAATGTGCTTCATAAAGTTTGAACCAACAGGGAGTTTCTTCTGAACCCAGAAGACCCTCAGGGATTTTGGAAAGTTCCAGGGCTCAGGAAACCCCATATCCCCAGCATGCTCAAGTCAGCAGATTGCTTTTCCCCTGAGTTCAGCCATTAGCTCCTGCCTTCTGTCATTTTGTGCCCACACACGGTCTCCACACAGACTTCCAGAAACAAGCCTCCTGCCCACCCTCGCCGCAGCAATGCTGCTCTCTGCTCGGAGTGACATCCCTCTCTGCCTGCCACTCCCCCCCGTGTTGTCTGACACTAACTCGAAGACTGGGGCTGGAATTTTGTCGTTGCTATGGAAGTGGGATCCAGCTCAGTCTCCCGAACTTACAGAGTGTCCAAAAACACACACGGCATCTTGCGCTGACACACCACTGACAACCTGCGATGACGGGGATGTACTTTTGAGTGTCATCTTGACAGGAGCAGGAGCCTCTATCTGCCGGCCCACACGCTGGGCCATCTGTCTCCCAAGATTGTGTGCACACCCCTGGCTCGGATCCTGAGCCTGCCTTGCAGGGGGCTCGTCCTTGCCTGGCCTGGCGCCTACAAAGGGTGAGAAGGCAAGAGTCCCCCACCCCAGTACGTGGGCTGTTTTTCTAGAGGAAGGTGAGCCAGGGAGGGATGGGAAAAGCTCAGGGCCATCTATGGCTTTAGCATTGCCAAGGTCACAGTGGACATTTTAGCTCGGTGACAGGGAGAAGAGCCAGATCGCCTGCCTTATTTGTGGCCTAAAGGCACAGCTTTGGGATTTCCTTGGCTCTTGGAAAGGCAGCCCTTTGGGGAGGTGCCAGTATTTCCAGGTGGCATGGGGAGGGCTGCTCAAGACACGTGGATTCCTTTGCTTCCTGCCTCCAGCTCCCTCTGTGGGGAAGGATGGAGGAATTCCCGGATTTGGTGGGTATCCCAGCCAGCTAATGTCACCAGTTACACAAGATGAAAATTAAGGGCCTGAAGTTTGGAGAAGTGGGATGGTGGGCCTGTGAGAGGAGAAAGGAAAGATGCAAATAGCATAGAAGAGAAATTCTTTTCATCATTTCCTATTCCAGCCAGTTCAGTCAACACCCTAGGTCCCAATTCTCTCCCAATTAGGACATGGGGCATGGGTTTCTGTCACCTAAGGTTGACATGAGATCTACCATGTTGATTTAGTTGAGAAAGGACAGACAAGCATACAGTCACAGGGCTCTGCTCCTCCCCATCCATGGCTCTTTTCATTCCTCACTGTGTATTCTACCCAAGGGCTTTTTATGCTCAGTTTACCTGCAAATGGCATCCCAGGACATTGTAATCTGTATTCTACTCGGAGATAATATCTTTTGGGGGGGATACATCTTTCTTTGAGTTTCTTTTCCCCACTTTTCTACCTGGTTAATATGGGTTCTTGGCTTTATGCCTGCAGCTCTTTCTGAGTCCTAAGGAGTCTGTTGGCTGGGCATCAGACTGGACAATGCCAGTCTCTGTGTGGCTGAGCCCTGAAAGCAGCTTCGTCCTCAGCCTTGAACTCTCCTCCCGAATGAAGGAGACCATTCCCAACAGCTATTAGCCGAGAAGGATTTGGCTTGGGTCGTCTTCTCCTAAAATACTCCGCACACACATGGTGATGGCTGTCAGCCCTGTCTAAGAAGATGGATCTTCTTGTCTACATCTGGTACCAAGGCTGTCACAGACGGGCGGTTTCATGAAGGAAGTGAAGCTTGCGTTGATCAGCCGAGGGGACTTAGATGCTGGAGAGGTGGCCAAAGGTAAGACAGGGTGATCTGAGCCAGCTGTTGTTTGGCTCAGGTCATTCCCTGGTTATCAAAGCCTCTGGGGTTGAAGGTCACGCCTTCTTATCAGGCTTTGAATGAGACAGGTTCATCCCCTTAACTGGAACTAGCTAGATAAAACCTCGTTCTAGCTAAGTGAATCTCAAAATCTACACAAAGGAGTCTTCTGGCAATTCATAGGACCTCTTGCTGCAGCAACAGCCTATCTGTAATTGACCTTTTGGGGGGATAATAAATAATCAAGTAGAAAACCTTCAGCAAAATCATCAAAGACAAAGGACTAAGAGAGTGTAGAGAGCCAGGGAAACAACTTAGCTCTAAGTCTTAACACACATCAACTTTTCAAAACTTCCCCATCTGTATTTTGGGAAGTAAAAAAAATCGTTTTTTGCTGATTTATGATAAAAATAGAATTCATTGGATATTAACATGTATTTGATATGTGAAAGCTCTGAACAATTTGTCTTGAGCACTTATAGATGACTTGACAGAAATTCTATCTAATTTGCTACTACAGAAAGGGGCTGAGTCCATCTGATTTTAGAAACTCGCGTTTCTTAAGTTTGAGATTGTTGGAAATGAGTACAGTGTTGACCAGCCCAAGTGTGACGGTCACTGGTTATCGGTCAGCAATGATTTGGAGTTTGCAATATTCCCTAGAGAATGGAGTCATTGTGTACCTCTTGGGGATCTTGACAGGTCTCCAGTAGGAGTCTTATGAGGCAGAGAAGCACCTCTACCAGGGACCTGGGAGGTGAAGGAGCACTTCTATTAGGGAGCCAGGAAGTGGAGGAGCACCTCAACCAGGGAGCTTGAGGCTACTGTAGATTTTGAGACATGTGATTTTACAAGAGGTATTTTCATGGGATCATTAATCTTAAATATATCAGTACAAAGAGAAAAGGAGAGGGGGAGAGGCAACCATAGCCCTCAGAGTGTTTGAATTCACAGCAGTAACAATGACATTGTTTGAAGATTTTACTAAGAATTTTGAAAGCTTTCTAGTGCCTATTTGAGGGGATACCTCACTGAGTACCAGTGTCTAACTGACATCTGTTGAAATACACCTCTCTGCACCCCATATTGCAGGTCATCACCAAGTCCTATTGGCTCACCCATCTCCCTGCCCTTGATCTCCTCCACCACCCGACTCGCTTCGACCACCACTGTCTTTCTCATCTCAGTTGCTACAGATCCTCCGAACTGCCTTTTGCCAGTCCAATCTGCGCTGTATTCATTGTTCACATTACTTTAGTCTCCAGTCCCTTCCTATTGATTTGCTAAAGAACAAAGTAGTGATTGATCTAGAAGGCCCTTTGCTGCTCAGTACCCACACAATCAGCCTGCCTTATCTGAAGCCACTATCCCTGGCTTCCTGGGCTTAAATAAATTCCTCTCTTTGAGATATTCTCCCTTCGTGAGGATGATTTAGTTCTTCAATGAGCTTGTTGCTTCTCAGCTAAAGGGGGAAATATGCTTGGCCCTCTCCTTTTACTTCTGCTCCTGGGCACATTACTCCACAAGATAATTATGATTGCCCAATCACCAGTGTGACCCCTGGATTCATGTCAGTTTCCACAGGGACCTCAGCTATATTCTCTACAGTTGAATTCCCAGTGACTCAGTTCTCATGTATTGAATGAATAAAAGAATGCATGCAAGAAAATAGATTGACACTTGCGAGAGACCCCCACCTTTCTCCACATGAGAGGTTGTCGCTATTCCTTTCTATCAAGAACGTCGGAGAAATTTAGGGGTCTGAATTATTGGCACATTCCACAATGACAGCCATATACTTCTAATGACCCGGAGGGAATGGACTGTTTAGAAGATGTAGCTGTAGACAACAAGCTTCTATGCAGCAGACCCTGGTCAAAATGAAAGTTACATGGGACTGTAGTCTAATCTTCCACACAAGTACTTGCCAAGGCTAAGAGTATAATGAGAGAGAAATGCCTTAGATGTTGGGGTCCCCAAGTGAGATGGAGGTGTAAGAAGAATCTCAACCCAAGGCAAGCATGCAGCCACACGCCAGTTGAAGAGCTTTCTTTGTCCTCTATGAAAAGCCACCAAGTTCACTGTGCTATGAATCTATGCAGATATGTCCATGCCTGGTGCTGGTCTCTAGTTTTCAAGTGGAGATGGAAAGAGAGCAGGCAATGAAGTGAGGTAAGGAAAATATGGCATCCAGGGTCCAGTACCTTCAGGTGGGGTTGTCAAGCTGTGAGCCTCAAGATGCTAGCCTAATAAATGGGGTGAGGGGTGCAGATCTATTAAAATGAAGTGAGGGTTGCAGAACTATTAATAAGGATTAAATGATGGTGTGGATGAAATGTTTGATTCTAAACCTCCTCAGATGTTAGCTAATTTCTTCATTTGGGGGCTTTAAATCATGTGTAGACTCAGTATTCACTCTTGTTGCAAGGATTCTGCCTCTAGCGTTCCTGGGATTTGTGGAAACCTCAGACACAAGGAACATCCATCCTCCGAGCCACAGGGCCCGGATGTCTGTGCACCTGGCAGGCCTCTGCTGTCTCTCACCTCCAGTTAGTATTTTGATTTGTGCACTTTTGCTGAGACTCGCTCTTGCAATGTTGACTTATCACTCATCCCAGTGAGTTCCATTCTCTCTCCTCCTGACAGCCTCGCCTAATGTACTTATTCATTCAATTTAAATAAATCGAACACGGGCCTATGACAGCCGATAAGTGAGTCACACAAGAACAAACAGAGGAGAAAGCTCTGCAAATAGTCAAATGTCAAGGAAGAATGGAAAACTGTCCCCACAGCTTCAACGAACCTTGGATGTCTGATATTTATGGCCAATTGATGTCATTAGAAAGTAAATAAGCCCTCTTATGCTGCATTACATAAGATTAACTGCAAGCAATGGAGTTTAAATAGCAGAGATAAGTGCAGAGAGAAATAAACCTGTTTAAAGTTAGAAATATTTGATGGGCCTCCTCGCTGCTTTTAAGATAATTGATCTGTATATCTATATTGAATCTCACCATAAAAGCTTTGAAGAGACTTATGGCAAAGCCTGTTCAGGCCCAAATCTCATTTCTCTGGGGCCACCCAGCTGGGGTTAGAACCTTTCTCAAGAGAAACTCAGGCCAGGGAGTGGAAAGCAAGGAGAAAAGTCTGGCTGTACCCAGTCTCCTACCACATCCCTCTTTGAACCCCAATATCCTAGAAAGCAGCTAGAACTAAATGACAGGCTGGTGGGTATCTGAAAGTGCCGTGTGTGGTGATGCTAAGTGACATGTGGTGGTTTAGCATGAGGAAGAAAAGGGCCAGGCGGGCTCAGAGAAGGCTGAGTCGCACATTGTGAATATGTTCAGCAAAGGCACACACAATTCAGCATCCCCTATCTGAGATTTAACTTCCTATTGAGTCAGTTATCCAGATGCAACTATGATCCAAAAAGATTCAATGGAAAATCCCAGAAATAAATACACTGCAGGTTTGTCATTTGAATTCTCTTCTGAACTGCTGGATAAACTGTGATCTTCCTGCTTTGCCCTGTCTGGGATGTGGGCACCTCTTCGTTCAATGTATTCATGTGGTATATGGTAGACACCTATTAGCTACTTGGACGCTGCCATGGCTATCAGACTGCTGCAGTATCACAGTGCGTGTGTCCAGATGGGCCGTATAATGACTCATTGAAAAAAATGACTCCATCGAGCAATGGTAGTGGCATCAGCAATCTATATGAAGTGTTTCCTTTAAGTGAAAATAGAAAAATACTATATGCTGTGTGGCAAGAAGTGAACGTTTACATAACTTCTATTAAGTTGCTTGGGACTTGCTGGCCGGCAAGTCTAGGTTTCTCAGTGAGCTACATGCAGTGAGATATCCCACCTCAAAGGACAGGATGGTGCCTGGGCAACAACACCTAAGGCTGACCCCTGACCCACACACATGTGAACACTATCACACAGAAGTATATTCCCCACAATAACGTGTGCATGCATTCACACGCAAAATAAGTGACTAATAAATAATAATTTCAAACATTTGTCATAGCAACAAAAAGTCCAACACACACAAGGGCTGGTTCTATCTGTCCTTGGTCATGGGAACGAAGAGAGCTGGGGGGGAGATAAGGATGCAGGACTCTCTTAGAGACTGTTCTACTCTGGAAAGCTTAGTGCCATTGCCCATGAATAACCCAGTTGGAAGTCCCTTCTTGATGTTCGCCATCGTCTCCCTTTTCTGAGACCTAGGGCTTCTTCCTCTCAATTTAAGATGGCATTGTTATTTCTTTACCTTTTGACAGGACCAGACTGACCTGGAGAAGTGTCATGTTCTTTCCTGTCTTAGCTCATCACTTCGACGTGTTGGAAAATTCAGGCCATAATTTGCTTCTTGAGGTCTCTTCTTGAAACTGAAAACATTTGTGGCACTTTAAATTATTAATAACCACTACCCATCCACATTTATCCACCGTTCAGTAGCTTGGCCTGCTGATGGTCTTCCACCAGCTGTATTGCAGCATGAATCTTCTCTGGCAGCTTTCGGCTAACAAAAATGTTCCCAGAGTCCTCTGCGTAGAGCCTGTTCCTCATAGATGAAAGTTTATCATGTGAGACTTCAGAGTGGGCTTGGCAGTTGAGGCTACCAGGTTGCATGGGAATCAGTTGGGACACTCACTAGAATTATAGACTCCCAAACTCAATGCTTAAAATTCTGATTTACAAGCCCTGCTGGAGGACCCAGTACTAAATTTTCTCAGCATTTCCCAAATACTTGTAATTTGTAGCCAAGCTTATAAAACATTACTCTGTGCAAGAGAATTTTACATTTTGAGGGAAGCGCCATTTTCAAGATGGAAAACTGTGGGGTACTTAGAGCATAACATATAAAATTACTAAATATTTTGTAAAGATTCTGAGCTCTTACAGGGCCGGGGAGTGACCCTGGCTACTGTTCTGTTCTGCTGGGGTAGCTTAGTCACCTGTCACTTACCCAAAAGGCAACTCTGGGTGTCTGAAAGAAGGGCAGAAGTGGGAGGGATGTGAGCCCTGGCTTTCTATCTGAATTTGGAGAAGGGAAAAATAAAAAGTCCCCAGAAGTCTTCAGGGAGATTTGACCCCGGCTGTCCTAATCATCTAGTGGCCACTTCAGTCTGTTTCAACTTTGAAAATGGAAGGATTATGCTAAGGCAGGTCTCTTTTGAAGCTCCTTGCAGACATTTAAATTGCTCTGAACTGCTCTGGGAAAGCCTATGCATGTTCAGGCATCCTTAGTGGCCCCAGGGCAGTGGTTCTCAAACTGTGGGTCACGACCCCTCGGACAAACCTCTATCTCCAAGAATGTTTACATTATCATTCCTAACGGTAGCAACATTACAGTTACGAAGTAGCAACTAAAATAATTTTATGGTTGGGGGGGCGTTCACCACAACATGAGGAACTGTACTCAAGGGTCCAAGCATTTGGGAAGGTTGAGAACCACTCAGACCCTGGGGGTCTGTCCCTCTTTGACATTTGCAAGTTTTGGTCACTTTGTGTATTAATTGTTCTTGTTCACTGAGATTTTAAATAACCATCATGTGGCCTGACAGTGGCCTGCTTCTGTGCACACTGCTACCCTGAAGAGGCTTAGCCTTGTGATAAGAAATAGTTTCAGCTGAGCTGTGAAGGCAGGGAGCTGCATGCAAATGAGTGTTGGAGCAACCAGGTCTTAGAAGTACAGGTGACGAGTGTAGACAACTGTTGAAACCCTACCTGGTACCCTGCACCATTGATGGCATGTAGCTGACCGCCATCTGTGGACCAAGAACGTGCCAAGGCAGTGTGGCTGCCCCCCCCCCCCCCGTTTTCATCAGAAACATTTATTTGTTCTTCCAACACTGCTCTCAAGACCATTAATCTTAGCCTGGCCGTGCATTTCGGCTCTCCATAAAGGCAGGTGCATGTGTCCACACGCAGCTCTGTCAGGACTGCTAATGTAAGCGTCTGTTTTACAGCCCAAGTGACAGCTGTATTGTTCTGGCAGGGTTACAGCTCTGACATGTGGAATCAATCTTTTTAACCTGTCAATTAATCAGCGGGCAGCTGTCAGCCCAGCTGAAAGGCCTGAAGGACAGTGCCCTTTCAATGGATTATACTGGGGGCAGAGCGAAGTAAAATTGAACACTTCAAGCTCCAAGGAACTCCTGTAGCATTCAAAGTAAGGCTTCACTCTCACTTAAAGAAAACAGGCTATCACTCCAGCTTGGATCCCTCCCCAAGGGGCCTTAGCAAAGTATCTGGTAAAGAGGAGAAAGTCAGTTCCTGTAGTTACCTTACCGGGCTCAAGAACTCTTTAAAGAGGCGCTGTGTCCCTATCCTGCCAGAGTGACCCCCATCTGACCTGCACCAAGTGGGAGCTGTTGTTTATGGTGCTTGAAACGCAAGCGGTGGGTCATGGGACATGCGGTCATTAGGAGAATTTACAGAGTGTCTGTTCTAGAAAAGCTTGTTTATCAAGCCAGGTTTATGAAGTCCCACCTTGAAACAGGGCAGTGCCCTGGGTGTGCCAAAGAATCCAGAACAGAATAAGGCAGATCCCCTCCCTTCTCACCTTATGCAGTAACTGGGGAGATTCAGGTCGAGTGCTGCGTGACCGTGACAGGTTCATCTGGAAATGGTCCCTCCATAGAGGTTAAATGGTTGGATGGGCATGTTAGTTCATGGAGAAGGACTAGGTGCTGGTAACAGTTTTCCCAAGGAAGAGGTGCTGAGAACCAAGCAGTGGACTGACACCTTGAAAGATGTAAAGGACCCTTCACCAACACTTACTCTGGTTTTTTTTTTGTTGTTTGTTTGTTTGTTTTGTTTTCCCTGCTATTCTCTCTTGCTGTTGCCCAAACAGTTTAGTGTCTATCTTCCTTTCTTTCCCCCTACAAATATTTATTTAGCACCTAATCATTGCAAAGCCTTGTGCAAGATGCTGTGGAGAATATAAAGATGATTCAGACTCAGATGAACCGAGAAGAAAAACTTTCAAGCCACACTTTTAGCTCCCTCCAGTGAGGGCTGTCAATTATTCAACTTGTTAGCCCAGGACCAGCGATCTCCCTGTTTTTATTTAACTTAAGTGGTTATTGGAGTCCATTTACCATTTGCCATAAGAGAGTGCTTAGTTTCCTAAGCATGCCATCTGAACCCAAAGTCATGTTCTCTAGAAGATAACACGCACGGTTTCTCTCTAACCCACTGTACAACTTTAGCTTCGCCCTTCACTGTCAGTGTTCACTGTACAGTCGTAGCTTTGATGCTTACTAGCATCACTCACTTGGGCCGCATCTTTTGTCTATCTGAACTCTAGGGCAGTGTCTTTGAAATGTGGTTAAGGGTGTTCAGCTTCACATGGGTTACTCTTCTTGGCACTGTGAGAGACTGTAAGAGAGAGAGAACTTCAGGAAGAAAGGATTTACTTTAGCTAACAGGAGTGTCCATCATAGCCAGGAGGTCATGGCCGTGAGTGCAGGAGGCTGTTTCCCAACATCATGGTGGATCAGCAAACAGAGACCTAAGGATGGAAGCAGGGCTGGTCCATAGCCCAAGGCCTGCCTGCAGATGCACACTTCTAAGTCATCTCATAAATGTTCAACAATCTTCTGAAACAATGATCCTACCTGGGAACCCACTGTTCAAATGCATGAAGCTATGGGTGGGTATAGTCAAATCATAAAAGCTTTAAATGACTGTTTCTCAACCTTCCTAATGCTGAGACCCTTACATACAGTTCCTCGTGTTGTGGAGATCAAAACTATAAAGTTATAAGAATAAGATGAGATAATAAATGCAGAATATCTAGTCCAGTTTTGATTATGGTGGACTCTCAAAAGATCAAGGGTTCTATTGATAGATGCATTTTTTGAGAGAAGATAAGGGTGGCTTTGCCAACATCAATCCTAGTTAGTCTGTTGAGAGCTGCTTGATAGTAGCCACAGACAAAATAGAGTAAACGTCTGGTAACTGCAGTCTCTCCATGGTCATGATATTACCTATATCAAAGAATGGACCTTAATGGTGTGGCATGTTGACCTGACATTCAGGCTGCTGTTGACCAACTTAAATCTAACAGAGTTTGTTGAATGGAAATCACCTATTCTTATAGCTGGAACTAAGAATAAAGCAGCCACAGGAATGCCCAGGCCATTTGGGGGGACTGGGAGGGCGCTTGAGAAGAGAACTCCATGCTAGCCAAGCATTCAGCCAGAAGCATGATCAGCTGTCTTTCCTCTTTGGCGCATGGTGTCCAGCATCTGCTTCAAGCAACCACACTCACACCTGTTGATCCTGGCTTCCAAAAGCTGGATTTTTTGGAAGGATATATGTCTGCACAGGCTGGTAACATGGGGGCTGGAAAGTCTTTACCAGATCCAGAGATGTTTATTTGTAATCTTTACTTGCAAATTTACTTGCAAATTTAGAGGTTACTTCTAGAAGAGAGTATCCTAAGCTGGGTGGTGTATTTCACTAATAGCAAATACTAGATGGTGCTTCTGGTCTCTTGGCAAAGTCGTATGGAATAAAGATGTCCATCCCATTCAGAATAAACATCTCATTGGTGTAATTAAGTGGGTTGTAGGATCCAGAATAAAGGGGGTGGGGCTTTACACTTCTCAGTCACACTCTGGAGCTTAATGTCTCACATGTGTTTCTTTTTGTCCTTAGAACTATTGTTACTTGATAGCATAAGGCATTCTCTCTATTAGATTCATCATCACTGTAACAAAATATGCAACACAACCTAAGTAAGAGGACGGAGGATCTGCTTTGGCTCCTGACTTCAGAGCCTCAGTCTGTGCATATTCCCACATGCTTTGAGAAAGCATCACAGCTGCAGGATCGTGAGTTAAAATCTGCTCACTTCATGGCAGACAGGAAGCTGAAAGAGGGGAAGGGACCAGGGACCAGCCATCATCTTCACAGCCTGGTCTCGGTAACCTACTTCCTTCAGCTAGGTCCCAGCTCTTAAAACCTTCACCATATTCCAAACTAGCATTGGTGTCTGTTAACAGCTGTAAAAACCCAACTAAAAGAGTTGACCACAACAGGCAGGCTCCTGCCTGACCTGGTGCCTTTGCTATGTAAAGCCTACAACAGTCTTACCACAAGCAAGCTTCCACATCACAGGAATTCTTGGTGACCACTGTGCCCATAGACACAACCTACCACTACCCTCAGCCACATAGCCATTCACTAATGTTACAGCTCTTGACAGTGTACAACAGTGGCTGGAATGACACCCAGCGATGTTTTCTCCTTAGTCACGGAAGCAGCCACTGAGCCTAGCTGTGACCACCTCAGTCACCCCATCCACGAATCACCATCATCTCATGACTGCAGATCATGCAGGTACGGTCCCCAAAATCCAGAAGCGAACCCTCCACTATTGATGGGCAAACATGGGTTGCAGACCCAAGCAGAGTGAAGTACTAAGAGTGGGAAACCTGTGAGCCATCCTGGGTTGTGTTATGAAGATATCTTACACGCGTTCACGACCGGCCAGGAAGAACACAGCAAACCAGAATCTTCTGCGGCAAAACTTTATTGCTTACATCTTTAGGAGCCAGGGCGCAAGAGCGCAAGAGCTCGAGAGAGCAAGGGCTTTATTGCTTACATCTTTAGGAGCACGAGAGCAAGAGAGCAAGAGCGAGGGCAAGAGAGAGAGTGGCGAAACCCCGTCCCCTTTAAGGAGAATTATCCTCCGCCTAGGACGTGTCACTCCCTGATTGGTTGCAGCCCATCGGCCGAGTTGTCGTCACGGGCAAGGCAGAGCACATGGGGTGGAGAACTACCCTTGGCACATGCGCAGATTATTTGTTTACCACTTAGAACACAGGATGTCAGCGCCATCTTGTAACGGCGAATGTGAGGGCGGCTCCCCACAAAGATACTCAGTGAACTTGCCATGTCCATTCACAGGTCTGCTGTGGGAAGTCCATTCTTTTATTTACATGCCTGGCTGAGGAGGTAAGGGCATGCAGGCCAGGTAACTAATAGAAAGGGATCTATGCCTACAGCAGTCCTCAGCGGAAAGGGCTTAATTTGGTCCGTCTACTAAGCCCAGTCAGTCCCTCTGGCTCTGCACACTAATACAGAAGATAAGCCTAGGAGTGTGGAGATCACAGCATTTCACTTGAAGGGAAGGTTTGAGGCCAGTATGTCCTTCTTCAAACTACTGTGTATGTGCAAGTGTACGTATGCGGGTGCGTGCATGCAGGTGCGTGCATGTGTGTGTGTGTGTGTGTGTTTACTTGTTTATTCAAATGCATATTTGGAATATATGGTTATTTTTATTTGTTTTGACTCCTCTTTTTTCTTAGTGTTTCAATAGTTTAGTTTCTCTTTCTAATTGGTTATTTTTAACATAAGTATGTGTAACTTTGTATCTTGATGGTTAAGCCATTTCTTATCTCATCAGCATGGATCAGGGTTGCCCTGTTACAAAGTTTTCTCTACTTTCTGAATAGGTCATAGTCTCCCGATTCCCTTTTATATTCCAACCAATATTCTTTCTTTCACCCTCATACTTTACCCCCTCTCATACATTTCCTTCATAGTCTTCAAATAATCTACAAACCACACCTTCTCCAACAGCTTGGTCTTTGAACCTTATGGAGCTTACAAGTATAACACAAATGGTCTCCCCTGCTTTATTTATTGGCAAAAACAGGAACTCAAATGTCTCCCCTGATAAACAGCTGCAGAAAATGTAATTCTTAGTGAATACAGTCCCTGTAGGGGGGACTCAGAGAAAACAAAACAAATCCTTAGACTTAGAAAGTAGAGTTAAAACTGGAAACACATCCATCCGACCCGTGCTCAGGAGACATGGAGGCACAGAGGTTATCTGAGTGAGACATGGAGGCACAGAGGTTATCTGAGTGTGTATCTGTAGCCCTTCTTCTCAGTCTTGCCACAGCTCAATTCCAATAATTCCTGACTTTCTTCTCTCAGTCCTTCCTTATATTTGCTCCCCTACCCTGTTTCTTTATATCAGTCTCACTAACAGCTACGTTCAGCATGTGTGTTCCAGCCTTCCCTTCCCTTCCCTTCCCTTCCCCCTTCCCTTCCCTTCCCTTCCCTTCCCTTCCCCCTTCCCTTCCCTTCCCTTCCCTTCCCTTCCCTTCCCTTCCCCCTTCCCTTCCCTTCCCTTCCCTTCCCCCTTCCCTTCCCTTCCCTCTTCTTTTCTTTGTCCCATATCCATGACTGCAACAACTAATATATATGAACACATAATACTGCCACTATTTACTTTATAAAACAATAGGAACTTAGGGGGATACTCTTGTATTATTTACTAGCTATTATTTTATTTTCTTAGTGGGTTTAACCCCTGAATAGTGACTGGTGTTACAAACAACATTCAACTCTCAAGGAAGAATTAAAGAAAGAGCTCGGTGACCTGAATACCACTCTTACACAGAAAAATAACACCTCGCCCTATTACAACTTAATCCCCCTTGAACATTGCAGACATCTCCATTGAAAGAAGAAAGGTGACTTTAAATGAATCAAAATCAAAACCTCTCAACCTATAACTCTCTCTAGATGCTTGAGTCCCCATTCCAAAACGCAAATAACAAGAAAAATCTCTACACCTCTCCCTCAAACCACCAACCACAAAGTAATGCTCCATCAATAGTGGTGGCTTAGATAAAAATCAAATGTATGAATGTAATGAACTCATGAATAAAAATAAATCACACAACTAAATCTAAGGTAACCATTCAAACCAAACACTATGTCTAGGCAGCTCCATGAACTTCTAAACGATTAGGATGGACAACCTGGAGCTGAGGACATTCTAAGGCTTTACAATCCATGATCAGTTATATCTTTATGTACTTTCCCACCAAACAGAAAAGAAAAAACTAAAGCTAGAGAGATTTCTCAGTGCTTAAGAAGATTCACTGTTCTCCCGGGGGACCGGGTTCATTTCCTAGCACTGACCGTGGCTCACAACCTTCTGGAGTCCCAGTTTCAGGGGATCTCTTATCCTCTTCTGGTTTCCGTGGACACCAAGCATGCATAAGGGACACAGACATATCAGGCAAAAACATCCATTTACAGAAAAGAGGAAAAATTATGAGAGAGTTGAAATTAGAGAAATGATTCGTTTTATATCCTCTTCCACGTGTCTGTTTTCCTTTCATCTGTTCTTCCTCTTCATCAACATTACCCTTTCCTGGTCCCTTTTCTGACTGCTACTCCCACACTAACACCCTCTGCATATGTACACACATGCATTGTATACTAGGGTCCTCATGTGAGAAAGAACATGCGTTATTTCTTTCTTTCTGAATTTGGGTCACCTTGTTTAATGTTATACTTCCAGGCCCATCCAATTTCCATGTAAATTTTATGACTTCATTTTTCTTTATATCTGAATAATATTCCATTTGTACATGTACCACATCTTCATTATCCATTTCATCTGCTGAAGACTATCTAGGCTGCCCCTATTCCCTTGCTATCTGGAAATGGAAACAACATTGACATGCAAATATTTCTATAATAGGATAAGATGCTCTCTAGGTATATGCACAGGAGTTGAATAGCCGAATCTTTTGTATTATTATTGTTAAGTGGTTATTTTATTTACTTACATTTCAAATGTTGTCCTCCTTCCCAGTCTCCTCTCCACAAAACCCCAACCCCATTTCCCTCCCCTTTGCCTCTAACAATGAGGCACCCACCTGCCCAGGCTCACCCCACTAGCATCCCTCTACACTGGGGCAACAAGCCTTCACAGGACCAAGGTCCTCCCCTCCCATTGATGCCAAATAAGGCAATCCTCTACTACATACGTAGCTGGAGCCGTGGATCCATCCATGTATACTCTTTGGTTCATGGTTTAATCCCTGGGAGCTCTGGGAGGGGGAGAAGTCTGGTTAGTTGATATTTTTGTTCTTCCTATGTGGTTGCAATCGCCTTCAGCTCCTTCAGTCCTTCCCCTCCTCTTCCACTGGGATCCCCCGGCTCATTCTATTGGTTGGCTGTGAGTATCTGCATCTGTCCTTGTCAGGTGCTGGCAGAGCCTCTATATGAGGACAGTCATAGTAGGCTCCTGTCTGTGAGCCCTTCTTGGTATCAGCAATAGTGTCAGGGTTTGGTGTCTGCAAGTGGGATGGATCCCAAGGTGGGGTGCTGTCTGGATAAGTTCTTGAGGAACATCCAAGCTCATTTCCATAATGGCTATATTAATTTGCACCCCCACCAGCAGTCAATAAGGATTTCTCTTTCTTATGTCCTCTCTGGCATTTGTTGTTATATGTTTTGATGATAGCCATCATAACTGGGGTGACAGATTATATCAAACGTTTTAGTTTGTAATTCCTTGATGACTAGGAATGTTGGACACTTTTTCAAATAGTTATTGGTCACTTCTATTTCTTCTTTTGTAGATTGTCTGTTCATTTCTTTGGCTCATTTGTGGATTGGTAGTTTTATTTCCTTGGCATCTAGTTTCCTGAGTTCTTTGTAAATTTTAGATATTAGTCCTCTGTCTGAAACTGGTTAAAGATTTTTCTGTAATTATTTAGGCTGTCTTTTTACCCTGATGGTAGCTTCTTTTGTTGTGTTTAAGGAGTTCAAAGCAGACACAGAAAATCCCTAAATGAATTCTAGAATACAAACAGCAGAATGAGTAAGCAAGTCAACTTAACATATGGACATAGAATTCAGTAAAGATACAGGGAAAGTCTCAACTGAAACAGTACTGGAAATGAAAAATTCAGTAAACCATATAAACAGCTCAGCAAAAACCTCACTAATAGAATGGATCATGTAGAAGACAGACCATTACGGCTTGAAGAAGAGAACATTTAGACTATGCAGTCAAGGTCAATGCTAAATTTTATAAACTGCAAACAGAAAATGTGAGATTTTTTAGGGTGCTACAAAAAGACAAAAGTCTATGAATTATGGATGCAGAAGGAGAAGAATTTCATACCAAAGCATAGAAAATATTTTCTAAAACTCGTACAGGAACATTTCCCATATCTAGGAAAAGAGATGCCTCAGAGATACTCAGAAGGGATGAGGCCTCTCAAGATTCTCCCCATTAGCTACTATTATCTGCCTATAGGTCTTCCTAGGGACAGAGCTGAAGGAGCTTTTGGTCTACCAGCATATGACTGAACATGGATGGGCCTGATCTTGTACTGGTAATTATAGTTCTAGAGGTCAAGAGTCCTGTTCTAGTCACATTCCAAAAATGGCATGTCTTTCACTTACTCTTTTATTGAGCTCTTATATTCTTTTTTTTTAATGTGTAGTTTTTAATTATTTATTTTTACTAGATATTTTCTTTATATACAATTCAAATGCTATCCTGAAAGTTCCCTATACCCTCCCTCTGCTCTGCTCCCCTACCCTCCCACTCCTGATTCTTGGCCCTGGCATTCCCCTGTACTGGGGCAACTGAGCTCTTATATTCTTTCTACCCTGGCTTCTACAGCGTACACTGAGCTATGGAGGTTGAGGTATGTATAGAATGTCCACTCTTCAATCATTCCTTACTCTCCACACTTTGACCACTTACAAGCATCTGCAGTTGCCACTGCCTACAGCAATAGGGAACCTCTCTGGCCACCTTTGGTAGGGATGTAAAACAAAACTCTTCTGGTAAAAAAAAAAATGATGGCACATCATGTTCGCGTAGCATCGTAATAGTAGAAGCTTCCCTACTAAGGCCTATGACCATCTCAGCCATGGGTCAGGTTTACGTTACCAGACATGGTCTCCTTCTCATGAAGCGCACCACAAATCGCATCAGAACATGATTGCTTAACCCCATAGAAGTCATGCTAGTGTTCCGCCAATGGGCATGTGCTGCCTGGCGTGTTTGTATTCTAGCTTCCAGTGTTCATAGTTAGGTAAAGCTATTGATGACTTTTCTCTCCTAGAAGCTCCTTCCAGAACTGTGAGAACTCTCCAACAGGCTGCTGGTACATGTTTCTTTCTTGCAAATTTCAATGCATTTTCTTTCTTCTGTACATTTTGTTTTGTATTATAACTGTAATAAGATGTGGGGTATTTCTTTTCTGGCACCCTATACTTGGTGTTCTGTATGCCTTATGTACTTGGATAGGCGTCTCTTTCCCTAGATATGGAAGCCTTTCCTCTGAGTTTATCGAAAATATTTTCTACGCTTTTGGTATTAAAGCATTATTTTCTGGGAATCGGTGACTTTCTTGCCTGTATCAGGTCATTTCCTGCTGAATGAGGCTGCTTCCCAATGTGCACTAAGAAAAGGCTTTGAAGTTTTCGAGGAAAAAAAAATAACATATCTACACCGGCTAATGATGCCAGCAGGCCAACAATGCTGTACTAACCCTGGGTAAACCAGGGAACACCCAGATCTGACCTCTCTCACAGCTTGTCTTCTTAAAGATGTGATCAAATATAGAACAGGCGTTCTAGACTAAACTAGTCTTCAGGTCAACTGTCTGATGATACTGTCCTTCTCATTTCTTCCTGTCCATCCTAACTCCCTTAGTCTTACATACCCTTTATTTCTTTATTGATAGTTACTCTACGAAATCAAGTTCATGATTGAAGGGATTAATAGCCTTGGCAGTGGGATAGCTTAAAGGTGTTTCATGTCTGTTAATACTAAAATCCCTACGTTCCTACCTTGTCCACTATTTGCACGGGGACCTGAAATGGGCTTCTCTGTTCCTTGTTTCTACTGCTTATTCTAAATGATTCTCCACTGTTCTCATTAATCTAATCTTCTTTCTGCAGGTTTTGTGGGGGAGGGGTAGAATCAATCTGCTGATGTGCCGAAATGCTAGTTTTTATTACATAAATTCTTACTGGATATATAATGGGCATACAGAAAACGACACATATAATAACACCAGCTTAGTAAATTTTCACAGTTATTCACATTAGCTCATTTTTTTTTACCTGCTTTTGATTTTTACAACCATTTTTCAATATGCTACTTTCTAATTTGGCTTCCTTTATTAAACGTTACATTTGCTACATGCTGTTCGTTTGTTTTCATCAGTTCGATGGGGTGAATGTACCAGAAGAAAAATGCATGCATTCTGCTCTTGTTAATAATGTGAAGAACCACTCACCTACGACAAACTCAAGATCCTCCAACGCAGCCTGCTAAGCGCTAGGATTCAGACTCGTGCCATCCTATACAGCTTGGGTATAGTATGCCAAGTGGTGCTATGAATTGATATACATGCCTGTGAACACATACGTGTGTCTATCCGCTGAGGATGTAGCTATGAGTAGAGTCACAGTCAACCCTGTCAAAATGTTTTAGAGGCTGCCCTACAAAACTTTTGGAGCACTTGGAATTACTGTTTTCCATTGTGATTTTCTGGTTGTTCTCTGTGGTGGTGTCTGACCTCAGACACTCCACTACACTCAGAGGTGGGAGCCAACATTTGGCTTTAAAAGTCTAACTGTATGACTGTGCACCTATAGCTCATTGCTCTTAACTGGCACACAGCGTCCTATAGTGCTGTTCGCACATTAATCTGTTTCCTTAAGATACTCTTTTCACTGCCTAGGTTCCCTCCCTGCTATTGATATGGCTGTGTGATTAAAATGCTAGAGAATTTCTGGGTTTTAGAATCCAAATAATTTTACTTTTACTAAATCCTGCCGCATTGGCCTCCACATCAAACGCAACAGTACATAACCTCAGAAAAGGTATGGGAGAGTTTGGGTTCTTCCTGGTCTTTCCAGCAGGTGTCATCATTGAAGGAATTTGAATGGCCAAAAACAGTATCTTGAGGCTGTTTATAGCTCAGTGGTAGGTGGTGATCTAGCATACACAGGGGCCCTGGATTCAACTCCCAACACTGTAAAAGAACAGATAAAAATCCTCAAATCCCATCCTGCTGTTCCATTACTATGCAGCTGGCTACTCCTTCAGATGTGGTTGCTTTTGGATCTCCTCTTCTGATCTGGGTGGTCCAACATCTTATCCTTCAGTGACAAAGTCTTCAGGAGGAAGGAACAGGGGACCAGATATTAAGAAGATAGAAAAGTTAGTCTCAGGAGGTCTTACGCAAGCTGATTCTTAAACCAACCAAGCATATTAAGAAGGACAGCATCTTATATACAGTTTTTAGGGGAGAGATGGGATGGAGTCAGCAGAAAGCTGTCATATAATGGGACAGAGTTGCCAGGAATCCAATCAACCAGTTGCTCAAGAGGAACAGTGTGCTGTTTTGGATGAAAATGGCTCCCATAGGGCCATAGGGAGTGGCGCCACTAGGAGGTGTGGCCTTGTTAGAGTAGGTGTGGCCTTGTTAGAGGAAGTATGTCACTGGGGGTGGACTTTGAGATTTCAGAAGCTTGAGCCAGATGCATCACTCTACCACTACTAATCCTGTGGATGTGATTGCTTTTGGATCTCCTCTTCTGATCTGGATGGGCCAGCTTGTAATCCTTCAGTGACTTTTCTTGATACCGCCATTCCAGATGTATACATCTCAGCTACTTCTCCAGCACCGTGTCTGCCTGTGGGCCACCATGCTTCCTGCTCTGACCATAATAAACTAAACCTCTGAAACTGTAAGCCGGCTCCAGTTAAATGTGTTTCCTTGATAAGACTGGTAAGAGTTGTCAGTGTCACAGTGTCTCTTCATGGCAGTAGAACACTGACTAGGACGCACAGGATATCTCAGATGTGTCAGGGACTGAGCACGTAGCGAGAGGCCTTGGGATTGATAACTCCAGTCTTTTCAGTGGTGGTGGTGGGAGTTCCTAGGAACTGAAATCTTAACTCCTCCAAGGCCACCACCTCAGCCCCAGACTGGACCTTGCTAAGTCTGCCCCTGGGCAAAGGCACAGAACTAAGTTCTCTTTGCCTTTTTTGTCTCAAGGCCCTCTGGGAAAGCCTTGGGTGGCCTGCCTCTCCACACTGTGACTTGTTTATCAACCTCCTTTCCCCAATATGTACCTTGGTTTCCCATTTTCTTGTTGACTTGAAAAAACTGGTCTTATAAAATCTATTTGCTAATTTTCAACATTAAACACGACTGTGTTCTTCTCTCCCATGCCCATTTATTACTTTATCTATAATATTTTTCATGGAATAGATTTATATTTATATTATTTGATTTATAAAACATCTTACATTTCATACGTTTGTGCTTTTAAGTTCTTCGCTGTGGATCACAAGACAGTCTCCTACATGTAAAAATCGTAATTATACTTTCTTCTTTCACATTTAGATCCATAAGTCATCCAGAGATTTTGTTGTATTTGAGTTTTCCTCCATACAGCAAAGCAACATCCTGACATCTATTTAAAAACCCATTATTTCCCAGTGGTCTGCGGTAATATTCTATCATATGTCACATTTCCATACATAAACACATACACTTGAAGTCCTTATTGTTTTAGAGTATATTTGCCTAGTTGTACTGTACTACCCTTTTGAATTATTTTTTTATTATTAAAATTGACTTAGCTATCTATACACTTTTATTTTATATAGGGATTCAAAATATTTACTTACAAAAATGCTGAAATATTTTTCAACTTTAAATTAATAGATTAATGCAGTTACTATTGACATCTCTAAATATGGTGAATAAAAATAAATTTACGCACAAAGTAGTGTGTGCCTTATATTCTCATTAAAAACAAAATTTTTTAACCTTATCTAGGTTATAGTTATCCTCATTAGGTTTTTCCTGTTAGTTTATCTTATACATTTTGCTATTTCTATAACTGCCACCGTTTCTCTTTGTATTTGAAATTTAGCAATTCTGTGTCCTAGACTAAGCAAACTAAATAAAATATGTTAGGCTTAGAGGCAAGAGCACTTGAGAGAAGATTCCTCACCAGTTGCTGGCCCAGGAGCCAATAAAAATGAGACAATTTCTGGAGCCAGGAGAAGTGAGCGTGAGCATGCCCCCCACACCACCCCCTGCGGCTTTGCATGGCAAAACACAGCATTTCAAACTCTCACTTCCGGACGGCATTATCTGTCCAGTAAGAATATGAAAAGACAACAGGAAGTTCAGATTCCTTTGGTGGCATCAGGCACTGGCCCTAGTGCCAGCATTCATATTCCTAGGCTTGGAGAAGTTGCAGCTCCTTGAAGACGTGACGAGCAGTGTGGTCTGGGCTATGGCGGAGGAGCACAAGGTGGTTTCCTGTTCTTTGAGAGATGGGAAGGGAGGCAGCTCACCTTTTCTTTCCCAATTTTCTCCAACGTCGTGTCTCCCATTTGTCTGTGTTTTCCCAAAATATATCCCCCTTAGTTCTGTCTGTCCCACCCCTTTGAAAAGGCAGATTGCCTGATTGTTGCCTGTGCCCTAGACTACTCGCTGCCGGACCCTACCTGCCCTTGAGGGTTGGAGATGGAGGTGGCACAGAGACAACAACACAGACTCCTGAAGCAGGTGAGAAACGTGCCCTCTGAACGCCATTGCAAGCTCCTTTTATACCCTCCACCCCATTGGTCCTAAGAAAGCATCCCTTCGAAACAGCGGTTCCTGATTGGCTGACATTGTCTGCATCAGCAATCCTTGGTCTCTTAGGAAGTCCTCAGTCAGGTCCTCCTGCAGGAGATGCTTGTGTGGCTGTCTACCCCCAGCGTTTACATAGAGGCAGCCCTGCCATTTCTGCTATACCTGATTACCAATCACAATCCAGGAATCTTGTACAAATACACCAATAGTGCCCAGGTTAGGAATCTGGGGCAAACACATCAACAGTGCTCAGTTTGTGATCTCTACAAGATTATTATACCTTGTACCTCTGCCTCTTTCTCTGTCTCTCTCTTTTTCTTTCCTTACCCTTTGTGTGTGTATGTGTGTGTATTTAATTTTTGAATATGTAGCTGTTAGTGTTAGTTTTGTTGCACGTGGGCACGTGGAAGACAGAAGTCAATACCAGGTTGTAATGACAGTTTGGCTTCTTTAAAACCCCAGTTAGGCAATGAATTTATGAAATTCTTAGGCAAATGAACGGATCTGGAGGATATCATCCTGAGTGAGGTAACCCAATCACAAAAAATCACATATGATATGCACTCACTGATAAGTGGATATTAGCCCAGAAGCTCGGGAATACCCAAGGTACAATTCACAAACATGAAACTCAAGAAGAAGTAAGACCATAGTGTGGATAATTTGATCCTTCTTAGAAGAGGAACATGGGGAACAAATTACCCATGGAAAGAGCTACAGAGACAAAGTATGGAGCAGAGACTGAAGGAATGACCATTCAGAGACTGCCCCACCTGGAGATCCATCCCATAAACAACCACCAAACCCAGACACTATGGCAGATGCCAACAAGACCTTGCTGACAGGAGCCTGATATAGCTGTCTCCTGAGAGGCTCTGCCAATGCCTGACAAATGCAGAAGTGGTTGCTGACAGCCATCCATTGGACTGAGCACAGAGTCTCCAATGAAGGAGCTAGAGAAAGTACCCAAGGAGCTGAAGTTCCCATAGGAGGAACAACAATATGAACTAACCAGTACCCTCAGAGCTCCCAGGGACTAAACCACCAACCAAAGAAAACACATGGTGGGACTCATGGCTCCAGCTCATATGTAGCAGAAGATGGCCTAGTCAGTCATCAATGGGAGGAGTGGGTGGGTTGGTGAGCAGGGAGAGAAGGAGGGGATGGGGTGGGGGAGTTGGAGAGGAAACCAGGAAAGAGGACAACATCTGAAATCTAAATAAAGAAAATATCTTTAAAAAAAAAAAACCAGTTATGAGCCAGGCGGTGGTGGCACACACCTTTAATCCCAGCACTTGGGAGGCAGAGGCAGGTGGATTTCTGAGTTCGAGGCCAGCCTGGTCTACAGAGTGAGTTCCAGAACAGTCAGAGCTACACAGAGAAACCCTATCTCAAAAAAACAAAACAAACCAACCAACCAAACAAACAAACAAATCCAGTTATGTTATATGAATATGGTTTTGTTTTAATCTCAGGTATAGGATATGGGGCTGTTTTAGTTTGTCCATAGCTATTAACCTTGATTGTTTTATGCTCTAGGATGGACATAGTTTTTGTTAACTGCAGATAGTTTAATTCTGGAGATTCTGGAGAGGAAATAAATGCCATCATCCTGAGGGAGATGGTACGGTGCTCTGGAGGAGAAGGAGGAGGAGGAAGAGGAGGAGGGAGAAGAAAGAGGAGAGAGGAAGAGGAAGGGAGGAGGAAATAGAGAAGGAAGAGGAAGGAAGAGGAGAAGAAAGGGAAAGGGGTGGACAAAGAGAAGGAGGAGGAGGAAAAATAAGAGGAGGGGAGAGGAAGAGAAGGGGGAGGAGGAGAAGGAAGCAGGAGGAGAAGGAAGAGGAAGAGGATGAGGAGGAAGAGGAGGAAGAGGAAGAGGAGGAGGAGGATGCTCCCAGCTGCTTCTGGTTGTTATTTTAGAAGTTGAAGTTGGAAATCCTGATGAAGATTGAACTTGCCCCAAGGAAGTCAGTGGTCCTAATCAGCAGGATGTGATCTATTCTGTTGGCTGAAAGAGATCTACACCTTCCCCCTAGTCTTTCCTCACTCATACCTAGTGTTGGGGGTTGGAAGAGATCAGAGTGGAACAGGGTTAGATGAGAGGTAGAGGCACAGGAACCAAATAAAATAGCCAGAAAGCTCAACAGCAAGGTGTCTTTCCTCGGTCACTATCTCATCTTTTGAGCTAAGGTCTCTCAGTGTGTCTGAAAATCATTGACTTTTTTTCTGATGGGTTACCTGGCTAATGAACATAAAAAAAACTGCCTGTCTTTACTCTCCCTGACCTCAACACTGGGATTCTAGGCACATGCCACCGTGCCTGGCTTTTTACACTTACCTGGGAATCTGAGCAAGGGCCCTCATGGTTGCAAGCCAGGCACTTTCCTGTCTGAGCCCTCTTCTTAGATCTGATTCCCAATCTCTCCTTCTTAGAATCTATTTTGCCACTGCCTTGTGCCTGTCCCTGCTAACTCCTATTTCCTTACTGCTTTCTTGTTCAAAAAAAAAAAAAAAAAAAAAAAAAAACCGCTGTCTCTCTAGAACACTGTTTTGGCTACTTTTACTTTTTGTTATCAACAAGATGCAACCCAAGGGACAAAAGGACTTATTTTACTTTAGGTTTGAGGGGGTACAGGTATTGTGGTAGAGAAAGCATGGTAGCAGGAGGGGTTCATGGTTGAGCCCTTGGGACCAAGGGGCAGTCGGAAATCAAAAAAGTTGGAAGCAGTCTACAATCCTCAAAGCTGATCCCCCACTTTCAGTAACCAACTTCCTCCAGCTATGCTACACCCCATCTCTACAGCTTCCCCGCCCCAAAGCATCAGCAGCTGAGTAGCCAGTGTTAAAATACCTGAGCCTGAACTAGACATCCTAAATCCACGCCACCCATCACCTCACCTCACCTCACCTCACCTCACCTCACCTCACCTCACCTCACCTCACCTCACCGCACCGCACCGCACCGCACCGCACCGCACCGCACCACCACATCACACCGCACCACACCACAAAGACCTCACGGCACCGCACCGCACTGCACACACATCACACCAGACCTCAAGGCACTGCTGCGCACTGCACCGCACCAGACCTCACCGCATTTCACCGCACCACACCGCACCGCACCATACCACACATCCTTCGTTCATCTCACTTTGCTGACCTGTTACAGACCTATGGACTAGAGAGCACCCTGCACCAGCTAATCTGGTGCCCCAGCGCACGTCGGCTTACTGATCTCGTGAGGGAAAACAAGGTACTCCCCAGTCTTCCACTGAATGTGCACTGAGTCCAACTCTACCTTGTCTACTGGGTCATTGTTGGAGGGTATGTGGGACGGGAGAGGGGCTGAGGGGGCAACAAATACGGATTGGAGTTCTCTGGCTACATTCTTCCTGTTGCCAAGCTCCCAGGACAGTGTGGCCCAATACGCTTAGGACTTCGGGATGTTCTGCCACCACGTTCTGTTCTTGTGTTCCTCGGCTGCAGACTGTCTACTAACCTGACAGAGACGCACTTCTCCAGAGTTCTGCTCTCCTGTCTCTCTTTCCCTAGGCAGAGGATGGAGGCCAGGCATGAAGCATGTGCCTTAAGTATCTTTAGCCTTCCTCCACTCAACACAGGAGCAGTTATCCTCCCTTAGCCGCAGACCAACTGTTTGGGATTATGTGGTTTAGGGAAGCTAGATTTCAGCGTCTGCAGAGAGGGCTGGGAGGTCTGACAGAGGTGGAGTGACCAAGATCATAAAGCTGGGTTCTTGGGGGACACCTGTTGTGGCTGTGGCTCTGAGCCCCATGTACAGCTGGAGTTACTCTGAAGTACATTGTATTTTGTATCTTGAGGCCATGGACAGCATACATGTGAGCACACTGCTCCAGCTTCTGTCTGGATCAAGTCCCTCTGGTGGGAGAAGAGGAGGTGCTTTTGATACCCAAGTATCAGCTCTCTGTCTCCACATCTCGTGATCTGGGTGGCTTCTGGCAGAAGCAGAGAACCCTTGGCTTTGTTTTGAGGGTACTTCTTATCATTTGGAAATCTCTCCTGGTTTTCTTTTCCCAGACCATGATGTCTGAACCACCCAGTCTGGCTGGAGCATCGAAAGGGTACTGGACAGCTAGCCTGCTGGCTTATCTTTGTCTTGTGGACAAGTCTCCTTCCAGCATCTCAAGAACCCAGGACTGTGGACCATTAGTTTGCAGGAAGACCAGGGCTCTGGGAAAAGACACAGTAGGCAAACAAACAGTGGCACCTCACACAAGCAGACTAAGCTTTCTCGCACATACCAATTGAATGGCTACTAGCTTGATCCATGTGGCAGATCCAACCCTATTCCACCGATCTTTCTCCAGGTCCAACTTCTCTCATTTCTAGGGAGCATATGGAGCATTTTCAGGTTTTAGGGGCTGCTTTGGGACATCCAGCGTCTCTTTCCCACTGAGTCACTGGCGATCCAGATCCCCATGGTAAAGAGTTTTTCTCCCACCATGGCGCCTAATCTATCAGCGTGCTAATGCCGGCAGGAGACAAGGGGCAGGGGTCGCTTATTTGATTGTTGTATCATTTATGTGTCGGTGACTTCCAACACTATTATCTTTGTTTAGCACAAACGGAGGGCAGTGAGTGTTCCTGGCAATCTATCTCAGGATCAAAAAGCTATGGAGACAGAGCCAGCCTTTTCTCTGAGCCTTTATCTCTCCGCCATCATTTTCTCAGCTGGGAACCCATGATGACTCTTCTTCCAATATGCTGCTCAATGATTTTTAGATGATTGATCTTTCTAAAGTGCCTCTCCGTTTTCTTGCCACACAGACGTGGATAGATTAAGCAATTATGGATTATTTCAACACAGGATGGCCCAGGACAATTAGTCAGAAGGGAAGCAAAGAGGTAGCCCTGCTGCTTTCCCAGAGGGGGAGATTTTAGGGGTGTTTAAGATGGAAGCAAGAATGGCTTGCAATTGGGATGGAAAACAACATAGGACAGGGCCCTGCTGATATGCGGGGCTGGGGTTGAGGATACATAGTTCTACAGTGGCAGCCATTTGGATATTGTTTTATTGGACTATAGGGCACAAAGAACCCTTACTATCTTCAAATCAAAGCAGCACTTTAGAATAGCGTTCCTTTAAGGGAGATTAAATCGCCTGGTGCTTCTTGAAGCAAACAAAGTTGCAACAGGGAGAGCGGAGAGCGAGCTCGTGAGTAGTGCATGCAATAAAAGACAATAGATTAGATAGCCTGTGAATGGATCCCTGCCCTAAATCACTGCTGCGGCCTGGCTGCCAGGAGCAGACTCTCCAAGCAGGGCTTGGATGTTTTATGGGGGCTGCTGTACTGCAGGGGAGTGAATTACAACCTTGCTGTCAGTGAGCGGCTATCTGTTATCCCACATGTAAACAGGTATTCAAATCCTGACTCCGGAACCTTCGCCTTGGCATTTAATCATCCGGATAATCTAACCCCTGTCCCCAGCCAAGGTCGCTGTTTGGATTGCGTGACTTTCAGACTCTTCTCTGGCACTGAAGGCAGGAGCAGCCGGGCTGACAGCCGCCCAACTTATCAACTGGGCTGACAGCCCCAAAAATTAACTTTGATATTTTGTGTGGAATAATTCAGTGGCAATTGGGCCAGATGATGTTCTGTAACCTAAATTCAATTTCCATCATGGGCAAACATCACAGTCACCCCATTGCCAAGAGCACCTAGCAAACTAGGAAGTGTGTGTGTGTGTGTGTGTGTCTGTGTGTGTGTGTGTGTCTGTGTGCATGTGTGTGTGTCTGTGAGTGTGTGTATCTGTGCATGTCTGTGTGTCCGTGTGTTTGTGTCCCTGTGTTTGTGTGTGCCTGTTTGTATATGTCTGTGTGTGTATGTGTCTGTGTGTGTCTGTGTGTCTGTTTGTGTTTGTGTGTGTATGTCTGTGTGTGTGTGTGTGTCTGTGTGCATGTGTGTGTGTCTGTGAGTGTGTGTATCTGTGCATGTCTGTGTGTCCGTGTGTTTGTGTCCCTGTGTTTGTGTGTGCCTGTTTGTATATGTCTGTGTGTGTATGTGTCTGTGTGTGTCTGTGTGTCTGTTTGTGTTTGTGTGTGTATGTCTGTGTGTGTTTGTGTGTGTGTCTATGTGTATGTCTGTGTGAGTGTGTGTGTGTCTATGTATGTGTGTCTGTGTGTATCTGTGTGTGTGTGTGCGTGTGTGTGTATGTGTGTGTGTAGGAGCAGATAGTCACACCACACATCAGGCACTCCTTTTCACAGACCAATACAATGTGATGTGCTTGCTCATTGATTACAGGGGGTGGGGGATCTTTATGCAGGGTCCTGTCCTTCTTTCCTTCTTTTACTGCCTGGGTTAATTCTCCTCTTTCCTGTGGTGAGGGGCAGATGGAGAGAAGGAGTGTGAGAGAGGGAGGAGGTGTAAAACCCTCCATTATGTTTCATAGCAGGTCTCTGAAAAGTCCAAGGATGGAGGGAAATGTTGTCCTAACTGAAGTTGGCACAGCCCAGTATGGTGGAGTACAGGCCATCGAACTGCTCGAGCAGGACAGAAATGCAGTGGGTAACCAGCAAATGAGGAGGGTGAATTCTGGCCTTGCTGATTCATGTCATCTCTCGGAGCTTCAGTTTCCCTTTTTGTAACACGTTGGAATAGTACTCTCCCAGCCCCTGGTCCAGAGTAGGTAGGTGTTCAATACACGGAAGCTGTTGCTTGCTGGTCTGCTGGAAAGACAAGGCGTCAGTCCTGGTTCCCTATGGACTTTCAAACATCAGCCCTGCTGAGCTTCCTGGTATTAGCCTCAGCCATACCACTGGACACTAATTCTTCTAAAGGAATAAGAGGCATCACTCCAGGGGAACCTGTTCTGAATTAGTCACAAAGCCATGGATGCCACGTCAGAGGGGAACTGGGAGAGCACCTACATTGTCACAAACATTCTCTGGAATAAGAGGTAGAGTCTCAGTCAGGACAAGCACTCCGCCCAATGACATGATGCTATAGACCTCGTACAACACCCTCCTGTCCTGGCTTGCTGGCTGGCTGAGAGTGGGAGCCAAAGGCCCCTGCTCATTCCCAGTGAAGATCTTGAAAACATGGCCTTGGGGCTAGGGCATACGCATAGCATTAACCTAATGCAAATGGATATTTGGTGGGGGGGAGCATCTAAGCCTGAGGCTGTCACTCAAATTCTGCATATTAGAACTATTAAAACGAGTCACTTCCATGAGATAGTTTTGTGTACCTATAATTTTATCATTTGTTAAAACGAAGGCAAATATGTCTACTAATGAGATGGATGCTGTCAGTGATGGTCACTGTTGTCATCAAAAGACAGACTTGCCTGGGAGACAGGCCTTTATGCACACCTGTGAGGGGTCTCTTGATTGGGTTAAGAGATGAGAAGATACATCTCAGCAGTGGGTAGAATCATTCCCTGTGCAGGGATCCTGGACTGTGTAAATGGCAGACAATGAGTGGAACACTAGCATGTTCCTGTCCCCTTGTATCTCTTGACTGTGTTCGATTTAATTATCCACTTCTGACGGCCGTCACCTTGACCACCCGGACATGATAGACTGCCCTTGAACTGTGGACTAAAATAAGCCCTTTCCTCACTAAGTTGCTTCCGTAGGAACATTTTGTCACAGCCATGGGGATAGAAACTAATTCAGATGTGTGTGAAATTTTATATAAAATATTAAATTTTAGAGGATGTTTGTGGTGTTGGCTTTAATGTTGTTGTTGATTTCCCATTCCCCCATGGTTTATTAGTTTTACAATTAGCATGTCAAGCAACAGGCTTCGTTATGGCATCTTTATATACCTTTGGTTTCTGTTGGGCCTCCTCCCTTGCTCTACTCCCTAGCCCATGTCCCCCTATACTCGTCTCCATTCACATCCCATAGTTTTGCGACATTGCCCTCCCTGCTGGTATAGGTGCCATGGTGTAAATACCGTATCTTGCCTTGGATAATGATGAGAAAGAGTGGGGAAAGGAAAGGACTGGTCCTAGGAGAAGAAAAGGACAAGATGAGTGTGAGAAACTGTCTCCAGCATCAGCACACAGCTCCTACGGCTTCACACTGGCTCATAAATCAGTACCTGGTATTGTGTTTGAATAAAAAGGGAAAAAAAAACCCAGGAGAATCTGAGAGGTTTAGGATTTTGCTCTTTAAATCCGGTGCCAAACTCAAGTGTCTTGTCTGCCACATCTTATGACACCAAAGGCAGATCCTGGCCAGATTTATGTTCCAGTCCTTCATAAGGGTTCCCCCTGTATGTCTCCTTCTGCTGAGGCCCATAACCTAAATTCTGTGGCTCCAACGAGCCTTGGCAGTACCTCCAGGGCCATCTGCCAAACGCCTGGATCTTATTTGTTCCCCCATGTCTCCCCCAAGAAACACTCCTGTTCGTTTAAATACAGACATGACTACCTTTGCTGGGGCCCACGTATTTATCTCCTTAAATAGAAACGCCAAGTGTGTAATGCTTTCTTTGAAAAGGAAAGCTCAGGGATTGTCTGCATGAGGTTATAAAATGATCCCAAGGTCCAAGTCTGGCTCTAAGCAAGTTGAGTATACATCACCTCGTTTAATTCAGCAATATCATCAATGTCAGTGCGTATCCACCGGCTGTTGGCTATTGGTCATCCGGACCTGACACAAACTCAATAAATACTCCATAACCCCTGACAGCCGCTAGCAGATTAGCCCGAAATGAATGATTGCCCAGCCAACACCTGCTGAACCAAATCAGCCCCGTGACGGATGGGCCTGTACTGAGCTCTGACCACTAGTGAGATCAGTGGAAGAATGATTTTATACTTTAAGAAAAGAATTAGAGACGGCGGTGGCTGGAGTGATTGGAAAGCTTTCAGTGGGGGCCGTTTTTCTTCTCTTTCCTCCTCCTCCCTGGACAGATGACTTCTGCCGCTCTCCTCCCACTCCCGAGGCTAAGTGCACCCGAAGCAGACAGGAGAATCAGGGGTGCAGGGGTGGGAGGCTGCTGAGGCTGGCTCTAGGAGTGCTTTGGTGCAGAGGCAAGGAGCCACCTTGAGACAGACGCCTACCCAGGCAGGTGGGCACCATGGTTACATCACAGACAAGCACCTGATCCCCATGGGAAAGTGGGACAGCCATTTAGGGAAGGACTGCATCCCATTAGCAAATAGAGGGCTGGGCTGGGAGTTCCCAGGAGGGCTTCCTCTGATCCTGCAGACAACATCTACTCTGTCTCCTCTCCCAGAAGCCACCTCCAGTCATATTGTTTGAATTAGAATACAGGCTTGTTGGGAAAGTCTGTTTCTGACCAACAAAATCTTTTGTTCAAGTTCTTGCTCTTTCTTGCGGTAGATAGGGAGACGATGTTCTGTGTCATCTGGAGAGTGTTTTGAACTTGACTTTTCTCACATATACAATGAAGGTTTTCTGCTCACTCTCCTTCCTCTAAAAAGGACTTTTTATTAAACCAGACCTTGGTACTCAGAAGATGTGTGCTGATTTCCTGTGTGAGGAGGTTTGCTTGTTTGTTTGTTGGCTAACAATTCGACGCTTGGGCATCGGTCTACACCGAGGGGATGCTTTTACACATAGACCTTTGAAACCCATTGCTATGTTTATGTTAGTGTTCTTCTGAGGATATTTCTCAGTAAATCACAGAGTGCTTTCTGCCAGGGGTTGAAGGCATATTTCTGTCTACTTTGAGTTCCAGGAATGCTTATGTTTATCTTGAATGACCGTTTGATGCTGTGAACTCCTTCACACTGGTGACAAGGACATACCTGAGCAAGTTGCTTCAGCCTACTGACCATTGCTCTGAGCCCAAGACAGGCCTGGGGTTGGGTGTTAATCTCATTAGTCATACTTCCTGCCTTGGCTTAGGCCTTTCCGATTTCTTCTCTGTGGTAGAGTTCAGTGGTTTCAATTTTGTTTTTAGCAGTGCTGGGATTCTGGATTTTGAGGCCAACAGGGTAGTAGAGGCAGGTAATATGAGCACAGAGATCTTTAGCTGCATCTAGGAGAAGAGATTTTTAGGTGATTAAATTAACTTTGTAAAAAGATGTTTTTTGTGCCTGAAAATTCTCCAGAGGAGATCTGGTCTGTTCCATTTGTAAGAAGTCAGCTCCAGAGGGATCCCTGACAGGTCCTGCCTACCTTGCAGAAGCCCAGATCACCTGCACGGTGAGTCCTACTATGTGACAGATGGCTTCTTTCCTAACACAGGAGGCAGAGCAAGCCTACAGGGGCTGCCTGGCTGTTTCTGTCCCAGGCACTAGGTGGCTATGTGTCCCTGATGGCCACTCTGTGTTTCTTCTGTGTGTTCAGTCACTCTGCCAGACGTGTTGCCTGGCCTCGGGAACTCAGCTCTTCTCGCTGAGCCCACTGAGCCCAAACTCTGTTCCTCACAATCATTTCTGATGGATCATTTGTCTGTTTCCCTTGCAATTTGATCCTGGTCTCTCCTGTCAGAGTCTTGATGCCTTTGCATGCATGGCATGCAAATGCGCCTCTCTGCTCTTCTGTTTAGAATCCAAATTTTAAAGACAGAATCGGGGCCTTATTTGGTTCAAAGTTATCCTCAAAATCATGGCAGATCTACTTGGGCAGATGTGTCAGGAAATGAAATTCTTCCTCAGGGCCCCTATCCTGTCTATTCTTATTTTGTTTCTTGGTAAGCTAGTGGCTCTCAACTCTGCTGCACATTTGAATCATAGGGCAGCACTTGAAAAATGGTAAGGCCACCCCTGGTCAATTGGAACTAATTGCTAAGTGTTAGAGGGGCCTTGGATATCTGGGTTTCTTAAGGTTGTCCAGATGGCCCTCACGTGCAAGCCAAGGCTAAGAATAACCACTAGCATAGAGTCCAGTGTAGAGCAAGGTCTGAAATTATTTCCAGGCTGCAGTTGGAGCCGTCATTTGGAGGCTGTGAGTACACAGTGCATGGTACAAGCAAGGTACTTGTTTGCTAAGCCCTGTAGGAATTTACAGAGATGCTTGAAAACCAAGTACCCTCTGACCACTGCTGTCTGTCAGATGGATGTACAACTTTGAGGAAACTGTGGAGAGTGAGGTGAGGAAAAGAAGCGGGTGGGGGAAGAGAAGGCAGGGAGAGCCTGCAACATAGCCTGGCAGTCAGTCTCCATGACAGCCATTCCCAAGAGGCCCAGCAGATCCCTCTGCAAGTGGGCACTGAAGGGGGAGATTCTGTTCTGCACCGCACTGTACACAGAACCAATCCCATAACAGGGCACAGGCCAGGGTGCTGCAAAAGGACACGGAGAGGTTTCAGGATATTATGAGCTGCTGGGAAGGTCAGCGGCGTCTATTTTCTTCCCTCGCTCAGTCAGGAGGCCTTTGCAGGTGTTAGTCCTGCCTCATTTATCTTCCGCTGTCAGGGGAGTGCAGCGTTCCACGAAAGTGAACTTTCCTGAAATCCCAAGCTTGTTCATCCTCAAGCCAAAATTTCATTTATTTTAGCCATTTTGGATGGAAGACTTTCTAAAGTGCACATTACACACCTCCTTACTTTCTCAGAAACACAACCGGGTTTAACCCTTTCGGGATGACCCGGCCTCGTGCCTCCAGCCAGTGGCCACAGCCACTTAACTTTGCCCATTTTCTCTGCCGTCAGGCTGCTATCAATTCTCCTGACGGCTCTTGAGCTGTGCCTCATGCTTCTCTCTTCTTTTCCCTGAACTTCTTGGCTATGCCACATCCAGTCTGATTGACTGAGAAACCAACAGCACTTGTTAAAGTTTTATGTAAGCAGGAGTGAAGGGGCCTTGAGCAAGAGCCTGGGTCCTTCCATTAAGCAAGCTGGCCCACGCAGTGGGTAGAGAGCTGTGCAAGAGTTACTTTAAATATCCAGAGATTTCTCTGCTTGCACACCTTGGAACTTACTAGAAGTCAGACTTCAAGTTAAGTAGGGGTGACGTTGCAGTGGTCTTGAAGAGCTGTATAAGGATTTTCTCTTGACTGTTCATTTTCAAGAACGCCATGTGTCTTAACCAACTAGCTGGGTGCCTGCCCTGGACATGTTATTGCCCTTACCTGCCAGACTGTCACCAGGTTTTTTATATGTAGGTTTCATGAATTTGGACTTTGTCTGACAAAGAACCACCCCCCCCACCCCACCCCCCCACATACACTGAAAGAAATGAAGATCAAAAGCCCCTTCAGGAATATGTCCAGGTCCTCAGACTAAGATGCAGAGCCCCGGTTTGAAGAGCTGTCAGGCTCAGACAGATGCAGTGACATTTGGAAAATAATTTGAATTACCAGAGGACCATGGATATTGGATGGTCGGTAAAGATGTCTCCCTTGCTCTTGCTGTCAGCACCAATCAACGCTAGTCCGGCGCTCTCCAGAGAGGAGCCTTGTCCTTACCTAAACTTTGGTGTCTCTGGGAGCTCTGTCATTGGGCCTGGCAGCCCTGGTGTATTTCTTGCAAGAAATAATAGCCTACAGGGATCATAGGAAGGAAAGGTGTGGGGTATAGGAAGATGGCTCTGATGGGTCCTGTTCACAGTAACAGATGGGGCTTGAGTGTTTCCTTCAAGATCATCTCTAACATGGGCACCTGGCCACTATCATCATGTGATGGCAAAATCAGAGGGTTACTACCATCCTGTGTTATAGATCAGACAAGGTGTCTGTCCTGGGGTCATGTAGCTAGAAAGTGATGTAGCTGTGATTAGAATTCGGGATAATGGTCACGCTGAGGATACATTCTTCCTTTTGAGTCACAAGGTCTGGCAGCCACTCTCTGTGTCATGGCTTCACTATTTTTCTCTGGAATCACCAAAAGATGGGAGAAAAATGCTCACAGTGGTGATAACAGACCCTGAAGGGCGGAGACAGGACTAACTCTTCCCCTAAATGGGATAGACAGCCCTTCCACGGTGTGTTTGGCTCTGACTGGACACACTTACTCTAGAAATACTCTGACTTATGTCCTCCCAGTTACCTGGAACCCAAATTAGAGCTTGACTCCCCCAGCCTCAGGTTCTTTTCAGGGTGCAATGCAAAGATATGAATCTGAATGCCTCTGGAATGACTCACTTCACGCTCCTGCCATTTACCCGCTGTTTAGAGAAAAACAGCTTTCAAATATTTTTATGAGGGCAGATTTTTACTTCTTGGGAAGGAGAACAGGGAAGCTTGAACATTCTCAGCGGACAGGTCAGCTTGTTCGCAGAGAGACAAATGGGGTGCAGAGGAGCCAGGGAGACCAGCTTCATCTGGGAGCCATTTGGAGGTTAGAGATCCAATGATCTGTTAGGAAGTACATTGTAGCAGGAACAGTGGAGCAGCCTCTATGGAAACGCTGGGGGCCACACAGCCACAAAAGCATCACCTGCAAAGGGACCTAATTGAGGACTGCCTGAGAGACCAAGGATTGCTGGTGCAGACAATGCCAGCCAATCAGGAACCGCTGTTTAGAAGGGATGCTTTCTTGGGACCAGTGGGGTGCGGGTGGAGAGTACTAAAGGAGCTTGCAGCCCTATTCAGATGAGGAATAAGGTCCACATCACATCTCATCTGAGCTTCTTAGCAAAATACCCGTGCTGACGATGGTGTAATAGACATAGCAGTGTGGCAGGATTTCTGCGATGGTAGAGTCCTCAGAGTCTAGTCTTCCAGAGAGGCCTATGAAACACAGGTTCTCTAGTCCAGTGGTAGGAGAGCACTCACTTGACTGAGTATGTCTCTTGTCTGCAGAACATCTCAGCATCTATAGAGCACATAGAATTACCCATTTGTTTATCGATCATGAGACCCTCCTTATGTCCCTCTGTATATAGAAGCAGCTTATGCCACTTCATGAGAGACAATTGTTAAATTCTCAGGATTTTCATGAACTGGTAAGTGTCATATTGGTACTTTGAGATTGAACCATAAGCAGGACTCACTTGTGTGGGAAGCCACATGTGCCGTTGCAGAGTGGCGCTGGCTACCACTGGCCACTGCCCATGATTATGGGTAAACAACCAATGTGCGCATGTGCATAAGAGGTTTTTGCCGAGTCACTGCCTGGCCCGACACATATTAATGAGGTATTGGTAACATAACCAATCAGGTATGGATACGTCACTCCTAGGCCTATATAAGCAGCACCATTTCTGGGCTCAGGGTCTTTCGCCTATGCAATCAATTCTTTCCCAATAAACATGTGCAGAAAGGATCCTATTGTGGCATCGTTCTTGCTGGTGAGACAGGCGCTCACACACTTGCACCACGGAAATGGCTAAATGCTACAAACCAGAATTCTTCACCCCAGAATTCTGAGGATGACAGCTTGGGAGATCCTAGTTTATATGACCAAGAAAGTGCTGGCATAATGTCCAGAGGAAGGAAGCGCAAGCACAAATTCTCTGACAGCCACGGGGGCTTGCAACCCTTCTAAGATCCCCCTGGGGAGCCATGTGCGGTATGTCTGGTGGACCAGAGATGATAATGAAGACGATCAGACCTAAGGAATGTGTTCCTCCACCCAACTTAATTTGTTCCTTTCAGAGCCTGTTGCCAATTAACCAATTAGTAGCTAATTTAATTTCCTCATCAGGGTCACAGCAGAAGGTTTTCTAATTTGAGTGTGAGGCACACCAGAGCAGGTGCAAGCATGCTTCTGTGTCTTCTAGTGACAGCCCAGCCCGGCTAGAGGCTGTGCATCTCCAGGGAGACAGAAACCAGGCATCCATTTCCAATCTCACCACCGGCTGGCTGAGAGACCTTGGACAAGTCACTAATCTGCTCTGAGTTTCTCAGCTACAAAATAAGGCTAGATCTGACAATCCTGGGGTCTGTTTTCATTTCAGGGCTTTGTAACCTGTGCCCTTTACTTTCTCAGGCACTCTTAGTGCTAGTGTTCCAAGAGAGTCAGGCCCAGCCCCAGCCTGGTTTTCTTTCTTTTTTTTTTAATATTTTTTATTACATATTTTCCTCAATTACATTTCCAATGCTATCTCAAAAGTCCCCCATACCCTCCCCCCCACTTCCCTACCCACCCATTCCCATTTTTTTGGCCCTGGCGTTCCCCTGTACTGCGGCATATACAGTTTGTGTGTCCAATGGGCCTCTCTTTCCAGTGATGGCCGACTAGGCCATCTTTTGATACATATGCAGCTAGAGTCAAGAGCTCCGGGGTACTGGTTAGTTCATAATGTTGTTCCACCTATAGGGTTGCAGATCCCTTTAGCTCCTTGGGTACCCAGCCTGGTTTTCTAAGACATGAAGGCCACTTGCATACGTGTCTGTACTAGCTAGCTTTGTGTCAACTTGACACAGCTGGAGTTATCATGGAGAAAGGAGCTTCAGTTGAGGAAATGCCTACATGAGATCCAGCTGTGGGGTATTTTCTCAATTGTGGGTGGGACCATCCCTGGGCTGGCAGTCTTGGGTTCTATAAGAGAGCAAGCTGAGCAACCCAGGGGAAGCAAGCCAGTAAAGAACATCCCTCCATGGCCTCTGCATCAGCTCCTGTTTTCTGACCTGCTTGAGTTCCAGTCCTGACTTCCTTTGGTGATGAACAGCAGGATGGAAGTGTAAGCCGAATAAACCCTTTCCTCCCCCAACTTGCTTCTTGGTCATGATGTTTGTGCAGGAATAGAAACCCTGACTAAGACAGCATCCTTTGGCATCTGAGAGAACCTGGCTCTCAGTGTGTAGATTTTCTCCTTAAGTCATGGAGAAAATGATCTTCTTTCGACTGGAAAGATCTTTTAAAAGCAACCCTGATACACACACACACACCTTTGAAAATCATCCTTTCTTAAAGGCTGGGCACTATGAGCATCCTTTCTCCCAACAGTTGCCCAGATTCTGGTATGTTCTCACTGGCTTTTAAAGTGTATGTAATGGGTTAAAAAAAACATTTAGTGTACATGCAGAAGATTATTTTTTGTATATTCACACTTTTGCAAAATGATTAAAATCAAGTTGAGAATATTTGATAACTCTCAAACAAAATCCAGAACCCATTAACGATCAGAGCTGATGAGTGCTCTCACCTCATCAGGTCTCAGCAGATACTCGTCTTTCTGCAGCAGCTGTGAAGATCTGCCCTTAGCGTGATAACTATAAGGACTTCCTCTGGACTTGCAACTCCATTCCATCTACTAATGTCTAGACTTAGCCAGCACCACGTTAGCTTCGTGACTGTAGATATATACATATTAGGTTTTGAAGTCAAGATATAAAAACTAATTTAACTTTCTTTTTCCTTTTTAGGTGGTCTGGGCTGCTTTATGTCCACTAAAATTTTACATACATTTTAGAATCTGATTGTCAATTTTCCCACAAAACCTGATATTTATGTAGAGATTTCATTGAAACTGTAGATTCATATGTGGAATAATGTCATCTTAATAATAGTTGTCTTCTGATCCATAAAACTACATTTTCCATTTATTCTTCAACCTATTTTTTTAAAAAAAATATTTGTAGTTCTCAGTGCTCAAAGTTCGAAACTCTTTTGTTCAGCTCACTCTCTATGGATATTAACCTTCTGCTGCTGTTATAGATTAAATCGTTCTCTTAATTTTATGTCTAGTTGTTCGTATTAGAGAAACAATGATTTTTTTTTAAATACTGCATCTTTCTTTTTAAATGGTTTTATTTATTCTTTGAAAGTTTCACATATCTAAATGATGTATTTTGATTGTATTCGGCTACCGTTACTTCCTTACAACCCCCTGATACCATCATCCTAACACCCTCCCAAATTCAGATCCCCTTTATTTAGCTATTAATAACCTGAGTCCAGTTAGATCTGCTGATATGACCCAAGTGTGTGGTCATCCTATGGGGCATGGGCACTGGACCTGCAACCACATCTCTAAGAGAGAGTGACTCTCCTCTCTCCCAGCAACAATCAACTGCCAATAGCTTCTCCATCGAGGGATGGGGCTCAGAGCCCCTCAGCTATTCATCTGGAAGTTTGACTGGCTTGATCTTGTGCGGGTGACCACAGCTGCTGTGATTGACATGCACAGCAGCCGTGTCAAGTCTAGAAGTCTGCAATTCCCATTTCTCCTCATCTGCCAGCTTTTACCTTCTTTCCTTTCCACTCTTCCACAACGTTCCTGAACCTTGGAGGGGAGGTGAATCTAGATGATCCGTCTACAGCTGAACACACTCAGGGTCTCTTAGGATTGGCACTACAGCCAGCTACAGATACAAATCTCTGCATTAAATGCTACCTGATACCAAAAATAAAAGTTTTCTCCAACTACAGCTGATAATACTACAGATCTGTGGCTATAAACACATGCTTGGAAGTCAGTGACCATATAACACCACATCAGTAGGTTCCCCCAGCGCCTGAGATTGGCCAGCTTTGCTGTGCCAGACTTGAACTCCTTCCTGCTAATCAGGCCTCAGATCCAATCAGAAAAGAGCTGGTTAGCCTAGCACCTTCATGCCCTTATTGAACCAGTGGGGCACATCTTGCTAGGCAGGCGGGCGCAGTAACATGCAGGGTTCCACTCTGAGATCTTTAATTTATTTCTTTCCCAGCAACCTGAATAGCACCTAAAATTACTTTTTATATTGATCTTTCAATCTCAGAGAACTCATTTATTAGTTACAATAGATTTTGAGTGGATTTCATAGGATTTTCTATGTGATTCTATTGACTAAAAATAAAAATAATTATTATCCCTTTCTCTGCGATCTAGATGGCTTTGCTCCATCGTGTCCTTGTCTAGAACCTCTGGTACAATGTTGGAAGTAGCAAGTGTTGACCGACTCCCTTGTTCCTGCTTTTAGGGGGAGGTAGTCAGTGCTTAGTACGAAAAATGAAATTAGCTGCAGGCTTTTATGGATGTCCGTTTTCAATTTGAATATACTTTTTACTCCTAGTTTTCTGAATGCTTTCATTGTGAAACGATACTGGATTTGGTCAAATACTTTCACTGGTCATGCTGGGACCATCCCGTGGATTTCTTTTCCATTCTGTTAGTGTTGGTGTTATCCCACTGGCGATTTTCAGATATTAAACCAACCTTAAAATCCACACACAAAGATAAAGCCATGGTGCAGAATCCACTGGTGTTACATATTAATGGATTTTGGTGAGGATCTGTGTGACTATTTTTATAAAGACTATTGGTCTATGGTTTTTGGAGAGTTTGCCTGCTTGTTTGTTTGTTTTGCTTGTTCATTTTTGTGACATCTTTGCCTGGTTTGGGCGTCAGAGTAACATGGGTCCACAAAAACAAGCGTGGAAGTATTTTCACCTCCCCCAAATTTTTTTTCATTAAGTATGTACAAAGAGTTTGTCAATAGTTCCTTAAATATTTGGTAAAATTCACCATGGAAGCCATCTGGACCCGATATTTTCTTTGAGGGAAGTTTTGGATTGTATTCAACCTCTTTGTGTATCTCTCTACCATGCTTCGTCTTGATTCAATGGCTGTAGCGGGTGTGTTTCTAGGGACGTCTCTATTCTGACGACACTATCTAACCTGCTGGTGTATGGTCAGATCATAGTTTCTCTTGTAATTATTTGTTTCTCTTAAGGTTAGTGTTAATAGCTCATCTTTTACTGAGCATTTTGCTTTGTTCTTATGTCTTTTCTGTAAGTAAGTCTGACTAAAGTTTTGACATTTTTGTTGACCTTTCAAAAGAAATAACTCTTGATTTCCAGGCGTTTTCTCTCCTTTGCTGGTCTCTATTTCATTTATCTTCAATACAACTTTAAGTTTCCTCTCTTCTTGATTAATTTTCATTTAACTTTCTCTTCTTTATTTTTAATTTCTTCTGCTTTTTAGAGGGTGGTTGCTTATTTTATTTAAAATAATTATTTGCAGAAATAAAACAATTATTTCTACAGCAGCATTACCTTAATGGCATTTAACAAATTTTGGTTGTGACTTATATTTCAATCCATCTGTCACCTTGTCACCTAGGAGTTTAATATTTAATTTCTACATATTTGTTAATTTTTACATTTTTCCTGTGTTCTTGATTTCTAATTCAATTCCATCATGACCAAAAATACACTCTTATGATTTCAGCCCTTTCAAATTTGAGATTTTTAGATATTCCTCTTATAATTAAAATATAATTACATCATTTCCCTCCACCCCCTTTCTTCCTCTAACTCCCCCATGGCTGCTCTCACCTCCTCTCAAATTTCTGACCACCTCTTCTTTAATTTTTTAATATTTAGATAAATAAATACAAATATGCATAACTATATAAGTACATGAGTCTGTTCTGTAGTGCTGGCATGTACATGTATCAGGGCTGACCACTTAGTAGTACTGGACAAGCAGTTAGGGACCTCAGTCCTGGGAGAAGCTCACTCTCCCTCTCTCAGCAGGCACCAGGTGTCTATACTTCTTTGTCTAGGGGTGGGACCATGTCAGATTTCCCCCTTCCACTTTAGCATGTATACTGATGCTAAAATTGTCAGTCTCTTCTTTAGGTAGCCATGCTGAAGGGGTATAAGGGAGTTGCTGTCCTTTCATTTCTAAGAGCCGGGTTTTCCCAGCAGATGGCCTGGTTTTCTAGCTCTTTCCGTTTTCTAAGCCCTCCCCCATGATGTTCCCTGAGCCTTAGGTGGAGGAGTTGCGTTGGTAATGTATCAAACAGCGTTAGGCATACCATGATCTTTCAATTTTGACAACTGTGGTTTTCTATAATGGTCTCTGCTGTAAAGAGAATCTTTGGCGAGGGTTGTGAGGTCTGCTTATCTGTGGGAATGTGGAGAAGTATTTAGAATGCAGTTGTGAATTTTGATGGTCTAGCCGAGTGATAGAAGGTACTAAGTTCTCTTCCAAGAACCTTAACCTCAGTAGCCCCAGATAGTTGGCTCGGTTTCCAGTACTTGGCATGATCTCCCACTTGTTGAGCCAGCCTTAAATCCAATTAGACAGCTGTTGGTTACCACCAAGATATGATGGCCACTGGTGCACCTTGATGGATTTCTTGCCGGGTTAGTCATTGCTGTGGTTCGTGGGCTTCACAGCTGTGTAGAACTGTTCTCTGCTTCCCTCCCTTGGTAGCTTACAGAGCACCTTCCAGGACTATAAAAGTCAACTAAAGCCACAGCAATAAAAACTGCCAGTGCTGGCCCCCAAACAGACATATAGACTAATAAAACAAACAGAAGATGCAAAGACTGGTGCACATAACTGCGAGTGACCATCTGATATTGGACAAAGATTACAAAAACATTAACGATACCTTCTTCAACTGAAGCTTTAGGAAACTGAATGCCCACGTGTAGAATAATGAAATTGTCATATCTATCACCTTTCATGAAAATTAACTCAAATGGATCAAAGGCCTCACTGTGAAACTCTGAAACTGCTAAAGGAAGACCTGGATGGTGCTGTGCAGCATACGGGTGTGGGGAAGGACTTTCTCTGAGTAGGGCTTGGTTGGTTCTGGGATTAAGGCCGATAACTGACAAGTGAGACCTCACAAAACTTAAAAGGCTTCTGGACAACTAGTGAAACCATCAAGTGAGGAGGACACACTTGCTCATCAATGTTCACTGTTGCCCTCTTCACAATAGAGACACCGTGGAACAACCTGGATGCCCTACAACCGATGTACAGATAGTGAAAATTCGGTCCATGCACATTATGGAATACTACTCAGCTGTAAAGGGGAAATGAAGTCGTGAAATTTCCAGGTAAATGGATAAAACTAGGAAATATTATACAGAGTGAGGTAACCCAGACCCAAAAAGACAAAGGCTGTATATGTTCTCATCTGAGATTCCTAGCTCCAAAACTTCAGATGTGCATATATAACCTAAAGTAACTGCAGAAACCAGAACAGTAGGAAGGTACCATGCAGTGGGTAGGAAGTGCTAGGGATGGGGACAGCAGGGTACAGTGGTAGGAAGGGGGAAACAGGGACAACTGAAGGTGGGCTTTAATTGGGGGTGAAGGTCCATACAAGAGAGAGGAGGATATGGGGAAATAACACTAAAGATGTTTGAAAAAGCCATATTACCTTTTATTTATCCAAAATTAGATATAATACATATATGTGTATATCTATACCCCATACTCATACCCATACCCACACCTGCACCCATACCTATATCTGTACCCATACTTCTAGCCATACCTATACCTATACTCATACCCATACCTATATCCATACCATACCTATACTTATACCCAAACACATACCTATAGCCATACCTATAGCCATACCTATAACATATGCATACCCATATCTATACCCATATCATACTTATACCCATACCTATAGCCATATGCATATCCATATCTATACCTATATAGTTTAAGTGAAGTTATCACACTTGGGCTGCCAATGCTCCCTACAAGAGTCATAGACTATCTAAGAAACTCTGATATCTAAAGTACTGGGCATGAGAAGCCCTTCTGAGTTGTTGGTAAGAGGAATCTGAGACTTCCAAAAAACTACAGGCTGTTTCTGTTGCCTTTGGTTGCCTCCAAGTGAAGGTACGTTCCTGTTGCTAAAGTCACTTCTGAGATAGGACCAAGAGGATCCAAAGTTCAGGACAAAATAATCAGTTTTTGAAAGACTGTTCTGTATGCACATAATTCACTCTGGTCACATTCCCACCACCCTCTCCTATGACCCCACAGGCAGACCCCCTTCTTCTCTCCAAGTAGCCCCCCTCTCATGTATTGAGTGAAGCTTATAAAACACAATTTCCATATGTTATAGGAAATTTTCTTCACTACAGCAGCCTTCTTCCTCTCCTTTTTGTGCTATTTTGATACAGAGTGCATCCTCGGAAGTATTGGCGTCTGTCATTGTCGTCTGCATTAGATGGAGAAGGTCTGGTATATGAAGATGATATGGATGTTGTCTCTCACACTTGTCCATGGAGTCACTATTTTAGTCTGAAGGAAGCCCTTTAGTATTTCTTGTAGATCAGGCTTCCTTAAGAAACTGCTGAAAAAGAAAATGTCTTGGGACAAGAGGTTGAATACATGCGTTCAGCAAGGTGTTTGACAGTATATGTCATTTCCTTGGCTTCGTGGAAGGAGTCCTGGATCATTCATGTTTCTTGGGCTTCTCTCTGGCTCCTTGGATAGCTGCTGCTGTACATGGGAAGTTCTCTGGCTTCTGGCTTCTTTTCTTGCACTGGAATTCCTTCCCAGAGAAGACACTTTTGCTCTCCAGGTGTGCTATAAGACTTCAAATGAACTGGTATCCTGAAGGTGCCTCTTGGATTAAGACCTGTAAGGCCTTCTGTTATCTGGAAGCTTCCTGCTAGAGGAAGACACCCCAGTTCAGCTCTGGCTTTGAATCTGATAATCCCAAGTCACCTAATACAGATGATACTTAGACAAATAAGTCCTTCTAAGTACACTTGCTCTGATTGTCTCTCTGAAGCAGAGGCTGGCCATACCCCCCACCCCCATTGGACCCCAACATTTGGCAACTGTGATGGCTAACCTTGACCGTCAACTTGACACACTGAGGAAGAAGAGACCACCACTGAAGAACTGTCTCAATCAGATAGATCTGTGGCCAGGTCTGTGAGGCAGTTCTCACTTGCTAATTGGCTTATGAGAGCCTAGTACCCCCTAGCCCACGCCATCCCTACACAGGTAGGACTCTCTGCTTTAATAAGAGAGGGAACTAAACAAGCTGGATGGAGCAAGCCAGTAAACCACATGTCCACGTTTCTGTTTTAGGTCCCACAGTTTTGTCCCTACCCTGGTGTTCCAGACTATAAGCTCTAAGGCAGATAAACCCTTTGCCTGAGCTGCTTTTGGTTGTGGCGTTTGTCACAACAGAAACCAAACTAGAACAACAGCTGTATAGGCTTCTGCCATAGAGATTTCTGAAGAACTGGCTTTCCTGTCCTGATAGTAATCAGGCTTTTTCTGAGAGGACAAAATGGACATTGTTGTTTTCATGTGCCTGTTGAGGAGGGTGTGGCTCCTCACTGATTGTCCTGTGTCCCCGGGGGCCCTATGTTTTATTAACTCCCCATACTGTACATTGAATTATTGAAATGAACGCTGGTCATCTTTATTTCCATAATAGGATTGATGCTTAACCCTTTAAGGAGTTTAGCCACTTTCAGGGCCTTTGTCTCTGAGATGCCCAGAGAATAGAACAACAGTCAGTCAACAAATATTTTCCCAATGAATGAATGTCTTAGGCTTATTATAGACAGAAAAGCACACAGACACATGCCACTTGTAAATCTCATTTAACAAATTCGTCTGACTCTAGCCAAGGTCAAGATAAATTTAGACATTAGATACATGTGCTTATATAGGGAATTCATAGCATAGCGTCATAGAAATAATATAGGATTTTGAGGGGGGAAAAAAGACTTTTTAAAGTTCAGTGGGGTAAAGATAGAAATTCACTTTTTCCTTCCTGGCATTAAGTCTTTCTAATGCAAAGCATTTAAATATGCAGATCCTCCAAGTTCTGTGATTTGGAATCTTTATATAGAGAGCTCAGGGGAAGGGGGAACGTGGCTCTCCCCTGTGTAGCTAGCTACAGAACAGCAGTGGAGTATGACCCTGTTTGGAACCCATTTGGGATGGTCTGTCCAAGAGAGGAATCTACAGAAAGACTGGGGAACCGCCAAAGTCCACCCAGGTCTACCATGTTGCCTTTCATTGCATTTTTTTCTGTTTCTCTGGCTCCCTTCACACCAGGTCCCTGAGCCAATGAAAAGGTGTGCTTACTAAATTCAGGCTCAGGAGCAAAAGCTTTGAATACCTACCTCCCCTGTAAAGCATTTTTGTGTGAGAGGGGAGCTCTTATCAAAGTGGAGGCTCGTGGGCCTGCTGAGCACAGTCATTCTGAACAAAAGCTCCCTCCCTCCAGATGCCCACTCTCATCAGTCCACCTAAGGGGCTAGCTGGCTCTCCAGCCTGCTCCCTCAGTGAGCGCCAGAGATGGAGGCACTCCTGGATGCTCAGTCCTTCTGATGCTCCACAGATGAGCATCACAGTTGAGTCCCTCCCTCCCACCTGACTCTCCATGCTCTTGGTTTTTCTCCTGCCACACCACTGAGAGAGTGTGGCACTCATTCTGGGTGCAGAGGGCACGCTGGGCTGCTGCCGCTGGCTCCTGTCATTCTCTGTCAACTCCAGTCACCCTCATTTTGTTTCCTCTTCACAGCCCATTAACCATAGCCCTCAGAATCTTGGGAGGTTACCCACCATCCCGACCCCTGGCCCTAGGTATCACGTAGCAAGAGAGCAAGTCTTGACAAAAAGAAGAATGAGCCGACCTTTGCCTCTCTCCATCCCCTGTCACCTTTCCAGGAGATGATTCTTGAAAGGGTAAGAAAATCCCAAGACGTTTTTATACATATATATTTTTAAGTTAATTCTGCAGACTGCTGTGTTGGTGACATTTCCTTCAAACTGCAATAACTAACCTGTCACAGCCCTACAAATGCTACAATGCAGCACCATGTGGGGTTGACTTAATAAACCTCATTTACATTCATTTTGATTCACTCGGGCGTTGAAAAACATTTCACAGGAAAAACTAGGAACCTCTCCAAGGCGACATGATGTTTGCTGATACTATACGAACAGACTTAATAGGCGGCGTATATGAAAACATGGATTTCTTAGGTTATTAGCAAACTCAGCCCTTACATTTTTTAAAAGCACTTAAAAATTATTCGTTTGAATGCTAGACTTCTAAGCTGTGGAATGTGTCAACACTTACAGAGCTTTTCCGTTGAATAGGTAGCTAAGAACACGGTTAACCCTTTCCTTTGATCAGCAAATAGGACATATGTTTGACCTCTCTGTATTTCCATTGCTTTGCATGTTTTATGGGGAACTTCATCACACCTGTTTACCTAAATGTATTAGTCAGTCATTATTGCCATAATGCTGAATAACAAACATCTCCTCAAATTAAAGTGGCTTATAATTGCAAGTACTCATTTCTAGTCTATAGCTGCCCACGTTGAAAGTCAGTCTGATGTAGCTCTCAGCTGTGGGTTGGGTTTAGTTCTCATTTCCCTTGGATCAGTAGGTTCCTGGCCATATGACTTTGGAAATGGATAATGAAAACGCATGAGGCTTGCCAAATTACAGGCACATACAGGAAGCCTCTGAACATGTCACTTTTCTCAACACTATATTAGCCAAGCAAGGCCAAGAGCAAAGCTCATGGACAGGAAGGTGCATTTCCTTCTACTCTGTTGGAAGCTACCCCAAGGCCACGTGGGGAAGGGAAGGAGTAAAGAACTGGGAACACTCACTGAACTGTCTCATGCAGCATGCTAAGCACGGATGATGCACGTGAACATTCTGTACGTTTAGTGTCTGGCTGATGGCGGATATCATGTGACATCTCCATGGATATGTTTCTCCGGATGTGATCTCTCTCTCTGCTTACCTGATGTCTGTTTGGGGAGCTGCTTTTTTCCAGTCACCCAGACTTACTATGATTCTATTCCATCTGCCACGTTCTAACAGGAGAATGGAGTCCATCTAGAGAGGACAACTTTCTTTGTTTCAGTGTCTTTGTCCTCCATGGCTGAGAGTCTTCCCCTCTCTCTCTACCCTGGCTTCCCTTATCCAAAGGCCGCCATGCTCCACTGATCCTAAATGCTACCCTTGGGTTCCTGTCCTCAGCATACAGTCTTCATCAAGTCACTTCTCTACCCCGTGTTGGATAACAATACACAGCAACTGATAAGAGGCTTCTGTACAAGTGGTTAACAGACAGAGGACTCTCAGAAGTCTCCCAGGGCATGAAGGGAGCTGGAAATCTCACAGGAAGGAGACAAACATGGATAACAGTTACAGGGGGACTCTAGCCCCAGGTGAATCACACAGGGAGCAAATTTTACACCAAGGAAGTTGTTCCATCTGGCGACAGGAAGACAGCTGCTTACTCTTCCCTTACGGTGAGACTACAGGCTATCCCGTCCCAAGCACAAGGGCACCTTGTGAACCATCAGCAGGGTGACCAGAAGCACCTACGTCACAAGACTTCTCAGGACGTTAGGCAGCAAGCACATGACAACAGGAAGGCACCTCAGCAGCTGTGACGTTAAATATGCAACACAACAATCAGTTCCCAGGCAGACCATCAATGAGTGAACAAATGAAGGAAAACATCTGGATGCGAAGGCAGCTTCTTCTGGTACCCAGACACAGAGAGGAAAGAGGGAGTCTCAGGATCCATGGAGAGTGGAAGCAAGGAGAACCCACAGATTCTCCTCCGGTGATGTCAAAGATGGGCCCAGATCAGTCACTCAGCTGCACCAACGTGTCATGAGATGCTCGATTCAGGAAGAAAAGGAGAAGCGCCACTTCAGGAATTCACATAGGACTATGGACAAACTTAAGTCCTTTCCAGCCATTTCCTCTTTCTTCTTTCTTCTTTGTTTCTTTTATTATGTTTATTGGTGTGTGTGTGTGTGTGTGTGTGTGTGTGTGTGTGCCACACTTATCGTTGTTTTGTGCGTGTGTGTGGATGCATGTGTGTGCACATGAATATGGAGGGAGGAGCAGGAGTCTAAACAGGGTGGCTTCTTCAATCCCTCTCTACCATGTCTTTTGAGACTGAACCTTGAATCCCTCCACTGAGCTGTGCTGGGTGGCCATTAAGACCAAAAGATCCTTCTCTCTCCAGCTTTCTTGCTGTGGGATAGCATATGTTCCCACCTCTGGCTTTTCATAGGGTACTGGGCATCTGAACTCAAATTCCCATGCTTATGTGATAAGGACTTTCCTGACTGAGCCACCTCCCTAGCGTCTCTCTCTCTCTCTCTCTCTCTCTCTCTCTCTCTCTCTCTCTCTCTCTCTCTCTCTCTCTCTCTCTCATCTCTGCCTGTCTGTCTCTCTTTGTTCTAATGTCTGAGAAACTTCTTTGGGATTTTTTTTTCAGAAAAAAAATTTAACGATATTTTAAATTTATAAAGCTTCTTTATTGTTCTCTGTTCCTTTCAATTTGTCTTCTCCCTTTTACTATCTTGATTAAATTTGCCTGAAACTTCTATATCTTTTAATCTTCTCAAGCCATGGTCTTTGGGGTTGTTAATTTTCACTGTTTCTTTTATTATTTCCCTTCAGTTAGTGACAGCTCAATTTTATTGAATCTCACCTCTGTATCCACCTTCCACGTTCTTCCATGTGACAGATGCAGACCTATGTATACCTTGTCAGCAGATGCAAAAGCTTTGGCAGTGGAGGATACTGAAGGGATGCAGGAGGAAGGGGCTATCCTTGTTTCCAGTGTGCATCTCCCCCTGACTTTGGTACTCAGCTGTTCTACGGGACTCTCAGGACGAAAAATTCCTTGCAAGATTTGGCAGTCCCTTGGCATATGCTACAAAGCACCATTTGTCAAACACCAAAAGTCCCATTTAGCTCATGGGCACTCCAGCTGGCTTTGGGTGAGATGGTCAGCAGTGACCACCTCCAGGCAGCTTCCAGAAAGTTCTAGGCACTTGATGAGTCAGTTCTGCTTAACACTCATGGCCCATTGCTAGATCCTGGGCCTTTCTGGCCACTGGCTTAGTGGAAAGACTGTAGGGCGAACTGTATGTACTTCATGACAACCTGGCAAACTTCCACAGTCTTGTAGATTGAAATCTTAGCCTCTTCCGCCTCTGAATTTCACCGTGGAGCTCTTTTGGTGAGGGACAGCTGGCAAAAGGTGATGTATGGAACAGAAGACCTTGACAAAACCTCACAAAGCAGTGACTTCTTTATCAGACCAAGATTCAGTGCATGGATTCAGAGTCTCTTGAAGAAGACATGAGAAAGCTAGGGACAAGACTCTCCTGCATTTTCAGAAGTGGATTCTGTTGGTCTTCCTCCAAGTTTAACTCAAAGGGCCCTCGGGTCACTGGGAAAGAGGAAATACAAAGAACTTTAGATGATACTAAACATTAGGTATGGCCGGACACTAATTCTTGAGAACCCACTGGTCAAGCAGAGCAACAGCAACCTGGTCATAGCTGGAGCCTTGGCTGATATTTGAATCTCAGATGGCTGAGTTTACCTACAGCCCTGCCCGGTGCATTAAATCTCCTGGTCTTGAGTGGATCACCGTATTCCGTGTTTTGCAAACCAGAAATATTCTCCCATGAGCTCCTGAGCCCATGCAATGAGAACTATCATTGTTGGCAGGGCTAGATGGAACCTCGTTCCTCCTAGAACATCTCACATCGAGGTGGTAAATCACAGGCAATATTGCATTGAGGGTGAAATTTTAGAGATTTATGCCACAGTACAAGCACTCAAAGAAACAGGAGAGGTAATAGCTATCCCATTCCGATTCACTTCACCTGTTTGGCTCGTGTTGCAGTTGGATGGCTTTGGGGGAACATGCTGATTCAAACACAGCTGCCAAGTCTGGGGTATCTTTATTGGAGCAAATCAATGCCATACTTGGCATTTGGATCATAGTATCTATCTGAGTGGCACTTTATTATTTTTTTTTTTACCTCCGTACCAATCTGAAGGGCCACCAGTAGCAGTTTGCTTCACTCTGGCAGCACCACAGTATATCCTCACAGTGGTCCTCAACTATGACTCTGCCATGACACACTCAGCTGAGATCATGAATATCTTGACATCTCTCTTGTTTGGCTTTGTTGGTTCACTTATTCTAACTACACTCACAAGTACTTCAGAGGGCTTAGCAAGGTCCATGAGGACCAGGTGTTGGGTTAGGGTTAACACACTCCCCACCTCATTGTCTTCAGGCCAGTTTCCTGCCTACCAGCCACAGCTTTTGTGCCTCCTCCTCCTTGCGTTCCTGTGTACTAGTCTGAGCCCTTGGTTCCATGCTTGCCAACTTGAGCTTAAGAGGTGAGACAAGAACGGGTCCATAGAACCATACAGTGTCTGGTGTCTGGTGACCTGGAGGGCTCTTCCCCTCTAGTGAGGTCAGAATCCCAACTCTGAGGATGAACTCCTCCATGTTGGTGACCTCAGTGGGTGATCTTCTTAGACACGAGACATTCTCTTATTTTCCCCACAGTGGGTCATTTCTTTCAAATGATTTATAACTCTCTGTATTAAGCACGCCTTGCTCAAGTCACTGGGGTTCTGTTTCCACCAGACCATGACAAATCTACTCATCTTCATCATCCCTTCCCTATTTCTTTGGATTCATCGGATCCTTATTTCTAGCTTGATTTTTAACTTCTTCATCTTACTAGTCTTCTTGACTCCTAATAAGTTTCTAAATTCCCTTCTGAAAACCATTACTTAGTACCATAATGTTGACATGCAATTCATGTATTATTTAGCTGTACATATTTTATTCCATGCAAAAAAATTAAATCAACAATTATTTAGTAGTATATTATTTGGTTTCCAAACATACCGACTTCGAAAAAAAAAGTGGGTTGACTTTGTTTTCTACATTTTTAAAGTGTATTCTTTGAAATTTTTAAAATTTGCTTATTTGAGAATGTTGTATTTGACTATTAAAGCCATATCTACCCCCATTTCCCCCTCCAACTCTCAACGTATCCCCTTTCCAACTTCGTGCCCTCCTTTTAAAATATTTTTTTCATGTTTTTATATACCTCTGAATCTCATTAAATGCTGCCTGTACATGGATATGGGGTTATCTACCAGAGCTCGGCCACACTCTCCCCCAAAAAATTTACTAACTTTCCTTCAGTCTCTCCTCAACTAAGGGTGGGGTTTGGTAAGCTCCTCCCCATCCATGCTAGAATTTTGAGCAGCTTTTTCTTGTGCAGGTCTTGTGCAGGCAACTATAGGTGCTGTGAGTTCATATGTGTAATAAGTATGTCATGCCCACAAGACAGCATTCCACGATACTCTTGCCCATATTACAGCTCCTACAACCTTTCTGACTCCTGTTCTGTAATATTCACGGAGCCTTGGCGGGAGTGCAAGTGGTCACAATGAAAATGTCATATTTAGAGCTGAGGTTCAATCCCTTACTCTCAGCTCCTTGACCAGTTAGGATTAATTGCTGCCCGTTGCAAATTAATTGTATCAATTGCTGTCCCTTGCAAAAAGAAGCTTCAGTCCATTATCATTATGGCGGGAAGCATGGCAGTGTGCAGGCAGGCAGGCCACTGAAGTTGCTGCTGAGAGTTCTACATCTTGTTCCCAAGGCAAACAGGAGAAGACTGTCTCCCACGTGCCTAAGAGGAGGGTCTCAAATCCCATCCCCACAGGGACACACTTCTTCCAACAAGGCCACACCTACTCCAACAAGGCCATACCACTTTCTGGGCTGAGCATATTCAAACCTCCACACGCTGGTTTTGATCCCTCACTTTGTCTGTGAATAGATTTGATATACTTCAATACTGCAGTACCAGCTTTGCCTTAGCTTGTGCTATCAATGGTTGTTGTTGTTGTTGTTGTTGTTGTTATTGTTATTATTATTATTATTTCACATTTTAACCTTGCTTTGTTGGTGTTCCAAGTATGTTTTCGACAGACACTACATTACTGGGTCCGTTTTAAAATCCAACTTGAAACTGAAAACTTTAAACTAAAAGGAATAAAAATTCCTTTGATGGATGAGTTTTACCCACTTACATCCGTGGCTCTGCCTATTACAGGAAGATTTATCACATCTCGGCTCAGATTCCCCATGTGCTCTATTGCGTTCCATCTGATATCTCTCATAGTATTTTTTGTAGCAGAAATTCATCATCATTTGTGGGTTTTTTTTACTGTAAAATACAGCATGCCTATGTATAACTTATGAAAAACATATATGTGTAGTTTGAATACAATAAAAATCCTCCCCTAGACACTCCCTGCCACGATCACAAAATAGAATATCAGTGACTCGTAAGTATCATGAGTGGATTCTCCCCATAGGCCCCATTCTCCTTCTTCCTAGAAATCATCACAATTTTAAATTATGTTTGGATTCTTTATTTTTTCTTACGACATATATGATTTTGCTTAATCTTGACCTTAATATAAATGGGCTAACAATGTAATAATTTCTTTAAAGTAAGCAGTAAAAATTCTATGCACTTGAAGGCTGCTCATGTTAAAATTCTATCTGTACTTGGCTTTCCCCACTGTTGTCCATTCAACACATGAATGTCCCATAGTGTGTTTCCCCACTGAACTGCTGACGTGAATTCATTTGGGTTTCCCAGATTTTCCCTATTAAGGATAATGCTGCTGTTATCTTCTGATGTGTGTGGCTGACTTTCACAGAGTACAGGACAAGAGGCCACGGCTAAGATGCAGCTCATGCACACACTGTACTTTTGGTCTGTCTAGTGCCAACTTGCTTTCCACAGTAGTGGCACCAGTTTACACTCCCACCACATATAGGTGTGGGTTTGTGTTGCTTCACATTCGGGCAACACTTGACATGATTTTAAACTTGGTTCATGTCTTCATTATCACTTCAGACTTTCTCCATATATTATTAATATATGTATATACATATATATATGTACATTCACATACACACATATATATTTGTGTATGCATGTGTGTGTGATTGTGTGTGTGTGTTGTGTGTGGGTGTGTGTATTTCTATTACTGGCCACTTCTCTTAAATCATTCTCTTGGCTTTGAAAATAGCATTTCCCAGCTCATCCTTTCTGAAAAAGTTTTTTAAGTCTCACAACTCCTCAGTTAATTTTTCAGAAGGATCCCTTGTAAATCATTTCATATATTTAAGTCCTTATTTTGATCTTGTAGTTCCTGACACACTCAGTCCATACCTACTTACTTTTTTTTTTTAACCCCTCCTGCCAACAACACTTTGGTAGTGTCCTAATTTGTGCGGTCATACTTCCTGAGAGAGAGAGAGACAGACAGACAGACAGACAGACAGACAGAAAGGAGCCATCTTTCACAACCTTCCACGGTTTCAAGTGAAAGAGTGAGAGCCACTAAATTTCTCATGCCTATAGGCTGTGTGCGTGGTTCTGCGCATGTGTGTGCGCATGTGCAAAATTCACATCAGTCCCTAAGAGTAGTTCTTTTGGATTATGACTATTCTCAGAAGGGAATACTGGAGACCAACTTCAGATGAAACCCTAAAAGCAGAAAGGACTGCTGCTGATTTGGGGAGCTGACGCAACATCAGAGCTGCCCATCACCTCCCTTCCACAGTTGGCTCTCCATGTTTTCAGTGTCTGCTATGAGACTGCTATCAGATGTGAGCCTGTAATGGAATCACCCAGAGGTGACACCTGAGTTGCTGATCTGGTTTTCTGTGGTGGGGCCTGGATTTGCGTTTCTGGCCAGAGATGAATGCTGTACATCCCAGAGTGACACGTCAAGAAACACACTCTCCAATGACCCTTCTGGCTCCCATGGCAACAAAGAAGGGGCCACCTGGTAAAAAGAGGGCATCTGTGAGCCCTGGTTTGAAAGATTTGATCAGTCTTCTTTCCTTTACATTTGCCCTATACCACTGCTCCACGGTGTTTCTGATTCCTGAGCTTTGGGGCTACATGCAAAGAGTCCCCATTCTTGGCGCGTCTCTTTTCTACCAGCACAGAGTTCAGCTTTCTCTTGTCTGTCAGCCCATTTGTAGTTCTGCTGCTTGCCTGATTCCAGAACTTTATTGATATTCCTTGTTAGCGCCATCTCCCCTCCGGTTTTCTTCCGGGGTTTGCTAAGGTTGCTACGGTTGTTGTGTTTCTTGTCATCCTAATGACATCTTGAGAATCAAGCACGATGAAACATGGATCTTCAACATTTACCATTCGGAGTGAATGGACAGACTGACACACAGCGAGGATTGATCATGAAGGGTGAAGGGTGACGCAGCTCTACCCCCTTTGAAATGTATCACCCCTTAAGTCATCCCTGTGACATCACCCAAAACTTTTAGACACAGGTGCTGAATTACCGCTTTAAGCAACATTCATTCAGAGTTTAATTAAAGCACAAGGGCTGACTGGCAGGACTTGGGATAAATCTCATTGTCTGGGGGGCAAGCTGGAATGTGAATCTGAATCATGATGGTGAGACAATTCCCAAAGTATATATGAGGCCACCACAAAGTTCCCCTAAGAAGAAAATAGATGGACAAAAGCAAGGCCCAGTGGGCCAGTTACCTTTGTGCGTGGTCATGTCCAGGAAGAAGTCACAGAGGTTTAATATCAATTTTTTCCGTCACAATCTTGAAGCTGACTTTTTGCCATTCTATTGACTATTACTTTCTTCAGTTGTGACTATTGGCTTTTCTTTCTGTGACTAGAATTATCTCCTAAAACTAGGATGGAGATGGAAGGCAAAAAAAAAAAAAAAGTCTAAAAAAGTGCCCGTTCGCAAGCCCATATTTGTACAGACATTTCCATACAAATCAATTATTGGAGCCATTTAATTGACATTAAGTCAGTTCATGGTTGAAAGTGATACACAATTTTTATAGTATGAAAATATTCAAAATTCCAAGTCATGAATAATTACCACCTCATTTGCCACTCCCTATGCTTATACAGATGATACTTACCTTCAGCCCATAGCATTCATTTCCTAGGGCTACCATGACAAAAATCCTATTGTCAAGCGAGTCACACAGCAGGTTTACTTGGGGTTTGTATTTCTGGGGACTCCTGAGCCAAGGTCAAGGCTTCAGTGCCTTTGATTCTCCTGAGACCACTCCTTGGCTAGCGCACGGCCTCCCTCTCTGGGCATCCTCTCTTGGCCCTCATTCTGTGGACATGCCCATTAGGAATCTCCTGCGTGTCCAAATTTTCTTAAGTATACCAGTCATGTGTGGACCAGGCCCTAGCCTCATGGCTTCTCTTTAAGTTAATCACTTTTTTTTTTCCAGAGGCCCCATCGCTGAATGTACAGTGGCTACAGAGCTACGGGGTGATTACGTAGTGAGGAGGCAGGGTAATCAGAACTGAGCCATCTCATGGTTTGGTTTCAGGGAACCAGCCTGTCTCCTCCCTCAGGTTATCTTGAGGTAGCAAAAGACTATCACTGGAGGAAAAAAAAGGATCTATCCCATCTAGCTAAACATCCCAGAGCTGGAACCAGACAAGAACTATTGAACTGGTTTGTGTGGCTCCATCAAAAGCCATTTCTGCACCATTCTCTTCGTTCTCCTCCTCTGCACCATTCTCTCTGAGAAATCCTGCTTGCCTGGCTCTCATACCTTCTTCTTTTGATGCAATTAGTGGTAGGTATGGCAGATGATGCATGGTTTCATGGTGACTGTTGATTTTTCATTCCTTGAAGTGTTTTCAGTCAAACACTTGAGTTGCTGGCATCCCCCACCCTCCTCCCTTCCTCCCTGTCTCTCCCTGCCCACTCCTCTCCTCTCCCAGAAAACCAAGGGAAATTGACAAGCAGCAGAACAAGGAAATTGAGCTATATTATTTCTCCTCTGGGAAGCTCACTTTGCTGCCTTTATCTGAAAGCTATCATTTTCTACATCTCTTGGCATGAGTTCTCATCGACCCGTGACCCCTAAATGCCTATGCTGATCAATAGTCCCCGTATCTTATTGACATGCCCATTGACAGCTCTCACTGAGCACAGGACCCGGGACTGGCAGCCAATTGCAATCTGTTTGGGCTGCTTGAGAGGCAGGGAAGGCCTGTGCTGATATTGACACTGCAAATGGAGATGGTTTACTTAGCACTCAGGGAAGATGCATTTGTTAAAGGGGAGCGATAGATCTCATTACTATTTAAGGGCACAGGCTCTCCTGGCAGTTCAGGGGCTTGCTTGTACAAAAACTTTCTGCTTACAGAGCTTGGCGAAGTAAACCTCAAGCCATCTGCTTCCTTCTTGTTCCCTATTAAAATAAGAACCAATGCATAGAAATGCAGGCAAGCTAGGGTGAAGCACAGAACCAGACAATAGTGTTGAGTCCGTGGTTTTTAGCTGTTGGCTAGTCTGGTTCTCAGGTTCCAAGCATTAGAGGGTGGTAATTATATGTCTAGAAGGGTTCTGTCTCCCATGCTTTCATTCAGTCAGGGTAAAATCCAGAGTTACAGGAGCTTCAAGCAGGAAGAGATTTCAGAAATCCTCTGCCCTGCCATGCAGGAATTCCAGCACCCACTGCCTGGGAAAGTACCTAACTTGCATTTTCTTTGGTTACCATTAGTAACATGGACTCAAACAGTTAAGAAATACCCCATCTCATCTTTTGGTAGCAGCAGTAGCTGAAAAGGTCTCCCTTCCTCGGGCTGAAACCTGTCTGCCTATAGTGTCTACTAGTTCCTGGATCGATTTCCTGTAGCCCTATTCTTCCACTGAAGGCAGAGCGTGGCATTTAGCATTCTTCTTTCCTTATCCTGCTGACAGCTCCTCAAGGAAGATGTGCTGCCCGCCTCCTCTGCTTTGTGTCTTACCGATGGGAGCACCCAAGCTTGGTGAAGTTCAGTCCTTGGCAAAGGCTCAGAGCTGGGGTGTGGCAGCTTCCCTTCCTTTTAGTTTCTGAGGTACTGCTTGGTCTTCTTCAGTGAGTCTGGGCTGATCTCCCTTCCCATGATTATCTCCATGAACAATAGAAATCGTCTCCAAAGAGCCATATTGCCCTGCCCCACCCAGTTCTCAGCAAGTGATGCTTTCCTGCAGTTTGACCGTCTTGTGTCTCAGTTTTCCAGCTCCCAACAAAAAACAGCGCTGGAGATTTCAGCATCTCCACCTCCCCAGGAGGCATTGTGATTTCCCAGCCCATTACTTACACAGTGCTATAGCCAGGCCTTTATTATCCTTCTCTGTTTTGTACCTCCCTGGACACAGGAGAACGTGGGTGTGGTCTGTTCACCCCACCTGCTTGAGCATGTTAGGAGGTAAAGCATGCAGAGGTGCGATGGTTATTTTTTCTTGTCTCTGTGGTAGAAGGCAGATTGGAGTAGAAAGCCTCTCTTTAGCTCACTGCCTCAAAAAGATTGGTCCATGGTAAACTGTCTTCATGCTCTTCAGCAAACCGCCGTGGCAGTGGGAGTAACGGGAAGAGGAGATTCTCACCTCATGGACAAGAAGCTGAGGGTACGCCAGAAAGAGGCCTGGGATGATACGTCCTCATGGACCCATCCTTAGTAACTTGCTTCTTTCATCAAAGCCCTCTAAAGTTTCCAGAACCTTCCAAAGGTTCACCAGCTGCATATCAAGAGTCCTACCATTGAGTGTATGGGACTCTTTTAATCAAAGTGTAACAAAGGGGAAGTTAGGGATAGCTCTTAGAAGTGAAAGCCTCCTACACCAGCCCCTGTAGTACAACAGTCAAAAACAAAGGCACAGTGGAGTCCCAGTGAGCTGGATCAAGGTCTCTAAGTCATAGGAGGTGTGCCAGGTCTTAGTTTGAAGGTTATTCATTTTCATTCTGTTGCTACAATAAAACACTCAGACCAAAAGCAACTCAGAGAACAAGGGGGGTTTATTTCAATTTATAGGTTAGCATCCAACATTGAAGGAAGTTGGGGCGGAGCCGAAGCACTGTGGAGACCACGGATGTTTACTGCTTGCTGGCTGGCTCACTGGTTCACACCTAGCTAGCTACCCAAGATCACTAGCCCACAGTGGGCTAGATGACATAAATCAGCAAGCCAAACAATTCCCCACAGGCATGCCCACAGGCCAAGGTGATCTGGGCAATCCCTCAATTGAGACTCCATTCTCAGGCGACTCTAGGCTTATTTAATTGTCAAGTTGACAATTAAAGCTGATGAGGACAGAGATCTATAAGACACTGAGCATTGTGTGTCAGGCTGTGTCATTGTATAGGCTGCATGACAAAGAGCTGGGGCCAGGCCAGACAGAGTTTAGGGTGGGATTCAACTTCTCCTTGCAAGTACGGAAGCCTCATACACAGACACTTGCACCCTGGAAGTCTGCAAAGGGGAGGAAAGCTCTAGGTGTAGCCTCTAAGGAGGGAAGGACCAAAGAGAATTCTGGCTACCCAGGGGATGCTGAAAGGTGCCGCCAATATGTCTGTCTTTGGACACAGTAATAAGAGGCTTTCATGAGCCCCACTGGAGCAATTGAGAGGCAGTGAGTGGGACCAGAAATAATGAACAAAAGTAGCTGAGAAGCAGATTTTTTAGGTTAAATTATTCCCAGGTGAGGGCCCCGGAGAAGCAAATTATGAATGAGCTATAGTGGGACCATGTTCAAAGCTAACAAACCTGAGCTTAACCACTTCAATGAACGTATTGTCGGCTAAAGCAACCATAAGTGAAGGGTGCCATGGACCACAAGAAACCTGAGTCACTAAGAAAGCTGTGGAGAAGCTGACCTTCCTTCACTAGATGCCATAACTAACTGACAGGTCGCGCTGCTGGCCAGTCTTTCCTCTTAACCTTCTGATCACACAGTTGTAACACATGGTCTAGCTCATGCCCTGCCTCAGGTCCCACACGTCCCTGTCCAATCATATCAAGTCAGCCCCATGTCCCAAAGCATTCCAACTGGCCTGAGCCTTGCACATCTCTTCCTGATGTTCCTATCTGCCTTAAACCCTTTCCTGTTTTCTCTCATCCTAACAAAGCTTGGGCTAACTCCTGAGTATTTGATTCACCCCTGTTGAACATAGGAATATCATTGGCATTTTATATCTCTGGGGCCCTCATATACTAACCATCCGTTATGAGGAACTGAAGGCAGGCAGTGGCTGGTGGCCCACTGATTGTTCTGAAGCTCTGACTGTAGGCTTGGCCACACCCATATTCTCCTCTTCTCTGGGACCTGCTGTCCATTTTCTTGGGTTCCTAGTGCTTATGAAATGGCTAGTAGGATGTAAAAAGTGAACAGTGGGTTCCACAAAACCTTTCTCTGTATGAGCCAACATTTCTTCTGTATTGAAGATAGAAGGACTCAAGAATCTTCTTTTCAAGGACTGTTTTTTCCAGTAGAACAGTGTAGCCTCGGGATGGAAAGACATGCATGGTTCTGCAAAGCTTTGCAATCTCAAGGGTTCTGGCTGATGGGAGAAATGGACACGTTTGGTGTAGCATCCAGAGAATTAGACATGGCTTTTAAACAGCTAACTCACCTTGCTGTACTGACCAGTTGCCCTTGCAATGGTTGTGTGTAACCAAGTGTGAGGAACTTGGGGGGAGGGGAAGGTGAGTATGGACCTAAGTTAGAGAGGGACCTGATAGATGACCTCTGCAGTTTCTCAGCAGAAAGACTACTCATCTTACCTCCCCACACACTGAACACCTTACACGTTTCAAATATGATTTTCAATGAAAGGTGTTAACTTTCCTTTATTGGGTTAGTATTTCATCCCCAGAGAAACGCTTGTATTCCAAAGACAATTCAAAACGCAACCTTGGAGTTGGGAAGGAGGACCCAGGAGCTGGGCTCTGTAGGTTTGGCTACCAGTTGCACAATAATACACTCACCGCCTGACCTTGAAACTTCCTCAGTATCAAACAGGGTTAACCATTGCCTGCCCTTTATATTTCAAAGTGAAAATACGTAAAATAAAAAGCCACGGTGAAACTGAAATATGTCTCCACTTGACGTCACCCCTAGGAATTTGTTAAGGGCTTTGTTACTGCTGTGTTACAGGAATCAATACTTCTGGTATGGACTGGTATCTGTAAGCACAGGAGGCAAGTTTGTTCGACCTGGAGAATAAACTTTGCTTTGGGGATGCCTTATCTACTGTTGCAATGATGTATCTGTCACACCAAAGTCATTTTTATGGCATGCTGTTGAGAAACATCCTCTCTGCCTCTCTTCTTTACCCAGTTCTACTTTTGAGACATTGACAGATGAGACCCCACCATGGGGTTTTTTTGTTTGCCCCTTTACTTATCCTTTGATTAGCTTGGTCCTCTATTCCAGCTGGTCATTCATAATTGCTTTGAATATTAAATCTGTCACAAAATATACTTAGTAAACATTTTGTCTTCTTGTTGCTTGAAAATCCAATGAATTTCCCATCTATGTCTTGGTCTAAAGTCGTCGACTGTCTACATTGTTTGTACAAAGGACTGCGCACTAATGATCTTGATCATTGGGGGGCCGGGGGAGCAAATGTTCTTTGTTGCAACTATTACACTCTGTCATTGCTGTGTGCTTTGGTCACTGTTCCTTTGTGATGAAGAAACACTGTGACCAAGGCAACCTATTAAAAGATCATGTAATTGGGGGATTGCTTATAGTTCCATGCCCATCACAATAGAAAGCAGGCAGGGATAGTGTTGGGACAGTAGCTGAGAGCTTACGTCTGAGCCAAAAGCAGCAGGTGTGGCAGTGGCGGAAATGGATGGACTGGGCTTGTATAAGCGTTTTGAAATTTAACAGCCCACCCCTAGTGACATGTCTCCTCTAACAAGGCCATATCTCCTAATCCTTCCTAAACAGTTCACCCTGGGAAACCAAGCCTCAAAATATATAGGCTACGTAGGACACTCTTATTCAAACCACCACATTGTGTAAAAGTGGTATAGAAAGTATGTAAATTACTGAGTATATTTTTGTGTTCCAATCAGATGGGTGTGAGCTCATTTAGGCCCAAGGGTATAGTTTGCTGCTCCCTAATCTATGGTATCACTGTTTACACTATTGTAAGTTAAATGGTCATTAGCCATCATCCCTGGTTGAGAAAGCACAGGAGGATTATGGATGGAGACCAACATGACTCACTACAGCTGTAAACTACAACCTTTTGCTCATTCTGAAAGGCAATCATCGTGAGAAATAATAAGAACGTTTGCTTTCTTATTGCTGGGATGAGACACGCTGACCAGCAGAAGCTTGGGGAGGGAAGGGTTAACGTGCCTCGCAGGATACAATCCGCCATCTAAGGCAGCAACCTGGAGGCTTAGACTGAGGCAGATTCCACGGAGGGGTGCTCCTTACGGACTTCCTCCCCATGGCTTGCTCAGCCTGCTTTCTTTGATAACTCAGGACAATCTTTTCAGGGGTGGTGCTGCCCACAGTTGGCTCTACATTCATCATTCAGGGAAATGCCTCATGGACATGTCCACAGACCAGCATGATGAAGCCAGTTCTTCAACTGAGTTCCTTCTTCCCAGGTAAGTCTAGTTTGTGTAAAGTTGGCAAAGCAAACAAACAAACAATAATAACAACAACAACAAAACTAACCAGCATAGTAGTTAAAAGTGATGTCTCTCCAGAAGGGAAGAAAGCACTCTGGGAATTCTTAGTCACAGCTCCAGAAGTACCTGCCCTCTGCCATGATGCCCTACTGGACATATGTCAGGAGATGCCCATTTAAATTCTGCTCCCCACTTCTGGCTTTCGAACCTCCTCCTGTGATGGATAGCACCACAAGCCCACAGCAACGGGACCCAGAGACAATGGAGTGGAATAAGCCAAAGTAAACACTTCTTTCCATACGACGCTTTTCTTGGGGAAATTTAACACTAATTTTTATGGGCACCCATTTTATCTCTGTCTCATCTTGCTTTGGAGGAGTGTAGAGAGCTCTGGGATATAGTGCCATCCATATCCAACTACCTTCAATTTAAGTAGTCAGGGGGTATTGTGTGTGTGTGTGTGTGTGTGTGTGTGTGTGTGTGTGTGTGTGTAAGACAATACATAAAAGGGAATACTGAACTTCCAATGTGTTGTAATTACCAGATGAGCCTATCTCCCCTGTGATGGCTCCCACTGAGATTTATTGCATATTAACAGTGGCTTTTCCATCGCAACTTAATGAATAATATTTAAGGTTATAACCTACTGAAAAAATAAAATCCAGCAACAGCAACACAACTCCTTTCACTGTAATTATTATTTTTTTCTAATGAGGCAACTTTCATAAAAATACTGATTATCTTTTTACTAGGTTCTTAGGTAACTACTTGCTTTAAAACAACAACAACAAAAAAATTGGATCCAATTAAATCATCATCAGTCAGAGCGGGCTTATGTTAACACCGTGCTGATTTCTTCCCATTGTATGGACTTGCATTTCCAGGCTGCCTTAGACATCATTTTCCCTTCTCCTCCCTCTGCACTCTGCCCTGCCTGCCCATCTTCCATCAGGACCACATCTTACCCCTACCTGGAGTTGATGGCATTCAGAGAAGCGGTAGAGAGACTCAGCTGTGCAAACACAGCGCTTCTGTTTATTTTGGTAGCCTCTGAAATATTTGTTGAGAGTTATTCGAGCAGAAAGGCTGAATGGAGATCATTGCAATGTGTCAAATTAAGGAGTGCTTAATGCCTGCCTAATCTCTTGGTAATTACTGTTGTGGCAGCGGAAGGCTTCAGAACCCTGTGAGAAAGCTAATGATAGTGAGCTGCTTGTGGGAGGCTGCCCGGGCATCAGAGGCCCTGCCACTCAGCACAATTACAGGCCTCACTCATCCCAGAGAGGGAGCAGCTGTCACTCGGGACGCTGATGGGTCAGACAGGAGTGTCAGCCGGGTCACCGGACAGGGGACTCTTTTAACTGGGTGTCACTTTCCTAATGATGTCCTAACATGTGACAGCCGCTTGGAGGGTGGGGAGAGTTGTGCCTAGGGGGAGGGGGAGAGTCTGACCTTGGGGTATTGTGGGAGCTAGCAGACAAGCAAGCTAGACTGCTGTCATGTCTGCCTTTGTGCCTCTCATTTCTCTTCAGGCCTGGTTCCTACTTTCTTTCCATATCTCTCTGCTGCTCTGTATCTTTCCCTTCTGGGCCCCTATGGCCTTTGCCAGCCTTTTCCAGCCTCTGTCTCCTTTAAAGATGGTTTAAGAGGTCCCTTTCATTGCTCATGTCTTTGTAAAGTACTGTGGGTTAAGCTTGGGGCCTTGCATACGCTAGGCAAACACTTTAGAGCTTTTAAAATTGGAAACAGGTCTGGCCTTGAACTTATGATCATCTTGCCTCTGCCTCTGGACTAGCTGAGATTAATAGGTGTGCCCCGCTACACCTGCAATCCGGCATTTTTATAAGAGTAGGAAACAAAAATTTTAAAAAACAAAGAAGAAACACAGCACTGAGCAACCCTTCCGCACTCCAAACAGATGGAGGAAAAGGGGAAATAATTCACTTCAGCCCAACAAGAAAATTCATTCGAAAAAGAAGTTGAAACCTGGCGTAGGCTCAAAGTCTGTCTTGCACTTTGGTGCCCAGGCAGTTATCTTCATGGGCAGGAGCAACAACCAGCATGAACCTTATTTCCAGCTCTGGTACTCACTCGTCCCAGGGCTAAAGCCGTTTGACACATTTTCCAAAATGGAGAAATACGGGGCAAGGTTTGGTGTTAGGATCACAGGAAGCCTTTGAGAAGAAGAGCACCAAGCAAGCCATCAACAAGACTGATGCTCAAACAATGGCAGGATGTGTAACAAGCCCACGTGGTGATGACACTGCTGCTGCTGCTTTGCAAGGCCGCCCCCCTCTTTAACAATGAGCAACAAAGCACATGGAACCCTCTCTTTCCTTCACCTAGGTGAGCCCCAAGTACTTGCGCTGCCCCAGGCAAGGAATCCCTTAGCTTGAAATGGGAGGGCATTAGAAGGAGAGCCATGAGAGCCAAGGGTAGGGTATGGTGTCTGATAGCTTCTAAAGGGACTCAGGTGTCACACTGGAGAGGACAGGGAGACAGATCCTCCCCCATCCACTCTGTACATTTTATACTGCTGGTTTCTATTTGCTTGTGAAGGTCCTGGGTTGTGAATGGAGGAGACCAGCCAGCTCTTCTAAGGCTCCATCTTCTGTGTTGAGAGGGCCAAAACTGTAAACCAATAAATATCCTTGGGAATGGTTAATAATATAAAGTGAGACGAGATGCAATGAGAGATATCACAGCCTATAAGCTAAAATTCTGGACTACTTAGTGCACAGGAGTCCTTCTGATTAACTTTTCTTGGGTTCTCACTTTTGGCAGAATCTGAGTCCCGGAGTGGGAGGGCTAGAGCTACTGCTCTTCACCTTCTCCCTCGAGCACCGAGTCTCTCCCTGGCAAGAGCAGCTGTGAGCATCTATAGCCTTCTAGTCATCTCAGAATGAGCGACTTCCCTCTGACTTTTTCAAGTTGCCCCAGTGCTGCCCGAATATCAGGGCCAAAGTCAGATTCAGGAAACAGACAGCTGAGCGTCTTGAACTTGAATTTTTCTGACACCAAGGTCAGGCTGAGCATGGCCGCTCTCCTCGACATTCCATCCTCCAGATAAGACTCTAAAAAGCTGGATAAGACTCTAAAAAGCTGGCTACAGCCTCTGCCCCTGCCCCTGATTCTCCTTCTTCTTGTGTAGCTAGAACTGCCATGCTTCTAGCTAGGTGCTAACTCAAAAGCATCTTTCAAGCAGAGAGTTCTTTTCTTTCAAAGGCAGAATGGAGCCTGTGAGGTGTGGCTGGAGATGAAAAGCCTGCTACTCAGAGGAAGAGGCAAGGGTAGTCAAGGGGTCTCTGCTGCCTGCTGCCTGCTGCCTGCTGCCAGCTGCCAGACAGAAGGGGAAGGGGGACGAGTGTAAACTGGCCAGTTCAGTCCCAGAGCTCAGGAAGCAGAGGTTCATCATTAACTGTCAAGCTGCGGTTTTAATCAGCCCTGCTCCTCGGTGGAGATAGATTTAATATCAAGGCACATTTTCAGAGCCATTAGCTTAATTATGACAAGTGTCTGCAAACCGGACAACTCTGCTTTCGGACCTGAGTGACAGCGTTTAATTCTCAGGGCCCCATGGGACCTCTGAGTCCTTCACCCAAATGAGCCTCCATTAAAGGCCTACGCATTTCTCCATTCTCCCTGGGTCTTGGCCCTCCAATTCCCCCTCTTTTTATTCTACTGAGCATGTCAAAAAGAGAGAAAAAAAACTGTGCTTCAGTAGAAAAAAAATAATTTACCTTACCCATTAGAACTCATCTCATGGGGGCTTCAGCAGCTGAGTTAGGCAGAGCCTCTTCCTTCTATCTGGTAAGAGCTGTGAGCATTTCCACACCGTCCTCTGGAAACGCTTGCTGGCATTTTGCATTGCTTTCTGGTAGAAACTTCTGAAGTCCTCTTGGCTCAAGGATGAAAACCAGGGCTGTCATCCTCACATGGACATGGGCTGGCATGGTGGCAAGCCCAAGGAGGGGTCCCGATGACGGCATCCATGCCTTAACTGTGAGACAGCCTTGATTTTGTATTGTCCCAGGGACATTAGGTCATCTTCCCCTACTCTGACTGACCAGGTAGCCCACAAAGGCTGGTCCACGAGTTCTAGAGGAGTACTTTTGTGATTTTACTGGGGGCTTGGAGCTTTTGTTTAGACAGAAGGATGTTTTTAAAATGAAGTCTTAGGAAACACAAATTAAAATGAACACAGCAGAGTCTTCTGAGAAATGTGGCTTTCTCCCTGGGCACTGCTTCCTCTGCCTCAGGAGCTATGATTCATGACCTCAGGGCCAAGAGAGCCAGCAGGGGTGGCCCTGGGGGGCCTTCTCAGCTTCACTCTGCATGGCTATGAGACCTAGGACCCTTAGCCAAGGGACTGGTGCCTGAAAAGAGCATGTCACAGTAATGTGACAGGGTCATAGTGATGTTTCAGAGGTCAAAGATCAGAGTATATTGAGGAACAGCATGGTCTGCTGGCCCCTTTTGGCTACAAAATCTCCTCAGCTAGCCTTACCTTTGCCTAATCTCCATCAGAGATTCCTTTCGCTATTCCTTCTCTGTAAGGAAGAGGAAGAAGGGTTGCAAATGTAGCTAAGTTTCATACATCCCCTCAGAGACCGGGCCAGGACTAGAGAGACCCTGCCTAGTGCTGCCAGACTGGATTTCTCCTCTGCTGGTACACAGTGACCCCTGCTGTGTGGACATGAGGGGTAGGGCTTGGGGGATGAGGAGAAGAGAAAGAGGAGGAAGAGGGAGATGGGGACTGTGCACAGAGCCATGAAGAACCATTTTTCTCTTCTGGTGAGTCCACTGTTTTGTGTGTGTTGTTTGTTTGTTTGTTTTTGTTTTGACTGTTCCACACAGAGTTGAGATCACTCTCTGAAGGCCAAAAGAGGCTGATCGCATATACTTCAACAGAAGTTGGATTTCTCAGGACCCCCCCCCTTCAAATGACTGCTCTGCTTGCTGTGTACACATCAAGGGCCTTTAGAGAACACAGGATTTAGATTTGCTCCCTCAAAACCAAGAAGGGCTATACGGCGACAGAATGGGGTAACTGTATCCAGACTTGGGCTGGATGAAACTCTTTACAATGAAGCTTATATTCTAACCAATGGACTTTACGGTCTTCTGTTTAGGGATGGACACAATAACTTTGTGCCCTTTCAAGTTTATTTTTCAAATATGATAAACAAATACTGTCTTGTCCATAATAGTAAAAAGTAGAGTCTCACTATCTCTTGTGTATTACAAGATGGACAGAAGTCCCAGTGATAGCCTGCCCAGGAGTCTCAAGACCCTACCCGTCCCTGGGATGTTTCCATGTTCCCCTGAGATTCTTTCCCTGTTCCTAGACCATCATTCCTATTGTTGGGACCCCCTTCTTAGCTCCTAGGACTCCTTTCCTCCCTCATCCTGGGAACCTTTCCCTACTTCTAAGACTCCCTCCTTATTCCTAGGGCCTCCTCCCAACTCTAAGACCCATACTCTATTCCTTGGACGTGTTCCCTGCCCCCAGGGCCCTTCCCTACTGCAGGAACCCTTCCTTGCTCCTAGAACTCCTCCTCTGCTCCTGGGACCCCTTCCTTGCTGTCAGGACACCTCCCCTGCTTCTGGGATCCTTCCTCTGCACCCTGGGATACCTTCCTTTATCCACAGATCTCTTCCCTGTCCCGGAAACACGTTTCCTTACCCTGAGGTCTATTCTTTGTTCCTAGGGCCCCTTCCTTGCTCCTCATAACCCTTCTCTACCCTTGGTTTCTGGTCCCTGAGGAGAGCTGCCTGGCACATAAAATGTAACTACACAGTGGGACTAGCAGAGGTTTCCAGACTGTTTGACATCCCTTCAACCATGCTGAACAGGCCCATGGGTATTTTTCCTCAGGAACTCGGAGATTGCAATCCTTCCTGTCAATCTTGTATGAATGACTGAGTGTTGACAAGGTTTTCTGTGGCATTTCTTCCCAAAGCAGCAGGGGCAGATTACCTCAGACCCTTTTCACCCAGGAATACCCTGCTCCTCATTCTCCATGTTTGGCCTTCCACAAACGTCCTCCATGCATTTCCTGCCTCCTGTCTCCTGCCCACTGCCCACTGCCCACTGCCCCCTGCCTCCTGCCCCCTGCCCCCTGCCTCCTGCCTCCTGCCCCCTGCCTCCTGCCCACTGCCCCTTGCCCCACTGCCTCCTGTTCCCTCCCCCTGCCTCCTGCCCACTGCCCCCTCCCCCACCCCTGCCTCCTGCCCACTCCCCCACTGCCCCCTGCCCCACCCCCTGCCTCCTGCCCACTGCCCTCTGCACCCTGCCCCACTGCCTCCTGCCTCCTGCCCACTGCCTCCTGCCCCCTCCCCCTGCCTCCTGCCTCCTGCCCACTGCCCCACTGCCCCCTCCCCCACCCCCTGCCTCCTGCCCCCTCCTCTCTGCCCCCTCCCCCTGCCTCCTGCCCCCTCCCCCCTGCCTCCTGCCTCCTTCCCCACTGCCACCGCTGAGCATTTGCTTCTCCATAGCTTTGTGTGACGCCCCTGCTATTCTTCAGGCTGAGTTCTATCCTGTCTGCTAGAATATAAGAACTGCAGGGTCCTGGACAGCAAGTCCCCAGTAGTCCCTGTAGCCTCCATATATCTGATGTCTCATAACCTCCCTTTCCTGTGACTGGGACAGATCTAGCATGTAAGTATACCCACTAAATGTGCCTGGACCTCTTCAGAAATCTTTTTTCAGTGGAATGCTATTTATATGCCATTTTCAAACGTTTTTGCTGCCAATGGGTGGCTTGGAAGTAGTTTAGTACTTTCTAGCCTCAGTTGGTCTTGGTGGAAAAAAGGAAATGTCACCAAACATGAAATTTACTGACAGACATTTCAGTCAATGCCATGTGCTTCCTGAGCCAGTGATCATGAAGCCAGTAAGAACAATCAGTAAAGCAGAAAAGGCTTGGTCCACCAACTGATGACACCACAGCTAAATCCCAAAACAGAGTCTCCTGGACAGACAAAGAACTGGTCCTCACTCGGGAAGGCTATCACTGTCATAATCGCAGATGGGAGTGCATACCTGCGATTGTCCAGTTTGAGGTCATATCATATGTTCAAAAATATGGTAAAGAAGAAGAATGCTTCTGGCTAAAGCCTTTGTTAAGTGAAATACATTAGTCTCACAAAGGCAAGGGTCACATGTTTTCTGTCCTATATTATATTCAAAGTAGGAAGAGAAAAGGAAAGAACACAGAAGTAAAAGGGTTGGAAGGGACTCAGGTTTGGAAAGGAAAAGGGATAGGGGTGGGATACAGAGAATGCTGGGAGATCCAAGTACATTGCACACATACATGGAAATAACACAAGAAATCTCTTACTTTATATAATTAATACATGATAATAGAAATTTAGCAATTTTTGATGAACACAATTTATTCCAGTTGACCTAAAAATGGTGATAGTAACCTAGAGACTTCATCTGTCTACTGTACATTTTCTAGACAGTCTTACTTAAAACAAACAAACAAACAAAAACTTGGAAGGAATGGTGTAGTCATTTAAAATGTTAGCAGCAGCCCCCACCACCACCACCACCATAGGTGATTTCTATAAAATACCTGCCTACCAACTGACATCCACACCCTTTAAGAACCAAAGGATGTTGTGTGGGCTTTGCTATCTCCTTTTCTCTAGGTTTCCCAGAACAAAGGCTTCCAGGAAACTTGAGCAAGAACTTTCAGTTCCATAAATCTTCTAGACATTGTGGAATGGGACTCAGGGTTCCAAGGCCTTTGATGAATATTAAAAACCCTTCTTTGCATAACTGTCACGTCCTTTTCAAGGAAAACCCAGAAAGCAATTGCTTTCTTCTTTCCACCGCTGGCCCTGTGTCTTCAGAGGAAGCACTGTGTCTGTTTTTATGACTAGATCTTTAAGAGGGGCTGGATTAGTGAGTTTCATAAATTCAGAAGATGAAGAATCTAGAACAAATTACATATGTGACGCTCAACACAGCCTGTGAAAACCTGTCATTTCTAGAAGGTGTTAGTGACCACAGGATTGTAACTTTGGAAATGAAAACCATATAATTTCAAAGTGACTATTTGAGGTTTGATAGTAAAAAGTCAAAGCTTAGAAATTGCAACCTCAGATCTTATTACTGCCAAGTCACCTTGCCTCCTAATTAAAACAGGCACAACAACGCTCTATAAATGGATTCTATTTTCTCCCTCTAACAAACGAGAGAAAAGCAGATTTTTAATGCACTAATTAGCTTAGTGATTAATTAGCTGAATTAAGACCAGTCTTTCCACTGAAGAAGTAACAAACTAAAGACAGAGGGTTGGAATCTGAATCTTAATCCACTTGACCCATGTGAAGAGCCTCCTGTGGTATGATGGCCGAGCATCTGTCCAGGTCTTCCTGGATTATGTTCCTGAATGAAAAAAGAAAAGAAAAGAAAGAAAAGGAGAAGGACATGACTACTCCTAAACTTTGGAGAATTTTTTATTGTGTATATAAGGGATTTGGAAGATGTCAGAGGAAAGAGTCCAGACTGAAAATGGAGGCAGACTAAACCGGACCATAAGAGGAGATGAGGAGAGCAAGAGAAGCCCTTAACAAAATGGCTGGATTGCATGGGGTCACGGTGAGGGAAGGGAAGCAGCCTCTAAGAGTAAGAGGTTTAGAGTGGAGGCCAGATCAGGAGGTGCTGGGAGGAGCCACAGGTACTGAGGGAGGCTGGGAGAGCTGGGAGGAGCCACGGGTATTGAAGGATGACGGGAGAGTTGGAGAGTAACCCCCTTAATATGTTGTTGATAGGCACCTCAACCATTTGACTGGGTTCTGAAACCCAACAATTTCTAGTGTCTGTGGTCTTAAGCATTTCTGGGTCTCTGGGTAGGTATTATGCCTACACTTGAATAAGTTGAGTGTTCCATACTACCTGACTCTCATGGGTATATTTGTGGTTTGCATAGTCTAAACCATAATCAATATATAGGAGGGTTCAATGAGCAAATGATTTTGGAAAATGCTGTGTTATTTGCCTCGTGGATCTATAACAAAATCTATTAACAGCGTGTGACATTAGAAATTATTCTACTCTGTTTAACCCCGTGTTTCCCAGCTTTTAATTGTCCAGGACCCTCCTTTTGGCACAGTGCATATTATCAGACACATAACTAGTTAGCATCTTGAGGGCCCGACAGTTGTGTGACTAATGGGTAAACACTTGGTTTTTCAATACTCTCCCTAACTATGCTAATTGGCTCTCTCCCTCACCTGCTTTCCCTTTTCCTGTGTCTTGGCATCTTAGGTCATTGGCCCCTCCTACTGCAGCATCAGGAGCCTTGTCTTGTCTTCTTTCATTAAACAGCCTTGGGATGTTGGTTGCACCACTTGGCAACTTCTCAGAATCTTGGGCCTGGGAATAGGAACTTGAGAACAAAGATCAAACTTTCTTCCTCAATCTTATTAATACACTGAAATGAAAAAGATACTGCTATTGAAGACTGAATGGGGACTCCCCACGGAAAATCTGAGGTGTCTCAGTGTTTAATAATTGAGAACAGTGAGGTGCCAGTTACAAAATGGTGGGTGTTCTGGAATGTATGGCCACAGGACCTGTGGTTTTTCTCCTACACTTTCCCTCCAACTGCCCTGTGTATCTAGTGAGACAAGCTCACAGTAGCACACGGTGGTCAATGCACACTGACTCAAAAGTTCAAAACAAAAAGTGCATTTGACACTTCTTCAACACTCCGTCTGGTGACACACGCAGCTGCCGCTGCTGCCTTCTTCTCCTGTGTTCAGTTATTATTCCAAGCCCGGGTCAACATGATCACCTTGTGCAAAGTACGGTGTCCTCTCCCTTCTTTCAAGGGAGCATTTGGACTCTGCTGAGACGCTGCAATACCACAGGTCACCAAAGCTGGCCTTATCCTTTGCTGAGTCCAGTCCTCTGCTGTAGATGAGTGATCTCTTTTTGACACCTGTACCCTTAGAACTTGCTGCTGCCTTAGCTTCAAAGTCACTCCTCTCCAGCTTCCTGACTCACTTCCGGGCCCCATGAAGACATTTAGTCTCTCAGCACTCCTGCTTTTCTCCACAGGTGTCAAAGGAACCTCTGGATACTCGGTGTGGCCCCTAACATAGCAGTGCTCAACTTGTGGGTTAAAATCCCTTTAGGGAGTCAACTGGGCTTTTCAAGTGGTCACTGAGACCATAGGAAAACATAGAGATTTATATTATGATTCATAAATGTAGCAAAATTACACTTATGAAGTAGCAATGAAAGTAATTTTATGTCTGTGGGTTACCGCGACATGAGGAACTGTGTTAAAGGGTCACAGTGTTGGGAAGGTTGAGAACCACTGCCCTATGAGGCGACAACGCCATGACAAGCTCATTCTCCATGACCTCCTCCTCTGGAGCATCTGAGTCAGATAGAACGCTCGGAGGACGTGAAGCACCAAACCCAGTGTCCTCGGGTGTCACCCTAGTGCCCACTACTACAAGTTGCTTTTGGAATGATCTTGTATTAGCTCTCTGTTACTAGAGCACATTTATTAAAAAGGTCATCTAGGCTAGTCATTTTGGAGGTTTTCATCTGTGATGGATTGGCCCTGTTGCTTTGGGGCCCATGGCAAGGCAGTATAGCTAATAAGTGACTGAAGAAGAGGAGGAAAGAACTGGGGAATCCCACAATCTCTTTCAAGAAAATAAACACAGTGACCTGAAGACCCAACACTAGGCCCTACATAAAGGTCCATCACCTCACAAAAATGCCAAGCCAAGAATCAGACTTTTGATGACATTCCGAAAGTGGGCTTTTCAAGGACCCCTCCAAATCAAAGTAAACATACATACATATACAAACAAATATAACAGTTGTAATGTCTATATGCTTTTACACATTAATAATGTGTATGAAAATAGTATGCTACTTTGTAGAGATTATAACCAGTCATAAAATTGAGCTTGTATGGAAACAGCCAGAAATAGAGCAGTGAGAGAATGCCTCACATCATGCAAGAATGTTCTAGCAAAACAGTTCTACGAAGATGGACACCCATAGTCCTGGGTATTGGATGCAAGAAACTCCATCACTACTGCTACTGAAGCCCTGGTGGCCTTTAGTGCGGGCCTCATAAGCCACCTGAATTATCAGAGTCTGACTCAGGAGCCATGCGGCTCTCTTACCTCATCATCCTTGGAGCTTGTGCTCACCTTGAGAGAGCCTGAACCCACCCGAGGGAGTCTGGGAAATGTAGATCTTGACCTGCAGCCTTGTCAGTTTGGAGACGTATCCAAGAAAGGCTTTGGAGCGAGAAGGGGGGAGGCACCTGTGAGTGCCTCTAAGCCGGGCTGCTTCTCTCTCCCTATTTCCTTGGCTTTCTTGTCCCTCCGTTCCCCCATCTCATTTCCTCTAGTGAACCCAAGTGTGCTTCAGCCCTAAGCTTTGCCCTTCTCAGGTTTTTATTTCTTTCTAGAAAATGTTTATTGTTCTACTTGAAGGATAATGCCCTGACACCATTTCCTCTGTAATCTCTACAGTATATTTTGCATTAAAAAAAAAAGCTTTTACCTTTAATATGTAAAAAAATAAGTCTGTGGTTAAGCAAACAGAATAAAATTATTCTTTCACTCAATGAAGCAAGAAGTACAAGAAAATTTTAGTTTTGTTTTCTGAGACAGGATTTCTCTGTGTAGCCCTGGCTACCCTGGAACAAGCTCTATAGACCAGGCTGGCCTCAAACTCAGAGATCCATCTGCCTCTGCCATCCCAGAACTGGCTTTAAAAGCACTCACCACCATGCCCAGTGATTTTTTTTTCAACTGCGAATTTAAGACAATTACACAGCAACTTTGAAATGGGAACTGGCCGAGACATTTGAAGCACAGAACAGGCTTTCAAAGTGAAGAAGATATGGCTGACACTCGCCAAGACCATGAGGTGATGCCTTCCTTCAAGGGGTTTATGGAGCACCAATGTCTATGAGCATGAGAACAAGTAGGGATTTGTGAGAGCAGAGAGTGCAAGACAATCATGGCAGCACATCCTTCAAGCGTGGAGGACAAGCATCACAGCCTGCTTCACCAGGCTCAATACAGTTGTCCTAACAGAGGACCCGAGAGAGGCCATACAAGATAGGGGTACCTCAAAGTAAAATCCCAGGAACCCACAAATCATCACATTAAATCTTTCATTGAACTCATGGATAATAATGTATGACAAAAAGAAGAGTGTAGATTTGTTAAGCTGTCTAAATGTATGGTTAGTATATGATGATGTCAGAAACTAAATACCTTGAATTCATGGAAATAGGTTATGAGCATATATATATAGGTCAGTTGTAACAGCTTAGAATAAGAAACAAAGAAACAAACACACACACAAACAAAACCAGGCACTCTGTAGAGATTTGATCCTCAATACAAGATGTAAATTGTTGGGAAGAACGCAATACCAAAAGGCAGACATGTCTCAGGTACCTAATCTATAGAACACGTTTAAGATGAAAAGGATCAGATGGAAGTAAATAGGGGATAGATGGGTACCCATGCCTCCTCTCCAGCATGTTATCTCTCTTGGCTGCAGCCACAGCTCTGCGGAGTAAGACTTGCCGTGCTCATGTTGTTTAATTGGAGATGAAGATTCAGAGGCCACACTACCCACAGTAACTGACCCGGGACTGGAGTCTTCGGACAGTCTGATCCCTGAGTTGTGTTTTTCCCCATAGTTTCCGTAACCACTCATCCTCATCTTGTCTGGCTTTCCACCAGACACCAAGCTCAGATGCCAGATGTGTATCTGTTGTCTACACACTTCCCAAACGCCTAGTGTAGTGTTTGATAGATGTAAAAATATATTTGCAAGTTAGAAAAGGATAAGAAAAATACCTCCTTTCCACATAAAAATAATTTTAAACTTTGTTTATTTCCTTCTAACCTTTCCCATATACACATATTAAATGCACTTATTCTTTGATTTGTCTTTGTGCACGTGTGTGTGTGTGTGTGTGTGTGTGTGTGTGTGTGTGTGTCATTGAGAGAAACTGAACTTGGGATCTGGTGACAACAGAGAAGTCAGTGGATACAATTATTCTTATAACAAATTTATAGCAGACATACAGCATTCTTTCTGTAGGTATGGCATCTGTTGTAGCTCTCCATTTCAGTAACTGTTCCTGAGAAGCCCTGCACTGAACTAAAAGTGCAGCTAGGAATATAGCGTAAGAGTTGATGGCTAATTCACTTCGGAAATTTAAGTAGAGATACACAGTTAATGCTAGCATGAAGTTATTTGCATATGTATTGTTGCATTCATCAGATTCCTTTTAAAGATCTTACAAGTGTTTATACCAAGAATAAACATTAGACATTTTTGAAGACCATACTTCTTACCACCATGAACACATATATTTTTTAACTAGTAGTATGTCAAAAATTCCATTTACCTTCCCTATGATTTATTCCCTACCAATAAAGTCTTCCCATGAATCTTTGCATGGTACCCAGAATCTGGGCTTTTTTTTTTTTTTTTTTTTTTTTGGAAAGAGTTTTTGCTGACAGAATTTTTTAGAATTGTATTTTCTTCTGTTCTGCTTAATTTTTCATGTCTTAGATAACAAATGAGGTTGAGCACTGCTTGTAAACTTATCAGCCATTCGTCTCTCAGCTGAGACCCGTCTTTCCCTGTCCTTGTTCTCGCCTCCGTTGGAGTATTTGTCTTTGTGCTTTTGATTCACAAGAGCTTCTTATAAATGAAAGAAATTAATCCTTGCACATCATATCTGTGTGGTTTTTCATAGGGAAACATTGGAGAGGACTGTGGGATGGGTGCCACAGAATGCTTTCTTTGTTATCTATCACTTCCATAGTTAAGGCCTCTCTCAATTAGAGACCAGTACAATATATGCTTGTAATTTCTTATTATGCTTTATAGATTGTCATGTGTTTAACCCATCTAGAATTCAATATATTATTCATTCATTTATTAATTTCTTCCTTTAACAAACATTTATTTTGCTCTAATTATGCATCAGACACTTAATGTGAAGTGAGACTCTTAACTTGATATTCCACTCAACTGACTTAGTTATTTTTCTCCATTATTACTTATTACGTCCCCAATTGCTTTTTTATTACATTTTAAAAATTATATTAAATTTATTAAATATTAACATATGCTGCATGGATGTTTATCTTACTGATACAGTTACTTATTTGTTTTTATTAAATATTAAATAAATTTGCTAATTGTGCTGTTTATTTGATAGCACATAAATTTAATAATTAAATCTACATGATTCTTGACACCCTTGGTGCAGTTTCTTTATTCATTAGCCGTTGATTCCTACAGGTTCTCGTTCCTCTGGTGAGTGTAGCTCTAAGATTTATTTGAAAGACGGACAGGCATTGCTTCTTCTCATTGCTCATCTGGATTTTGTTGTACCGAAAGCCATTTTTGTTCAGGTGCAATCAGAATTATTTCATCAGCGAATTCATAAGTACAGCAGGTTAGAAATTCTGTCTTGGTGCTGTTCCTGTCTTCTCTGTGTGTCACAGGGTGACATATCCGCACTTGCATGTCCAGGACCACACCCAAGCTGGGTTTGTTCATTTCTATGGGAATTTCCAATGGACCCTGCTGCTGTCCCTTTAATTTACACAGCTCAGTGCTCTTCCATCCGGGATGCGTGGTTGTTTATTAATTTGTTATGAATTATGAATTTGATCTCCGGGTCTCAGGTTTTTGTCTTTGGTGATACATAGTCACTGGCCTGGTTTCTGCTGAAAATTGGAACCACTTAAATGTGGGGTGGCAGTGTAGCAGATGAGGCACCTGTCCCTCCACAGGCCTTTGAAATAGGCCTGGGGCCCTATGGATGGGGGAATTGCTGCGTTAAAACGATCTCCTTTCCATCTCAGATAACCCCTTGAAATTAGGCAGATTTTGTCACTCAAATCAACTTGAGAGTGCTTTCCTATAAGCAGCTTTTCATCCTCTTGCTCACCAAATTCCACCTCTTGCTATCTGGCCTTATGCTCTTTGGGTTTGTATGTCGTTTATTTTCCTTTTTATTCCATGATTTTTTTTTGGTTTGGTTTTTTTTGGGGGGGGTTGGGGGTTCAAGACAGGGTTTCTCTGTGTAGCCCTAGCTGTTCTGGAACTCACTTTGTAGACCAGGCTGGCCTCGAACCCAGAAATCTGCCTGCCTCTGTCTCCCAAGTGCTGGGATTAAAGGTGTGTGCCACCACCACCCTGTTATCCAGTTTTATGCTCTTGGTTTGTTCAGCTTTGCTAATTTCTTGGTTCCCCTTTTGCAAAACAAATGATGCTGTTATTATTTTGTGACTGCTTTCTTCTTAGTAATTTGGAAGACTGTCTCAACAGAAGACAACCCCGTTCTTAGCTTTGCCCCTCAGACGATCCAGAATTGACAGGTGGGAAGTGAGACAGCCTGGGCGTCTCCCCTGGGTCCAGAGTCTCAGTAGGATCTCAGCTGTGGGAGGTGGGAAGGAATATTCAGTAAAAATACTCATCAGTAATTTTTCTTGGAGAATAATTTCCCCCTACAGTCGAGCCCTGCAGGGATGTTTGGTTGCTGTTTATATGTGCTTGGGTATGTGTTGGTTGTTGATGGGTTTGTTTTTTGGACTTTGTTTTATGATGTTTGCTTCCTTGTTTGTTTGAATCAGCATTTCCGGGAAGTCGCTTCATTTCTACCAGTTAGCTCGCTGAACTTGAGACCCATGAGCGATTCCTGTTTAGTACGGAAACAGAAGTGAGTGCCACCATGTCCCCACTTTCTTGCATCTACTCGTCTCAGTTCTCCACTTAAGCAAGCCCAGTTGTGCTGAAAGGTAGGCTGAGGTAAACACAAGGAGGGAGGAGGGGGGGCTTGGTAGGGATGTGGAAGGGTGTGCTCCGCTGCTTCAATCCATGTGGTTTAGCATGGTCCCGAGTCTTCTCATCCGTACAGTCCTTCAGAAGAAATCTAGTGGAGTGGAAGTCGGCAGTATCCCTTTGCCGCTATCTTGAGACATGTGATCCTAACTGTGATCTTGAGTCTGGGACATGGAGCTAAGGAACCAACCAACAATACATTTTTCATTCAGCTTCTTCTATCCCCCCCCCCCCCCCCCCCGCAGCCCACAAGCTTCATTCCCAGCTCCGGGCACTATCAAGGAAGGGTGGGACCTTTAATGGGTAGAACCTGGTGAGGGGAAGTTACGTCACTGGGGCGTGTTCTAGAAGAGGAAATGGAGAGGCCAGCTCCTCCTCCTCTTCCATTCCCTTTGCTTCTCAGCCCATGAGCTGAATGGATTTGTTTTTATCCCATGGAACAAAGGTGTATAGTTTTGTCCTGCCGTGATGTGCTGTCTTCTTAGGGAGCCAAAGACCACAGGGCCAACAGACCAGGACAGAAGCTAAAGGAAATCTTTTCTCCTTCTAAGATTGTAAGATACCGTATCACCAAGCATTCCACAGCAATGTGGCTGGCCTTGCAGGGGTTTTTCTCTCAAGTTGAACACGTCGTCTGACTGTAGCTTTGTCCTTTTGCCTTCAGCCGGGAAAAGACATGCACACTCTTTCATGTATCCGCTCAACACTACTTATTGATTACACTAATCTCTCATAGCAGCAGTACCAGAGTCTCCTCTGGCTCATGCCTGGTACTGTAACTACAAAGGATGGCAATATTCTAAAGAGACATTGTATCCCTGACAAAGGATGACGATATTCTAAAGAGACATTGTATCCTGCACTTTGCTGAGCACTCTATTTAAATAACAGACCCAAAAGGAATGGAATTCTCCCCCGGGTATCTCAAAAAAGAGAAAGCCCAAAACATGAGCCAACAAGAGAGAAAAGAGTTCTCCCAGAAATAGATTTGGAACTTGTTAGCAACCTTACAGAAGAGACAAAGATGGAACGTGGCACTGACTAATGGCAACTTAGATGCACGAATCTGGCCTCCTACTTGAACCTTAACCTCACTTGAGGACCCCAAAAATGAATTTGAGGAAGGTCACTCGGTTTCTGTGTACCTCTTTCCAGTGTAGCCACACTGGACATCTTTGCACTTTTGCTATTATTTTGGTGTTTTAATTGGCTTATCAATGAAGGGGGCCAGAACCTGGTTTATTGAGACCCAGATTGTGACCCCAAACCTAAGAGTAATACCAGTTTGGACATAATTTCAAAGTAGCCATTTACAACTCATGATACACCTCTGAAAAATCTGATGAACCTCTGCAGGAGTTTGAAAGAGACCTGTCTCCCATTGGCTCATACATTTGAGCAATTGGTCCCTAGTTAGTAGTAGTTGTAGTTAGGGTTACTATTGCTATGATGAAACACCATGACTAAAAACAAATTGGGGATGAAATGGTTTATTTGCATTACCCTTCACTGAAGGAAGTCAGAGCTGGAAATCAATCTGGGCAGGAACCTGGAGGGAGGAGCTGATGCAGAGGCCATGGAGGTGTAGTCTACTGACTTGCTTCTCATAGCTTGTTCAGCCTAACACCCAGGATCACCAGCCCAGGGATGGCACCACCTACAATAGGTTTGGGCCTTCCACCATTGATCATTAATTAAGAAAATGTCCTACAGGCTTGCCCACAGCCCAGTCTTATGGAGGCATTTTCTCAATTGAGGTTCCCTCCTCTCAGATGACTCTAGCTTGTATTAAGTTGACAAAAAACTAGCCAGCACAGTAGTGCTGTTAGGGGAGACTATGGATGTAGAGTCTTGCTAAAGGAAGTATATCACTGGAGGTGGGCTTTAAGGGTTTACAGGACCACCTGCTTCCTGCTACCTCTCTCTGCTTCCTGTGTGGATGGAAATGTAACCAGCCAGCTTCCTTTTTCTGCTGGCATGCCATGAGTTTCCAGTTACTATGGACTCTCCCATTGGAACCATAAGCCAAAGATAAACTGTTTCTTCTGTGACTTGCCTTTGGTCATTGTATATTAACACAACACAAAAGGATAACTAATACAGCCACCATCTCAAGTACCCTGCCCTCTGCATTAAGGGCAACTTGCATTCACTGCTTTAGCCTCTGGCAGGAAAAATCAGGTAGAAATGGATTTACTCCGTGATGTCATTTCTGTTGCACCTGATAAGGGTAGGAGACATGGGCCCAGGACCTGTCGGCCAGCTCCTCTGTTACTTTCCCATTGGGGCTTCCTTGCCTAATCTACCCCATGAATGGCCTCTCAGAGTTCTAAAGCACAGAAGGGGCTGGGAATGTCTGTGACGAACCTGTCACAAAGAGCAGAGCACAGGATTGGGGACAAAGAACTACAGCTGATCAACTAGCCACAGCTGAGTGCGTCTCTGCACAAGGGATATATGGTGGTAAATCCTAGGTGTCAACTCGATTGGATTGAGAAACATGGAGGGGATTATTGAGATACACTTTGGGGTGTCTCGGTCAGAGGTCAGTAGGAGAGTTTGGCTATAAGCAATGCTAAGTTCAAATTTTGAATAGACTATGGGGAGGTCACAGAGGGTGGAAGGTGGAGCCTAGTCTGAGGCTGTAGGCCAGCGGAGCATGATGGGAAGGATGTCTACCCCACACAGCAGAAGGTGGACCCTGAAGCATCTCTGAGACAGACTTCCCCCTCCAAGGAAGTAACCTGCAACCTGACAACTGGCCAAGGACTCAGTCCCAATAGACTCCAGACACTCCGGGCAAAGGAGTGGCTTGCTATCACTGAATCCAGGGTAAGTTCCTCCAGGTCTTCATGCAGAACACTAAAAGGACACCAACCTCAGCAACAGCCCTTCCATGATGCTGGTGGCCAAGACACAGGGACCCTCCTCAGGATGACCAAGTAGACTGCACATTAGCCTAAAGCACGGGGAAAATAAGGGTTCCACAGGCATGACCCAGTCGTGCAGAAGAAGGCTGGCAGACGTGGCTGGAGGCCAAGGTGTGAGTGCTTTGCTTTATTTCCGGTACTTTCCATTCGGAGATTCAGAGTGGGGGGAAAAATAAAAGCCAAGGGACTTTTTGGAAAGTGGCCTCTACCTGACAGACCCAACCTTGGGATCTAGTGTGTCTGTTAGGAATTATTTTTGGCTACAAACAACCCAAATTCCCATTTAACAGTGCCTTTATGACACACACATGTATTATTGACTTAGCAGAGGAGTCTAAGGTTAGCTGATTCAACAGTTCGTGATCTAAAACATCCAGGGGGTTTCCACCTTTTGACTGGGCTGTCTGAGAACCTTGGCTCTTTGTGTTTGCTTCATGGTTCCAAGATGACTGCTGGGGTGCCAGCTCTTTCAATCATGTCCAGAAGAAGAACACAGCATGTCAACGTGTTCTTTCCTCATAGAGCTCCATTGATTACAATCCCTTCCTTTCCTAAAATCCTCTTTCCACTGCACTGCTCAGTGCTATGCTCTGAATTCTAGCTGCCAAAGGGCTAGAAAGGGGTGAAGGTTAATGTTGAGACTGGATTTTGAAGAGCTAAACAATAGCATATCCCACATCCTGTGCAGCGCCTGGAGGCAGAGGATGCCTTCCCTTTGCTTTAAGGAGACTTGTTTTCTAGAGCTACAAAGACCTCTTTTGAGAGAGGGTGGGGAAACTGTAGCTACCGTGGACAAAAATCCATTCAGGCTTAAAATGCAAGAGCATTAACCGCTCGGAGCCATCACCAAGGAGAGATAAAATACGTCTGCCCTCCCCAGACCTCAGAGATGCCTGCCGCGTGATTATTTTTTTGGCTGAGAAAGCTGCTTAGCCTACAGAAAAAGAAATGTACCTGAACATTTATGAGTCGGCTTTTCAAAGACAGCAACCCATCTTCTCCTTCACCCCTCCCCTTTCTCCTTCCCTGTAAAGGAACACTTAGCAAAACTAAATAAATTATCAGCTAGGCCATGAGAAAAGGCTCTCATAGGGCAGCTTGGGGGGGAGCGATCGTAAGCCATCTTCAGAACTGAAGTCTTGGGCTGGGGAGAGGGGAGGAGGGGAAAGGCTAGGAGAAGCTGGGGAGGAGGGGAGAGGCTAGGGAAGGAGGGGAGAAGCTGGGGAGGAGGGGAGAGGCTAGGGAAGGAGGGGAGATGCTAGGGGAGGAGGGGAGAGGCTAGGGGAGGGCCTGGCAGACAGAGAAGCCAGCAGACTGTCCTCTCCCTTGCTCTTCCTCTTGTAGCAAGGACACCTGGGACTGCCTCACACTGACCCAGAGGACCTGCTGGCCAAGCTGTCGGTTTTCATGCAGTTGTTTATCTGGAACAAGGCACCATGTTCCAGCAAGGGGCCAAGCTGAAGCCCTGCTCTCAAGCTCTGCTCCACTGTGTTCTCCCTGGCCGCCCTGTGGGGGTGTCAGTGGATTCTGGACTTGACCTTATCTGGAAACCAATGGTGACGTTTACCTGGGCTATCAGAATAGCAATTGGCTCTGCTATGAACTAGGTTATGTCTTCCCCACTCTAATCCACAAGATGCAATGTTCAGTTCCCACGGGAGTGTAATTGAGCTGGACCTCTCTGGGGAGCAGGGGGGGGGGGGATGACTGGGATCAAAAGAGCTCAAAGCATCATGGGCCACATCCCATTGTGCTGCTGGCCTTAGGAGAAGGGAAGAGAAATGTCTTTGATTCCTCCACGATCTGGGAAGAGGTCAGGTGACTCTCCATCTCCAAAGGAGGAAGAGCCTCACCAGGCATCAGGTAAGCCAGCATCTTCAGCTTGGACTTCCAGCCTCCGAGGCTGTGAGGAACAGATTCCTGTCAAGTCTTTGAGCTACTGTCTTTTGTTACATCACCTCAGTGTGACTTATATAGTCTGCTAAGTCTCTCGAAAGAAGCAAGCAGGGGAAGGCAGTGGTAGTGAGCGGCTATCGGTGGTGCAAATGTGAATCCCCATGATGACATATGCCCTGGCCTTTGGAACTCAGGAGGCATCTGGAGCCAGAAGATGCTGAGAGGCCATCTCAGTCAGTGTTCTACTGAGGTGAAGAGACGCCATGACCACAGCAACTCATATAAAAGAAAGCATTTAACTGGAGGCTTGCTTACCGTTACAGATATGCTTAGGCCATATCATCATGGCAGGAAGCACAATGACACCCAAGCAGACATGGTGATGAGGAAGTAGCGAAGAGTCCTACATACAGATCCACAGGCAGCAGAAAGAGAGAGAGAGAGCCACTAGGCCTGACTCAGGCCCTTGAATCCTCAAAGCCCACCCCCAGTGACACACTTCCTCCAACAAGGCCACATTTCCAAGCCCTTCCCAAATAGTGCTGCTCCTGGATGATCAAGCATTCGAACCTGAAAGCCAAAGGGGACCATTCCTCTCAAACCACCACAGAGGCCATGTAGGTAAGTTGGGCCCGTACTGACATGCCTGCTTTAAAGGGTATGTTCCTGCCATAGAAAGGCCACAGCTCTAAGGAATGGGGACTAACTATTCCCACCTCACACTGGCTACACCAGAAACAAGGCACAGCCTCCTGCTTCTCTGTGACCAACAATGGGGCTGGAAGCTTTCTGGGATTAGCAGCCACCTCCCCTAAGACATGAATTCCCTGAGTTTTAGGGAACAAACAGAAGGTTAAGCTTGGCTCATTATGTTCATGATTCCAAATCCACTGACCCTTTGGAACATTCTAGTCCCTGAGAGGAAACTGGAAAGATTTCCGTGATGGAGACATCTACAAAGTCTTGCTCCTGTCTGGTTAGCTAAAGGCTCCTACACAGGCATAGAGTATTTCCTTTTCCATCTGGAAGAATAAAAGGAGAAATGTTGTTCTCTCTCTCTCTCTCTCTCTCTCTCTCTCTCTCTCTCTCTCTTTCTCTCTCTCTCTCTCTCTCTCTCTCTCGCTTTCTCTCTCCCCCACCCCCATGCCTACTCCCAAAATGAACCACGCCAGACACTGCTCCCTTGGGTTCCTCCAAATCAGAGACCTGAGATGTGAGATACTGATTGGTAACTCTTAGGGGGACCACTCTGCTCCCTTGCTACAGCACTGGCTGCGGTCAGCAGGAGCATGGGGCACGAGGCCTCTGCATTCATGCAGGGCTTGACTGTGTCCTTTTGGTTGGCTACTAAGAGAGAACCCAACAAGCTTGCCTAGCCCGGAGCCCTCCATGGTAAAGAGGCATCCCTCTGCTCTAGGCTGAGGCAGCACTTGCTAAGCTGTGGCTCTGCTCCACCTCGGCAGAGCCATAGTGATCGCTGCTGGCCCCTGTTCCCTTTGTGGTTTCAGACATTTATTTTAAAACCTGACCTTTCCTTTATCTTTGCTGTCCTAGAAGCATGGGCACGGGACATGTTCTCTCCTTGTTTCTGTCTTAGTCTCTCTCTCTCTCTCTCTCTCTCTCTCTCTCTCTCTCTCTCTCTCCAACTCTCAGCAAAACAAGCTAGGTTACCATTTCCTTTTGGGGGGCAAATGCCAGGCCTGCATACTTCTCCTGAGATGATTTCACAGGCTATGCTAATTATTTTTTAGGGCAAGCATAATAAAACCCAGGTGACTTGCCTCCAGACATCTTTCTCCTTATCTTCATACAGCTCTGAATCGGTTCCCAACCCGGATCCCCCTCCAATCCTCCTCCGCGCGCCCCACCCCCACCCCCAGCCTAGGCATGGCAGCAATTACCACGTGCTCTCCGGTTTTCACCAGACATTCTTTGTCGAAACCCTGCTAGAGCCCACAAAGGTTAATATGCTTCTGCTGTACAAAATGTAGGCGTTATCTTATGGGTTGTAAGACATGCCGGTGACACTTGAATCTAGACAATTTACAAGATCAGCAAAACGGGGGCGGGGGGGGGGGCGTCTCAACTGGCATCTCTACTAATGATGTTCTCCTCAGAGCTTGAACCAGTGGGGCATAGTGACTAGTGTCACATTTCTGCAAGGGTACAGGCTTGGTCTATATACAAGCCCTGCTTCTCCAGGGGCACTAAGAAGTTTGGGGAGGTACAATCTGCTTTGCTGGCAGAAACCCTGAGGAAAAAAAAGTAGTTCTTGTGTCATTTTTCATTGCTACCACATAATTGACTTAAATTAAGATTTAAGTGTTAAATGTCCGCATGCAGGGATTATAGGACTGGCCAGGAGAGCTGGAACAGAGATTTGGAGTGGCTTTCTAGAAAGGAAAGTGAAGTCCTCGACATGGATGGAAATGGTGAGATTTAGTGTCTGCTTGCCGCTAAGGCCTCTGTTCAGTAGGTACAGTGCTTGCCCTACATGGATGAAGCCTTTTCTGCCGTTAGTCTCCAGCACTGAACATGAGAGTATGTGCACTTTGGAGATAGAGGTGGGAGGATCAGGGTCAGGGTCATGCTCAGTTACAGAGCGAGTTTGAAGCCGGCAGCCTGAGTTATAAAACTCTGCCTCCCCTGACCCCACCCCAACCCCCCCAAAAGGGAAAGCGAATAAAAATGTAAAAATATGCCCAGAAAGATGGCTTGGCGGGTAAAGAGCTGACTTCCAAGCTTGGTGACCTGAGTTTGATCCCCACCCCCCACCCCACCCCCACCCCCACCCACCCAAACCCATATGGTGCAAGGAGAGAAGAAATTCCCACAAGCCCTCTGACCTCCACACATGCTTCGTGGTGTAAGCCTACAAGTCATTAAATAAATGAAAATCAAAAACAAGCAAACAAGAAACAAACAAATAAATAATATATGTCAGCCCAAATGTGACCCTGGGGGCTTCCTTCCATGCATGCCTGTCACCTGTCACTGGATCCTCTCCTGGTCTCAGTTACTTTTCTTGGTGTTGTGATTGGAAAAAAACAAACAAACCAAGAAACAAAGCAAGTTAAGGAAGAACAAGTTTATTTTTGCCTCACAGCTCAAGGGCACAGAGCATCACGGTGGGCAGTCAAGGCGGTAGGCGCTTGAGATGTCTGGTCACCTTTCCTCCACAGTCAAGAAGTAGAGAAGGACGTGATACTCAGTCGCTTGGCCCTTAGTAATCTGGGACCAAAGCTCGAGGGTGGTGTTAACCTCACCAAGATCATCCCAACAAGCATGGCCGGAAGCTAACCCAATCTAGATAACCCTGCATACTGGTAACAGCTTGTCTTCTTGGTGACAAGAGGTCCATCATGTTGATAGTATTAACCATCACACTCCAAACCTGGGTTTTGTCTTCTTCACCTCAGTGTCCATTCTTTGAAATGGTTACAGTTATTTACTAAACTGGATTCGTGGTTCTCACCCCCCATTAGGGTGTCTCCCTTCCCCTGTGGTGGTGAATTTGCCTTAGTTTTGGTTACCATTTTATCACCAGAGCCCAGAGATCCTGGCCCAAGTAGACCCCAATAAACATCTTGCACTTTCACATTTTGTCTCCATGTCTACTTGGAAGCAAAATGTGGGTGTCATCTTTGGCATCCGCTCAACTAAAAATCCACCACTGATTTTCTCTTATGTATTCATTTATCCATGAATATTGTAATATGTGTGTCAACTGTGTGTTATAAAGGCTCCATGCTGCAGTTAACTTTGCAGCTCAAGATAACACTGTTTGGATGTGTTGGAGAGACGGCTCAGTTAAGCGAAGTGGTTGCTATGCAAGTGTGAAGACCTGAGTTTGGATCTCTAGTACTCACGAGAGAGATGGCACCATCTCTCTCCAGTGCTCAGAGCAAGGAGACAGGCAGAGCACAGAGGCTTGCTGGAAGCCAGTCTCCTCTCGCCAGTCAGTGAGCCCCAGGTCAGTAAGAGTCACTGTCTCAAAAATTAAGTGGATAGGAATGAGAAAGACTACTGGCATCAACCTATCTTTATATGCATATGAATACACACACACACACTACACACATTACACACACACACATAGCCATGCATTTGCTTCATCATTACACAGATGTGGGACTCAAGGCTTAACCCATGGCCTGGTTTTTAAGCAGTGGAGAAAGCTGGCTGGAGAGTGTTTCTCTGATCCCATCAGGATGTGTCGGCCAGGAGACTCCTGTATGGCCTTTGTTCACAGCCAAGGAAGCAGGTTCTGAAGGCTTTCATCTGACCCGCTGTCTAGACAGGGAAAAGCAATACAGAAAAAGCCACACCCTCAAAACAATTAGGGGTGACTCTCAAACTATCCACCTCCACCTACCTATGTCACCTCCCGAGACCATGAGAGGTAAAGAAGCTGTTCAATGTCATAGAAGCAGAAAGGGTCAAGGTCAAGGTCAAAGTCAAACCCCAGACTTGGGAGTTTCCAACCCTGAGCTTCCATACAATTGAGTCTCTGTGACAGGAAGTGATTCTACTGTGCAGCTTCCGGCAGAAGGAGGGGCAATAGGGCGTGCACCTTCTAGTTCTAATGTCACTGAGGGCTGTGACTCACTCAGGTCACACATCTCTAGGTCCCCGGATGCAACTCCAGGTGCTGGCGCTAGAGACAAAATTCCCAAACACCTTCACACAGACTCTAGTTTTCTCATCATCGTTATGCAGAAACTCTGGTTCCATAAGGCTATGGAACTGCCTGGTTTTCAACAGCACTCCCCAACCTACTCGCTGATGGGGCCTCCTGGCTATTTTCTCCTCTCTGTCTCTCTTCACACTTGTGGTTTTCATTCGATACCACGTTCCCAGTAAACAGAAACTTGTAAGTCCTCAACATTTCCAATCCTGCAGCCCTCTTGGGTCTCCCTCTTCCAAATTCCATCCTTACACCACCCTGTCTTCTTTTAAACTATGGACCAGGTTATGTTGTTTTCTGTTCCATAAGGTGGGCCTACTCATTTCCTTAGCTAGACTGGAAGCCCAGATATGATGTTTCGGGTTGACTGAAATAGAGATTTTTATTCTTTAAACATATATCTATATATAGATCTTAAAACAATACTGAGGTTTTGGGGCATCAGGTAGGAAGAGCAAATTGGTCCTTACATACCCTCTGGATCCTAATACCTCCAATAGTTAGGCTTGGGTAGCTACATGGAGACTTCATTCTGCAGTATTCACCCCCAAAACCGGTTATTCTATGACTTCCTATGAATTATTCATCAGCCACACCCATCCCTGACCTGGAAGTATCGTGACTTCTTTCTACCCCTTCTCTTCCTAAAAAGAAGTGGAGTCTGAGTTCCTGCCACCGTTCCAATGATGATTAGGGCAATAGTCCTCTGAGTCACCAGCCTCTGGTTATGATTTTGCTGCTGGAAGGGTCAGCAGAAGAACCAGACTAGTCGGATGGACAGCAGCCTTGACCCTGCAGTCCCCAAACAAAATCAAACCTGTTCTGTCACCAGAACAGGTCCTGGGGAGTATCAGTCGGAGCCATTTCTGCTTTTATCAACATTCTCTCCAAACTTCCTCCAGTTTCCGCACCTTGACAACAATGTTTAGAATCCAGGCCTGACCCTGTGAAGGCCTCACAAGACTGTTGAAAACCCACATCATTGAAGCAAGAGCTTACCATCACGAAAATAACAGCTGGGGAGACTAGAATGGAAAAGATTGTAGGAAGTTCAAAGGGGGAGTATGCGCAGATCTGTGTTTGGACACATTCCTTCATCGTTTACTTAAAATGTACAAATATGAGAAAAAATATTTTAAAAAAGGATTCTATAGACACATGCAAAAGGGAGAGAAAATTGGACCGTGTCCCTCACTACAAGGCACCTTCTCCTTTCCACTCTCACCCAACACTATTCTTCTCTGCCTTTCTCCTAGTTTGCCCCTGAACAAGTCATTTACAAGAGGTGGCTGTCGTGGAGCATAAAAAAATAATTTAAAAAATCTTCAAAAGGCTGGCAGCATAAAAACCCCTGGCTCTGTCGTTTCTCTGTTTCTGCAAGCAGCAAAAGATCCATAATTCTCACACTTAATGTAATTCCAAGGCATCTAAAGTGATTTACAGTCGGTTTACTCAATACTTTCAGCTTTATTTAATGTAACAGTTATGGCACATAAAAAGTTTATTGACAATCCTTTGGGAGTGCGATTGAGTAAGAAAGAGTCATTGCTAATACCATTACAGGAACAGAAGGCAGGAGTCTCAGCCAGTTTCCCCTGTGACCTTTGTGGTTCCTCGAGCAGAGGTTACACAGGGAAGGGTCCTGCTCCACCTCTGTGCTCCTGTAGACCTTCGAGCTGTCCTGCCTGCCTGCTAGAGCCACCATCTTGGCTGGTTTGGTATCTCTTTCCAAGCCTGTCTGGCACTGACCTTGAATTAGCACCTTCAGTTTAGATGGCTCTGCAGTCGCCATTACTGTGCAGGGTCCAGGTTCAGCAAGGGCAGCTGAACAGGGAAAAAAAGAAAAAGAAAAACACTTTGTTATTTTTCCTCTCATGCTTTGTGCTCTATTTTAAAAGTAAAGACAGCAGTGACCATTTGACCCACCAGAGTTCAGCTTTCTCACTTCTAGTCCCCAAGAAAGTGGTCACTGAGAAGTAGGGAGACCCCCTTCCAGGCAAAACTTGCTCACTGGCCTAGAACTGGAAGATCTTTTCCTTCCAGTGGTTTCTGTTGGACAGAAAAGACTGAGATAGAACCTTGCCTCCAGATGTGTCCCTGATGTTTGATATCAGCCTCACCTCTTCCCCATGGCTTAAAGAAAGACAAGTCCCAGGAGACAAGAAAGGCCAAGGAACTAGACTCCCTTTTCTGTGAATTCAAAGAGATGGTAAGTTTTCTCTTGGACAGCACAGCACCGTGTGAATCCTGTGCTGGTATGTCTGTTGGGAACTTCTGAGAGCACAGGGGCCGATCGATCGGACTGCTCCACAGTGTAACATCAGCATTTGCTCTTGCCCAAATAAGCATCCAGTGCCTGTAGACACTGACTGCTCATAACTCCCCGAAACAGAGCCTCGAGCTTTGGGGAAGGATACATTTTACGCTCCAAGGGTTTTTTTGACAACTGAAGTGGGTGTTTTTCCCCCCACTTTCATACACAAAGTTAAAAACCTAGATCAAACATTCTCTATGAGCATAATTTCAAAGTAAATTGTTCAGCTTTCGCTTCTTCCTAAACAAAGTGCCCTGATCTGAAAGTTCCCAGTTTGTCTAGAAGCCACGGTGTGTGTGACAGCTGTTTCTCTGGGCGGTGTTCTGCTCTCGCAGTCTTCAGCTATTCTGACTCCAAAGCTATTCTTGCCTTTTGAGTCACACACAAAAATGATCTACACACACACACACACACACACACACACACACACACACGTGTTCTTATTTCCCCTTTGTTTAAATTTTTCCTTCTTTCTCTAATATCTATACTAAAGACATATATGTCTATAATGTGATTATATAATATAATATTACATATTATGTCTATAATAATAAACATTATTATAGACACATCTAACATATGTCTATTATAACCACTTCAGAAACTTGATTTTTATGCTGTGTTAATTTTTGTGTGGTAGTTTTCACGTTGCCCCTTCCAGAGTCTTTCCTAAGATGGTATTTATTGCTATCAGTTAAAAGTTGGGCAAAACAAGTAGCATATGGAGAGTGGTAGGGACATTTATATATGCTTACATGTTACTTTTTCAACTTTGCAAAATATCTGACAAGTATGCTCCTTAAGGGGAATGTAGCATTACCCCCCCCCAACACACACACACACACGTCCATTTTCTGGACAAGGGAGTGATCCCACTGTGCCTGTAAGGGCTTCAGAAAGTTCTCATGGCCTCTCAGCATTGGCTGGACTGACTTCCAGGTACCCAGTCTCCTGGATGTAGCTCCACACTGACTTCACCCGCTCGGGACATATGATTTGTAGAGACCAGTCTCTTCGTGTGTTTCCACAGTGGTGGTTCAGTTCCACCGTGAGGCTTGCTATCTTGTTAGAAAGGTTATGTCTAAGGGCATAAGACCTTGCAGGGCAGGTCTGGCAGAACAGGGTGCTACCCCCAGCCTCTACAGCAGGAAGCCATTTTGTGAGCACACAAAGGTATACCAAGGTCTATAGAGAAGTTCCTATCTTTCCACTCATTTATCTTTGTACCTGCATGCCCTTCACGATGTAGTGATCTTTCTGAGAAGATTCCCCTTTTCCTGGATACCTTTACAGGCATCCGGAGATCAGTGTGTGGCCGGCTGAGGTCTGCAGGTCTCAATCACTAATAGCCTTAGGTTTGAAAGGAGGACACTTGGGTGGTCCTTGAAACTCATATGCAATACTAATCAACTCCTGAATAAAGCCAGGAGTTTGCCATGTGCTTCTGCAGGCCCTCCAAGTTCAATGCTTTGTGAACAAGTTGGTCAGTAGGTACTAGAACACTCGGCAGGTGCAGACACTGGTCATTAGACAAGAGATCCAAACAGCACCTTACAAGTAGTAAATACCAACGCTAGGACCTGAGATCACACTCAGTGAAGAGAGCCTTTTGCGCTTGCCCTTGGGCCACATGGTTCAAGGCAAGGAAGGTCCTTGAACGTTAGCCAGCTCTAGGCCATGTAGAAGAGAGGAGAGCCTCCCTTTGAGTCCGCTCTACTCTCAGGCCTCACACGCAATTCCCTGAAAGACCTTGATCTCGCAAGACCGCACCAAGGAAACGCTCGATAAGTAGCAAGGCTTTCACTAGACTCGAGTGTGTTTTAGTTGAAAATCTGAAGACTCTGAAAACCTTCAAGATGGAGAAGAAAAGAAGAGAAAAGAAAAGAGAGGAGAAGAGAAGAGAAGAGAGAGAAGAGAGAAGAGAGAAGAGAGAAGAGAGAAGAGAGAAGAGAGGAGAAGAGAAGAGAAGAGAAGAGAAGAGAAGAGAAGAGAAGAGAAGAGAAGAGAAGAGAAGAGAAGAGAAGAGAAGAGAAGAGAAGAGAAGAGCAAGGCAAAGAAAAGAAAAGAAAAGAAAGGAAAGGAAAGGAAAGGAAAGGAAAAGAAAAGAAAAGAAAAGAAAAGAAAAGAAAAGAAAAGAAAAGAAAAGAAAAGAAAAGAAAAGAAAAGAAAAGAAAAGAAAAGAAAAGAAGTTTCTTCAGCATTAGGAACAGTGCATCCTGGCGCATGTGTGGGAATGAACCCCCTGACACTCAGGGATCAAAGGAGCCTTCCTGGTTGGGGTAGTTGTACCACTAGCCACCAGAGGGCAGCAGCGGGTCAGAACAACTGGTGAGAATAGCAGTAAGTTAATTTCTCAGGAAAGGGTTGAGAAATGAAGAGACACCCCAGGGGACTGCTTGGGATTCTTCTCCCAGGCAGATCCATTCTTCAGGGACAGTCTATCTGTCCCCAGACGCTGGGAGCACTGGCTGCTGAAGGCTTGCAGATGCATAGCTGCTGAGAATTGCCTGCCTAGGGAACTGTTCTCGGCCCAAGGTTATATGCCTTCTCCGGGGAGACAAATAATGATTGGCCACTGAAGGAATTGGGGAACTCTGCCTCAGTTTGTGATAACTCCTCAAGGACACGCAAGATCCAAAGTTTCAAGACTGGCTGAGGCTCGAAGTCTTCTAACCAACTCTGTCTTCCTGAAATCATAGGCATGTCTCCAAAAGCCATCTCTTGATGAACATGTCTGGCATTATTAGCCTCCAGGGTCCCCCGGTACAGCAACAACTACTCGACGTGGAGAATCGCAGCCGTTGAACCGAAACCTAGAAATAAAAGACACAGAGTAGGCCGAGGGGGGCTTGGGGGTAGGGTGTAAAATATGTACAATTTATTCACTGACACTTCAGAAGACATTTCCTTTTCTTTCTTCCTTCCTTCCTTCCTTCCTTCCTTCCTTCCTTCCTTCCTTTCTTCCTTCCTTCTTTCCTTTCTTTCTTCCTTCCTTCCTTCTTTTGGCGGGTGCAGGTTAAATGGCACTTGGGCTTGTAAGTCTTTTCTCCAGTGTACCTTCCTTCCCACATGTCCTCACATCATTGGGCTGACAGCGCCTCTCCCCTTCAAAGCCCCACCTAAGCAGCGCTTGCTCTATGTTGGCTGCAGTTGCTGCTGGGGTGGGGTGGTACCCAATTACTAAGCTGGGATCCCATCACACTTACTATGTAGACATAGCCAAAGGAGACCAACAACAACAACAATAAATAAATAAAATAAAATAATGAAATTCTCTGGCTCACTCCCCAATTTCCCTGAAATTGCATCCTGGACCATGTTGGCTTTTGCCTATTTTTTTTTTAAGTCCTCAGTAGGATCTCTTCAAAATAATACAGAGCCTGTGCCTTTCCTTGGCTTAAGTAAGAACCCCTCTATCAAACCTCCCATTGTTAAGGAAAGGGACTCCTACAATCACGAGCTGCAAATCCGGCATTTTGTAGCATGCTCAGAGGCCAGGCCTCCACGGGGAGATGACTGAACGGCCTATGGATTAATGTACTATTATTACATTACTCTTTAAGCTTCAAAGGTCTGCCAGGAGAGCTCAGCTCACTATCTATTCCATGACATTTTAAGAACAAATAATACATTAATATATTTAATTTGAGAATAAACACATACATTACAGGCAGGGGATTTTGTCTATGCTGATAAAGGCACCAGATGACCTTTCCGGAGCAATCCTGGCACGCAGGGCTGGAAGGGGACGTGTTCCAAAAACCAGTTTCTATCCGCTGTAACGTGCAAGCTCTGATGCTTGCTTGACCTGTGAAAAGCTGCAGCTTCCATGTTCTTCGGGGATGGGAGCTGTGGCTATAATTACTCCTCAGACTCTCATCTGCAGAAACACTAAATCTTACTGCCTCAAATTAGCTAATCAATTAAGTGTCAAACCACAAAATGTTGGAGATTTGGGGTTGTGTTTATTCTCTTGGCAGGCACTTCCTCCCTCCGCCTCTTGGACTCCTCTCTCTTCTCCTTGCAGGGGAGCTGGCTTTTAAAAAATGACTGGTCACCCATTGTTTATTTCTGGCTTGTAAGCAAAACACAGTTGAAGTTACATAAGCCCGAAGCCCAGGACTGACTAAATCTACCCTGCAATTGATAGGTTGGCTACTGTTCAAGCCGGGCTGTGTGTTCTCTGGGACCTTTCTTGGGACTAGCTTAAAGGAGAGCGAGGTTGATATGCCAGCCAGCATCTTTTTCAGTGTCTGCCTAGGCTGGCCATTTCGGAGCCAGCATAATTGACTGGGAGTCTTGTTTGTTGCCACGTTACTCTCTCGAGAAGAGAGGAAAGCACAGGCAGTGGGGGGTTTCTAGAATCCTCTGCTCAGAATCGCTATGTTCTCTGTGCTCCTTGACTCTCTCGTAGATGTGTACAGCTCACTACAACATGGGCTTCAGAGATCCAGGCACAAGGCACTCAGGGGCTATGCCCACTCGCATCACTCACACCGTCTGGACCTGGTGTCTGTCCATCCCATAGGCTCTTCTGATGTGACCCCACCAAACACTTCACAGCTTCAGCTTCTTCTTGCCTTCTGCCCAGTTTAGCTACAAAACGGCGCCATCCCTTGAATCTCAAATAGACACAAACAGATGACTAAGCTAATTCTACCTGGGAATGAAGAGTTTAAGAAATGGTCTCAGTACTTAAGGAGCATAGAGTCTCATTGATAGGACAGAGATTTATGTACCTAGCAGTTAAAAGCCACAGGAAAATGCACATATATTTACTAACTGATCTGTGTGCTGTGGGTATATACAAGTCTGAGATGGGGTTATCACCACACTGTCTCTTGGAGACAACACATCATTTAGCTTGATGGGCCAAGAGGCTATTATACCAGCTCCAACAGCAGTCAGTGGACCTGTACTTATCCCTAGCGATGAGTTCTTCCTAAACCTTGGCATCAAGGTGTCCTTCCTCCATGGCACAATGGAAAAAATAATTCGTCATAGTTTGTAATGATTATTTGGAGAAATTAAAAGTTGACAGCACCGTGCTTGTCTGGAAAGATCTTTATTTCATATTTTTATTTGTAATTCTCCTTCTCCACGAAATCTAAATATCTAAAGCCTCTTAATCCAGTCCTGTCACTCCTCTGTGACAGCTACCGAGATTTACTAAAGAGAGGCCATGTTTGCCAAATGTCCATTGCAAACCTGCTTGGTCCAGAAGCACTTCAGGTCTGCACAGTGCCTCAGACAGGAAGGATGTCATACGGTGCCTTGCTCTGGTCAGGGTGGTGTCGGTAGGCTCTTGACTGTCACTGTGGGGCCAGAGAGATTGTGGTGAGCACATCTAAGAGGGATTTCAGACATGCCAGAGGTGATTCCTTAACTTTGGAATTGAGGCACCTAAGGCTGAGAAAAACAGAGGGAACTGACTCAAGAATAATTATTTGTCTGCCCCCAGTTGGGAATGGGCCTCTTGTCTTGGGATTCATGGCTCTTGCTTCTCTGCCCACTAGAGCCGACAGCAGACCTCTGGGTCCGCTTTGTCTCATGAACTTTGAACTTCCATTGTCAAACCTGTGACAAAAGACTGGTGGCTCCAGAGATGAAAAAGCAAATTGTCCTCTTAGACCAGATTCAAGCTCCACTCATGGAGTCACTGGGTCGCCCTGACCTATGGCAGTTGACTCCTGAGGACTAACTGGCATTAGGCAATGAAAAATGGCTGGATTAGGAGTCAGGGAGCTGTATACAAATTTGTTGTTAAGTGCAAGTAACTTGTTCTCTACATGGCTTGAACCATGGGCACAAAAGTGACTTTAGTAAGTTGTGAGACCTGCAGGTTGGTCTTCTACCCATCAGTGAGTGTGGAATAGTATTCAGAAGTATAAATCCTTTTCCCCCACTTCCCTTAGTCAACGTGGGTCTTAATTAAGACCCAAAGTGAGGGGGACAATATTATCATCCCATCAGGGCCTCCTGGTCATCTTATTTGTATCTGTTCTAGTTTAGCCTTGGGTAAGTGTTATTAGACTCAAGCATAAGAGAAGAGGAAAAGGAAAATCTCTTTGACTTTCAGAGGCAACTCACTTGCATCCATGCAGTTTTGTAACTCTTAACCTGCCCTCCTTGCTGGAAGCATCAACAGCAGCAAGAGTCCCCTGAGCCGGGTGTGTCCTCAGGTCTAGAGACTTAATAAGCCAGTCAGCTCCAGGCTTATATGCTGGGTCAGTTTTAACACGTCTGCTGGTCTTCAATTCAGCCTTCATCCCTTTGATTCCCCCTACACACACACACACACACACACACACACACACACACACACACACACACTTCAGTGTCTTTCCATGTAATTTTTTCCCTGAACACAAATAAAAGGCAGCAGAGGAATTCCCGGACGTCAGCGTGCGTCTCTCTCCCTACAAGCCTTGGAGTAAGTGGGTGAGTCGCTCTGCCTTCCTCCTTGTCCGTCCTGTCTGGCAGATACTCTGCTAGGCCGGGCTTTTGTTTCCTGGGGTTATGATTTATGCGAGTGGACCCAGAGCAGGGAAGAGCCGAGTATCAATTTCGCTGGGTTACCGTGTTAAATGACCGATGCATGGATGGTTATTGCTGCCTCGGGAGCAAATGAAAGCCCTTTGCTTCCCTGACACCGCTACCCCCTCCCCCCCCCAACCCCGCCCCCCCCCCCAACTGACGATCAGTTAAAAATGTAAATAAAAAGACCGCACTTTGGAGAGAGTCAGCTCCGGAGGAGGGGGGGAAAATTGCAAAAGCGAAGTTTATTGATCCCCTGGTCAAGATTGATGGTACAATAAGAGCAGGAGGCGAAGAGTGATTTTGCTTTTGAAAACGTTGATGAATAAGCACGGAGGGGCAACAAATAGCTGGGCTCAGCCAGTGATGGACGGTGGCGGAGGAGCAAGATGCATTTTTATAAATGGGTGAAAGGAGAGGAGGACTTATTAAAAAAATGAATGACCACATGTGGCAGGGATATGCCAGTAGGGAGAAGAAAGCCATTGATTTATGTGTACTACTGGCATTTGAAAATTCAATAATAACATTGACAAATGAGAGGCAAACCTGGCCACAGGACAACGCCGAGCCAAGGAATGGAGAAAGAAAATGCCAAGGTCAGAAAGAAGGAACAGAAAAACAAGCATATGTTGAAACGCTTTACACTAGCCGGTCTCTATGAAGACATTAAGAAAAATCCCTCCGCTCTCTTTCCGTGGGCAGTTCTGTGAGTCCAGCCAGTGAGGAGGGCCCTGGCTGTCCTCCTGTCTAGAGGTGGCTGTGCTGCTCTGAGTCTCCTTCAGCGCCAGCTTTAAACACGCCCACAATCTGGGAACCCCTGTGCTCTGAGCTGTTGCTGGGATCCTGTGGCCCAGTCCAGTGTTCTGTTGTTGGGGGCTATTCCTCTGCGCATGGATCCTGGACTGGCTCCTCCGAGGATGTGATGTCAGATCAGGTCTAGGCAGCTTCTTGTACTTCATCTCTGTCTTAGCAGCGTCAGACACTTCAGTGTTTCCAGCCTTTCTTTGGGTCCTTTCCTTGTCTGTGCTATGCTCCTTTCATTGACGCATCTTTCCCTTGAATCCCATTCATTCATTCATTCATTCACTCTTCATTCATTCATTCACACACTAGAAACCCTTCTGGGAAGTCTTTGTGAGAAAAGCTGAATTGCTTTGGAGGCTATTAGCAAGATGATACCAGAGTTAAGAGTAGTTCTGGCGAAATGCCCCTTGACTGCATGAATGTACATGAGAGTGTGCACACCTACTTTTGAGCAGACAGCTCAGAAAGAGTGAGCACTAGCCAGTGATCTCTGACTTACGCCAACCTTGTGATTTCCATGGAGGCTCCACCCAGTTCTCCACCTCTAAGCACAGACTGACAGTGGGATCCTGGGATTGTAACATTTTAGCCACGTGCTGACATACTCTTTTGTTTCTTGGCTCTGCCTTAAATGGCAAAGGAATGTGTTTGTGTGTGTGTGTGTGTGTGTGTGTGTGTGTGTGTGTGTGTGTGTGTAAGAAACCCTCCAGGGAGAGGGCTGGTCACCTGTCACAGAGCTCTTTGTCTTTTCCCCATTCTGCTGCTATGTCCCTGGGGCTTTGGCTGGCTGTGTGATGTCTTCTCCAAATGTTAGAGGTGCGTGGGAGCTTCAGCAGAAGCATAAACCCTTGCTAATGCTCTCCAAAACAAAACAAAAAACCCCAAAAAACCAGGAGGTATCATCTCTCCCAAGGGCCTGTCTGCCAACCTGATCCTACAGTTGGGATGGCCAGGAAGCCCCAGGTGTGCTTGTCTATGCAGGGTTATTACAGGCCTCCCTTGCTCATCAAGTTTTCGAGTGGAGATATTTCATCAGCTCCTACCATAACAGCCGGGTTTCCCCTCTTTGTTTCTTTTCTCTGAAAATTCTCAGGAAATTTGTCTCCCTGCCTTGGTTCCCAGTGGCAGACAGGTAATAAACAGAAAGGTGGACAATGAATCGGGGTAGAAGGGCAAGCTTGCCCAGCCTTGACGAAGGCTCTCATAGACTCACTCTTACAGATCTAGTGGCCACAGCCAGCGGGTCTACTTGACATATGTCCTTCAGGAATACTCATAGACTCATGTATATTGTCCCGACTGAGACATTTACCAGATCTGCAAAATAGGCCCTCCTCGTTCACCACAAGGCAGCTTAGAGGAAAGAGAATGGTGGTCAAATATGCAATTGCCCTTTGTCACCGATGACTCTGCCCCCACCCCACCCCCACCCCAACTGAAGTTTGACCCTCAGCTCATTTTTGCTGGATACATGGAGGGATACAATGTTTTGGAAATGTGTACTGAGAATATGGAAGCTTTGTTTTGCTTCTGAGAATTTGGAATGCCCTGACAGAGGAGATGGTATTGAAACCTGCTCTTTAAGCATGGATGAAGATGTAGAATGATCCTTCTGGCCAAAGATCAGAACGGCATAGAACAACGATGCTAACATCGGAGATACCTGTTTATGGAAAGCTGAGATAAGTCAGGAGAGAGGACATCGGCAGCTGAGCTCAGACAAAGCTGCGGTGTTTCACACGCTCGGCACTAGCTTACAAAGAAACAAGGCTTAGAAAGAAAGGGAGCCAGGGCAGGAGGCCAGGGCAGTCCGACCCAAAATGCCTATGGCTGCAGCATTGCTCTGAGCTTTCCCAAGCCTGGTTCTGGAGTTTCACAGCCAGCCTGTAGCTTTGCCCGTGGCCAGGAGCAGTCAGTATTTGTTTAATGAGTGAGCCATGGGTCATCGTATGTCTTGGGAGGCTGAACGGGCCATCCCTTCTATTTCTCCTCAATAGCAATGCCAGGAGAGTGGTCGGGAACATTTGGGGGAAGATCCTGCTGGACATTAGGATGTGTACCAAACACTCAAGTGAGCACGTCTGCATCACAACACATTGAAGGTGGGAAGCGCCGATCCAAAGTGCTTTGGAAGAGTGGCTTCTGTTTCACAGAGAAGCCATTGCTCTGAAGTGCCCCCATTGTCATGGCTTGTGGAGTCTAAGCCTAAGAGATAGGTTAGGCTGCTCTGCCTGGCTAGGTTTCTACAGTGTGATAGAAGGCCACCTCTTGCTGTTCCTGGAAGACTGTGATGGGCCCCTGCAGACCTCCTAGAGCAACTCCAATCGAAAGCCCTCCATCTAGGCCATAGGAGGTGGATTTCTAAGCAAGGTGGGCAGCACATAACTGGGAAGAGACTATGCCAAATCATTGGCCTTATGGGCTGTAGTCATTTTGGCATGGTAAATAAGGTTACAAGAGAAGGTAATTCCAACAGGGACTAGGGGTCATACTTGCCCAACAAAACGGGGAAGGATCTCTTTAAAGGTGTGGGCTTTGTTCCCCATAATCTTTCAGTCACTAGACATCCCAGCCCCAAGGCAGAGAAAGAGAGCCTTGGCAGGGGACAGATGTGCTGTGACATCCCTCTAGCATCTATGAAGCATGTTACAGAGGAACGGCTGGAGGAAAGAGAAGGAACTTGCCCATCTCAGTACTTCCTCTGCCTTGTAAGTAGCTGAGTCAAAGCTTTTATTTGTTGACTGAATCACAAAACTTTGTCCTGCTTTAACCCATTCCTTGCCGTGAGGTTTCTGTCTGTTTGGTTTTGCTGAGACAAGACCTCTAATTTTTTTTTTATTTTTCTCCTGTAAACACTGAAAAGGCTTGTTTTTGTTTTTGTTTTCTGTTTTTGTTTGAATAAAACCATCCTTTATGTGTGTGAGTGAGGACACAGTGAAGAGGTATATCATGGGTAAAGGGAGGGAAGAGGCTGTCCACGTCTATGAGAGCTTTGTTACTCTGTGGATGGTAAGCCAAGGAACAGATGCGGGTTTGACACCCTTCCATGCAGATAAAGCCTTAGGAAGCTCATACTGGCCTTAAACATTTGCTCTCTCTCACTCTCCCCCACCTCCCCCCTGTACTGGAATACAGACACGCACCACATCAGCCAGTGAGGTACACTTCCTTAACAGGGACCTTAACAAACATCTTCCAACTGCTTCAGAAGAGACCCAGAGGCCCTGGAAACTTCCACTGAGGCTCTTACTTTCTCAGTCTGCCTCTGAGCTCTGACCGACCCTAGAAGGTCATGGGGCAGCACACAAGGAAGGGAAATGTAGCCTGAGCTTCCTGAGAATGTTACAGGCAGGCTGGCTAGGGCTCCCACCTCGTCCCTTGACCGTTTATTGGGAAACCGTCGTGACTAGGCCTGAGAGAGTCAGGGATACAAACTGCTCTTTAAGAAAATTTGCCATTTCTCCTAAGGAGCAGTGGGAAGGAGCTCTTTCCTCTGGGAACAGATAATCCCTCTGAGCTTGTTTGGCAACCTCAAGCATATGTCTGAGTCGGGGGTTTTCTTATCTTCAGGGTGGCAAAACCATCAGTCAGCTTATAACATTGCCATAAGGGTGGATGGTCATCATGGCTATGGACATGCTGTGTGTCTATATCACATTAATGGAGAATTTCTCAACTATTGCAATTCCTGTTAGAACCAGTGGCGTTCCTTGGTGTGGCAAACCCATTCCTGAAGCCAAACTTCCTCCTCAGGACATCTCAGCATTCACAAGATGATCAGCCCAGGGGCCTGGTGTCTGTTTGGAAGGTGACTGGGGAAGGCCTGGAAGGAAGGATAAAATGACAAGTGCCCTGTGTGTTTGCTTTTTATCTGTTGTCTATTTAGATGGGGCCTCCCGGTCCACATGGCATGAGCCATGAAAGAGGAACTGTTCGGAATCCTTGTCTTCACTTACACAAAGCATTTGCCTCTGTCCTGATGTGGGGGGTGGGGGGGGGGGGGAGGGGGAGTTACAGTTCCAAGTGGTGGAAGGGAAAGACTACTTTAACTTAACCCACTCCAGGACTAATCAGATTTTGGGCAGAGAGACTGTTGTTTGTCATTTATACCCTTCCCACCCAGAGATGCTCCATTCCCTGGAGTCTGTCAGAGCTGAGGAAGTGGTGGAACATGGACAGATGGACATACAAACGGATGGACAGATAGACAGACAGACAGATGGGCAGGCTGGAGGAGAGACAGACATATCCATCTGGCAATCTTCCAGTGAGTCTGAGAAAATATCTCTCTGTTCACTGCTATAAAGATCACTATGAAGATGGGGTCACATTCATATATGTGTTTAACTGTTGTGACCCCTGAAGACAAAGACAAAAGGAACTTTGAGTCACGATGTCTATCCCTTTTCTGTTAGGGTAGGGACAGTGACACAGGGACAGTCATGTAGGTAGTCAGAGCTGTGGTAAACACCATTTCCTGCTGCCTTGTAGCTCAGATTTCTTTTTATTCATAGCTGTTTGCTATGATCTTGATACTAATAGTTGATTGAGAATGTGTTTGTGGGAAAGACAGAAATGAGTGTTACCATTTTCCTCTACCCACCATGAAAAACACCTGTTTCAGATGCTGAGTTTTAAAAAGCCCAGTAGGTCCTTATGCCACATAATAGTCAATGCTTATTACATTGTATCTATTTCATTTACTTTGTCCTAACCTATAGGATGCTCAGATCATACATTCATTTGGTATGTTTACCATCTTGAATGATGGAGAAAATTAATCAATAATTTGAGGAGTTAAAGAATTCCGCTCCCCCCAGTCAATGAAATAGTTTTCTTTGGGTTTAGGTCTTGGTATCAACTCAGGACATCTTAAATGCGGGCTCTATCGTTCATTCTCCAAATGTCCTACACAAAGCACTGGACCACTGCTGTCTCCCTTTTCTCCATGTGTAAACTAGGGGACTTGTTAGTAATCACTCTTGCTACAATGACAATTTAAAAATATTTATATAGCTGAATTGTTCTCAATGCATAGTAAATTTCCAGTAAATGTGACCTATTATTATCCTCAATGGAAAGCATCACTTAGCTGTGGGTTCCTTGAACAAGAAGTGTAACTATATGCCCTCAATTTTTTAGCACAGTCCTTAGTATGTAATAGACTTCTCGTAAATATTTGTTGACTGGACAACAGAAAGACTATGGCTCGTGAAGACTGTCCAAATGGTTCATCTCCATAAAGCCTGCTAAAATATAAATTTTTATTGTAAAGATAAAAATCAGTTCTTCATTCCCTATAGCAGTTTTTCTACCCGACCAAATGGCTGAGCATCTATAATGAGGCCCGGGATTGTAAGCCGGAGACTCAGACCAAAGAGGTCAACAGTAATTTTCACCATGGCAGTATCTAAACACTAGTGAGGCTTACAATTATCTGCAGATGTCAGCTGAAGAGTAGGGGAGTTCAGGCACATGCCCACAGTAGCATCAAGGGACCTACAACGTGTACCCATATGAGACCCAGCCGCCCCTCCCAAGCTCAGACTCATGATATTTATAGCCATGTTGCTTCAGTGAGGGGCCAATGGCTGGGGGAATGGGAGCTGCCATGGGGTCTGGGGATGATGGGAAACAAAGTGTCTCTCTCAGAGGCAGCTGGGCTTATTTTAATGGGCAAGGTCAGCAATGAAATGACCAAGAAGAAAAATGGCTGCCATTATGCATCAGTTACAATCTTATATCAATTATCCCCTGTACCATTCCCTTTGCCACGGGCTGAAGCAAACATGGCCCCTAATCAGTTTTACATCTCCGTTTAATTTTATTGGAAAGAAGAGCTGGCAATGCATCACAGGGGCCGAGTGTGACACGAAAGGTGACCCCCCCTGCCAACTTAATGGCACAATACATAACCCTTAATGAAGTCGCTATCTTGTCCCTCTTCTGCTGTCTGGGCCCTGTGATTTACAACGGCATCATTTGCTTGGCTCCCTTTTCATTTCAGCTTTGACAAAGTGGATGAAACAATTATCTCCGTTATCGGCCAAAGCGGTAGACATGCGAGAGTTGGGGGATTTCTGCAGGTGGACAGCCTTGGCTAGGAATCAACACCAATGGTGAAACGTGCCCAGGAATGGCTCCCACCTCTCTCTCGCTTGTGACTATGAGCATCTGAAGATGGATTGTGCATCCCGACGAGCACTGTGAGTCTTACATCATTGTGGCAAGGAGTCATTTCAGAAGAAGGGGAAGCTGCCGAGAGAACAGAGCTGGGATTTTGCAGTTTATTCTCATGGGAGCCCCTAATATTGTTTTCAGTGTGTGCCCAGGCCATGTTCTCCCTCATACCATCTTCTTACATTCATCTGTGGGCAATAGCACCTGCACTTTATGTGTTGTAAATGATACCTTGTATTTATTTATCATAATTGGTAATTATTTATTAACTTGTTCAAATAATATTTGTTTGGTACCTTGTGGATAGTAATTTAGGTGCCGAGGGAACAAAGAGAAGGAGTGGCTATAGAAATTATCTTCGAAAAATGGAATACTCTACGGGCACAAAAACTGTGACCTGACTCTTCAGTAAATGCAGCAGGCATAGAGAGATAAATGAAACAAAGCATGTAAACCAAACACATAGTTGCCCAAAAGAAGTTATTTTGAGATGAGGGGGATAGGATTTGAACAATTAAAAAGGGAAGATCTAGCTGACCACCGTACATACAGCTGTCCCCAGCACTGAGGGCAGACCGTGAGCTTGAAGACAACCTGGGTAGCACAGTAAGTCTGTCAAACAAAGAGAAAAGCCCTCTTCCCTACAAAATGCACTGGGATGTATCATTGTGCAGGACATGTTTTGGTACAGAGCAAAGTTGAGTGAATATTCTAGACAGTGGCCCTGAGTATCCAACTATAAGTAACAGTGGATCAAATCTTGTTGAGGAGTTGCAACATTTGATTGGGAGATTGTCTGAGAGTGGCGTCTACAAAGGCAGAAACGGCAGCAGAAACGGCATTCAATTCTGTCACTTAGGTTGGATGGGGAAGACGTAATATCTTAGATATTCTTGGTGGGGCCTTGGCCCTATGGTGTTCCTCCCTTAGGAGACTTATGGATATGGGCACACAAGCACACACTGTCATTGACTAAATTACATTGTCTTTGGCTATACAATTTTCCAAGAGATAAGCTTACAAAATTCAATCGAGTACCTTCTTTTGCACTGTGTAGACTTGGGAAGAATTGCAATTAGTTTTTTTTTTTTCTAACTTCCAGGTTCCGTGAAGAACAAAAATCATAGGTCGGAGGTTCATTAATCAGTGAGATTCTCTTTGCAAACACCACCTGAATGAGTAGTCCCTGTTTTTGGAGAGATTTTTAAACAATGATGACAGTCTGCACCATGGCATTGTCCTCAGGCCAATGGAGCATTGTAACATCAATGTGGTTCATCAGAAATGGGTCCTTCATATAAATCTGCTCGTGAGTAAACTAAAAAATGACTACATCCTATCAATTGGCATAGATGCATATACAGAAGCTGTTCGTGGAGACTTCAATAAGCAACGCATTCAGTCTCTGCCTTCACTATGTACTGGAAAGTAAAGGGGACAGGTTGGTACTCACACTTTGTGTAACTAGGTTTTCCAAAAGTAGCACATACTCACTTTAGACACATATGTCACCAGGTTGGCTGTTGAAGCAGGGTGACAATAAGGGTCACAGTCAATAGTCAACCAAAGTGATATGTTCAGAACCCATTTACTCGAAAGAGCATTGCTTTAATGCCCCTGCCCCACATCTAACCACCCCTATATGCTTCCTTCTCACCCAGTTAGCCACTGCCCAGTCTTCAGAGGCACATTCGTTGCCTTTAGTATCAAATCCTGACTGTTGTTTTGTCACTGACAGGTGTCTTCTAAAATAGAGTAGCAATGGAGCTAGGAGAGCATGCTGTGTAGAGTCTGTAAGTTTGAGAGCTATTTCATCTGTTTATGCTGCTAAGTGGGGAGTTGAAGAGGGGAATCTGTATGGAGCAATGACCTGAATACAGCTTGTAGCTGGGGTGGAGCACCACATGGGAAGGGCCATCCCATCCTCCCCACTGGGCAGGTCGGGATGCGTGATAGGATAATCTCTGGGATAGAAGACCTATTTTTTTGGCTAGAGTTGGAGATGAGGGAGGCAGGAGAGAGAACCCTGTGGTTACTTCCTTCGATCTCAGTAAATTGGAAAGGTTTGCCCTGGTGCCTGCTGATATTTCCTGATGGAAATTTCTGCCACTGATAGAGATACAGATGGAGTTTACGGACATAGGACTGTAGACACACTCTGGGATAATGAAGAAAATGCCCATGGTAGCCATATGCTCGGTGGCAGTTTACTAGAAGGAACTCCAGTTGAGTGCGTACAGAATAGCGTTCTTGGCAGCAGTGACTGAGGGGGATCCTCTGCATTTCCGTGCCTTTTGAAAAAGGATCTTTTGATCTGATTTATGTGAATTTTAAAGAAAAAAAAGTCTTTTTTTTTTAATGCTCTTTCCTCTGACCTTGAGATTTATTTCAGAGTGATTAGGGTGACCTGGGACGAGGGTATACTCAGAGAATGGGCACTCTTCTCGGTTGGCTCCGTTTCCTTCAGGGCTCTGTTGTGGCCATTCTATCTTCCTCCTTGGGAGGCTGCAGCACCCAACTGTTTACCTCATCCAGCTTGACTGGCACTGCTGCCCCTGGCCAATCTTCCCACTGAGAATCTTCCAAGCTCTTGCCCAAGGTGATGCAAGTAGAACTTACCAAGGTTAGAACTCAAGTCACTCTTGTCCGGAAGTTTGTAGAACTCATATTCTCTGAGTACTGCACAGCTGTCTAATTTGGGACACAGGGAAGGCTGCTCAGAGTAGTTCCATGTGTTTGTAAAGTATATAGCACTATATTTTAACTTGAGGGTCTGGGTTCATTTATAAATGAGGTTGTCAGGGTGTGTGTGTGTGTGTGTGTGTGTGTGTGTGTTATTTATCATGACTTTAAGGGACTTTAAAATGGAGTATGCTAGGTTTAGGCCCTCCTCAAATATGATTTAATTCTGTATATTTACTCCTGGAGTGTTGTTGTGACCCAATAAAACTGAGCAGAGCAAGTGTTATGTGTCTCACCACTGACCCAACTTATTTTACTCGAGGTCAATTTGCATGACAGAAATATATAGCAACACTTTAAAGTGTGAGAATACGTACAGAGAGAGAAGCCCAATTGAAGGCAAGATGCTCTGACCCAGGACTAAGCCAGGAATAATTAGGAGCACTGTTTTGAACTCAGTGTGTGCAGTGAATAATTTGCCTGGGGCTTTTTGATATGGGTGTAAAGAGAAAATGTGTTCGGAGCCTGCAAACTGTGCTCTAGACTCAGGCCAAAGGGGCTAAGCTATGCGATTTTTCTTCTTCTCCAGCTCTGTTAGACAACACCTTGTATGCACCCTGAAGGCAGCCATGGGTTAAGGTGCAGTTAGAGGTTCGTGGGCAAGGCAAGAATTGCGGCTCATCGGGTTAAAGGTAATCACTTACTTCCTAGATAAATCTCTTTCCCTCTTTATGAAATATGGCAAAAGAGCACCACCCTGTCCTCATTGCAATCTCCCTCCCAGTATCCCTGCCCTTCCTTCTCAGGCCCAGCTCTGTAGTCTTAATGTGGTCAGCCTTGCTCATTCTTGGCTTCTATAGAGCATTTGTAAACCCATCTTCCCTTGTATGTGGATGATATACCTCCCCCTCTCCCTCCTCGTCCTCCTCTCCTTCCCTTCTCCATCCCTGTCACCTCCTCCCTCTCAGTCTACCCTGCCTCATGCATGCCTCTGTGTGTGTGTGTGTGTGTGTGTGTGTGTGTGTGTGTGTGTGTGTGTGTGTTTTCCAATCACTGAAGCTCCTGAATGACTGACCTTAGGGATAGAATGGGAAGTAGAGAAGGAAAACTACCCACAAGGAATGTTAAGCAGTCAAGCCCCACCTTTGGAAGGCCCCTGTCAGAAGTGGGAAGAAGAAGAAGAAGAAGAAGAAGAAGAAGAAGAAGAAGAAGAAGAAGAAGAAGAAGAAGAAGAAGAAGAAGAAGAAGAAGAAGAAGAAGAAGAAGAAGGAGTCCAGCTAGATACTTCTCCTGGAACCTGCTTGCTTGGGTCCCCACTGTGAAGTGCCCCCTATTGGCTAGAAAGAGCCCCAAGGAGGAATTCCAAGATCAGAATGGCAGAGCCCAGATAATCCTGACTCATGGAGAGTTTTAGCTAGGGAAGGTGAGAGCTTTGGACATCCTGAAAGTGGGAGGATATGAAATGGACCCTTGCTCTCTGGTGGGCCTAGATGTCCTCTGAATCGCCATCAGAAACCAATTGCATGCCTTGGTGCTTCCTGTGTTCGTGGCAGACGTTCACCTGGGGCACGATATCACAAACTGGTCCTCGGCTCCAACTTCTACTATGACTTTATTGACTAATGTTTTCTCCTAGGAAGAAGAGAAGAAAAGTGGCTCATGCCTTCAGAGCCTGACCTGGGGTAGGTTTTGCTTTAATTGCCCGCAGAATGACTCATGTCCAAGCTTGAATTTATTTATTTATTTATTTATTTATTTATTTATTTATTTATTTATTTATCTCAGAGCGTCCCCGTCAAGAGCCTATCTCAGCCCAAGGATTTGTCCTCAGCGGTGCCAGAAAATCTGTTCCCTTGGCAAGGGATGGAAACCGTAGCGTGACATTCTCCTGGTAACCCTGCCAGGCCACAGGCAGCCAGCATACCTGTCCGGGGTGAACATCCCTATGCAAATAGAAATGGCTCCCCTATAGGAAACAGTTTACACTGATGCTGTTTGTCACCTCTGAGAAATGCAAGCCCTGTGACAGGTTGTGTTCCAGTCCCTGGGCAGGAAGGGAAATTATAGGTGCTTCTTTCTAAATATATATTTTTTTATTTTGTTTTTTATTAGGTATTTCTTTCATTTACATTTCCAATGCTATCCCAAAAGTCCCACACCCGCTCCCCCACCCACTCCCCCACCCACCCACTCCCACTTCTTGGCCCTGGCGTTCCCCTGTACTGAGGCAGATAAAGTTTGCACAACCAATGGGCCTCTCTTTCCACTGATGGCCGGCTAGGCCATCTTCTGATACTTATGCAGCTAGAGTCAAGAGCTCTGGGGGATACTGGATAGTTCATATTGTTGTTCCACCTATAGGGTTGCAGATCCCTTTAGCTCCTTGGGTACTTTCTCTAGCTCCTCCATTGGGGACCCTGTTATCCATCCAATAGCTGACTGTGAGCATTCACTTCTGTGTTTGCTAGGCCCCGGCATAGTCTCACAAGAGACAGCTATATCTGGGTCCTTTCAGCAAAATCTTGCTAGTGTATGCAATGGTGTCAGCATTTGGAGGCTGATTATGGGATGGATCCCCGGATATGGCAGTCTCTAGATGGTCCATCCTTTCGTCTCAGCTCCAAACTGTGTCTCTGTAACTCCTTCTATGGGTGTTTTGTTCCCAATTCTAAGAAGGGGCAAAGTGTCCACACTGTGGTCTTTGTTCTTCTTGAGTTTCATGTGTTTAGCAAATTTTATTTTATATCTTGGGTATTCTAAGTTTCTGGGCTAATATCCACTTATCAGTGAGTACATATTGTGTGAGTTCTTTTGTGATTGGGTTACCTCACACAGGATGATGCCCTCCAGGTCCATCCATTTACCTAGGAATTTCATAAATTCATTCTTTTTAATAGCTGAGTAGTACTCCATTGTGTAAATGTACCACATTTTCTGTATCCATTCCTCTGTTGAGGGGCCTCTGGGTTCTTTCCAGCTTCTGGCTATTATATATAAAGCTACTATAAACATAGTGGAGCATGTGTCCTTCTTACCGGTTGGTACATCTTCTGGATATATGCCCATGAGAGGCATTGCGGGATCTCCAGTAGTACTATGTCCAATTTTCTGAGGAACCGCCAGAATGATTTCCAGAGTGGCTATACAAGCTTGCAATCCCACCAACAATGGAGGAGTATTCCTCTTTCTCCACATCCTCGCCAGCATCTGCTGTCACCTGAATTTTTGATCTTAGACATTCTGACTGGTGTGAGGTGGAATCTCAGGGTTGTTTTGATTTGCATTTCCCTGATGATTAAGGATGTTGAACATTTTTTCAGGTGCTTCTCAGCCATTCAGTATTCCTGAGGTGAGAATTTTTATTTAGCTCTGAGCCCCATTTGTAATGGGGTTATTTGATTTTCTGGAGTCCACCTTCTTGAGTTCTTTATATGTATTGGATATTAGTTTTATATATTTATATATTAATATATATATATATATATATATATATTGGATATAGTTCTTTATATATATTGGATATTAGTCCCCTATCTGATTTAGGATAGGTAAAGATCCTTTCCCAATCTGTTGGTGGCCTTTTTGTCTTATTGATGGTGTATTTTGCCTTGCAGAAGCTTTGCAATTTTATGAGGTCCCATTTGTCGATTCTCGATCTTACAGCACAAGCCATTGCTGTTCTAGTCAGAAATTTTTCCCCTGTGCCCATATCTTCGAGGCTTTTCCCTACTTTCTCCTCTGATTACTCTGATACCTACAAATTACAAAATTACTCTGATACCTAAACCACAAAAAGACCCAAGAAAGATAGAGAACTTCAGACCAATTTCCCTTATGAATATCGATGCAAAAATCCTCAATAAAGTTCTCGCTAACCGAATCCAAGAATACATCAAAACAATCATCCATCCTGACCAAGTAGGTTTCATCCCAGGGATGCAGGGATGGCTCAATATACGGAAATCCATCAATGTAATACAGTATATAAACAAACTCAAAGACAAAAACCACATGATCATCTCGTTAGAAAGCATTTGACAAAATCCAACACCCATTCATGATAAAAGTCTTGGAAAGATCAGGAATTCAAGGCCCATACCTAAACATGATAAAAGCAATCTACAGCAAACCAGTAGCCAACATGAAAGTAAATGGTGAGAAGCTAGAAGCAATCCCACTAAAATCAGGGACTAGACAAGGCTGCCCACTTTCTCCCTACTTATTCAACATTGTACTTGAAGTCCTAGCCAGAGCAATTCGACAACAAAAGGAGATCAAGGGGATACAAATTGGAAAGGAAGAAGTCAAAATATCACTTTTTGCAGATGATATGATAGTATATATAAGTGACCCTAAAAATTCCACCAGAGAACTCTTAAGCCTGATAAACAGCTTCGGTGAAGCAGCTGGATATAAAATTAACTCAAACAAGTCAATGGCCTTTCTCTACACAAAGAATAAACAGGCTGAGAAAGAAATTAGGGAAACAACACCCTTCTCAATAGTCACAAATAATATAAAATACCTTGGCATGACTCTAAATAAGGAAGTGAAAGATCTGTATGATAAGAACTTCAAGTCTCTGAAGAAATAAATTAAAGATCTCAGAAGATGGAAAGATCTCCCATGCTCATGGATTGGCAGGATCAATATAGTAAAAATGGCTATCTTACCAAAAGCAATCTACAGATTCAATGAAATCCCCATAAAAATTCCAACTCAATTCTTCAACGAATTAGAAAGGGCAATCTGCAAATTCACCTGGAATAACAAAAAACCTAGGATAGCAAAAACTCTTCTCAAGGATAAAAGAACCTCTGGTGGAATCACCATGCCTGACCTAAAGCTGTACTACAGAGCAATTGTGATAAAAACTGCATGGTACTGGTATAGCAACAGACAAGTAGACCAATGGAATAGAATTGAAGACCCAGAAATGAACCCACAAAACTATGGTCCCTTGATCTTTGACAAGGGAACAAACACCATCCAGTGGAAAAAAGACAACATTTTCAACAAATGGTGCTGGCACAATTGGTGGTTATCATGTAGAAGAATTCGAATTGATCCATTCCTATCTCCTTGTACTAAGGTCAAATCTAAGTGGATTAAGGAACTCCACATTAAACCAGAGATACTAAAATATTTTTGAATAGGAGGATAACCTAAGATATGAAGGACAAAAGCGCTACAGCCAGATCATAGATGCAGAGGAGTTGCTGGCAAGAGGTCTCAGGAACTCTCTAGGTCTCCACATAGAAGGAGATGCTTGCACCGAGTGATTGTGTCAGTGATGTATCAGGAAACCCCAACTCCTGCATCTTCTGATCAGGTAGACACATCACTATCATTTTCTAACAAAAAGAAGACTAGTTCCAGACTCCCAAGGCAGCCACAGCCAGCAGGGGACTGACATTGAGCACAGCAGGTCTGTGCTGAGGCAGCACCCCTGATGCTGTGACCTGCTCTGAGCCTGCTCCAGCAGATCAGATCTGGGTCCCAGGAGTCCTGGAAAACCTGAACAGGGAGACCGCATGGCTGGGTGCTTCCTTAGACAAAGGATCTTGGGGCTGATGCGGTGGGCAGAGGAGACTGGATCCTGTGCCCTGTGTAAGTTCTGGGCCACGGAGACAGGTGCCAGAGCTGGGGTGGCATCCTGTAAGCCCCTTCTAGAAAAAAAGCCCATGGTATTGTATACAGAAAACAGAAGCACAGAGCCCTGTTTTAATAACTGTGAGCTGTGGCTGGCGACATCATTAGAATCTGGGATCTAATTTTGTAAAATAGGGATAACAATGTCTACCTATCAGGGTTCTTCTAAAACTGAAAAAGAAAAATATAAGAGGAAGGTCCTGGATTCCACTAGTTAGCACCCCAGATATCTGTGTACTTTCTGCTTCCGAACTTCTACCACCACCCTCTCTTGGGATGACCTCCTTTGTCTAAGGCAGCATCTTTTCAATGGCTTTCGAGAGAGATTTGGAGTCTTGGGGCCTAGTTAAAGGGGTAGCAACATAGATAACAATAATCAAAGGACAGACATCCGTGAAAAGATGCCCAGTGTTGCACATCATAGAGAACTACCAGTCATATGCACCGCTCCCACCCCACCAAACCCTGTCGAGGACAGGAGCCAATAAGAGGCCTTGTTCCTTGCAAAGGGGGCAGGCTCTGGGGGAGATGGGCCGGTAACTGCTTTTAAGACTCTCACAGTGTGAACCAGCAATCATACTCCAAGACATCTATCAGCTGTCATTAAAAACTTACACCTGCACAGAAACCTCTGTGTGGCTGCTTCTACCTGTTTTCTTTGTAATTGCCCAAATGCAGAAGCGACCAAAATATATTTCAGTGGCTGACAGTAAAATCCTATTCAATAGGGGAAATCAAGTCATCATGGCCTAGAAAATATAGAAACTAAATGCATACCACTAAATTAAAGGGACCTGTCTGGGAAAACCACATATTGGCCAGTAGCTTGTAAAGAGCCAATGTTATGGAAAGAGATGTTGCCTATAGGCGCAGCATCCTAAAATAAATACATAAATAAATAATAAGTAGATAGATAGATAGATAGATAGATAGATAGATAGATAGATAGATAGATAGACAGATAGATGATAGATAGATAAGAAATAAAGGTTCTGAGGGAAAAATAACATTCTTAGAGTAAGCACTGCCTGTAAACTATAAAGCGAGTTTAAGAGCCAACAGTGGGTGGTTTAGGGTACAAGAGCAGAGATGGTTATTAAGTGGTGAAGTGAATGTAAGTCACACACTTGCCTTAATAACCTAGTGTCAATGTCACTCATCGAACCTCCACAGACGCACTGCACTTGGTTAGGTGGCACATGGGTATTCTCTGTTGGTTTTGGTCAATACATATATATGTGTGTGTGTGTGTGTGTGTGTGTGTGTGTGTGTGTATTATTATTATTGACCACCCATAACGAGCTCTGATGCCCTCTTCTGGTGCATCTGAAGACAGCTACAGTGTACTTATGTATAATAATAATTAAATCTTTGGGCCTGAGTGAGCGGAGTTGACCGAAGGGAGTGGGGCTGACCAGATCGAGCAGAGGTCATAAAAATTCAATTCCCAACAACCACATGAAGGCTCACAACCATCTGTACAGATAAAGTCTATTCATATACTATATATGTGTGTGTGTGTGTGTGTGTGTGCGTGTGTGTATGTGTGTGTGATATATATGTATGTATATATACATATATATATATATATGTATATATACCTAGAACTTCTAAACATAGTCTATTAAAAACAAACAAACAAACAAACAGCAACAACAACAAAAACAAGGAGCAGCAACCTAAAAATCAAACATAGCCAGAGCCTCACTGCCTGGAGCTGTAGCAAGGACCTGGCTGGCTCTGCTGCAGATAGCACCTTAGATTTCAGGGTCCAGGTGGCAGGAAGCATGAGGAAAAGGGGGGAAACTATGTGGTCAGGAAAACGTGCTGACTGCAGAGCTAGGTCCCAGGTGAGTTAGAGACATTGTTTTTGAAGTGTTAAGGAGTGAATGACCTTTTGACCTCTGAACCAGACTCCCCCTACATCTTCTCATCCCTTTGAGACTTAACTCTAAACTATTACCAGGCTTGTGGATACAACAGAAAGAAAGAAGGAAAGGGGGAGATTGGAGGAAGAAGGGGGAGGGGAATGGAGAGGAGGAGGAGCATAGAGAAGGAAGGGGGAGGAGGGAGAAGAACAGGGAACAGTAAAGGAAGGAGAGGGTAAGAGGAAGGGAGAAAGCAGAGGGGTAGAAGAAATTAAAGACAAATCTACTGCTTGGCTTTGCTGTTGCCAGATACAAACTTAACCTAGAGAAGAGACCTGCTCATTTCTGCCTGCAGTGCATAATACCCAGGATGCCCTGATTTTTTTTTGAGTTGTTCATTGTTTGTTTGTTTGTTTTTTACATTCAGAACTTTTTGCTATAATTAGAAATTTCTTCCCTCTATCTACTCAGAGAGGCAAAGTTGAGAGCCAGGAGTACAATAGTGGCTATAAACACTATGAGACAAGAACCACAAAGGGTGTACTGGAGACGAGCCTGTGGGATAGGAGGAATTCCTGGATGCCTAGTCTGCCCTTGGCTCTCCACAGCTGCCCTTCATTTAAGAGGCACCAAAACAGAAACCCGGGGACATAGAAGGATAAACAACTACCGCTGGACTTAATCCATTATCTAATGGGCACCACTGGAGAGCTCTTTCTAATTGGGCCTATTTTAGAGGTTTGATAGAGGAGTCTGTTGACAGAAGCCTAAAGCAGCCATCACTCAAACCTGAACCAAATAAAATAAAAATAGAGAGAAATAAATAAATAAGAGAGATTCAGCCAGAAATAGGGGAATGGAAGGGTTGGAAAAAGAAAAGAAAGAGAGGGAGTTCACATTATCAACCAATAAACCCAATAATCCATTAGCAACCAAGGTTGCTGCATAATATAGTACTTCCCTGGTGCTATAATTTATACTGCAGACTAGAGAATAGACATGGTTATTAGACGGACGGCTACTGGATGACACATGATGCATGACCGTGCGGCATTGATCTTCACACAACAGGAAGGTGTCTAGACCGGGAGATGTATGGTTGTGCGATTCGGAGCGGGGCATATTTCACAGGAGGCCTAATGGAGTGGTGGAGCTGTGATGGATGGGCTCGCCCAGTTTCAGTAGCTGAACAGTTATAGCTGTGCTAATGCCTGACCTCTCCTGAGCCTCTTGTCCTTCATGCAGTCACGGTGACCTCATCTAAAGGGACAGAAAATGAGATGGAGAACTGGGGGAAGATGGAGAGAGGTGAAGCCTTCAAGGGGGTGGAGGAGAGAGGGTTGCTCTGAAGGAGGCAGACAAGGGTCCTATATAGAATGAATTGAGAAAAAGAAGGGAAGAAGGAGGGAGGCAAGAATCAGGTGAAAGGCACCCTAGCTTCCAGATATAAATCAATGTGTTGATAAAACAAAGATAGGGCTCTCCCATGTCTCTCCCAACCCCACCCCAAGTCAGCAGCACTGGGTAGCCCAGGGTTGCAGTTATGAAAAGCCTGGGGCTCTCTCTTCTGTGCAGTAGGTCTCCATCCCCAGAGGAGAGACTCAAGGAAGGGGTGAAGCACTGAGCCAGGTCTTGTGCTAATGGAGTGAGGAGATTCTGTGAGCAGCTTTGAGTAATCCACATCGATTATGCAATAACGCAGAGAGAACCGGTCTTCCTCCCTACACCCGCACTCCGTTAGACGATGCTTAATGCATCCTAATGACACTCTTGATCATTCCTGGGAAAATTAATGATTCATGCTGCAGCCAATCCAGATCCATCCAGCTCCCCCTTCCTCTCCTCCCCTCCTCCCTCCCTCCCTCCTCCCTTCCTGCCACCCTCATAATTTTTTTTTCTCTGTATCAGTGTTGTGAGACAGGCAGGACTCAAATCTTACCTCTTATCTGATAAGTAAAACTAACTAAGCAGAAGGCATGCACTTCTCTCTAGCCTTCATTTCTGCGTCTCCCATCATGTCCATGCCCCTCTTTATTTTGAGTCAATGAGCTAGAGATGCTGCAATGAAACGACTCAGGTAAGCTTCTAACAGAGTCCACTGAGGATCAAAAGCAAGTGTCAGAGTTGCTCGTATATCTTTAGACGTTCCCACGGCCACCCAACCACCCTTCAGACATGGTAAATAATCATCTCTCTCAGTAAAAGAGAAGCCTATTCCTTCTGAAATCCAGTAAGACTTTCCCAGGTTAATATACTACTCTGTGGGTGTTCTCAAATCTAAGAGTCAGTTCAAGTAGCACATAGATGCTTCGCTAGGGTACAAAGGATTTTTCACTGCTAGAAGCTACTGGAACTGTTGGTTTTGTTGTTTGTTTGTTTGTTTGTTTGTTTGTTTCACTTTTAGCCTCTGTGATGATTCTAAAACTTGTAAATAAAATTATGCCAATCCCATGATATGGCTGTTTTCTGAGTCTTTCTTGTTAATGTCATTAAGATGCTCGGCAGTGGGAAATTTGTAAAGAGTATACATTTATTTCCCATAGTTCCCATGGAAGATACAAGGTTCAAGGCCAAGGTGCTGGCAGGTTGACTGTCTGCATCTGTTTTTAAGATGGCATCTTGTTACATCCTCTGAAGGGAACAAAAAAGGAAAGGGACAAAGGTTGCTTAAATCCTGGTTGTGTACCACTTACCTGGTTTTGTTTTGTTTTGGTGTGTGTGTGTGTGTGTGTGTGTGTGTGTTTTCTTTGCCTACAAATATCTGTGTACCTTGTACACACAATGCTCTAGGGGGCCAGAAGAGGACATCAAATCCCCAGGAACTATAGTTACAAACAGTTGTGAGATGTTATGTGAGTGCTGGGAATTGAACCAGGGTCCTCTGAATGAACAGTCAGTGTTCTTAACTAAGGAGCCATCTCTTGGACCCCTTGACAGCTCCTATTTGGAACAAAAGAACCTTTGTGCCTTAATCACTTCTTGATGGTCTCGCCTGAATGCCATTCCATTGTCAGCATCTGGATTTTGAAGTGGACACATTCTGATCACAGCAGCTGTCCTAGGAATCATTAAAGGCATCAGATAGCTGGCAGATATGACAGCTAAGCTATACATACATTTTATAAAGAGCCTGAGATAAGCTGGGCCCTTATAAGAATAAATTAATAAGACAAATGTACAATTTTGGCATCTTAAGAAGGCAAACATTAAACAGAATGCCATAAAATAGATGTATTACAAAAAGCAATTCATACCGTTGGAAGATAGAGCAGAAGAGAAGACCTAGTGTCTGTGCAGCATATCTGCTACTATATTGAATAAGTGATGTGAACGGTTTCATTTAAGCAATAATACAATGAGGTAGTGCGCTGGATAGTTTTATGCCAATGTGACACCGCCTAAAGTCATCCGAGAAGAGGGAACCTCAAGTGAGAAAAAGCCTCCTTAAGATCTGTCTGGAGAGCACTTTTTTTTCCTTTTTCTTTTCCTTTTAACAATCGCTAGAACAAGAACTCTATTAAAATGATGCATAGGATTAAAAGAGGCTAAAGTATCTGCAATGCTTTCCCTAACATCTATTCCAGTCATATCAGACAACAACCTTTTGGTAAAAATTTCCTCAATCTCTTGTTGTAAGTCATAAATCGTTTGAGAAGAATTAGGATGGCCCAACAAATGCATGTCAACCTTTTCCCAATCATACTTGCTAGGGCTGTAATACAGTGAGATAGAGCATTCCGATCACATTTAAATTTTATTTGTTCTTTTGATATCTCTAGCCAGTCTCCAAGCAGTATCACAGCCTATCTCAAACTGGCTATTTCAGTGACTATTTCACTATTTCATTCTGTTGAGCCCAAAGTTCTGCAGAATGTTTATGTGTAGGGAGCATTCTTAATTAGTGATCAGTGGAGGAGAGTCCAGCCCATTGTGGGTGGTGCCATCCCTGGGCTGGTAGTTCTGGGGTCTATAAGAAGCAGGCTGAACAAGCCATGAGGAGCAAGCCAGTAAGCAGCACCCCCCATGACTTCTGTATCAGCTCCTACCTCCAGGTTCCTGCCCTGCTTGAGTTCCTGACCTGACTTCCTTCAATAACAGAGAGCAGTATGGAAGTATAAGCCAAATTAACCATTTTCTCCCCAACGTGCTTTCTGGTCATGGTGTTTCATCATGCAGATGAAACCCTAAGATAGGTAGAGATCTTTGGTCCCCTTTAACCAGTGGGAACACTGGGCCTCAGAGAAGAGAGAAAAGCCCCTTTGCTCCCAAGGTTGGACGGAAGCAAATTGAGAATGCTCTCTGATTTTATGCACACAAAAATCACTCACAAGCTGAGAAAACTGTTCCTGTCACACATAGGAATGAAATCTTGGTGGACTGAGTGTAAAAATAAATTGCTAAGTCAAAATAACAATAATATAGCCAAAGCTCAATACATCTAGTTACATCAAACATAGACTTTAGAGGTGTTGCCTCTGCCCAAGAAAGAGTAATGTAGATAAGTTTCAAACTCTTACCAGAAACTACTGAGAAATTAGATAAAATATACACAAAAGTGGGTCTCAGGATGCTGACCATCTGGAAAATGACCCCTGAGAGGAAGGGAACAAGTAATGATGTGACACTTGGCCTTGCCTAGACATGTTGCCCAAAGGATATTGCTAATTTAGAGTGCCAAGGGGTGGAATGGTTGATTTTGTGAGCCACCCAAACTAGGCTACAGGGTGCCCAGGTTTAGCATCAATTCTGAGTGTGTCATCAAAGATGTGAGGATGGGGCAGGCATTTAAATCATTGGTCTCCATAAACAGCATTTGTCCCCTTGAGGATATAAGGATAAAGGGAAAAGGAATTCCATACTGCTGGTGGGAATGTGAACCATTAGACCCTGCATGGAAATCAGCATGAAAGGCCTTAAAAAATGAAAACACATCTACACTAGACCCAGCTCTTCCATCCTGGGTATATACCCAAAGGAGTTAGTGTATTATGGAGGAGGAGAAATATTTATTGCTGCATCAGGTACAACAGCCAAATTCTAGAATCCACTTAGGTGTGCATCAACCTGTGAATGGATATGTAAGGGTGGTACATAGACATAAAGGAATTGTATTTGTCCATAAGAAATGGAATTATGCCATTTTAAGGGAAATAGATGGAACTGGAACATCTTGTTAAGGGAAATAAGCCAGAGGCAGACAACAAAGACCACGTTTTTCTTTTAAATGCATAACTCAGATTGGATATACAGACAATGAATAGATAAATAGATGATAGATAGATAGATAGATAGATAGATAGATAGATAGATAGATAGATGGAATGGAAATGCAAAATGAACTATTTGGAGAAAAATAATTTGCCAGTGGGAGAGGAAGATTGAGAGGTGAATAAGAGAAAGGACACAGTATACACGAAAATGTCATAATGAAACCCATCATTTTAATATATTGTTTTAATATAGTAATTAATATATTAATTATATTAACAAAATATATGCTAATATTTTAAATAATCAGTATCCATGGGAATTATCTTTCTATAGGATCATTTTCTTGTCTTTCCTTCCTAATCATAGCATCAGAGTAATGCTTGCCTCATACCAGAGACAGAAATCTCCCATCCTACTTGGGCTCCAGAGAAAGATTATACTCATTTCCATTTATTTCCCTCTTAAAGCATTTGGTTGAATTGACGGCTGAAATTGTCCAGGAATGGAGACTGTTTTAAACACCTCTTGGCTATTGGTTCAATTTCTTCAACAGACACTATTTTTACAAACAAAATAACAGTTTAGAACATCCTGTGATTTACAGAAGATCACAAAGACAGCACCAAATTTGTCTGTATATTTCATACACAGTTTTCCTTATCGTTATCATCTCTCATTACCTCAGTCCATTTGCTCCAGCTAATGAAACAAACTTATATTTCACCCAGATGTCCTTAGTTTTTACCCACTTCTGTTCTCAGCACCCACTATATACATCATCTCTATATTGTTGCATTTGCCTAAGTATTTCTGAGTATCTTTTAGTGCAGTTGCAAATGATACTATGTTTAAACTTCAGTTTCCAATGGCTCAGCACTACTACCATGGAAAGCAGTGACCTTTCGTATATTAGCCTTGTATCCTGCAACCTTGTTAGACTTACTTACTGGTTCTTCTTTAGAGTGGATGGGCATTATCTACATGGATAATTATTTCTTCTGTGAACAAAGGCAGCTTCATTTCTTCTCTCCTTTTTGCCTCTCTTTTCTTTGATTTACTGGGTGAGGCCTACTCACATGAAGCAAGGCATTCTGATTTCACAAAAATTGCTGAAATAAATGCAAATCTCGTTCAAAAACACTTTCCGAATTGACATAGAAAATTAATCATTGACCACTCACCACATAACATCTATCACCCTGATATCATGACACCTGCCAGTCTGACTGACTACAATGGAATCATAGACTTAAGCAGCAGACATTCCTTATGAAGCTGAGAGCTGAGGTGTTCACAATCAAGGTGCTCTCATTAGCACTTCTGTGCACCCTCCCTTTTCCTTGCTTCTGACTGTACATGACAGAGAGAGACTATGCTATGGTATCTCATCCTTTTCCTCTTGAAACTGCACAGGGTTAAATGTCTACGCATGTCAATTCCCAAATCACAGATTGAAATTTTAATCCCCATGCAATGATATCAGAAAGAGAGGCTTGGGGGAAATTATTGGGTGGTAAAGGTGAAGTTCTTATGGAAAGATTAGTGTGCCTGAGGAAATGCTGCATCGTGATCTCTTGCCCCTTCTGCCACATGAGAACACAGTAAAATGATGTTCCTGTGTGCTAGTAACCTGCTCATCATCAGACAGCTTGTCTGCCTATATTTTAATCCTAAGCTTTCCAGCCTCCATATGTGTGAAAAGTAAATTTCTGTTGTTAATAGACCACTTGGTTTGTGGTATCTTGTTATAACATCCCAAATAGATGGACAGGGCTTTATCTAATCTCATTTCCACCAAAGGGCCAATATCTAATCAACATTACACTGGGACTAAGCCTTTAATATATAGATTTTGGAAAGACACAATCCTCCCATCTTTGATAATAACCATACATATCCCTGTAAGCTTTATTAATCTCAAAATACACATAATTTTCAAAGTCATACTTACCTAACTTGGTATCAATGTAAAGCCACTAACTCCCCAGGAGATGTCATGCCCTTAGGTAACCTGAAGTTGTCTCTTTGGTATCCCATAAGTTAAACACTGTAATATATAGTAAGTATGTTACATGGTAAGCCATTGAGAGAAAGAAGGAAGGAAAGAAGGAAGGAATGGAGGGAGGGACAGAGGAAGGGAGGGAACGAGAGAGGGAGGGAAGGAAGGAAGGAAGGAATCTGATATACATAGTCCTATGACCCAAATTAGAAGGGGGAAACTTAACAAGTCCAGTTCTCATGTCTAACTGATCATGCAGTCATGGCTGTCATTAATAACTGCTATCTTCCATTATCCCACAGCGTCCCCTTTCCCTCAGCAATCAGCTCAGCTGGCATGGTTCTTCCGTGGAATGTTGACTGGTAGAGGGTCTGGGACATTAGTGGCCTGGCCCAAATCTAATTATTGACTTCCCTTTGCCTCTTGAACATGGTGAAAGTAGAAGCCCCCCCCCCTCCCCACAAAGATTATTGCATTACAGACACAGTCTCGCATCCCTCCACTGTAGAATGGTAGCCCAGTGTCTCCCTGGCTGTCAGGATTAGTCACTTCATGCTTTATAGCAAGTCTCTGTTCACTCAGAGGTATGACTTCAAAATGGCTGAGTGGCAGTCTTCTAGCTTAATATGATCCTTGGTGTGTTTCCATGTGGAAAGTCTGACCTTGGGAACTATCGTACACAATCATGGGAGCAAGAAGCAAACATTCCTCTAGCAGTTACTGGTGGTGATGGTGGTTCTCTTGCTCCCATTTTCACCCCTCAAGTGTTCAGACCTCTGAACCCTGGTTCTAAGACAAGCACCACCATACATTAGCGATGATTCAGAGCATGTACATCCTCCTAGGAAACAATGCACCAGGCTAATGCTGTAACTAGTGTTACATCTCACTATTCTACCAACTGTTTCAGGGTGGTGGGGAGCCTTGCAATACTAGTGAGTCCAGTGAGCAAGAGTGTATGATTTCTCCACTGGCTCACCTCTAGGTTTGAAATACCCACCAGTCTATAAGCTTGAAAAACCACCAGTTCCTGAGCTCAACATCTGAAAAATCACTGAGTTCATCCTAAATGCAGGACTTGAAATCCCACCAATCCCCACCCTGGAAATCATCTCTGCCCCCAAGAAATCTTGTGTGAGGCTGTCTGCTGCTCAGTTCTCTGCTTCTTGTCTAAGTAGAGACTGCCAATAGGTTTCCTCCAGATAATAAGCTTCTTTGCTGATGTGATAAGCCAAATTAAACCAAATTAAAATTATAAACACAGGTTCATTGGGAGTGGGTTCACAGATCCTAGAGAATGAGGCCAGAGAAGCCATGTTTCTGGGCTAAGGCAAGGGAGTTTTATTGATCCTAGGCCAGAAGCTGGTATTGTGCCCATATATAATCAAACGATGAGCCCCTGGGCAGGCACACTTGAGTGGGCTGACAGGTTGCATCTGTTGCTAGAAATGTGCAACTGAGTTTCCGGAATCATTACTTTGTTCAGAAATTTTTCAGTGCTGACCAGGTTGCAGTGAAAGAGAAGAGGAACTGGGCTTCCCCAACATTGCAGAGATAAACAGAGACTCCAAACAAACAAAAACCAACTTCTTGTGTCTTTCCCAATAAATCTCTTTGTGTGAGGTTTGGTGTGCAGTATGATTTTGTCGTATGTCTCGGTCCCTAACTTCCAGGATACCTTACCTTCTGAGCTGCAATACATGCGCTGGGGAATCCTTTCCCATCAGAACTGTAATATTAATATTGGGTATGAAGTAAATTCCTTAATCAAAGCAGTGTTCAATAGACAATTTGTTGGTGGATAAGGCATACCATAATCCATGCATGGTGGTTTTGGTCCAACATTGTTTGCAAGAAAATCAAACTCTTATCAACTGACTGTCTATTCTAATAACGGGGAAACTGCCCCTTCCTTGAAGGAAGCAGCTCAGGCAAAACAGTCTTCCAATAGGAATTGGCTGACCACATTAGGTATATGAGTTGCCTTTCTCATCACACAATACCTGATAGAAACAACTTAAGGGAGGAAAGATTCATTGTGTATCATGGTTCTTGGGATAGTCTGTTGTGGTAAAAATGATACAATGTCAGGAACAGCTCACAACTGTGGCAACAGGAGCCTGAGGCAGCAGATTACATTCTGGCAGCTTTCAAAAAGCAGAGTCACTAAGGTTGTCTTGTATAACAGTTTTCTCCATGATGAAAACATTCTACCCAGCAGCTATTCAAGAGAGAAAGGCCAACAACTCAAAATAAGTTCAGGAAGTCCCTGAAACTGACTAGATTCACTTGGCCCCTCCCTAAACAAAATGGCTGTAAACAAAGACTACTGAGAGGCAGTCTCAGATAAGATAAGCTGCAAGGATGCTCAGAGGAGCCAAACTTCAAGGAAGACTCTAAGATCAGTCCAGCTACTTGAAAGAGGCTCAGACCAACTGAGCCACCTGGAAAGGACTCCTGAACTTGTTGAATTGCCTGCACGCTGCACAGTGTGCTCCAGCTTCTCAGCTTTTGTGAGCTGCCACCCATACTGGCTTTGGTGACACAGCTGTCTTTGAGTCATTTCTGCTCCTGTAAATAACCTCTCACCCATATTCCTGTTAGTAGCCCCAATAAAACTCGTTGGTTCATTAAGTTGGACTTTAATGGTATCCAAACTTTGATCTGTTATGGGCTTCCTATTGGAGATGAATTGGCATGTATGTTTCATCTTCCCAGGAAAAGTCTGTCACACAACAGGCAGAAAGAAGGGCCAGCCTATATATGACCTCAAGCCCTGCTCCACTGGCCATATATCTGCTAGCTAAGCTCCATGTCTAAAAGGTTCCATAACCTCCCCAAGAGAGAACCACCAGCTGGGGTCCAAAGGATCAGATCCAGGAGTCAGTGCTGCTGCTGCTGGTTGTGGTCATTAAAACTAAAAAGTTGCTTGAGAAGCTAGAAACTGTATTTGCTTTGTAGGTCAGTCTTTCATTGGGTGAGGTCCAAGGCTTGGTGTTCATCACTCTGAACTCTGATTACAGCACATCAGGATCTTCGGAAGCAGACGATGAAGCTGTCAGGTCAGTTATGTGCTGCTTGGCTGGGAAGCTTGAACTCTGAGCTCATCCTTCCCTTTGTCCATTTAGTCCAGCAACATGAGTAGCAGCCGATCAATCCCACCTACCTGTTAGTGTGGCAGAATGCATCCAAGAGTGTCCTGGACACATCCACTCCGAACCTTACCCACAGACTTGATTAGGAATGTCTACCTGTGGTGTTTTGTACAGATGTACTGTGTGATCACCGCAGTGCTTCCTTTCCTTCATAGTTACCAGCATCTTTAAATTAACCAGCTCCAGAAACACCAAAACCAACACCGAAAATCTATTCCCAAGATTCTCTTCCTCTGCTCTAATAGCAAAATTGATATTGGTTGAAGATCTTTATAGAAACAGAACTAACAGTGTGTGTGTATGTGTGTGTCTGTGTCTGTGTGTGTCTGTGTGTCTGTGTGTGTCTGTGTGTGTATCTATGTGTACATTCATATTTAAATAGATTTACTGTATGTCACTGTCTCACAAGATTAAGAAAACTAACAAATTCAAAGCCTGCAATGTGGTTTAGCAGGCTGGTGACCCAGGAGAGCTGATACTGCAGTTCCTGGAGGCTCAGGAATGCTGAGGGTGCAGATGAACTCTGGAAGAATTAAACTGGAGAATTCCACCTTGCTTGAGAAAGCCAGTCATTCGTTTAGTTCTGCCCTTGTACTGAGTGAATAAGAATTACCCACATCATTGAAAGCCTTTTGCATTTTCAAAGTTTTCCAATGTAAATGTCAATCTCATCCAAAGAGACAGGTATAATCAATTAATATATTAAGTATCACAGCAGAACATAGTTCTTCATCCACTTATTTACTTGGTTGTTTGACATGGGATGCAAGGATCAAACCCATGGCTTCATGTATTTATGCAAGAATGACTTATAGAGCCCATCCATTTGATTTAATTCATTTGGATCCTCATATTAAAGTGTGTTTCCTTTGAGGAGCATAGGGAGCGATGTTTGTCTCTTAATCCAAGCTCATAAACCTTCTTTTATAATTGGAGTAATTATAAAGCATTAACATGTGTGCATATTGACACAGTTTCATATTTGGTATGCTTTTAATTATTTCCAGTATTTAATGTTTTATCTATTTTTATTTTATGAGTATGTGTGAGTGATTGATATGCATGTATATGCCCTATGTGTGTGCAGTACCAGAAGAGGCCAGAAGAGGGCATAGAATCCCATAGAACTGGAACTACATGTGGTTGTGAGCTGCACTGTGGGTAGTGGGAACTGAACCCCTCTCTCCTGAAAGAGCAGCAGGTGTCCTTGCCTTCTGAGCCATCGCTTTACCCTCCCCTTTATTTATTCCTTGATTCTTTCTTCTTTTTCTGATTCCTGGGGTTCTATTTAAGCATTTTGTATAATTCTACTTTATTCTCTCCGTCTGTCAACATTGTTTGATCTTTCTGGTAGGGCTTTGCTAAATTTACAGTGTACCTTCTTAGGTGATATAAATTCATCTTCAAATGCCAGACACTGCTTCATGTAATGTGTGTGTGCCTTATAATAGAATATTTTCAGTCTTTCTCCTGCTCCTTTTTGAGATGTCGTACATATCCATATGCTGTAATCACCTAGTACAGTTTTGCTATGATCACTGTCTTGTGTTGCATTTAGATTTAGTGCCGGTATCTATGCTGCTTGGATGGCTTTCATTACCATTCTTAAAATACTTTCTGATATTTCATATAGCCTTTATTTTCATTCATTAGTGATAAATATGGCACTTAATTTCCAAGGTTTTTTTTTTTCTGAGCAGTTTCTGTCACCCAGATTCTGTTGCTTTTCAGCGGAATATGCTATATTATGGCTGGTAATCCTGTCTTCTACGGTATTGTTGCACTTCTGTATTCCAGTAACTTTGGTTACTGATGGAGAATTGTTGAATGTTCTAACTGCAGTTGTACATTTGTCTGCTTTCCCTTCCACTTCTGATAATGTTTTCCTTCTGCCTTTCAAAGCACTGGTAATAGGACCTACTCACATAAGGCTGTGATGTCACCTGGATGAACTTATGTTTACTACTATGGAATTCTCCTCTTTATCGATGGTAACCTTTTTATCCTAAAGCCTACTTTGAATTTGACATAACTACTATAATAGTACAATCAGTGCTTGAATGTGATACATTTTATTTTTATGCTGACATTAGTCATTTTAATTTGGGGGGGCGCATTTTAATTTGTGTGTGTGTGTGTGTGTGTGTGTGTGTGTGTGTGTGCGTGTGTGTTCACATCCAAGTAATGGGGAGACTTGAATGAATGTATATTTACCCTGAATGTGGAGGGCATCATGACAGATCAAAGAAGCAGTCACCCCAAGTCTAGTTTGGAGAAACAGTGAGTTATTGGGGTTGCTTCCAGAAGCAGGGGTGATTCAAAGGCATTGCTGAAAAGTTCACTCTGCATGGTGACAGCTCATGAAAAGTGCATCCCTGGAGTTCCCTGCAGAACTTGGAATTTGCTCAAGCAAGTCTTTTCTTACCCAGTAATTGCTTACTGCTTTTATAAACCTGGGAAGAGGACTCGTGGATCTTGTCACTTTCTGGGCTTCACGAGCCTGCAGGTTTCTTTAGAGTCCAGAGACTTACAACCCTCTTCCCCACTCGAGGAGGTAATGCTGCAATTCACTGAAAGTAAATGCTCAATGCTCCATCTACTCCCAAAAGCTCTTTCATTCTCTCCGTTCCTCCTTCCATTACGTCCCAGGAGATTCGGAAGGGGTGATGGAGATGTCTGGATATCTTCTTCCATTTATGGCCAAGCGACATCATTTATTTGGGGGAGCTTTGCTGATTATGAATCTCTGCAGTAACCACGGCCAACTGCAAAAACAGAAGCCTGCATCTGTGACTGAGACCAAAAGCAGAAGGAATCTATGGGCATAAACAGAAATATTTAGCAGATCATTTGGCAGGCATATTGACCTGCTCATCAAACAGTATCACTAAGCTCTCAACTGAGGCCTCTGGACTTCCCAGACATAGATCTTTGTCTTGATTTACAGTACCAGATATGACCTTCTGTGATGTGGGTCTTATGTTCAGTCAGAAATAGTCGGTTCCACCCATAACAGTTGTGTCACCATTGTGCAAGCTTACACATACTTAGCACATTGAGAGGATAGTGTGCAGCGTTCATTATACATTAGAACTGACAGAGACAATTCTTCCCCATCAGCCTGCACAGTACCTTACAAAGAAGCTTCTAACTCAGCCCCAGCCCCAGCCCCAGCCCCAGCCCCAGCCCCAGCCCCAGGCCCAGCCCCAGCCCCAGGCCCAGCCCCAGCCCCAGCCCCAGCTCCAGCCTCAGCCTCATTTCCAATGTCTCGAAACCAATGCACAATGTCTTTGTCAACAGCGTCTTAGCATCTAGTTCTAGTATGCCACCAGCAGCTGGGACAGTAGCCATCATGGTTTGGGGTGTATTAGAGATTTCCACAGCCAACAATCCACAGGGGAGTTGCCTCTCTTGGCACTCAATAACTTTCCAGCCTTAGGAAATCCCTTAATTTTTTAAAACATGTACATGCTACCTCTATTTAAAAATTTTAACTCTTGTAAGTTACGTTGTCCTTCCAGGTATCTTTCCAAATCTGCAAAATACTCGAGAGTTAACATTTTTATAATGAATGTTTTTAGAGAAAGTAGGCGCATTCTCTGAAGGCTGACTGTCATCTACTCTAAGCAAGTATCAACAGCTCTTAGATGGTGAGATGTGTGTGTGTGTGTGTGTGTGTGTGTGTGTGTGTGATTTAAAAAAAAATAAAACACTCTGATCAAAAGCTGCTTCATGAGGAAAGAATTTGCTTGCATTACACTTGCAGGTCATAGTCTGTCACTGAGGCACTGAGGGAGGGCAAGGCGGGAAGCTGGAGGCAGGAACCACATAGGAATGCTGCTTAGTGTACTCTTACGGGTCGTGTTCAGCTAGCTTTCTAATTCAGCCCAGACCCACCTGCCCAGGAATAGTACTAGCATGATGGACTGGGTCTTCCCACAGTGATCATGCATCCAGGCAATCTCTCACGGGCATGACAACCAAAGACCAGTCTGATCCAGGCAAGTCTTCAGTAGAGCTCCCCGCTTTCCAGATGACTCTAGGTTGCATCAGTTTGAAAATAGAAACTAACCCGGACAGATGGCTAAAGAGATACTACAAAGGAAATGTTAGCCACGTCCAATACAATATAGATGGATCCCATCATTCATGTCAACAGCTTCGCTTAAAGAGCAATATTGGGTAGAGCCAGATGGATGAGAGCTCTCATCTATCCCTCTGTAATCCACTGCCATTTCCCATGAGCCTTTAGGCTTCCTCATGCTAGTGTGCTGCTGTTAGCACAGGGCTAGTCCTCATCTCCTCACTCTTAATGAGCTCAAGAAGGTTGGCCCATGCTGCTCACCCCAGCTCAAGCCCAAGAGGAAATAGTGCTGTACTGTAGACTCTTGTACCTAGTCTTTTTCCCCATTCTGACCATCTTCAGGCAAGTGGGGCGGCACACTGGCCACAAATGGCTGCTACAAAGACTCTGGTCTGGGTGAACCGTCTCTAACCCTCTGCTCTGGAGGAATGACTGCTCGCCCCCAGCCTCATTTGCTTCACCTGCACGGTTTTATTATTTATGTCTCCCAAGGACAACAGTTATACTCAGGCATAAAAGCTGTCCACAGCTCTCTAGCATCACGTTGGTTTTTGGTTTTTGGTTTTTAATTTTCTCCCCTTGGAACTCCAGTTCAACATAAATTTTACCACATCTGCCACAAGTGACCAAGGCTCCTCTGCCTGTTTTATATTCCTCGCTCATCCCTCCTTGATTGTGTTGGCAATCAAGTATTTTATAACCCAATTTACATGTCAGTCTAAAATCATTCAGAGCTGCTAGAGACTCTTCTACCTCTAGACAGTCACAGCACACAGGGCTCTGCAAAGCAACTGTGCTTTTAGTAATTCTTTGGGAATTTCATACAGTGTATTTTTGATAATATTCTCCTTACACTTTCCCCATCACTCCTCCCAGATAGAGTCCCACTTCCCTACCCCCACCATAGCCTCTCAGTTGCTTGGGGACGCAGTGAACCCTCTCTCCATGCTAGGATGTGGAATGCCTTGATCTTATGCAGGTCTCCTACAAACAGCAATAGGCACTGTGGGTTTATGAGTGCAATGGATTCCTTTCTAAAACTATTCTGTGACATAGTCTACCAGGCCCAGTGACCTGGGCATCTGATTCTGCTTTTCCCTCAGGAATGCCAGTTTGTCTTCAAATGTCTTCTAGTCCCTGATATTCATGGGGAAATTGAACAGCAATAACCATGCCCCATACTAGCTAGCCAGTAAATATTGATTTCCCTCATATTGCTGTAGGGGAAATTCTATCCAGCCTTTGTCTAAAACAGCACTTCTCAACCGTCCTAACGCTCTGACCCTTTAACACACTTGTTCATTTTATGGTGACCCCTGACTATACAATTATTTCCTTGCTACTTCATAACTGTAGTTTTGCTACTATTATGAATCATAATGTAAATATGTGATATGCAGGATATCTGATATGGGACCCCTTTAGGATTGCAAACTACAGGTTGAGAACCACTGGCCTAAAGGAAGAGTGGACACTTACATTATTCGGTTTATCTGTTTCTGTGGCACCATATCTGGTTCCACACATACACTATGATGAATCTTAAAAGCATCCTAAGCCAAAGAAGCTAGTTTGTGTATAATGCTACATAATTCCACCAGGGGAAAGTACATAATAAGAAAACTTATATGAAAAAAAAAGTAGGTTGGTGGTTGCTAAGTATTGAGTAGAAGGCTGTGTTCATTACTTTTCTGTCGTGTAATAAAACACCATGACCAAATCAACTTAAGGAAGAAAGAGGAGATGCAGTCCATCGCGGTTGGAATGGCGAGATCACAGGAACATGAGGCCACCAGTCATATTTCATCTGCACACAAGAAGCAGAGAGGGTGGTTAGGAAGTGGCACAGCCTATAAAGCCCCAAAGCCTTCCCTTAAGTAGCATGCTCACACCAGCAAGGCTCTACCTCCTAAAGGCTTTGAAACAGCACCATCACCTGGGAAGCTAATAAGCTCATGGCCCACTTAGGATGCAAAATACATGTGGTACAATCTCAGAAACCCCCATTGCTGAAGTTTGGTGTGTTGCTAAGTACTGCAATGCAAAATACTGGTCCCCAAGTTGCCTCCAGGGACAAGGACGGCCTCATGTATACACCAAATGATGCTATGTAATCTTGCTCTTAATTTTAAACTGTTGGTTGAATAAAGATGTTTCCAGTCTGTAACTGGACAGAGGAGAGGTAGACAGAGCTTCATTTCCCAGGCTTGGGGTTAGAAACCACAAGGAGAGGAGAGAGGAGAAAAGAAGAAGACACCATGGGGTAGGTGGATCATGAGAACACGGCCATGAGGGCTGGCCAGTTGAATGACCCAGGTGGAACATGACAACTTATGTCTCTAGGTTATTATCAGGGAAGTAGACAAAATAGCATAAAGTTGATATCTGCCCAGATCTAGTGCTATTAAGGCTAATTATAAATTTTAAAGGTCTAGTGTCTTTTATTTGGGGACTAAATGATCAAAGGTGGGGTAGAACCCCTCCCCAAATTAATTTTGCTGCAACATCCCATAGCCTTTAACAGTCTCAATACTGTTCACAAGTCCAAAGTCACCTCAGAGGCTCAAGGCAATATCCTAATTTTGACCCCCTGTAAAATGAAAAAAATAAAAAAACAAAAAAACAAATTTTATACTTCTAATATAGTGGCACAGAGTATACTTCCCTATTCCAGAAGGGAAACAAGAGGGTCCAGGGAAGAAACACTGGACTGAAGCAGCACTGAAACCGAGATCAAATAGCTCCGTGCTCCAGGATCTGGAGAGCTCAGCTTCAACGAGCTCAGGTGGCTCTCTTTCTCTATTTGCTGCCTGCAGAATCCATCTCTCTCCTGGGTTGGTTACCTACCCACTGCACATAAGAACTCAGCGACCGGCAGCAGGGACAAGACCTGTGCAAGTCCAAGCCATACAAAATTCCAGCCTGGAAGGATGAAGTAGGCATGAAGGCCCACTGAGTTCTTATGTGCAACGGCCGCTATGTCCATAAAACAGTTTCCTGGAGGTCATACACAAACCCTGCTTCTTATAATCTGCTCACACTTGTACCTTGGATAGGAGCGGTGATAAAAACATACAGTTCTGGGCTGAGCACTCCAGTGTCTGCAAAAAGGTGGTAAGAGCCAGAGTGTTGCAGGATTTTCCCTGTCCAATCACATTAGGGCAGTGAGAGGCTTGTGATTGGCCAGGAGAAGGGAGGCGGAGCGAGAAGTTGAGACAGAGAGAGACTTCTCTGAAGGGGAGAGAGAACCAGAATGGAGGCTGATGTGGGGGTTATCAAAAGGTTAGAATGGTTGGGTTAAAGCTTTATCATTATCATTTGGCTCTGAAATTATGGTATTGGCATCTTGTAAATTGTGTTATTATTGATACATAAATCTGATTGGCTAACTAAGCATTAAGAATCTTGATTATACTGAGTAATTAGGTGTTGAGATGGCTAACCAGGGGTGCATGGGGCGTTTTGTGAAAGCAAGAGGAACTCAGGGGCCCCATCCGAGAGATGGCCGGGTGGGAGCCATGTGGCCTTGCATGACTGGTGAGCTGGCGGGCTAAGAGACGGAGCGAGTGAAATCACCTGGCACAGGGACAAACTCTAGAGTGGCAGCGTCAGGAGCGTGGGAGCGTGGCCTGGCCCCGCTGAGAGTTGGTGGGTTCACTTTTTAATATTTTCCGCCACAAAAGACCAGGAAATCTGCTGTGAGATTATCTCCTTAAAGCCATACTCATGATACCTCAATAGTAAAGATGCCTAAACGAGACCTGCACCCATAGACATGCTAAGGGAGAAGGGGGAAATCTCCCAGGCCCATCCCTAGACAAATAACTACGAGTAACTAAGGACTTCTTAGACTGGGAGAGTTAGCTTTCCCCAGCGACGAGCCCCTTGACTGGTTATCCAGCATCAGTAGCTACTTCTGAAGTTACGCATACACAAGCAACATCACCTGGACTCAGAAAGCTGCCTTTACATATTTATGTGTAACAAAAGAAAAAGAAGCCATGGTTTTGAGCAGAAGTAAGGAAGGGGAGGGGCCGAGGGAGGAGTTGGAGAAAGGAAAGGTTGAAAGTGGTTAATTATATTTTAATTTTAAAGAATAACTATACAAAAAGAAAAAAAAGCCTTTAAAATATCTAATGGCTTTTTAAAATTAAAACGGCCTCTAGGGGTAGAGGAAGAGGAACTGTTAACATCTGCATACCCAATAAGCCTAGCTTCGGGCCTGCAGTCCAGCGACCATGTTTGTTTCCAGGTTGCCTTTGCAGGCAGGGGGTTGCGGGGGAGTCTCCTCTTCCCTTTCCCATCCTTTAAGCCACCTGTTGTATCTCCATACCCACATACCTTGCTCCAGATCTGTGGCGTTGGCGCTTGCTTATGAGCCAGGTTTCCTGGGTGAGATGCTCCTCCCATCTCTGACTGGTCCTCCTCCTGCATCCACAGGTGGAGCTCCGATTGGGAGCTGCCTCTGCCTGGTCCAGGGAAGCGTCTCATGTGACAACTTTATATGTTCTAACGCCAGTCATGCCGCTTCTGTGTGGACCCCAATCTAAGGCAGGGCAGAGCCTCATTGCAAAGCACCGAGATAGAACTCTCCATCCCCGAGGGAAGTTGCAAAAAGAAAATGGACATGAATGGCCGAGACAGCATGTCTCCCCTCAAAGCCACTACCCTGATAAAAAGTGTTCTGTAATGAGAACGACCTAAACGAATCGCGGGACACAGAGTTTAAAAGAAAAAAAAAATAGATTTTTGTCAAATTATTCAAGGAATTTAAAGAAAACATGAAAACAAACAAACAAACAGTTTAATGAATCCAAAAGGATAACAGTAAATACCCGAGTGCTGTCAAATGACATGCAAACACACAAAGGTAAGTCAGGCTTCAAGCTGAACTCAGTAAAGAGGAAGAAACTTTGGAGAGAATGTAAGTAGAAAGGAAGATGGAATTGAACAACTCAATAGATCACTATATGGAAACTCAGGGAAAGTCATACAAATAAAACAAATTAAGCAGAAGACAGACTATCAGAACTGGAAGATAAAGCAAAAATCTAGATATAATATGCGAAGAATATAATTTTTTAAAGCACAGGAAAGGAACATGCAGGAGATATGGGATATCATCAAAAGACCCAGTTGTCTAGTTATAAGCACAGATGAGGGAGAAGGGCCCCTGGTCAATGCCATAGGCCAGATCTGAGACAAGACCTATGAAGAAAACTCCCCCAAACTAAGGGAAGGCATACACATACAGATACAAGCACCACACTGAGCACCCAACAGACAAGCCCAGAAAAGAACATTCCCAAGGCATAATACGTTTTAAACACTGACGCTACTGAACAAGAAAAATCATTGAAAACTGCAAGGAAGAAAGGCACAGTAAAGAAGAGAACCTATCAGAATAACAGTGGATTCCTCAGAGGCAACACTGAAAGTGGGAAGAGCCTGGAACAATGCATTCCAAGTTCTGAAGCACCAAGACAGCCAGCTGAAACTGCTGTACCCAGACAAACAATCTGCCACAGAGGAAGGAGAAAGGAAAACCTTCTGTGATATAGACAGCCTCAGAGGGTTCATATCCAGCAACAAAAACTCTGCACGGAATACTGGAAACAATACTCAAAACTGAAGGGAGTGATTATTATAGCCAAGAGACTATAGAAATTTATAATTATATATTTATATATAAATTTATATATTATATATAATATATTCTTGTCTGTTTCTTGCTATATATAATTATATAACTATAAATTATGACTATATATTTTAATTATACATATTTATAAATTTTATATATTATAATTATATAATTACATCTATTTTATATAAATATACTCTATAATTATAAATTATATTATATATTAATATATTATAAATTATGTTATTTGTATTATAAGTTATACCCTACATGTTAATATGTATTGATATATAATTTGTGTATATTATATAAGTAGATATATGAATTTCTATTTTAAATACAAAAATGATTTAATAATAAATTAAGCAACTAACATAAGTAAATTATAGAGATAAAACAAATATGCAAATATAATTTAATGAAACACTACAATTAAGAACACAAAACAAGCAAAAAATCAAGATAAATGTACTCTACACATATTTTTCAATAATAACTCTAAATATTAATGGTCTTGATGTTGCAATCAAAAGACACAGGCTACCTTAACTGATTTCGAAATACAGTCCATATTGTGCTATTTGCAAAACATCCATCTTAGCTTTAAAGATAGCATCACCTTAAAGTGAAAGAATAGGAAAAGGTTTTCTAAGTAAATGGGATCAGGAAGCAAGCAGGTATTGTCATCCTAATGCTCACGAAGCTGACTCCTCACTAACACTAATCAGAAAAGACAAAGAAGTGCACTTCATTCAAATCAAGGGACAGAAATGTGGCCTTGTTGGTGTAAGTGTGAATTTGTCAAAGGAAGTTTGTCCCTGGTGGTGGGCTTTGAGGTTTCCAAAGCCCGTGCCAGTCCCAGTGTGTTGTTTACTGCCTGCTGCCTGCCATCTTTGGATCAGGATGTAAAGCTCTCAGCAATTGCTCCAAATCCATTCATTCCTGTCTGCTTCCTGCCATGATGATCATGGACTAACTGAAACTGTAAGCAAACCCCCAATTCAATGCTTTCTTTTTATAAGAGTTGCCTTGATCATGGTGTACACCGAAACAATAGTAACTAAGACACACACTGAGAAAACGATCATGGATGGCCTTTCCTTCAGTCTCTGCTCCACTCTTTGTCCATGTATTTCCTTTAGGCAGGAGCAATTCTGGGTTAAAATTTTGAGAAGGGTGGGTGGCTCCACCTCTCAACCAGGGGCCATGCCTAAACCAAGGAAAGGCCATCCAGAGACTGCCCCACCTGGGAATCCATCCTATGTGCAGCCACCAAACCCAGACACTATTGTTGATGCCAAGAAGTGCTTGCTGACAGGAGCCTGATATGACAGTCTCCTGAGAGGCTCTGCCAGAATCTTACCGATACAGATTTAGATGCTTCCAGCTAACCATTGGACTGAGCATGGGGACCCCAGTGGAGGAGTTAGGGTAAGGATTGAAGGAGCTGAAGGGGTTTGCAAACCCATAGGAAGAACAACAATATCAACCAACCAGACTCCCCCACCCCCCCCAGGGCTCCCAGGGGCTAAACCACCAACCAAAGTATACACATGGAAGGACCCATGGCTCCAGCCACATATGTATCACAGGATGGTCTTATCTGGCATCAAAGGGAGGGGAGGCCCTTGGTCCTGTGAAGGCTTGATGCCCTAGCATAGGGAAATGCCAGGGTGGTGAGGCTGGAGTGGGTAGGTGGGTGAGGGAGCACCCTCATAGGAGCAGGGGGAAAGGGGTGGGATGGGGGCTTTCTGAGGGGAAACTGGGAAGAGGGATAACATTTGAAGTGTAAATAAAATGTTTTTTTAAAAAGATCATGGACATACTCAGATTTACAAAAGCATCAGAAACAACAAAATATCTTACAATAAGCCTAGCAGAGGAGATAAAAGACCTCTCTAGTGAAAGCTCCAAAAAGCCAAAGAAAGAAAGATAGAAAGATACTAAAACTTGGGAAGGCATCCTGTGTTCATAGATTGATAGGACTGATACTGTGGAAGTGACCACCCTACAGAAAGCAATTTACAGATTCAATGCAATCTCAATCAGATTACCCATAACATTCTTCACAGCAATAGAAACAAAAAGCATCCTAAAACACATATAAAACCAAAAAGGTCATAGATAATCAAGGCAACCCTGAGCAGACCAAGTAATGCTAGGAGGATTACCATTCCCAACTCAAGATATAGTGTAGAGCTAGAGTAATACAAACAGTGTGGCACTTTCACAGAAACAGACATGAAGACCAATGGGATGAAATGTAAGACCCGAATATGAGTTTACAAAATTACAGTCTTCCATTATTTGACAAAGAGGACAAAATCATACTGTGGAGGAAAGCCAACCCCTTCAACAAACCATACTAGAAAACTGGATGTCCACATGTACAGGAGTGAAAGTAAACATGGTTTTTTTTCACCCCACACAAAAATTAGCTTCAAATAAATTGAAAACCTCCGCTTGAAATCTGAAATGCTAAAATTTCTAGATAAAAGCATAGCCAATAACCTACAAGGCACAGGTATAGGAAAGGGCTGTCTGAATAGGACTCTATTTACCCAAGAATTAAAGTAAAAAGCATTTGACAAGTGGAACCGTATAAAATGAAAAGGCTTCTGCAGAGCCAAGGAAACAATAAATTGAATGAAGAAGAAATCCATAGAATGTACATATTTGGTAGGAGATTAATATCCAAGGTGTACAAAGAACTCAAAAATCAAAATGTCAAGGAAAATGATCCAATTTTTAAAAATGGGTTAGAGGTCTTTAAAGAACAGAGAATTCACAACTGAAGAAATAAAAATGGCTTGTAGATACCACAAATATGTTCCTCATCTTTGGCAGTTAGGGAAATGCAAATTTAAACAATGCAGAGACTTCACCCACTCAATATGACTAAAGTCGGCAAAACAACTGATAACAAATGCCAGCAAGGTTGTAGGGGAAAGTGAGCTTCAATCACTATTGGTGAGATTGCCAACTCTGGAATTTAGTGCGGAAAATTCTCAAAACAAACAAAGAAACCGAGACTACCAGAAGACCCAACTGTGTTACTCCTTGGCATGTGCCCAAAGGGCTTGACATCCTCTTCCACAGACATTTGCTCAGCCATGTTCATTACTGTCCTCTTCTCAGTAACTAGGAAGTGGGAACAATCTAATGGCCCTTCAATCACTGCCTGGATAATGAAAATGTGGTACACAGACACAGTGGAATACTATTCAGCTATAAAGAAAAATAAAATCATGAAGTTTGCAGGTAAGTGGTAGGTCTAGGGGAAAATGTATTTAGTGAGGTAACTGTAACTCTGAAAGACAAATGCCACATGTTCTCTCTCATCTATAGTTCCTAGTTCCAAATTTTCAGGTGTTAACGTGTGTGTGTGTGTGTGTGTGTGTGTGTGTGTGTGCGCGCGCGCGCTTTGGAGTAACTACAAAAATGAGGAATGTCTAAAGGGACCATAAAAGATGGATCCATGGATGGATCATAGAAGAGATTCTACTATTGATACTTTGCTAGACCAGCATATTCCTTACTACATACTAAACCTTATCTTGTACCCACAAGTAAGTATAGCTATCATGCCCACCAAAGAAGCTGTTTCATAGCAAATAGGGACTGTTCCCACAACTGGGAACAATGCAAAGAGCAGAGGATTATGGGAGCTCAACCCCAGTGGATACATTTACATCTCAGCTCCTGCATCTACAGTTCCTGGAACATTATGGAAGCGAGGGGAGAAAGATGTTAAGAGCCAGATACCTCCTGAATGGGTACCAATACAAAGTGGTTGGTTCTGAAGCTGTATACTCATAAACCATAAAAATGGACTCAGCAGGTCATATTTATATATTTATCCATACATATAATACTGTATGGATATATATATATGTATGTATATATATATATATGTAGAGAGAGAAAGAGTCAAAACAGAAGACTATCATTTTGAAAATGGGGGGTGGCAAGAATGGAAGAAGCCAGAGGAAAGGGACATTGGAGGGAGGTAAGGAAAGAGAAGAGTGGTGTGATTACATTTTAATTACGATATAAAACAGATAATTTATTAAAAATGAATCAGAGCGATATTAAGAATATGTAGTTTGGCAAGCAAAAGAATGTGAGCCAGTTTAACTTCGCAGACAAGAGGTGTTGAAAGCCACTGTGATTGTTGAAGAGATTAACCTCATTAAAGGGAACCGTAGTAGCAACAGGAAACTGAGACTTGGGAAATGTATCCCGAAGGGCAGGACCTGACTCATCCAAGGTTCCATCTTGAAAATGTGCAAATTCACACCAAAGGAAAGGGCCAGAACTGGGAGTGCCACTGAAGGGGTTCCCTGCTCCTTGAGAGCATGCATCTTAGGGAGGTGCACAGAGCTGATATGGCCTTGATCCAAGGAGGTCTTCCATCCGCTGGCAGCAGAAGTCGGCACCATTGTCTTGTGGTACTAGTTTAATTGTCGTGAAAGACTCAGGATTGGAGTAGCATGGAGTCTTGCACCATGGTTCCAGAGAGATGCTGAAACCAGACAGTGTGTGGCAAGGTTGAAGTTCCTTCCTGGAAGCCATGAGGTGCCACTGTTTATATGAAACTGTAAATGTGAAACCTAAGTTTCCGTGGAGACTGCAAGATATAGGAGATGCCAGAATCGTGAGACATCCACTGAGGAAGGCCAATCCTACAGAATGGCTACCTATGTACTTCTATATACACTTCTGTCTTCCGTAGCTCAGTGGAACCGAATGAATCCAGCATGAGCCTGCTGTCCAACATGAAGCTGAAGAGCATGGAGTTCTCCCTGCTGGGTTTATGTCCTTTATTCTGTGTCATTATATATCATAAGTATGTAATTTATTTTTTTTATTTTACAGTGATTCACAATTAAAACACTGGTTTGACTCACAGAAGAAACCTTTGACTTGTAAATAGTGTTCAAATGGTTAAACACTGATAGTTCTTAAAATCAAGACTGAATGAACTCCATAGCATGAGATGGCTATGAGCCTATGGGGACAAAAGATAGACAGTTGTGTCTTAAAGCGCTACGTATGGATGACGTATGGACAAGGGATGGATTGTGATGGTTAATATTGATCGTCTACATGATGGGATTGAGCATCAGTGTAGAAACATGTCCTTGTGCATGTCTGTGGAAGATAGTCTGCGGTAGATTAACTGAGCTGGGAGTGCCCGTTCTAACTGTGAGCAGGGCTGTTTCATGGATTGGAGTTTGAGACAGAACAGAGAGAAGAAAGAGCTGATCATAATAACAAAAAGGAACGTGTGCTGAGCACACTCTGGACTCAATGGGTTTAAAAAATTTAAAAGAGGACGTGAGTTGGAAGGGGTGGGGAAGTAAGGGATGGATCTGAGGGAGTTATGAGGGAAGTAAATATGTCCAAAATGTGTCATATGAACATTTCAAAGAATTTTTAAAATGTATTTTTTAAAACAGGAAACAAAGAAAATAAAACAAAAATATAGTTTCCACAAATGCTTAGGTTTTTGTAATTTTTGTTATATCTTCAAATTTATCATCTTTTATTATTAATCTTATGTTAAATCTACTGAATTTCTTTCTTTACCTTTCTGAAAATTAAATCTGGGGACTCACAACTCTAGGCAAGAGCCTTGGCCCTTTTTTTTTTTTACTATTATTATTATTTTCTTTCTCCTAGTTATGCTCATGTCTATTCTTTCAAAGCTGGACCGATTTTAGCAAAGTTGTCTGAGGATTCTTTTTAAACACATGTTGCTGAGGTTTTTTTTTTTTTTTTCACTATTACATATCTCATTCCTGTCTTAGCAAGGCCGGTCATTTTTATCAAGTGTTACACATTCCCCTTGTTGCACTGTGGGGTGTCTGAATTTCATTTTCATCTTTTGAGTTTTGTTCTAACATGTAATGTTTACTTATGAATCATTTTGATTCTTAGGAGACTTATTTGCAAGGTGTTGTTGTTATTTTACTTTGTTGCATTTTTGTTGTTGTTGTTTTTAATAAAGATCTTAAGTCACTCGCATATGAAGGCCAATGTAAACCAGACTTTAGGTCTTGCCCTTCTGATATCTTTTCAGTATTCAAATAATTCTCTTTTGTTCTGATCAATTATTTATCCTCGCTGATTGTGACGCAAACACCTTCCTTACATTTGTGAACTTCAATAGCTGTTTAGATTTCCCATCCCAGATCTGCACCCCATACCGGCCATGTATATTCATTCACCTTACATATGTTCAGCTTGGTGTTAGCCAAAGGCTCTGCTTTCCTTACACTGACTTCTTGTGTCCATTCTCAGTGCTGTTCCTTGATACTCTTCCTGATAAATGAGGCCTTCTAGGCTCTGAGCTCGTCTCACTTTCCTTAGCTTGGTGCTTTGGTGGGGTTGCTTAGGTTTCTTCTCTGGCTACTATTTAAGGTTAATGCCTCTGAGGAGAACACAGGACGCGACGGCACATCACAAGGGTTCTGCTTCTTCCTCCGTGAAGAGACATTACCACCTGCTGGACAGCGTCTGAAGGTGACTGTCTCTTACATGTTGCTTGATTTTTCTAGCACTTTGTAGAGGCAAAATCAGTTCAACCAAAGACTTCATTATGGGCACAAAGGGAAATTCTCTCATCTTTTCCTATTACTCTTCCATTTAGAGGGAAATTGTGTTATAGCAAAAAAGATGGTACTTTGTCAAAAATAATGTACAGTGGTGTGCTAGCTACCCAGCAATATTTGCACCAATGATGAACTATGAATGTAATAGCAATCCTGTAAGAGTGTATTGACTACTGGCACTGTGGTTGTCTTAGCGATATCCACACTCCAGGGCTCACTCAAAGATGAATCATCTAAAGACATCTTTCACTTAAAGACATCTTTCTGTGGATGCGTCAGAGAGTTGAGTGGTGTGTGACTGTAAATCTAGGCGCTTTGCAAGGAAGTTGCAGAGTCAGAGCTGTTCTTCCTTTGACTGTGATGATGCTGACACTAGCTAAGATCTTTCTTTTTTTATTATTTCTTACCTATCTGAATCTGCTGTTTACTTTCTTCTTGTCTTTTGCAAATTAAAAACTCAAAGGCTGTAGAGTCCACAGAGCAGAGCAGCATTTCCAGAAATTACAAGATGGAAAAAAATCACCCTTGGCATCTGTATAAAAATATAGGATTCTTTCCAGACATCTTCCCTAGACGTCCTGATGTCTAGGATACTAGGAGAAACCTAGAAATTTGTATTTCAAGAGATACATCAGTTATATATTCATTAAGTAGCTTTCAGAACTCTAGAATCATGAATTAAAGTACAGATGCCCAAATAAGAACAATTGTGTTTGGATATTAATATGCTGTCCTGAGGCCCTGTTATCTTGGGTAGTGAATACCCTCCATTTCCTCCAGAGTCACTGCAGATGATTCTTCATGCCTCACAAGAAGGTATGCAGACAAAGTGGCCAGAATAGGCTGAAATCCAGCATTCTGTGAAGCCAGAGAGAAAAGAGTGCTTGTATCCTGGTCTATCCTGAGGGAAGGTTCTCTCACCTTCAGAATTTCCATAGCTGTAGCTGTTTTCCTTGTCTTTGAAGGAAGCACAGCAACAACATAGTATCAGTAGTCACTTTCCTGTCGCTGTGATAAAACCTGATAACCGAGGCAACTTGGAGAAGAAAGAGTTTGCGTAGCATAGCGTTCCATAGAGTTAGAGTCCATGGCAGGACTGGCAGAACAACGTGGTGGCAGGGAGCAGGTGGCCACCAGCATGGAGGTAGGAACTGGAAACTGAGAGCTCACACCTTAAACTGCAAACACAAGGTAGAGAGTGAGAACTGGAAATGGTGCAAATCGTTAAAGTCTCAGGCGACAGGTGACTTTATCCAACAAGACTGCACCTCTTCATCTTCCTCAGACAGCACCATCAACTGGGGTCAAGTATTCACAGAAGGAACCTAGAGAGGACAGCCCCTCTCCTTCCCTCCCACCATCCCTCCATCCCTCCCTTCTTCCTTCTTCCTCCCTCCTTCCATCTCACTCCTCTTTTTCCTGATTCATTTTATTTGCTGAATTGGATGGTCAGGGGTGGGAAAGCAGGCATCCACTGTGGGGTGTGGGATAGTGATGTGTATGTGTGTATGTGGGGGAGTATGGAGGGGGACCCAGAATGAGCTGAGGCGCCAGACAAATTCCAAAATTTATTTGTTTGTTTGTTTGTTTGTTTGTTTATCTAGCTATATAGAATACAGTTTATTCAGGGCATGGGGAGGGGAGTTAAGAGGGTAGTAGAGGCAGAGAAGGGGAGAGACAGACACACAGAGAGAGAGAGAGAGAGAGAGAGAGAGAGAGAGAGAGAGGAGTAGAGGCTGGCCATGAGCACATGGTGGGGGGGGAATGGGGAGAGTGGGAGGAAGGGGCGAGGGGATAGAGTGGGAGCAAAAAGACAAAAGCCAGAATGTATTTATTTTTTTCTCTTTTTTTCTTTTCTTTCTTTCTTTCTTTCTTTCTTTCTTTCTTTCTTTTTTTTGTTTGTTTGTTTGTTTGTTTGTTTGTTTGTTTGTTTTTTCAAGACAGGGTTTCTCTGTGTAGCCTTGGCTGTCCTGGAACTCACTCTGTAGACCAGGCTGGCCTGGAACTCAGAAATCCACCAGCCTCTGCCTCTCAAGTGCTGGGATTAAAGGAGTGCACCACCACTGCCCGGCTCAAAATGTATTTCTTTATCCCATAAGATTTTACAATTTCAACATGGCAGTCACAGAGTATAAACAGTAAACAAACAAGAGCCCCCCCCCCACCGTGCTCTAGCATACACATGCATACACACACACACACACACACACACACACACACACACACACGCACACAGGGGGCGGGGGGGGGGGGGGGAGACAGAGACAGACAGAGAGAGAGAGCACATGATCTCTTGAGAGATATCACTAATTGCATGCTCATGACTGCTACTGTTTCGCTTTGGTGCCTGGAATATAATGAACACTGAAAGATGTCAGGTACAATTTTCACAATATGTTCTTCCTGGAAGTTCAGTCTAGGCCAGACTCACAAGAATTGGAGTAGAATGAGCCTAGCGACCGCATTTTAGCCCTGGTTCCAAGACACGCTGGTTTCCTGAGAGATAGGACCTGCCTCTGGGTATTGGAGCTTACAGCCCAATGAGGAGTCGTAGTACCATCATCAGCACAATGATATAAACACTGAATGTAGCAACAAGATCTACAGGGGATCCAGAGGGGCTCGCGGGACATTATTACTTAAGATGGGAAGTGATGTTGACTTTTAAGAACAGGTTTGGCAGGGGTGGGAAGCGGTCTCTGATCTCTGAACAAAAGGACTAGGGTCTGAAACAAAAGTTAGAAAAGTGAGCCACAAGGGTTTGGTTTTGGCATATAAATGCCTGGGCATCCTGATTGGTGAGGAGAGGCAGGGGGCGGGGCAAGCAGCAGCCTCAGGGTCATTGAAGGATAGGAGAGAAAGGGATCCGGGATGGAGCTTGAAAATGGGGTTTTTAAATGCTTGTGGAGGGGAGATTTTATTATGGCAATGTTTACATTTTAGAAAGATTCCTATGGGGACCTTTACATAAAAAACTGAGTTGTGATTATGGATATCTAATTTCTGTCTCCATGAATACTATGAAAATTGCCAAATAAGTTTTAAAAAATATGTAATGCCAGAGACTAGGAGGGATATTATCTACAGTCCAGCATGTAAGTGCAATAAAGTTTGGGTAAATAATGACATCAGATCTAATAAAACATATATTATCTCTTAATATATACAGAATCATGTTCTACATAAATAGAAATTCATCTTTTTTGAAACATTTATGCTATATTTGTGAAAGTTAATCCTGCTCTTGGGTATAAAGCAATCTTTAATAAATCCCAAAGACTCTAAATTTTAAAGAACCCGGTGCCTGATCATGATGTAAAATTTTTTAATTTTAATATTTTAATACTCTAAAGTGTATGCATAAATAGTCATATTACAGAAAAAGAAACACATAGAATTAAAAGTAAATAAACTGCATAATTATCTTCTGCTTATAGAGACACCAATAAACAATGGATGTTTGTGAAAAGTAATAAAGAATTATTTTCCAAAAATAACTTCCATAAAAGTTTCAAGGAAACAGTCTTATTATTTAAACCATCTTTAAAGATGTGAGATATTGGGCTGGAGAGATGGCTCAGAGGTTAAGAGCACTGGCTGCTCTTCCAGAGGTCCTGAGTTCAACTCCCAGCAACGACATGGTGGTTCACAGCCATTTGTAATAGGATCTGATGCCATCTTCTAGTGTGTCTGAAGACAGTGATAGTGTACTCACATACAGTAAATAAATAAATAAATAAATCTTTTTTAAAAAAGAAGTGAAATATTACTACTGATCATCTTCAAAACCCTCAATCCAAAATAGCACGATTAGTACTTTACATATAGATAGTGTAGGCCATTCTCCTTTTGGATATAAGAAGAAAATATTCTCAAGTTAGTCCCCTCAGAATATTTAAGGATTATTACATAAGACTAAGAAAGGATTATTCCAGAATACCAAAAAAATGGTTTAACATCAATCAACAAAACAAAACCCGCCATTGCAAATGACCAAATAAAATTCAACATTATCTTGATAGGTACTCCAAGGGAATTTGTAAAATTTTGTTTTTATACTGATTAATTAAGAACATAATTATTACTAAACCTGAAACATAACATAATAAATAATATGCATAAGTAAAAAGCTATCATTACTTAAAGAATGCAGCATAAGAGACAGTATCATTAAAGTCCAGAACAAAATATACATAATAGTTACCACCATTATTATTTAACAAATTTTGAAATTCTCAGACATGTAATAGCTCAAGAATCTTTAAGTATTGTAATGTGAAAATCTTAAGTATTGGAAAGGAAAACAAAAATAATTACTATAATGATATTATATTTATGACCACCTGGAAAATACACAAAAAGTATTTAGAATTTGCTTATGATTGAAGTATTTAATAAGGTGGTTAGTTATGGAAGAAATACACAAGTATTAACAAGATTTGCTGAATAGAACCCCATTTTCCCAGGAATTGGGCTTAACAAGTGTGACGCTATAAAACTTAAAGGCTTCTGCACACAGCACAGGAAACCATCAGGTACGGAGAGGTCAGGAATCTTTGCCAGCTGTGCATCTGACAGAGGGTTGGTATCCAGAATATGTAAGGAAAAGCCAAGAGTCAAGGAAACAAACAACGCAATTAAAAATGGGCTATAGATCTGAACAGAAGAAATATGAATGGCTAAGAAATATCTCAAAAAGATGTTCATCATCCCTAGTAGTTAGGGAAAAGCAAACTAAACCAACTCTGGATTTCATCTTAGCCTAGTCAGAGTGGCTGCAATCAACAGAGCAGCCGATAACAAATGCTGTCCCAGATGTGTGGCAGACCCTGCCGTTGGTAACACTGCTAGCCAGTGCATCCATTCTGGAAATGAGTGCAGAGAGCTCTGGAAAAACTGAATATAAATTTACCATGTGACCCAGCTATGCCACTCTTTGCCCTATGCCCAAAAGACTTGACATCCTACTCCACAGACACATGCTCAGACACACTCTGTCCATTGCTGCCCTGTTCATAATAGGTAAGAAATGAAGCAACCTAAGTGGTCTTCAGCAGATGAAAGAATAATGAATATTTGGTGCATATACACAATGGAATACTATTCAACTGTAAAGAAAAAAGAAACAGTGAAACATGCAGGTAACCGGGTGGACCTGCACAAGATTATTTTGAGTGAAGTAAACCAGATTCAGAAAGAAAACTGCTACATGTTCTCCAAAAGCCCCAACTAGTCAAAATGCACAGAACGACTCAGGATGAAGTACCCAGCCCCAGTAGATAAATCTACAACACATCCCTGTACCTAAGGCTCGGGGAACGTTGAGGAAGATGTGGAAGAGCAACTTTGGGAGCTAAAGAACTGGAGAGCCTGCTGCAACACTGTATCTTCTAAATATGAGACCCCTATGAGAATTGGTTTCTTTTGGAGATAAGCATCCTAAATGGTTAACTAGCCTCAAGTAGTCAGCTATAAAAGGCTATTCGTAGTAGCAACACTAAACAGACTCAGTAGGTTGCATTTATATTTTTCTTTGCACACATGTACATATATAACGATGACAGCTAAAGAAGAGGCCACGAAATTAAAAGGGACTGGGATGATGTTGTAATTATATTTTAATTAAGTAAAAAAATAATAAAATTCAGTTTACTTTTTTTTCCTTAAATGAGCAGGAGCTAAATGAAGAAAAGGTCATTTTTCTATGGAAATGTGAAAGGTAGATTTAATTAATATAGATTCACTTGATATAAATGTTTTAACTTTAATTATAACATAGTCTGAAAGGCACCAAATATAGACAGCTACCAAAGTTATCTACATTCCAATGTAAGATTTTGTAAATGGGACTGAGCACAAGACATTTAGAAAAATGCATTTATGAGGTGTTATAGTATGGGCAGAAGGAGAGGAAACCATAAAGATGTCTAAGAAGAACAGTCATGGAGTCCAAGGGAAGAGAAGATATCCTCATGTTAAAATGATGTGGTAACAGTGACAAGCACTAAAGGATACAGTTGTTGGCTGCTGGAGGAGAGCCTGGTTGGCAGAAGATGTGTTTTTGGAGACAGGAAGTCAACTATCATGATAAATGCTGCAAGGAGACAGGAAAACAGAGCTTCAGAAGTTGGGCACTAAGGAGCCAGTTGGGACTTGGAGAACAGAGAGGTGGTGGAATTAGAAGGCAGCTGGAGGCTTGACCAAGGTATGCTGAGGAGTGAGAGAGGTAAGAAAATAAGAAAAGTGAGTGGGGTTTCTCTGGAGAACATTAATCTTCAGCATGGTAGAAGCAGATCTCACAGATGCTATAGGGAGCAATGGAGAATTTTTCTAAGTTGTCATCCTTCCTCTACCTCTGATTCCTCCTTCATTTCTAGTTTTTTTTAATCTGTCTTCCTTCTCTCCCACTCTCTCTCTTCCCCTTTCTACTCCCCCTCCCCCTCTTCCCCTTCTTTCTCCCCCTCCCCCTTTCCTCTCTCCCACCCTCCTCCCCCTCTCCCTTTCACTCTCTCTCTCTTTCCTACTCTCCCTTCTCCTTCTCTTCCCTCTCTCTCTCTCTCCCTCCCCTCCCCCTCCCTACCCTTCTCCCTCTCCCTCTTCTCCCTCCCCCTTTCCCTCTCTCTATCTTTCAGAGTCTCGCTATGTCATCTAAGTTAGCTTGGAACCTCTATGCTCCTGTTTTAGCCTCCTGAACGGTGGAATTACAGGCACGTAGCATCAGGTCTGCTTAGGTCTTATTTCAACACTGGTGAGTAAAAAGAAATGTCAGGAGAGATGTGAGGAGCCACAGGTCTGTGTGACAGCAGGGAACAGGGAAGAGAACAAGGACAAGGTAGGGAAATGGAAAGAGCAGCAACAGGGGATAATGAATTGATTGACCGATTCATTGATACCCAAGTGGGATATGCCTTATCTCAGACACAATAGAAGTGTGATTGCCAGTGATTTTATACTAGACAATGGAAGGGAACATGAGGAGAAATTCCTCGGGGGACATTCTTCACACATAGCTTCTAACAGTCTGCATCTTAACTGAATCACCAACAATCTGAGTGTTAAATGCTGACCTGTGCTGATTTTGGGATGTGTGGAACCTTTAAGACCTGGACTTGGAGGTTGAGGGGAGAGTTAGGTCATGAGGATGTATTAAGATCCTGGACCCTTCTTGTCTATTTTTCTTGGGTGCCATGAAGCAAATATCCTCCCCCCAACCCCCAATCCATGGTACATCTGTACCGTGATGTGCAATTCACAGAACTAAGGATATAGAGCTGTCTTAGTCAGGGTTTCTATTCCCACACAAACATCATGACCAAGAAGCAAGTTGGGAAAGAAAGGATTTATTCAGCTTACACTTCCACACTGCTGCTCATCACCAAAGGAAGTCAGGACTGGAACTCAAGCAGGTCAGGAAGCAGGAGCTGATGGAGAGGCTATGGAGTGATGTTTGATCACTAATTGAGAAAATGCCTTACAGCTGGATCTCATGGGGGCATTTCCTCAAGGGAGGCTCCGCTCTCTGTGATAACTCCAGCCTGTGTCAAGTTGACACACAAAACCAGCCAGTACACAGACCAAATGACCATGTACAGAAACTCCAGAAAACATGAGGCAAAATAAAACTTATTCCTTTATGAATTGAGTATTCCAGACAATTTGCTACAGCAGTAAAAGCTGATTGACACATCACCTGTTTGAAGATGAAATGGGAAGGGGTATGAAAACTAGGTTCAATCTCTTCAAAATCCATCAATGAACGGCAGAATGTGAGTTACCTGAGGAAATAAAAGAACAGCAAGGCTTCAGGTGTCTACTCTCCTACCCATGGGTGATGCCCAAGCTAAGCAAGCTATGGTAGTCCTCTTCTCAACTGATCTCTTCTGCAACCCAAAGTGCCACCTTTCAACGTTTTTCTTTTCTCCCCCATCCGTTTGTCCTTGACTGTGTCCTGGCTTCATTGTGAAGAATGTATCCTAGTGAGAGATGGAAGACATTGTACAATGTGGAATTTGAGAACAGCTAAGAGGCTCTGAAGGACCAATTGTAATCACCTGGGTTGAAAACATCTCAGGTAGCGGGAGCCACAGCCAATGAAAAGGCCCTGTGAAGAGGAGGTGTCAGCTTGTTGAAGAAAGAGCAATGAAGCCTGGGTGGCCAGGTGAGGAGCAAAGTGAGATGGCGAGGTCACAAGGAGATGGTGTCTCATCCTAGAGGCTGATGGGCTAGGCTGGGAGATGACTAGTTGCAAGAATCTGGGGAAGGATATTCTAGGAGCATAAAAAGTGGGTTGGCAAGGAAGTCCGATGTAGGGATTATCTTTCCCCAAATGCTCTGTGGGCAGATTTGATGTGAGGCCTAGGGGCGGGGGTGGGGGGGCCAACATGCTTTGGATTTTCAGAATTTCTGCACACACTGTAAAGAATGAGCTACCTGGAAGGTAGGACTTAGGGACAAAGTTCATGTACGCCCGATGCACACCTCATAGACACAGAAGGTCCTCTTATTAAACATAGTGTTGTCATATGGAGTTTTCCATCATGGTGTCCTACTGAACTGCTCAAACTCTGGAGCATTCAGAATCAGATTTTAGGATCTGAGATGCTTCACTGCGGGAGTCGGTATGAAACACTGGGAGGGTTGGGAGACGCCATAGTTGGCAAAATGTACATGAAATTGATGCAAAAAAAAATGGAGGGAGATAACCAGAATGCATAGTAGCCATGTATGATATCGTCAAAGAACATTTATTAATGAAAAAAAATCAACGACTGTTTTAAAACTGAAATAACCTCAGTATTAGCTCTGGTGCTGGTGTCTGTCTGTGCGTGTGTGTGTGTGTGTGTGTGTGTGTGTGTGTGTGTAACTATTCCCAGCCTCAGATTATTTTATTGTAATTGGACTATTTCTGAGAGGCATTTTTTATGTATTTTCAGAAATCAGAAAGAGAGAAAAATAGCCTGTTTATAAGGGTGCTGTGGGGAACCTTTATGCTGCCTTCCTCTCAAGCTCTTTGAAGACCAACTCATACCATCAAGAAGTCCTTAGATGCTAAAGACTTTTATAGGCAAGCCTGACTCCCCACAGTGAGTCCTTGAACTTTGAAAGAAAGAAGGCTGGTGGGGGAGGGCTGTGGGGGAGGGCTGGTGAGGAAGGGCTAGGGGGAAGGTTGGTGGGGAGGGCTGGTGAGAGAGGGCTGGTGAGGGAGGGCTGTGGGGGAGGGCTGATGAGGGGACAGCCAGTGAGATGGAACTTGGTCTCCAAGTTGGGCCGAGTGTGGAGAGAGGATGGGGAAGACATTTTCCCTGTCCACTCTGGGAGCCAGATACAGCTGATAAAAGGCCTGTTCTTCATCCAGAAAGACCCAACATGCACCCCTTTTGTGAAACTTTTGGAGTCATTGGGGGATGGGCAGACTTCTTCCTTATGTCTATTGCTGCGGTCTGGACTTGGGTCCTGGGATGGATGCTTCAGGTCTCTCCCATGGCCCCTGGACCAGCAAGCACTTTCAAGTCTTCGCCTCTCAGATTGGACCCCGCCCAGAAGGAGAGCCTTTTCTCTAATATCCTAAAAGCAGGATGGACACTGGCTCTGGGATCCTTCCCACCACCTGGCTTACTCTTGAGAGTTGAGTGGTAAATGAGAAACTGAAAAGTTCTGGGGAGTGACCAGTGTGGCCAACAAAAGTCTAATTGCACTTTTCAAAGGTGGAGCGGCCATCTGGCACGGCGAAGACACTCACTTTACATTTCTACTGACTGGGGTATGACTAAAGTCATTTACCATTAAGTTCTATTTGAATAAAACGCTAGTAGACATTTAGGTAATATTACAGAGCAATAAATGTTTAAGAGCCTAAGGGGTCTGAGCTCTCCAAAAGCAGTTCAGACCCAGATGCTAAAAACACTTCATATGTGTGCGCATGTGTGTGTGTGGGATTTTTCTCCCCCTCTCCTGGTTCCCTCACCCTCGGAATTCACATTCTGAATTGTTTAAGACTTTCCTGGCTGTGTCTCCTCTGCCCCCCTCTCCCCTTTCCCCTTTAATTCTTTTTTACACCGGGTAAAGAAGCACGAGGGAAATGTAGTTAAAATTCAAACGGCTTCCCCTTTATCATTACCATGAATCAACACAATAAATGAGCCCCTTCAGAGCTCGGTAATAAGAATTTGATAAATCATCAGCCAAAAATTAACTAGATGTCAAAACAATCTTTGGGAAGTGTGATGGATTAGGGGTGATAGCAGCAATTAATCTCCCAGCTTGAGTTCACCAGACAGACACAATGTAGGGAGATGGATTGGGGGGTGGGGGGTGGGAGGGATGGGGGTCCTTGCAAGGTCAGGACACTGCTGCAAAGAGGGGATAGGGAGGAGAGAGAGAGAGAGAGAGAGAGAGAGAGAGAGAGAGAGAGAGAATGAATGAGGAGGAGGAGGGAGAGGAGGAGGAGGAGAGAAGAGAGAAATCTTGATCCAAGAAGTCCTCTGAGTCTGCAACTGCAGGCACCCAGCAGCCTAGCCAGAGGTCAGTGGATGCCTTTGAAAAGCCCTGTCTCCAGCTGCTCTCTGATGAGCCAAACTCCTTCCCTCTCCTGCTAATAAATGCCACAAGTCTGTTCATAGAGCTTCCCGTGGGCAGAGACACCTTGAAGGGCTGCATTTAGTAAAGCCAGGCAGGGTGGCACCTTGTAAACTCCAGCCTGGAGGAAGGAGGTCAGAAAAGGGAGGAGTGGCTTGTGGGCGGGACTGAGCTATAACTGGCTCAGAAATGCAAGGCCTAGAGACCTCAGGGCCCAACTGGGGAGCAGGGATGGCCACGTGCACAGAGGAGGAGGGGCCCCTTCAAGCACCAATCTCATAAATCTCTCTTTTGGATGTGACTGCCTTTTTTGGTTCTATTTATTTGGCCGATTTAAAAAAACAAAAAACAAAAAACAAAAAAAACAGGGTTTGTATTATTGGAAGAAATAAAAATTGGCAGAGAACTTAGAAAGGGCCCTTGTGTTTCCCTCCCAGCCTGGGAACCTCGAGTTGGTCTCAACTTGAAATGTAGGGGGAATGGTGGCTGGGAAGGGACAAGTTTGGGATCAGGAAGTAGGAGAAAGACACTCAAAGCATTCCTCAGCCAGGCAGAGCATGTGAACCTTTCCTATTAAGGAAAGTGACCGAGTCCTGTGTAATGGCTACAGTATTGTCAGGCATTGGGGCCTGAGAGCTGTTGCACACACCACCCCTCCTCAACTCCTACCCCTACCCCCCCCCCCCACACACACACACATACACAGAGTTCTTGCTGAAAAAAAAAAAAAAAATCCCTGTAGGGTTTATGTGATGGGATATTTGTTGCCACCCCTGCTAACAATGGTTGGTACTTATTGGCTTTATAATAATCACAAAGCAATACTAATGCTCGGTAACTACCTAAAGCTTTCTGTTTATAAAGCTCTGTTGAAGCCCAAGGTCTAACTCGGGGTACTTGACATGCTACACTGATTCCCAGTTCACAACACAGAACTAGGGCTGATCCTAGCTAATACAGCAATGTGGTGGTGTATTTCAGTCCCTCCATTTGCAGAGAAGGTAAACTGGCAGAAGGGTTCAGTGGTCGGAGAAAGCAAGCTTCCCCTGGCATTATGGGTTAGGTCTAATCCCTATGAACACCGGGTTCCAGCTGGGCTGCTAGCACTGTTTTCTGAGGTTGTGGGGCCTAGGGATGGAGGTAGGTCCAGCACTGGTTCCAATCTGCTTCCTGCTCAGCTAAAGTATGGGGAGATGTTCTTTAAGCTCCTGCTGCCTTGGACCGTGTGGTTCTCTGAGACCACGCCCCCTTTGCCAAGATAGCCCCTCTCGTGCATTGTGAGCCCTCAAGTTGATGCGGTCCAGCATGTAAAAGTAGCACAGCCAGTGTTCAGAAAACACACACACACATACACAAACACACCTAACACCCAGGCACACACACATACCTGCGCATAACACATACAAACATACACACACATAACACACACACATCTAACATAAACATACGCCTAACATACACACACAAACATACACACACACCTAATACACAGACACACACATACACGCATGTAACATATACAAACATACACCTAACACACACATCTAACATACACACACCGAACACGCACATATACACCCAAAACACACACCTAATACACTAACACACACACATACATTCATGTAACACACACACACATACACACACATACATACAACTAACACACACACACATACCTAACGCATACATACATCTAACACACATATACACACACATCTAACACACAACTAACACATAGGTACACACAACACATGCACAAGCACACATACACTAATACACTCAGGGACACCAAAAGAACCTTCTGAGTCCTCAGATCATTCACTTATCGTCCTCTCAACTTGCTTCAGACACACAGGCAGCTTCCTAGTCCTCACACCCAAGGCGCAAGCTCTACCCACAGTCCTTGCACAAGCTCCTCCCATGGCGCAAGCTCCACCCACAGTCCTTGCACAAGCTCCTCCCACGGTGCAAGCTCCACCCACAGTCCTTCTACAAGCTCCTCCCATGGCACAAGCTCCACCCACAGTCCTTCTACAAGCTCCTCCCATGGCACAAGCTCCACCCACAGTCCTTGCTCAAGCTTCTCCCCGAAGCTTTTTATACCGCATAGAGAATCCAAGCTAACTCCTTTCCATCTTTGCTAACAACACGTCACCTTCTGGGTGAGATCTTCACCCTTAGCACCTGCTTCCCACCTCTCCTTTCTTTGCTCCCTTTTTATGTAGCGCGTTCAGTCCCACTCGACAGATATTTGCATGTCTTCATATCTGTCCCTCCCTGAGGATGTCGGCTCCCTCAGAAAACTGCATTCTCTCCTCTTCCATTTTGTTCCCTACTGCGTGCTGAAAGCCTAGGATCACATCTGGAATAACAGGTGCCCCGTGCATCTTTGTGAGAGAAAGCAAGCTTTCTGCTATGTACCCACCTCCTGGGGTTGTCTGATCCTTGGGCCTCAGTATTTGGCTGAGAAGCAGGTTTAAAAGCATGAGCAGCATAGCCTAGCCAACCTTCAGACTGAAGGCTGTTTGGATCACTGGAGGGAAGCTGAGCTGAGATGGTGGGAGGAGGGGGGGAGCTTGTGCGCAAAGGAGGCAGGAACCCAGCTACTGTAACACTCAATCAGAGGATGTAGGGATCGCGAAGCTTTGAGCTCCATCATTAAATTACACACTGTGGAAATGGAGCAAAAATCACATAAAATAAGCCCAGGAGCGGACCTGGAAATGGCTGAACCGAATCTCAGCACTGGGTCTCAGAGTTCTTCTGCCCTGAGAAACTTAACAGAACTGTCGAGGAATAGGCAGTTCTAAAACTGTCTAAAATCATGACTGAACTGCCTTCCCTTCCCTTCCTCCCAACCCTCCTTCCTTCCCTCCCTTCTTCTCTTCCACACTCCTCCTCCCCTTTTTACCTTTCTTTCTCTCTTTAATTCTCTTTTTGTGATGAGGTTTCATTATGTAGCCCAGGCTGGCTTCAAACTCACAGCAACTCTTCTGCCTTAGCCATCTGGGGTTACAGGCTCCCATGACCGCACCCCAGACACCAGAGTTTACCACAGGCACTTTCTTTTCCTCGTCCTATCCACGGAATGCATTTTGGGACTAGACTGAGGCATAGAAGGCTGTGCAGCTCAGTAGACCATAAAAACAAATTCTTAGAGACTGACTCTTTCTTTCCCTCCCTTCCTCCTTCTCTCCCTCCCTCTCTCTATCTTCCTCCCTCCCTCCTTCCCTCCCTCTTTCTCTCCTTACCTCTCTCTCTCCCCCTTCCTTCTTTCCTCCCTCCCTCCCTCCTTCTCTCTCTCCCTCTCTTCTTTCCTCCTTCCCACCCTCTTTCCCTCCCACCTCTCTGTTTCTATCTCCCTCCCTCCTCCTCTCCCTTCCTCACTTCTTCTCTCCCTCCCTCCTTTTCTCCCTCCCTCCTTGTCAATGGTTCCTACCACAGGGGATAAAATGTATTACTAAGAACAAACAAATGGCTGCATATTTAAGTATATCAAGCCTTAAGCATTTTTGGCTTCATATTTTAAGTGCTATTCACTATTTGAGAATTTTAAAAGATGAGCCATGTGATATTGCTTTATGTAAGAGTAATAAACTAACTTGAACTAGAGTTGCTAGGGTCTGACCTACTGTGCACAAATCTAAGCCTGTTCTCTTCTTTCTCCATCCTGTGCTGCGTAGCGCCCTCTGCTGTCAGAAAGAAGTATGGTAAATGTTTGAGTTAACTGCCAAGAGCCCATGTAAGCTGTTTCCTTCTCTTCCTGAACTGACTTTGGTGCAAATATTAACTGTCACCCTGTGAGGTTCTGCATTTTACTAAGTTCTCTAAGTGGCTGTCATTTCATATTCCACCAGTTTAGAGAAAGTTGTTAGTGCAGGTTGATCCCTGTTTTCTTCTATTCCTCGCTCCAAAGCTTCCTGCAGCCCAACTAACAAGAAAGGTAGACAGAAGAACAGGAAAATTCAGGGAAGATGAACCATAATTCATAAAGAGGACTTCAGGACGAACTATGGTTTTGGAAAATTCCCTATTTAATTCTGGCTGAGCTCCATAGATAAGTCCCAGGGTAATGCACACATGCAGAGATGATAGGGGGCCTTGCAAGAGTGTTCATTCTATCCTTCCATGGTGTGGGTCCAGGGGGTGGAACTCAGGCTGTCAGTCTTGACAGAAAATGCACTGATCTCTTAAGCCATATCTTGGGCCCATTAAAAAATATTTTTAAAAGTTATTTCATCTTAAGATGAAGTATAGAAGTTACAGGGACTTTGGAACTCAGAGTTCTGCTTAAAACTGTAGAGCTGGCCTCCTGGATTAATTATGTTGGCTTCAGTTTCCAGATATAAGAAGAAGCAGAAGAAGAAGGGGGAGGGGATGGGGGAGAAGGAGAAATAGGAGGAAGAAGAGGAAGGAAGAGGAAGTGGAGGAGGAGAAGAAGAGGAGGAAGAGGAGGAGGAGAAAAAAAAGAAAAGAAAAGCAATCTACCCCCACAGGATTATTCTGAAGATAACTGAGAAGACAAAACTATAATTCCTATTAAAGAATAAACGTCACTTAAATACACTTTAAAGATCTGTCTTTTGTGTGCCATTCTAATTCCAAATAAGCAAGAGAAGATGGGGGCAGGGCAGGGAGACAGCCATTGGGGCACCTGAGATTTGTGTTGTTTTACATATTGCTGCTACTAAGACTGTGAACCAGGGGAACATCCAACCGAATTACCCCAAACTGTACAGCCCCTCACTAAAATGTAACACACCCACTCAAGGGACAGGTAAGGGATTTCCGGGAAAGAGTCATGAGAATCCAGATTTAACAATGTTTTGCAAAATTATTCTTGACTCACAGGTAAACATCAGAAATAAGTGATATGATCTCAATAAGCCAAGACATCAAATGCCTGTGCTTTTATTTCCCATGGCTGAGGAGTTAGAGCATCTTCTACACCTACTATAGCAGTGTGGTTGCCAGCATCCCCCTTCTGCTAACCCATGGGGATCAAATGGTACTTCCTGTCCAGCACACAGAAAAGGGAAACCTGTTCCTGCCTCCTGAAGATACTGTTACAGAACAGGATGCATCCTCTTTGGAAGATTTTTGATCAAACATTCTAATACATATGACAAAACACCAAGAGGTTCTTTCCATGGAAGTTGAAGATCTCTAAATGTGTGCCATCTTATGTTCCCAGTTTGGGTGACCAGAGATATTTGCTGGTACCTAGAAATGGGGTTTAAGTTCAGTCATTTTATTGTCTTGAATCTTAGAGTTCTCTGAGATGTCAACATTTTCTACTAGAGTTGTCAGGCCTTGGTAATTAAGACACTTCAGTCTAGCACTGTCTGGAAAGCCTTCTGAGCTCGGCATAAAATGGGGACTCCCTTTATCAGTAGGGTTTCTCCTTCTCTGACCTTGTCTGGGGAACTCAAAACCCCCATACCCTCTACCTGTGGAATGTCATGCAGGCCTGGTGAAATTACAGGTTAAGCTTCCTTTCTCCTCAATAAGATAAGAAACTAAGAACCGAATCAGCAAGCATCTGAGATTCCTGAAATGCCTCCCCATGCTAATGAGGCATCTCACCTCATACCCTTAGCCTTCAGCCAATGACCTTTGTCCACCCTATATACTCCTACCCCCTTTCCTAAAACTATATAACCCTTGATTAACCCCAAATAAAGTGTATGTGTACAACCTCACCTTAAATAAAGGAATAAACACAAGCTAAGATCATCTTAGAGAGCTCTTTCATTGAAGACTGTCAGAAAAGGCCTTTATCTAAAAGAGCTGTAACACCAAGATCCTCAGAGAAGGCCTTCTCTCTCCCCAACCCCCCTGACACTCACTCCTAGCCAGACCAGGATCCTGCAGACCCCACCTGTTTTGAACTCAGCTTCATCCTTCCAGACTAGTGTCTACACACCCTGAGAGGGGGGAAGTAGAAGATGTGTAACCACAACTAGACCCCCAAAACACATTACAAGAATCATGGAAATAAGGTAAAAATGGGTAAATGAGGCAAGGTGGCTTGTTCGCCTCCAGTAGTGTTCACATCTCAACCCTCATTAACCAAAGAAGATGAAAACAGCAGCTAATAGTTGAGAGGGAGTTTTATACCCAGCTGTAATTCTCTGTTGACATATAGTAGAAACATAGGTTTTTGAAAGTGGAGGCTGGAAGTATAATTCAGTGGAAGAACACGTTTTGTTTAATCCCTAATGTCCCAAAAAGAAATTATTTGTGATTAAGTAGGATTACATTGATATAATAAAGACATGGAAAATAGCCATAAAATTGGTTCTTCTATTAGTAAATTAAATCTCCCATATATTAAAAAATATACTTAAGTAAGTCTGTGAGTACACAGTGCATTTCCACTTTTAAGAGGACAACACATGTCTTGTATTGAAATAAAACAAGAATATAGAATTACTTGAATTTAAATTTCTTCTGTACAAACTTTGATGTGACTGTAAACATTATTTATCCAATCTTTGTAACTATTTACTGTGTGTTATGTCTTGTAAAAAGAAGGTATGTGTTAGAGGTGTGTGTATAGAAGCATAACTGGCCACATGATTCCCATGATTATCTAGTTGGAGGCACAAAAGAACAAGATGACCACTGAGCTCTTTTAGGTTAGGGTCTGCATACTTGAAAAGCCAGTCAGTTAGCTAAGTGTGAACCAAATTCATGGAAATGAGGGGAATATTGTGGCATCAGAGGCTTGGCACAGCATAGACCCTCAGACAGATATGTGCGGCAGATAGGGAGCAAACATGTAAAAGAGGTACTGAGGGCATGAACAAAAATCAAAGGTTGGAAATCTGTTGATAGTCTTCTCTACACATTTTACATTCTCATCTTAGGGTGATGGAGACATTTGGCGTACCTGAAGAAGTACAGAAAGCTTTTATTTCCATGAAGTCCTTGTTGCATGATGAGACTTTTCCTGGGGAGATGCAACACACATGCATCTATTTACCCTCTATAGGGAACCCATGACAGGCCAAAAGTATGGACATTATCAAAATTCAGTGTGGGTAACTAATGAGTTTTAATGGGGCTTCTTACAGAAATATGGATGAAGGATTACTTACAGAAGCAGAAATGACTCAAAGACAGCTGCCTCACCAAAACCCATCCAAGCATGGGTGACAGTTCATATAGGCTGTGACCGTGGAGCATACTGCACAGTGTGTAGGCAGTTCAACAGGTTCAAGCGAATATCTTTCAAGTGACTCAGTTGGTCTAAATCTCTTCCAGGCAGCTGGTCTGGTCTCAGTCTTCTCTGCAGCTTGTCTTGTCTGAGAGTGACTCTCATCAGCTTTACCGTTTACTCTTAGGGGTAGCTAGTAAATTTGGTCAGTTTCAGGGACTTCCTGAAGATGTTTTGAGCTACTTACCTTCTCTCTTAAAGAGCTTCCCTGCAGGATGTAATGTTTCAAACATGAAAGAACCTGCTGCACAAGAGTCCCATTTATTAATAATTGATCTTAATGCCTGTGGCATTGGGGATCCTATTTAGAAAATCACTTTCTGTGCTAATGAGTTCAAGTGTATTGCCTATTTTCTCCTCAATCAGGGAATCAGGTCTTATGTTAAGATCCTTAATATATTTGAAATTAAGATTTGTGCAGGATGTCTTAGGGTTTCCACTGCTGTGAAGAGATACCATGACCAAGGCAACACTTAAAAAGGACAACATTTAATTGGAGCTAGCTTGCAAGTACAGTGGTTCAGTCCATTATCATCATAAAAGCAGAATCAGTCATTGACCAATGAAACAGAATTGAGGACCCGTATTTAAACCCACACTTCTACAGCTACCTGATTTTTATGACAGTACTATGCTGTTGTTACCATTGCTCTGTAGTATAACACAAAACTTGGTACATTGATAATTTTAGTGGGTTTTTAAACTGTAGTTATTCAGGATTGTTCCTGAGTCTTTTGTATTTCCATATAAATTTATGTTTTGGTGGTGGTGGTGGTGGTGTTCAATTTTTATGAAGAATTGAAATGGAATTATGATAAGGATGGTGTTAAATCTGTTGATTACTTTTGATAGGATGAGTATTTTCAAAATTATTAGTTCTTCTAACCCATGAGCATGAAAAGTTTTTTCATCTTCTGGTATCTTCTTCAGTTTGTTTTCAGTGTCTTAAATTTTTCAGTATACAAGTCTTTGCTTCCTTGGCTAGATTTATTTCAAGATGTGTGTGTGTGTGTTATTGTAAATGATGTCATTTCCTTGATTTTTGATGTTTTTGTCATTTGTACATAGGAAAACTACTAATATTGGTCTCAATTTTGTATCCTTCTAATTTGCTGAATGCATTTATCACATACAGGAGTTTTTTGGTGCAGTCTTTAGGGCATTTTACAAAAAAGAAATCATGTCATCTACAAATAAAGATACTTTGCCTTCTTTCTTTCCTCTTTATAGACCTTTTATCTCCTTTTCTTGCCTTATTGCTCTAGCTAAAATTTCAAGTATAGATAGATCAGGTGTGGGAAAAGTAAACATCTTTGTCTTCTTCCTGACTCTATTGGAAATTCTCTGAGTTTTCTGTATTTAACAAGATATTAACTGTTAGATTCCTACAAATTACCTTTATTATGAAGATGTGTCCTCTCTGTAACTATTCCCGCCAGGACTTTTATCATGATTGGGTGTTGGATATGGTCAAAGGACTTTTCTGTATTTCATAAGATTATTGTATAGCTTATGTCCTTTAGTCTACTTATGTGGTGGATTGTATTTATTCATTGACAAATGTTGAACCATTTATGTGCCTGTAGGATGAACTCAACGTGGTAGTGCTGGATAATTTTTTGGATATATGCTTGAATTTGGTTTTCAAGTAATTATTAATAAATTTTCATTCACGTTCATCAGAGATACTGGCTTACAACTTTCTTTTTTGTTGGGTCTTTGTCTGATTTTTGTATCAGCGTAATGCTGTCTACATAAAAGAAAAAGATACCATCACTGGAATAAAGAGGCAGCCTGCAGAATGGGAAAAAATATTTAACAGCTATACAACTGATATAGAGTTACTATCAAGAATATATTTTTTAAATTTAAAAACCAAACAAGAAAATAAACAACCCAATTAAAAAGTGAGCCATTGACTTAGACAGGGTTTCTATTCCTGCACAAACATCATGACCAAGAAGCAAATTGGGGAGGAAAGAGTTTATTCAGCTTACACTTCCATACTGCTGTTCATCACCAAGGAAGTCAGGACTGCAACTCAAACAGGTCAGGAAGCAGGAGCTGATGCAGAAGCCATGGAGGGATGTTCCTTACTGGCTGGCTTCCCCTGGCTTGCTCAGCCTGCTCTCTTATAGAACCCAAGTCTGCCAGCCCAGAGATGGTCCCACCCACAAGGGGCCTTTCCCCCTTGATCACTAATTGAGAAAATACCCTACAGCTTGATCTCATGGAGGTACTACCCCAACTGAAGCTCCTTTCTCTGTGATAACCCCAGCCTGTGTCAAGTTGACACATAAAACTAGCCAGTACAGCCATAGAACCAAATAAATAAATAAATGAAAGAAGAAAAGGAAGGAAGGAAGGAAGGAAGGAAGGAAGGAAGGAAGGAAGGAAGGAAGGAAGGGAGAGTTCTCAAAAGATGAAATAAAAGACTGAGAAACACTTTCAAAATATTCTTTATCCTTAGCTGTCAGAGAAATACAAAGTAAAACATCTTAAATTTCGTCTTCACCCAGTCAGAATGGCAAAGGTCAAAAAATAAAAAATGACAAAATACTGGACATGAGGAAGTGGGAACACTTCTTCACTGTTGAGCACAGTTCAAAATGGTAGGGCCACTAGGGAAATAAGTGTGGACCTGTCTCACAAAGCTGAAGATAGATGTACCACAAGATCCAGCTATACCACTCGTAGTTATATTCCCAAAATTATTCCATATCCAACTACAGAGACAACTTCTCACCCCTAATCATTGCTTCTTTATCCACAAGAGTCAGGAAATGGAAACAGGATGGATGGTCAGAAAGTTGCTAAACAGCCATGAGAATGAGAGTGTCAGAAAAGGGAGATAAAGGGTTAAAATTAATAATGGCAGAGGGAGGGTTAAAATTGGTAGGAAAGTGGAGGGAAATGTAGAGAGGGGAGGATGGCAAAGGACAAATAGCACTGAAACTTTTTAAAAAGATATAAAGTATAAAGCACTGTAGAAACCCCATTTAGATATCCATTCTTTCTCTCTCTCTCTCTCTCTCTCTCTCTCTCTCTCTCTCTCTCTCTCTCTCTGTGTGTGTGTGTGTGTGTGTGTGTGTGTGTGTGTGTGTGTGTGTGTGTGCATCCAAAAAAAGAGTTTCAATGAAGTCACCCTACATCAAGGCAACAATGAGTCCAGTAGACACCAGAAACTAACAAATAACCCCAGTGCCAGAAATGTGTGACTTTTGGAAGTAGGCCAGTGAGGTCCCATAGGTCCCCAAACACCACAGGCTATGCCCATTGCTCTTGGTTACTCCCCAGAACTTGACAATAAGACTCTATTGCTGAAGATACCCACATACTTGTGTCATAAAACATGGCAAAATCAAGTGGGTACAGATCTGGAAGCTCCATCCCTACTGGCAAGCTCTCACGGTGCTAGAATGTGCTATGCAGAAGTGTAATTGTCAACCCATTTGAACCATTTTCACCAATAATCACTGGTCTGGCAAGGCATGCCAACATGCAATAGTGGCCTTAAAGCCACTAACCACTTTATAACTGAATTTAAATCCTACTCTGTAAGATGTAGATGGTATCTCCAATACCATTATTTAGCAAGAACACATAGCTAAACAGGTTATACATCATAGGGAGAACTTACTACTATTACGCTGGTAAATTGGCATAGTATTAAACCAGTGCCTAATGGCTTATACCTACTGTCTTAGTCAGGGTTTTACTGCTGTGAACAGACACCATGACCAAGGCAACTCTTATAAAGGACTACATTTAATTGGGGATGGCTTACAGGTTCAGAGGCTCAGTCCATCATTATCAAGGTGGGAGCATGGCAGCATCCAGGTAGGCATGATGCAGGCAGAGATGAGGGTTCTACATCTTCATCTGAAGGCTGCTAGTAGAAGGCTCCCAAGCAGCTAGGATGAGGGTATTTAAGCCCACATCCACAGAGACACACCTACCCTAACAAGGCCACACCCATCCCAACAGGTCCACACCTTCTAATAATTCCATCCCTGGGCTGAGCATATATAAACCATCACACCTATAGATAAATGCATGTTTCAACTCTCACTGAGAAACTTCTGTTTGCAGCTCATGGTGATTAACAAAGAGACCCACAACTGGCAAAGGTGCAGAGGATATGAGGCTACAGAATGATCAGTTATAAAGGGAATGTCTATACTACCCCCCTCCTGAGAATCAGGGATCATGGTGAAAAGGGGGAGCAAAAAGGGTGTGAGAGGATGACTCTGAGGAAACACTATCCTGTGTACACAGCAGGAAAGCTGCAATAGGAGCTCACAGAAGAGTGACATGCATGACCACATGCACAAAACACTTGCAATCACCAGCCATAGCAAATCCAAGCTTGCAGAGAGGAGTCAGGCACACAAATGAACACCTGACTGTGGTGCTATTGGCGATTGTTACCTGCTGGGAGAGGGAGAGGCAGGTTTCTCTTAGAATGTATTCTATAGCAGGTCAACCACAATCAAGCAGAATGCCACACATTCAAGAGTACTTGGGGTGCACAAACTGGTCCTGTAGGTCGCTTTGTTTTGTTGATTCTTTGACAACACAGTTGGATGTACAAAGAAGGTGGACATGAGAAGAGTTGGAGGAGGGGAGTGTCTATGATCAAAACACTTTGGATGAAACTTTCAAATAACAGTAATGAGAACCACCTTGCGGGGGTGGGGGGGGACCTTTTTAAGATCTAATGAAAATTTCTTTTTGAAAACCAGGTTGGTCCCTTCTGGTCCAGCCAGCACTGGGGTAGCTAGGGCGAGGAGTCGGCTGACACCCACCAGCTACCCACAAGACCCGCCAGGGGATCTTAAGACCTCTGGTGAGTGGAACACAGCTGCTGCTCCAATCCAATCGCGCAGGACTTGAGACTGCATTAGTTAGGGAGCAGAAAACCCGGGCTGATCAAGGGCACAATTCCCTTCCAGTCCATGCCAGCACAGGGGTACCTTGGGCGTGGAGTCTGCGGACACCCGTAAGGTATACACAGGATCCTCCACGGGATCTTTAGACCTCTGTGAGTGGATCACAACTTCTGCCAGGAGGCAGGTTCAAACACCAGATATCTGGGCACCTTCCCTGCAAGAGGAGAACCTACCTGCAGAGAGTACTCTGAACACTGAAACTCAGGAGAGAGCTAGTCTTCCAGGTCTGTTGATAGAGGCTAACATAAACACCTGAGGAAAAAGATCTAACCAGAGACAACTACAACAACTAACTCCAGAGATTATCAGATGGCAAAAGGCAAACTATAAGAATTTTACTAACAGAAACCAAGACCACTCACCATCATCAGAACGCAGCACTCCCACCCCACCCAGTCCTAGGCACCCCAACACACCCAAAAAACTAGACCCAGATTTCAAAGCATATCTCATGATGATAGTAGAGGACATCAAGAAGGACTTTAATAACTCACTTAAAGAAATACAGGAGAACACTGCTAAACTGGTAGAAGACCTTAAAGAGGAAGCACAAAAGTCCCTTAAAATATTGCAAGAAAACACACCCAAACAGGTGATGGAATTGGATAAAACCATCCAAGACCTAAAAAGGGAAGTAGACACTATAAAGAAGACCCAAAGTGAGGCAATGCTGGAGATAGAAAACCTGGGAAAGAAATCTGGAACTATAGATGCAAGCATCAACAACAGAATACAAGAGATGGAAGAGAGAATCTCAGGTGCAGAAGATTCCATAGAGAACATCGGCACAACAATCAAAGAAAATACAAAATGCAAAAAGATCCTAACTCAAAACATCCAGGAAATCCAGGACACAATGAGAAGACCAAACCTACGGATAATAGGAGTAGATGAGAATGAAGATTTTCAACTTAAAGGGCCAGCAAATATCTTCAACAAAATTATAGAAGAAATCTTCCCAAACCTAAAGAAAGAGATGCCCATGAACATACAAGAAGCCTACAGAACTCCAAATAGACTGGACCAGAAAAGAAATTCCTCCCAACATATAATAATCAGAACAACAAATGCACTAAATAAAGATAGAATATTAAAAGCAGTAAGGGAGAAAGGTCAAGTAACATATAAAGGAAGGCCTATCAGAATTACACCAGACTTTTCACCAGAGACTATGAAACCCAGAAGATCCTGGACAGATGTTATACAGTCCCTAAGAGAACACAAATGCCAGCCCGGGCTACTATACCCAGCCAAACTCTCAATTACCATAGATGGAGAATCCAAAGTTTTCCACGACAAAACCAAATCCACACATTATCTTTCCATGAATCCAGCCCTTCAAAGGATAATAACAGAAAAAAAACAATACAAGGACTGAAAACATGCCCTAGAAAAAGCAAGAAAGTAATCCCTCAACAAACCAAAAAGAAGACAGCCACAAGAACAGAATGCCAACTCTAACAACAAAAATAATAGGAAGCAACAATTATTTTTCCTTAATATCTCTTAATATCAATGGACTCAATTCCCCAATAAAAAGACATAGACTAACAGACTGGCTATATAAACAGGACCCAACATTCTGCTGCTTACAGGAAACCCATCTCAGGGAAAAAGACAAACACTACCTCAGAGTGAAAGGCTGGAAAACAATTTTCCAAGCAAATGGTCTGAAGAAACAAGCTGGAGTAGCCATTCAAATATCGAATAAAATTGACTTGCAACCCAAAGTTATCAAAAAAGACAAGGAGGGACACTTCATACTCATCAAAGGTAAAATCCTCCAAGAGGAACTCTCAATTCTGAATATCTACACTCCAAATGCAAAGGCAGCCACATTCATTAAAGAAACTTTAGTAAAGCTCAAAGCACATATTGAACCTCAACAATAATAGTGGGAGACTTCAACACACCAATGGACAGATCGTGGAAACAGAAACTAAACAGGGACACAGTGAAACTAACAGAAGTGATGAAACAAATGGACTTAACAGATATCTACAGAACATTTTATCCTAAAACAAAAGGATATACATTCTTATCAGCACCTCATGGTACCTTCTCCAAAATTGACCATATAATTGGTCACAAAACAGGCCTCAACAGATACAAAAATATTGAAATCGTCCCATGCATCCTATCAGACCACCATGGACTAAGGCTGATCTTCAATAACAACATAAATAAGGGAAAGCCAACATTCATGTGGAAAATGAACAACACTCTTCTCAATGATACCTTGGTCAAGGAAGGAATAAAGAAAGAAATTAAAGACTTTTTAGAGTTTAATGAAAATGAAGACACAACATACCCAAACTTATGGGACACTATGAAAGCATTTCTAACCACTCATAGCTCTGAGTGCCTCCAAAAAGAAACTAGAGAGAGCACACACTAGCAGCTTGACAACACACCTAAAAGCTCTAGAAAAAAAGGAAGCAAATTCACCCAAGAGGAGTAGATGGCAGGAAATAATCAAACTCAGAGGCGAAATCAACCAAGTGGAAACAAGAAGAACTATTCAAAGAATCAACCAAACTAGGAGCTGGTTCTTTTGAGAAAATCAACAAGATAGATAAACCCTTAGCCAGACTCACTAGAGGGCACAGGGACAGCATCCTAATTAACAAAATCAGAAATGAAAGGGAGACATAACAACAAACCCTGAAGAAATCCAAAACACCATCAGATCTTTCTACAAAAGGCTATACTCAACAAAACTGGAAAACCTGGATGAAATGGACAAATTTCTAGACAGATACCAGGTACCAAAGTGAAACCAGGATCAAGTTAACAATCTAAACAGTCCCATATCCCCTAAAGAAATAGAAGCAGTCATTAATGGTCTCCCAACCAAAAAAAGCCCAGGACCAGATGGGTTTAGTGCAGAGTTCTATCAGACCTTCAAAGAAGATCTAATTCCAGTTCTGCACAAACTAATCCACAAAATAGAAGTAGAAGGTACTCTACCCAACTCATTCTATGAAGTCACAATTACTCTGATACCTAAACCACAGAAAGATCCAACAAAGATAGAGAACTTCAAACCAATTTCCCTTATGAATATCGATGCAAAAATCCTCAATAAAATTCTCGCTAACCGAATCCAAGAACACATCAAAACAATCATCCATCCTGACCAAGTAGGTTTTATTCCAGGGATGCAGGGATGGTTTAATATACGAAAATCCATCAACATAATCCATTATATAAACAAACTCAAAGACAAAATCCACATGATTATCTCCTTAGATGCGGAGAAAGCATTTGACAAAATCCAACACCCATTCATGATAAAAGTCTTGGAAAGATCAGGAATTCAAGGCCCAAACCTAAACATGATAAAAGCAATCTACAGCAAACCAGTAGCCAACATCAAAGTAAATGGTGAGAAGCTGGAAGCAATCCCACTAAAATCAGGGACTAGACAAGGCTGTCCACTTTCTCCCTACCTATTCAACATTGTACTTGAAGTCCTAGCCAGAGCAATTCAACAACAAAAGGAGATCAAGGGGATACAAATTGGAAAGGAAGAAGTAAAAATATCACTTTTTGCAGATGATATGATAGTATATATACGTGACACTAAAAATTCCACCAGAGAACTCCTAAGCCTGATAAACAGCTTCAGTGAAGTAGCTGGATATAAAATTAACTCAAACAAGTCAACGGCCTTTCTGTACACAAAGGATAAACAGGCTGATAAAGAAATTAGGGAAACAACACCCTTCTCAATAGTCACAAATAATATAAAATACCTTGGCATGACTCTAACTAAGGAAGTGAAAGATCTGTATGATAAGAACTTCAAGTCTCTGAAGAAAGAAATTAAAGAAGATCACAGAACATGGAAAGATCTCCCATGCTCATGGATTGGCAGGATCAACATTGTAAAAATGGCTATCTTGCCAAAAGCAATCTACAGATTCAATGCAATCCCCATAAAAATTCCAACTCAATTCTTCAACGAATTAGAAAGAACAATCTGCAAATTCATCTGGAATAACAAAAAAACTAGGATAGCAAAAATTCTTCTCAAGGATAAAAGAACCTCTGGTGGAATCACCATGCCTGACCTAAAGCTTTACTACAGAGCAATTGTGATAAAAACTGCATGGTACTGGTATAATGACAGAAAAGTAGAGCAATGGATTAGAATTGAAGACCCAGAAATGAACCCACACACCTATGGTCAATTGATCTTCGACAAGGGAGCTAAAACCATCCAGTGGAAAAAAGACAGCATTTTCAACAAATGGTGCAAGTACAACTGGTGGTTATCTTGTAGAAAATGTGAATCGATCCATTCCTATCTCCTTGTACTAAGCTCAAATCTAAGTGGATCAAGGAGCTCCACATAAAACCAGAGACACTGAAACTTATAGAGGAGAAAGTGGGGAAAAGCCTTGAAGATATTGGCACATTGGAAAAATTCCTGAATAGAACAGCAATGGCGTGTGCTGTAAGATCGAGAATTGACAAATGGAACCTCATGAAACTGCAAAGCTTCTGCAAGGCAAAATACACCATCAATAAGACAAAAAGGCCACCAACAGATTGGGAAAGGATCTTTACCTATCCTAAATCAGATAGAGGACTAATATCCAATATATATAAAGAACTCAAGAAGGTGGACTCCAGAAAATCAAATAACCCCATTTAAAAATGGGGCTCAGAGCTAAACAAAGAATTCTCACCTGAGGAATACCGAATGGCTGAGAAACACCTGAAAAAATGTTCAGCATCCTTAATCATCAGGGAAATGCAACAACCCTGAGATTCCATCTCACACCAGTCAGAATGGCTAAGATCAAAAATTCAGGTGACAGCAGATGCTGGCGAGGATATGGAGAAAGAGGAACACTCCTCCACTGTTGGTAAGATTGCAAACTTGTACAACCACTCTGGAAATCAGTCTGGCGGTTTCTCAGAAAATTGGACATGGTACTACCCGGAGGATCCCGAAATATCTCTCCTGGGCATATATCCAGAAGATGTTCCAACTAGTAAGAAAGAAACATGCTCCACTATGTTCATAGCAGCCTTATTTATAATAGCCAGAAGCTGGAAAGAACCCAGATGTCCCTCAACAGAGGAATGGATACAGAAAAATGTGGTACATTTACACAATGGAGTACTACTCAGCTATTAAAAAGAATGAATTTATGAAATTCCTAGGCAAATGGTTGGACCTGGAGGGCATTATCCTGAGTGAGGTAACCCAATCACAAAAGAACTCAAATGATATGTACTCACTGATAAGTGGATATTAGCCCAGAAACTTAGAATACCCAAGATATAAGTTACAATTTCAAAACACATGAAACTCAAGAAGAACGAAGACCAAAGTGTGGACACTTTTCCCCTTCTTAGAATTGGGAACAAAAAACACCCACGGAAGGAGTTACAAAGACAAAGTTTGGAGCTGAGACAAAAGGATGGACCATCTAGTAACTGCCATATCCGGGGATCCATCCCATAATCAGCCTCCAAACGCTGACACCATTGCATACACTAGCAAGATTGTGCTGATAGGACCCTGATATAGGAGTCTCTAGTGAGACTATACCGCAGACTAGCAAACACATAAGTGGATGCTCACAGTTAGCTATTGGACGGATCACAGGGCCCCCAATGGAGGAGCTAGAGAAAATCCCCAAGGAGCTAAAGGGATCTGCAACCCTATAGTTGCAACAACATTATGAACTAACCAGTACCCCAGAGCTCTTGACTCTAGCTGCATATGTATCAAAAGATGGCCTAGATGGCCATCACTGGAAAGAGAGGCCCATTGGACATGCAAACTTTATATGCCCCAGTACAGGGGAACGCCAGGGCCAAAAAGTGGGAGTGGGTGGGTAGGGGGGTGGGGATGGGTTGGGGGGACTTTTGGGATAGTATTGGAAATGTAAATGAAATAAATACATAATAAAAAAAGAAAGAAAAGAAAACCAGGTTGATGACCACACATGCTAAGAACAAGGAAATGAGAATAACACTTGTTAAACTTGTGTGTGTGTGTGCATGTGTGCAATGTTGCGCAACCTTTGAGTATGGGCCCTTGCCTTTTCACTTGCTCGAGGTGTTTTTTTTACTATGTAAGCCAAGCTAGCTGCCCCTGTAGCATCTGAATATTCCATACCACCTTCCATCTCCCCAGAGGCATGCAAAAGATTAGGGATGTTTCTGCTGCCTAGTCTAGCTTTTATGTGAGATTTGGGAATCCTGACTCTGGTCGGGCTTGAATGACAAGCACTTTTACCCACTGAACCATCTCCCCAGACTGCAAGTTGCACATTTTCAAATGAATTTACCTATTTAATGGATGTGAATATTTTGACCCTGTGTATGTTTACAAACCACACCTATGCCTGGTCCCCACAGAGGTGAGTAGAGTGTAGGACTCCCTGAAAACGGAGCTAGAGATAGTTGCGAGCTAACAGACAGGTACTGAGGACTAAACCCAGGTCCTCTAGAAGAGCAATCAGTACATGTAACAGCTGAGCCATCTCTCAAGTTCCAGGAGTTACACCTTTAAGGTCAGTAGGATAGAGACTCTTAGGCTGGTGAGAAAGACATGGGCTTACTGACTGACTTTGTTAAGTGTTCAGGAATGGATGCTGTGCTCTTGGCAGTGAAAGGTGGGGACAGGCAAGAATTGATGCAAGAAGGAAATCCGGTCTAGCAGGACTCATTTAGCCAGTGTTGGTTCAAACTTGTGACCTGTGACCTCTTTCATAAGGATGGAAACCATGTTTAGGATTAGGGTCTAAGGTGGGAGGGTCTGGAATAAGCATAAAAGTAGACTCTTTTCCAAAGCACATGGGACCCCTCTCATCAGAATGGGTTCTACTGACAGAGAAACAATATTCAGGAGTTAGGATAAACATAATAGTCTGGGGGATTCAGGTGAAGGTTTGATCTACAGACAGCAAAAGATAACCAGATTGTTAACTACATCCAGCTTTCTGGGAGGGAACAGATGTAAATCCTTTCTATTGAAGAGTTTAATGTCCCTGGTTTCCCTGATGCTATTTGTGAGCTTGAAGACTTTGTGCCCTCTAAGTTGGTCTAGGCGGAGGAAGAAGAAGAAGAAGAAGAAGAAGAAGAAGAAGAAGAAGAAGAAGAAGAAGAAGAAGAAGAAGAAGAAGAGGAGGAGGAGGAGGAGGAGGAGGAGGAGGAGGAGGAGGAGGAGGAGGAGGAGGAGGAGGAAGAAAAGAGGAAGAGAAAGAAGAAGAAGAAGAAGAAGACAATAGAGATGGAGACGAAGAAGAAGACAATAGAGATGGAGACGAAGAAGAATATAAGATCAGCCAGAGGCTCATGGGGGATGTGTCGAGGTATGGGGAAGGAAGTGCAGGTGAAAACGCCAGCAATCATGAGGCAGGAGCCAAGGAAGGGAGAGGCCGTGACAGCAAGAAGTTCAAAGTGTGATGTCAGATACTACCCGGAGTCAAGTGGTCCATTAATAAGACACCATCTAGTAACTGGAGCTCACTGATGGCAATTACTGTCTGCTTACTTTGCACCAGGTCACAGGAGCTGAGGCTGGGAGCAAAGGTGGCCATCTGGCAAACAGATTATGGAAGCATCTACACCTCCAGTTTGGCCCTAGTGACTAAGAGATTCCTCTGAAGCTGAGGGATAACACTAATAAACTCTCCAGCTTTGCTTATTTTTGACCTGGCTTTTATCGACCTTTTAAAGCTAACTGGTGTAGCTTTGCCGAAGACAACACCACATAGGTCACCATGGTAACAGTTGCCCACACTGTTGGAGTTTTTTTTTTTTTTTCTCTTTTGTTTTTATGAATCGGGAGATTCTTTTTACCTATATCAAACCACTTGAAACCACTGACCCTTCATTGGGGCTTGTGCAAGTGCCCAAGGGGTTTACCTTTTAACCCCTGAGGTCTAAAACTCCATCCTCAAAGCCTCTTCCTCAGCCAGTTTCTGAACATGCTTACATCCTATGAAAAGGCAAAGTCTGATTTTAAATGTCCAGACTGCTCATTTAGTCATTTTGCCTCCTATTACCTGCCTGTATATCTTAGACCTCTCTGTTTTCTATCCTGTAAGTAACCAATAGGCCTTATCTTGGGGGAGAGGAGTTTAAGAGTCGGAGTGCTATCTCCTCACATTTGGCTGCCCCAGGAATAACCTCTCTCTGTCTCTCTGTCTCCCTCTGTCTCTCTCTGTCTCTATGTGTGTGTGTGTGTGTGTGTGTGTGTGTGTCTGTCTCTCTCTGTCTCTCTCTGTCTCTGTCTCTCTCTCTGGCTCTCTCTCTCTCTGTCTCTCTCTCTCTGTGTCTCTCTCTTCCTCCCCTTGGAGATGGCTGCTGTTTTTGCCCGTTGTCACAAGAGTCCTTTCTTCCCTTTGTGAGTTATTAAAGAGGTTAAAAGCTGCCTCACTTTTTCAGCCAACTGGACAGCACCATGACATTGAGGGGAAATGCCAGATTCCACTTCTTAAAGCTGAAAAGGGGCAGGCAAGGGTGGGGGTAGTATTATGCACTCGTTTGAACCATCACCCTCAAAAGCTCATGCAATACACACTTCATTTCCAAAGTCATATGCCGGGAGGTGAGAGTTTTGGAAAGTAACCAGGATTAGATGTGGTCATGGGAGTGTGAGACTTGGGATAGGACTGGGGCTCTGTATGCACTGCTCATTTGTTCTGTCTTGCCTGTCAGGGTCTCCGCCATATTAAGATGCAGCAAAAAGTCAAACCACAGCCTCCAGAATTATGAGTCAAATTAGCTTTTGCTGTTGTCGTTTGTAGATTACCCAGTTGGTGCTATTCTGTTGTAGCAACACAAAATGGACTAAGACCATTTATTTACACAATTCCAAAAGGGGGAAAAAGAAAAAAAAAAAAAACGACACACAGCGATCACAATCTCCCTAAGCGATGTCGTAAGTGCTATATTCTCCTCTGTGATTATTTTGACTTGATTTGAAATGTTTAGTCAAATACTTCGGCAAATGACTAATCAAAAGGATTGTTAAAAAGTGCCTTGCATAAGCAAAACACCTTCACAATAATAACAAGGTTTGGAAGGAATTTGTATTATGCTTTTAATTGCTTTTCTCAGTCAGAAGTATCAACTGAGCCCCCACTTGAAGCTGAATGGTGCATTAGAGCTGCGGGCTCGCAATACAAAGGGAGAACAGAAAGCCCCTGATTAACTGGAACACTGGAGCATGCCGCCTGTGATTAATTAGGTTTTCAGGTGAGCTTCTGAACCCTTTATGAACTGTAATGATTTTTTTTCTTCAACTCCTAAAATTTTCTGTCCAAGTTTTGAGAAAGATGGCGGCCCTCGCACAGGGGCTAGTCTTCCCTCACTGGGTCTCATTGAAAAGTCCAGAACATCCAACACCAAGAGAGACCTCCCTCCATAAATGTGGGAAGCAGAGGAGCTGGGGGGTCGTCCACAGAGAGACTTTAAGGTGTCTGCGGGGTACAGCCCAGGAGAGCTGGGGCTGAGGTTAAAAGCTATGGCGGCTGCAATACACACCCAACTTCACCATCATCTGAGCCACCAGACCTCACCATGGCCCCCGTGGGCACTCAACATTGTTATATAGGAAGTGAGACTTCTAACACCAATGATCTCCAGACTCATATTACCTCTAGGAATTCAAGAGGCCAAAGTGGTTGAGACACAGATGATAGGAAGGGAGGGACAGCATTCCTTCTGAAGCTGATCACCCAGGCTTGTTTATCCCATTGTGTCAGGCTGAGAAAACCACTTCCTCTCTAAATTTCAGCTTTATTCATCCATAGAGGGAGAATAAATAGTCTCACCTCCCAGTCTGTAAGAAAGACTAAAGTAAACGAACCTAACGCCCATAGGAAAGGGCCTGGCATGAGAATTTGTGTGTCTATGGGCTGCTTTTGTGTGGCTTGGCTTTTGAGAGAGTCTCACCTATGCCACCAGGCCTGGCTTCATGACACTACTTAAACAACAAAAGAGTAAGCTGGGCGTGGTGGCACACGCCTTTAAATCCAGCACTCAGGAGGCAGAGGCAGGCGGATTCCTGAGTTTGAGGTCAGCCTGGTCTACAAAGTGAGTTCCAGGTCAGCCAGGGCTACACAGAGAAACCCTGTCTCAAAAAACCAAAACAAACAAGCAAACAAACAAACAAACAAAAGAGTATAGGTTTGTTTGCAGTGATGTCATTGTGCTTTGTTCTGAAAGCCCGAGAGGAAGGCAACTCGGAAGTCATCTGTGGCCAGCAACAATTCAGCTCGGGGAAGTTCCTGATACAGGAACAGCTGTTGAGAGCCCAAGAGGGAAGGAGGCTACGCGTACTACGGGAGCTGTGTGCACTCTACAGATTGACCAAGACACGATCTGATTAAGATGAGACTTCATCAAAAGTCGATGGGCTTTCATCCCTTGAAGTTTCTCAGGATGTTTCGTTTATTTCCAGAGGCCCAATTACTAAACTGTATGAACACATAATGTTTAACTAACAGACCGTGACGTCCAGTGGGGCACGGGCCATTTCTTCTGGTTGCCAGGCAGGGTGGTGCAGTGGTGTGGCTAGGGACGGATGCTTAGATGGATGTCCTTGGTCTTCCACGTGTGAGCTCTCCAGCTATTAATTGGTTAGTTCCAGTCTCCTCATCTTCAAGATGGAGATCATTATAGTAAGCAGATATTTTATGTAAGGCACTTAGAATGGGGCTAGAGACAGTAAGAATCCTCTCACTGCTGGCTATTAGATTAGCTTCCGTATTTCCAAGAATCTAGAATAATTTGATATATATGCTGAACTCTATAGATCTTCCTTCCTTCCGTCCTTCCTTCCATTCCTTCCTTCCTTTCTTTTTTTATTTCCTTGTGGTTCTAGGAAACAAACCTAAGGCATCATGGATAGTAGGCAAACACTCTACTATTGAGTATTGAGTTATATCTCTATCCTTCTTTCTTTGCTCAGTGTGTGTGTGTGTGTGTGTGTGTGTGTGTGTGTGTGTGTGTGCGCGCGCGCGTGCGTGTGTGTTCACTTGATGCACATATATACACATATAGGTAGAGGCCATATCAGTCTCCAATGTCCTTCCTCAGGACCTATCTGCCTTGGTATCAGAAGCATGTTGTCTCTCACTGGGACTTGGGGGATGGCTGATTAGGTCAGGCTAGTTGCCCACTGAGCCCCAGGGGTCTGCTTGCATGCATTTCCCCAGTGCTGGCATCTACAATTATGGGCCACCATGCCTGGTTTTATGTGGTACTAGGACTCTAACTCAGACCCTCATGCTTACAGGGCCAGGACTTTACCAATTGATCTCTCCCCAGACCCCTCTCCACATAGGTTTTTGACATACAATGCTACTACATCACCCAGGCTGGTTTGGAACTCACTCTGAGTCTAGGCTAGTCTTCCACCTGTGGTCCTCCTGTTTCTGCCTCCCAAGGAGCTGGTCTTATGCACCTGTGCTACCAGACCTGACTCAACAGAAATATTTTGAACACAGGAGAAAATGTTGTTCCCCAGTGACATCATTATGTTTTGCTCAAGCGATTTAGGGAGGGGATGTCAGAGGATCAGAGGTTTTGATGACACTAATCTCCATCTGTAGTATTCATGACACAGAAAGAAAAAAATCTAGGCCCTCCTGGTGGTGAGAGTTTGTCTTTTCTTTTCTTTTCCTTTCCTTTCTTTCTTTTTCTTTTGTTGTTGTTGTTGTTTTGTTGTTTTATGTTGTTTTGTTTTGTGGTTTGTTTTTTTTTTTTTTTTTGAGACAGGGTTTCTCTGTGTAGCCCTGTCTGTCATATAATTTACTCTGTAGACCAGGCTGACCTTGAACTCACAAAGATCCCCCTGCCTCTACCTCCGGAGCGCTGCGAGTGTCCCTGGCTGCTTTTATCAGGAGCATTAAGGCGAGAGATGAAGAGAAGGCCATCAGGGAAGCCTGCTACTCGATGGCTGGGCTGACAAAAGTATGAGTTGATGATGCTCTGCCTCCAAGTAGGTTGGGAAGAAGTTTCAGTCGCATCTAACTTGAGGCAAGCAAGGAAGACAATTTGCATCCATACCAATGAGAAAAGGAAAAAGACTGCTTTTCAGGCAAATAAAAGGTACATGCCTTTTAGGTTTTTATTCCTGTGGGGGAGGTATCATCATCATCATCCGATGCTAAAAGCATGAATATTTATTTACCAAACACTGTACAAATGTTTTTGTTTCTGGGTTTGTTCATTGCTTTAGAACTCAGACAGGACTCTGTTTCAACTTCTGAAGCAGCGTTTGCAGGCTATGTCAACTCCACCTACCTAGCGCCACAAAAAGAATATAGGAACCAACAGACAAAACAGCTCTAGAAAAGCCCCCTTGTAAAGCCACCATTTGTCGTGTGTTGGAATCCACGTTGAGTCTGCCTCCTTGTGGGTCGACCACACACTGCTCCTGAAACCTTACAGCAAGTCTTGCTTAGCAGTATGAGCACACACTTCTTACTTTGAAAGGGGCACAAAAGTGTGTGTGTGTGTGTGTGTGTGTGTGTGTGTGTGTGTGTCTTTTGCAAGGCCCTGGCCTATGTTCTCCACTGCTTTGGATATAAGCCCTACACCCGGTAGAGACCGTGCACCTGGGCCCGGGACTCATTCTTTAATGATCACCAGATAGTTAAGTTTCAGAACACAGGACCTTCTGGCATAGCCAGGTATGGCAGTGTTCCTCGTTCCTCTCCTCGCACTTAAAAATGGCAGGCCATGGTCTCTTTCCTTGGGGTCTTGGCTGCAGATGTCTTCCATACAACAGTCCTTGGAGACTTGGCAAAAGGATTCCTCTGTGGGCCAGGCTGCTAAGGTGCTAGTCCTCACAGCCAATGCGCTTTCCCCTGACCCAGATGGCTTTTTTTCCCCCTTTGAGAAACTTTCTCTCTTAAGTCAAATGTACTTCTAACACCTCCCAAAGATTATCACCTCTGTCTTTCAGGTCTTTACATTTTCATTACTGCCTTCAACTCTACCTCCCTGGTCAGGACCTGATCTCATTCTTTTCATTTTGAAAATAGCCCAGGGCGAAGATGGAAAAAGAAACAGCTGCAAACCAATTTTTAAGCAGTTTTTTTTTTTTTAACTCACCCAAAATGTCGTTATGGCACCTCTTAAATTTCAATAGATCCATTTGTAGAAATTATACCCAAATCAGCAGTTTCCCTGTTCCCATCTTCCCTCAATCACTTCTTCAAAGAAGCCCTCTGCAGAAAATCTCTTGTGTCCAGGTGGCCATGGGAGGCCCCGGGGCTGGCGTAATCCCCCGATGAGGGCTGAAATTCTTTTGACAGAAACATTTGAGAAGCAGGGCCACTGTAATGAAGTCCAGAATTTTCCAGACCTCTCTTAATACATCCATCCCGTCTGGCCTCATCATTGACGTGTTGGCTCTCGTTTCTGATTTAAACTGTCAGGCTGGGTCAAATTGCCCCAGCAGCATTAGCACATGTGGCAGAACATTGACAAGACGTTACTTACACCTAATTAAGGCTGAGAGCCTGATAAACAACCCTGCATCCTAGCAACTCGTTTTCTTCTGGTTCTCAGTCTTCTGCATGTTGACCTCAGCCTTTGGAACGCAGGGGCTTTTGAATCATGGGATGCTCAGGACACTGCCGCGGTTCCCGCCGGACTTGGACCGCAATCGAAAATGGAAAAAGAAAGCAATGCCAAAGAATTGGAAGGCAGGAGAACATCCCGCGTGGAGAGCGGTGGTGAACCTCTGACCTGAGGAGACTAAGTGTTGCAGAAGGACATCTTGGGGTTCCCTCCTGTCATCTAACAGCATTTGCAGATGGGGGTAAATCCAGTTGGCTAGGCATATGGTAGCGAGAAATGTCACTGGCAGGAAATTGAGTGGGAAATGAACCCTTGGCTTAGCACAATGGATATAGACCATGCTAAGCTCACTTACCAGAAACTCCAGTCAGTGTAAAGCAGGTACCAGGCATCCTCCAGTGAGAGAGTAGGATCTTGTTCTAGCCTCCTCAGAAACATGCCCATGGCCCTCTGTGGTGATATGAGTGGAATCTCTCTTTTGGCCTGGGCTAAGAATTTGGGGTCCCCCTATCCTAAGTCCTTCCTCTCTGTCTTTGTCTTAGGATGACATAAGACCTCTCTAAAGGTACAGCCTTCCATTCACATGGCAATAAGGTCACTAAATGTCCCTGGATTGAAGATGTCTTGGCCTCTTTCCTCCACTCCCCTCCCTCCCTCAGCTGACAAATCCAGTTAAGGGTGAAATTCTGCCGTTTTCTCTAGGGAACAGAGGTTTTACGTGGTGACAAGTGAATGGGTTTCTTTGCTGAAGTCTCGATTCTGATACAGTTGCCAGAGGCAGGGGCAAGAGTCTACACTTTGGCAGAAATAAACATCCTTTTGCCTTCAAAAATGTTTCCAGTTTCTCTCCTGTCTGTCTTTGAAAAACAATCCTTTGGTGTATACATGGAGATGGGGTAGCTTTTACTTTACTTTTTCTTGGAGGATTTTTTAAAAATGTGAATTCAGCCGGGCAGTGGTGGCGCATGCCTTTAATCCCAGCACTCAGAAAGCAGAGACAGTCAGATTTCTGAGTTCGAGGCCAGCCTGGTCTAGAGAGTGAGTTCCGGGACAGCCAGGGATATGCAGAAAAACCCTGTCTCGAAAAAACAAAAAACAAAAAAACAAACAAAAAATGTGAATTCATAGACTGTTTGCCCATCCTCCATCCATCAATATGGTTTCTCTCCTTGCAAAGCTCCAAGTTCTTGCCCCTTCCTTGTTAGAGCCTAGTCATGTTCAGGTGGTACCCTGCAAAGCTCGTCCGTTGTCTAGCATCTAGGCCTCTCAGTCAGCAGGCAGGAGGAGCTCTACTTCCTGGCCTGACATTTCTGGACTCTGATCATGCCAGGTGTGGGCACCACTCAGAAAATTAGAAGCAAAAGCAGTTCCTGGCAATGCTCACCCGAGATATACCTGCTGTAACAGAGGGTGGAGGTCTGATAATTAAAAGCAAACATAAAATTCAGGCATGTAGTTGGAAAAGGAAGGGTCTTACTGAGCCCCCATAAAAGCCAAGAGAAACGTCCTGGGTGCTTAGCACTAGGGGATTATTCAGCGCTGGGCACAAGAGAGGACGAGGGGGTTCATGAGAGAGCTAAAGGTTTTGTTTACTTCCTGACAGGAAGACTTTGGTTTTTAAGGGAGGGGCTCATGTGAGTAAATAAGAGTTCATTATTAAGTTGACCCAAGAATGCCTTTACCTTGCAACGATGATGCTGAAGCTGGGGCATCCAGGGTCATTGGCCTTACGCACACACACACACACACACACACACACACCCCGGCTGGAGGATCCTGGACCATGGTTCACTTTCCTCACCTCAGGCTGGGACTCAAGAGTGATCATTTCAAATCTTAGCTGAGCTGTGTGGCAAGCCTCCCGGCTCTATGCCCCAGGGAGGTCGCATGAGTTGTTCAAGCCTTGCACAGTGAATCTGACCAGAGAGAGCTGTTTTGTGCCCGTGTTCCGGAGGAGTTCATCCTGCCTTTCATGGCCAATCTCTTCCACCATTTCCCAAAAATGTGCTCTGTGAAGTAACGCCTAGTTGATGGCACTTAAATAAATTTAAGGCAACGTGGGAAGGAAAGAAAGGATGAAGAGAGAAAAAGCGAGGGGAAAGGAAAGCAAAAGTTTGGGAGAAAGAAAGAGGAAAAGAATGTTGATTTTTTTTCCCATGGGAGAACTTGAAAGAGCTTGGGTTATACATTAAGTAGGTTTGACTTCTTTCATCTTCTTCTCTTATAATAGTTTTTAAATATCTGGAGCTGAAGATTCGAATGTCACCTATACCTTTGCAGTTCTCAACTACCAGGGAAAATATCTTCTTTCAGAATGAACAGTAGTCTAGAGGCATGAGTCCTGGGTTCAACAGCAGGTCTGTGATGGCCCTGTGAGCCTCCTTAAGTCTAACAGTTCATCTCTATAGATCTTAGTTACCTCATATGTTAAATGATGGTGTAGACTCAGTGACCTTTGTGGTTCCGTTGATCCTCTGGCTCTTTGTTTCCGAATCCTACTCAGGGGGGGTTGCTATCAAGTGCTCTAGATTTAGACTTGACTCTTAAAGGTTATTCTAATCAGACCCAGTATCCCAATGGGATATAAGAATCCTTCCTAATTAATAGTTTCAGATGAAATAAACAAAACGTAATTGGAAAAGTGGTTGCTCCCCAGGTGCTTATACTTCATAAATAAGGAAAACAAAGATGCTTTGAATGGCCTACATTACAGCTTGTCTTTCCTGCTCCACATTATAACCTCTGATCTGGGTGCTCTGTGTGACGTTGTCCTTCAGACAGGTTGTCCTCCAGACACCTGGCAAGGTGAGATCATGATCTCAGTCCCTTTCAGCAGAGGATGCTACGTTAGGTTGAGCTCACAGACACTGTGATTTGCCTGTGAACTGCCTCCGCAGACACATAAGCTGAATACATGGTCTCCAGCTAGTGGTGCTTTTAGCAGAGGGTATGGAAACTCTAGTAGGTGGGGCCTCCATAGAGGAAGTTGGACACTGGGGGTGGGTCCTTGGGGTATCTTATTTCTGGCCTCTTCCTGTTGTGTGCACCACTTGCTATCCACCAAGAAGGGAGGAATAGTCTCTGTGGACCATTCCTCCATGTTTTCCTTCCTTGGTCGACTGAGGATTCTGAAGTGACAGTGGTTAGTTTTCTGATTTCTGTGACAAAATGCCTGATAGGAACTGCTAGAAGGAGAAGACTTTATTTTTGACTCAGGTTTGAAAGGATGGAGTCTATCACAGTGGGAAAACTTGGAGGTGTAAGCATGGGTGGGGTGGAGCAGGGGGCAGGGTGCTCATACTACAACCTGCTGCTGAGCTGACATCTTCTGCTGTCCTTTTGTGTTCAGCCAGGGACCTCCAGCCATGGCACAGTGCCCTCTCATTTAAAATGAGTTCTCCCCTCCAGGAATTAAATATTTTTAGAAATTCCTCCAAGGACATACCCAAAAGTATACCTCTTATACATATGGATCCTCCAAATCCATTCAAGTTGACGATGATTATTAATCACCATAGAAACCATGGACTAAACAAATTACTCCTCCCTTAAGGTTATTTCTGTTGAGTTTCTTTTTCAGTCACAAGGATGAAAAGCTAATTACTACAGCAGAAAACAAGCAAAGAGACCAGTTGTCCCTGGCTGTGGAAAACGCCCATCCAAATGAATAAATGTCCTATGGTGGTTGCTTGTGTACCTGTCCAAGCATCAGGTTCTGTGAGACAAAGGATTTTACTTGTCTCTCCTCCCCCCCCCCCAGGACCCATGGCAGTGTAGTAAGGAGCTTTGGGGAGCTTCTGTCCAATCTTCATACTTCCTACTGGTATTTTCAGAAAGAGTTGTCCTCTTAGTTATCTGGAAGGCTCTGGACTAAAAATTTTCCACTTCTGCATCCTCTTTGCCTAAAAAAGAGAATGGTGGGGGGAGAGGCGTTTCAGCCCTTCCTGTCATGGAGAAAGCTAGAGTTGCCCAGGTAACTTTGCTCTTAGTTCTTATGTTCATCCAGAGCCCCCGGAGCTCTGCCCCCCCCCTTCATCTCCAGCTGGTTCCCTGTGCACTGGAGGATCCAGCGAGAGAGGTGGCATCTGCTGACCCTCAGTCATTAATCAAGCTGCCTGCACCAGAGTCACTTCACAGCCAGGGATGCAGCTTCTTGGCTCCTGGGAGCTGCCTAACAAAATGACAAGAGGCAGGAGTTTATTTGCTATCGCAGGAGTTCCTGGGAGGAAAGGGAAGGTGGTAGTGGGTGACAGCTGGACCAATGTGGGAAGAAATGGGGGCAGAGCAATGTTGTAGATGCTGGGGATTTGGGAGGGGGCATCTACAAGCCACTTTTACTGATGGGCTAAAATCCATTGCTTTCTATAAATGTGTATTTACATTACAGTATGTTGAGTTGAAGCTGGCTTAGAGTCTGTCCCATCAGTTTAAGTTTGCCTTAGGCCACAGGGTGATCGCTACCTCATAGTCCTAAATTCAGCTTGCTTATGGTGTTGGGACCTTTGAACCTCAGAAGTTGGGAGTGGGTATCTTGATTTTTTTTTTCCTGCCAAATACCAGTTGGACTCTCCTGCAGGACCAAATTGAATCCTTCACAGTGTTTGGACACGCAGAAGAAAGTTGCCTGGGTCCTCAGATCAGCTAAAACAAACAAACAAACAAACAAACAAAATTCCCAATATTCCTTTCTTAAGGGAACAAATTTACCTCCTAAAACTTGTAACAGTTTTATAGGATTGGAACCTTCCTGGCTCTTACCCTCCCACCCCGGGGGGGGGGGGGGGAGGCCTCAGTTTTGCTCCCCATCCACCAACTCTGCTCACTAAGCCTTTGTTCTGCAAGTTGACATCTTCTGAGTCAAATCGAGTGGGAGCTAGGGACACAGCTGTGGAAGAGTGTAGCAGGCGGTCTCTGAGCCAACCTTTGCAGTTCTTGATGGACCAACAAACAGAAGAGAGTGGCATGGTTTAGGGCACATCATACCAAGAAACCCATCGGCAATTATTCAAGGGCTTTGATGGGTCAGTCAGCCATGACTTCCTTCCTTCTCCACCATGAATGTTTGTGAGTTTGTCCAGCTCCCTGGACTCCCCCCTTCTTGGAAATGAGATAGCTTTCTTTTTCTGGACTGTTGTTGTCTGGGAAAACTGTGGCCCAGTTTCATCTTGGAAGGCGTCTGGGTGGGAATTAAAGGCTTTGTGATTGCTTCATTCCAGTAGAGGCCTTGGGTAGAGAAGCCTAAACAAACAAACAAAAAGAAAGAAAACATGCCATTTCAGCAAGGAGAGAGAACGCAGCAGGCAAGTGTGTTTGAGAGATATGTCAAATATGTTTATGGCAACTTCCTTACAGCATTTTATTATAATTTACTCAAGGAGAGAAAAGACATCCTTTATCAATGCACTTAGTAAATGCTGGTTATTGTTGCTCAAGGGGCTTCTAAGTTAAGAATGATGCAGACCAGACCCTCATAGCTCCTCCTCTATTCATCCCCACCCCATAGGAGTTTCAGATGAGAACAATACCCAGTTAAATAACTAAGATAATTTTCTGGTAAGAAGCGTTACTTGAGGGCAGCCCTTGTCTCAGATATTTTTTCCTTCCTTATCATCATAAAAAAAAATTGGTTTTATATTGTGTTTTACAACCAACAAAGACCATTTCGCATCTGTCTGTCACACTCCCTACAAAAACCTGGTTGGAGCCACCAAAAATAGCACCATGGCTTTACAGATGGAACAGTGGACAAAACTACGAAGGGACATCTATAAAGCCACCTTTCAAGTAAATCATCGAGCTTGAACTTAGCCAGGTCTTCCTCCTCAAAGTGTAGTGTGATTTCCTCCTCCGTCATCCCCCTTCTTCATAGCAGAGCAATATAAAACCAGCTGGCTCCACTGAGAGGGGCCAGGGGTGGGGAGGGACAGACACTGCAGGCAGGGCTGATCTGGAGCAGCCTTCGGCCAAGAGTGAGTTTTCTACAAGAGCGGAAAAGTTTCTTAAGTGGCCTTTGGCTTCGAAGAGGCTCTGCTTCATCTCTCTTTGACATGGTCCCTGGGAAGAGGGGAGCTGGGGTGGAAAGGATGGGGAATGTAGGGAAGGCTGTCATTTCCATGTTGTCTGTTATCCATCCACACAACCCCTGGGGACCTATTTTCAGACTTGTCTGCTTGCCCAGAAAGGGGCAGGGCCCAAGTTTCACAGAAATTAGAAGCACACAGGTCCTCGGCGACAGAAACAATGATGAAGAGATGCACGCTGATTCAAACCAGTGCCTCCGACACTCGGGGGCAAGAAGAGCCCAGGCTTTTATTATTTTTATTTTCCGCTTAAAAGCAAAGACACCACCCCCCGCCCTAATTGGAATCAGAGCTTCAGAGAATGTTAGAATTGCAGTGAATTTCAGACATGACGATCCAGATGCTTCATTTCATAAAGGGCCGAAAGGCGGAAGAGCTTGGCTAAAGCTGTAGAGCAATCTAGTTGAGTCCCGGAGCAGGGCGGAGCCACATCCCTCTGGCTCCTGACACAGCGCTCTCCCTGCCCCCTTCAGAAGGTTTTCTGAGTGGGCGACAGCCCGGGTGGAGGAGAGGTTGCGCTGCTTGGAGCTTGTGACTCTCTCATCCATGCTGGCAAACACCTTCTTGAAGTGTCTGGCAGCCTGCTCCGGTGTTCACTGCGGAGTGAAGGCAGTAAATCAGGGCTTGCCCAGGGACAGCAGCCTCAGCAATGGCGTGTGCATCTGAGCACTGCAAGACTCCCGGGAAGGAGAGCTCTCTCCCTCTGCAACTATATCATACCTTTTACAAAAAGTCACTTTGAGGTCACTGGGTTTTTTTTGTCCAGTATTTCAATACATTAAATGCAATTACTTCATTGTTGATTTACCTGTCATTACAGGCATGTGTTTGAACATGATTTATTGAGTGAGTTTTGTGCCAGTTGACTTGCGATAGATTGCACAATATTCAAAGGGGCTCATTTGCTTGGCGTTACATTAGAGGCACGATGATTGCAACACAAAGCAATGTAAATGAATTCTGAGAGGCTCCATCATTCATGTTGTCATGTACTGAATCCTATTATTATTTATTACCATAATTGTACTGTGTTTCCTGGGGCGATAAATTAGGAATGATGGGCCCCGCTGACAGTCAAGGGCTGGACTCGCTCTATATAATTTAATAGGGATACTGTAGGGTCTGTGTGTTTGGAGGAGATTTGGGTAATGGTTAAAAAAAGAAAAAAAAAAAGAAATGATTTTTTTTTTTTTACAAAAAGTATAAAAGCTTTCCAAGTTTATTTTTCCCCCTTCCTCTTTCTTTAATGCCTTGGCTACGTTTAAAGTCCCAATAAAAGCTAAAGTAAAAGAAACGTTCTGTCTTCTAGCATGAGATGTTTAAAACTCACTACCTCCAGACACAGTCCAATCCCCGTGGGGTTCTGACAGGTGGTATTAACCCTTGCACCAACAGGGCATCCTGGGGCATGAAGAATCTAGAATTGCCAGGACTTCAATGGCCAGGATGAGGGAGATCACATTAACCTTGCACAAAATTGACTCTAACAGAGCTCCGGGCACTTCATCTTATCTGGTAGGGTGGTGTTTCTGTAGAAGTCAAACCATGCTGGTCAGAACATCAGAGTTGGTACAAAATTGCTGAAGAGGATGGAAGAGGGTTGGGGGAGCCTTGGGAGAGCCTTAGCAGAGCGTGTCACGAAAAACGAGCAGTAGGGGAGACCTGAGAGGACACCCACCTCAAGCCTGTTGAACCTTTGGTGAGGAAACTGCCAAATAGAGAGGATAGACAGCCAACAGACAAACAGCTGCTAGAAATGCCCTGTCTTGCCCAGTTACAGTTTAGATACAAAATGCCCCCCCCCCCGGGGAGCACATCTGATGGACACTTGACCCCTAGCAACTGGTGGTATTTTGAGATGTTCTAGACACTTTAGGAAATGAGCCCTAGCTACAGGAAGTAGGTCATGGGGTCAGATCCTTAGGGCTTCCACCCAGTCCCTTCCTGTGACGAAGAGGTCCCTCTGCTGCATTCTCCTACCACTGCGATATTCCGCCAAAGCACATAAGACCACATAACTGTGAGCCAGAAAGCTCCCCCTTCTTCCCCTCTGGTGAGTTGTTCTCATGGGTTTTTTGGTCACAGCTACATAAAAGCAACTTAACTACCCCTGAGGATGTTAATACTACATTCTACTGGCCTTCTGGGTCAACCAATGTTCGGGGAGTTCTGAGAAATATTACATGATAAACCCAGATATTACCACAGGGAGCAGGGAAGGAAAAAGCCAAAACTGTCTTAACGGTCAGCATGGATCCACCTAGAAAGGTCTATGACTATCAAGAGGCGAGGGGGTAAGCTGATGGTCAGATAGTATTAGTCGGGAAAGTCTTAAAATATCCATATAATGTACAACCGGACAATCAATTTTATTCAAGGAAATAATCAATCTGCCTTTGAACCCTGGGTCAGAGGTCAGGGGTTCATAATCCTACCGAAAGAGACTTTTGACAGTGCATACAAGAGCCTCTCATCACCCTGTATTCTTACCTGCTGCCATCTTCTCAGGGGCTCAGGAGTATAGAGGTAGAAGTAAGGGGGATGTAAGGAACTGGGATGAAATTGAAAGCAGGGGGTTACAGTTATATATGTAATTTCCTCAGTGGAGACAGCATCGAAGCCATTTTGCTGATTGCTCAAGAGCTTAACAGAAAGAGTCCACCCTGCTTGTCTGAGTTCAGCTGGCTTCTACGTAGCGCTGAATGGCTTTGTTCAGATTGATTCTGGCAGTGCCAAAAAAAAAAATCAATACATTGCTGCCTACTAGGGCTGACTTGGCTGTTTAAACAGGAGAACTTAGACCAGTTTAGAAAAACCAGATCAGATCCTCTGGGTGTGACCCCCTTTTCTCCTGTGTAGCTGCTGGAATGATAAAAAAAAAAAAAATTCCACCCCAAATACATTTCATGGAAGCCTCCTATGGCCCTGGCCTGTAATAATGGACTACACCCATTAAGCTGCTTGTTAGGCCCCTGGTAATTTCTCCATATTTGGCCAACAACCCAAGCGGTAGCCTGTGCTTTTCATGGCCTGTGAGGGGCTGTAGTCTTGGTGTTTCAGTGTCCCATCGCAGGTGACAGTCTTCTGCATTATGACCTTAAAGAGCCCTCCAAAGGGCCCTGCAGCTAGCCTTACCAGGCACCATAGAAGTGGCAGTCACTAAAAAAGGAAAAAAAAAAAAAAAGCCTGCCTCACCTCCCAACACAGGGTGCTAGGTTTGTAGGTGAACCCCGTATACAGTAGGCTTCGCCTTTTCCTTCGGGCTGCCCAGGGTCTCTGAGATGCCTCCGGCAAAAGGGAAGTGCCACACGGTTCCACCATCTGTTGATCTCTGGGTCCAAGCCCTTCATGGAGAGAGGTGGGTGAAACTGAGTGAGCCGTTAGCAGAAGGTTTTAAATTTGGAATTTAGCCTCTAATCCGTGCTCTTCTAAAGACCTTGGCTTGCAGCCTAAGTGGATGCTGTCTCCCTCCATCCAATATTTGCTCTTGCTGCTATCCTAATTTCTGTAGAAATTAACCAAGTGCTTTCGTCTATTTATATCGCAATTGCGGCCAGATTGGTCCATTAGAGTACAATCACCACCAAAACTGGCCCTCTGCATTGTTAGGGTAAAAGCCCTGATTTATAAAATAATAATGGGAATTGCAATCCTGACAGTAAGTAACACAGGAAAATACTGTGCCCGATTCTGAGATTATGCGCAAGGAATAGATTCAGGCTAATAGAATTAAGTCCAGGAGGCCTGGGGCAAGGTCGGGACACTCAGAAATTACTTGCTTTGTCTTTGAGCCACTGGACAATTTACCAGCCCAAGATTCACCAAGGTACAAAAGATGATGATAAAAGACATACTGATTTGGGGTACCGATCCCTAAGACAATTATGGAAGCTTGGAAAATACTGGCTGATACCCACATGCATTAGCCAGTGGTCTGAGCCCATCATGGTAAGAGTTATTTATGTATCAGTCTAGGGCAGCAACTTTCAACCCCTTTGGCAAGCCTGTCTTTCTAAATATTTACATTATAACTCATGATGGTAGCAAAGTCATAGTTACAAAGTAGCAAAGACAATCATTTTACGGTTAGGGGTCACCACAACCTGAGGAACTGTGTTCGAGGGCTGCAGGACTAAAAAGGTTGAGAACCACTGATTTAGGGTCAATATACTCCAAACTGAACCCTTAAATATCTCCCTGCATCTTTGGGATGCTCCGTGACAGTGAAATGGGCAAATAGTTCGAATGTAAATATCTGTTGTGTTTAGAAACATTCTAGTATAACTTGGATATCCCCAGAACCCACATGAAGGCAAGAAAGAACCTCCTCCCAGTGGATGCCCTGCCTCTCCCTCCTCAGGGCTGGGGTCAATGGTGTGTACCTCCACTCCCAGCTTAGACATCTTCTTACCTCACCTTAATCTTTTCCCTGCTCACTGCAGGAGCCTTACGTAAATGTACACACTCAGGTACATTGAGAGGAGAGAGGAGAGACCGCCTAGTGATTGTACACACTTCTGGTATAGAGCAAGAGAGTGGCCCAAAGACCCCCAGGTGACCCCAAATCTGTGGGCATTCTCTGGGATGCATGGATATAAAGGCTGCCTGGGTTCCTGACCCACCTTGAAAGCAGCTCCCTTCCTCTGTGGTCCTGAGGGAGGTCATACCTAAGGTTCATTGCCGGGTTTACTCTGAAAGGCCCCTGCAGCTAGCCTTACCAGACACTCAGAAAAGCCCTTCACGAAGCCAGACAGGACCCTGCCCTTCCACCCTCCGCCACGAAAGGAAGAACTTTTTATACAGTGAGTCTTTGGAATTCCCTTTGCTGCTGCTGGCTTTAGTGGTAGCAATGAGGGGTCAGAATGTCCTGGCCAGGGGAAGAGAGGGACTGGTTGATAGAGTAGCCTTGTGGAGGACTGAGGACTCTGCAGGAGACTTCCTACTGGAAGAAACTTGTGACTAGACTTCACGCCCCATGGTAGAATGATTGGGCTGAGAGAGTGAGCAAGCTCAAGCTGGCCAAGTCAAAGCCAGTCTAAAATCCCTACTATGGCCGGGCAGTGGTGGCGCACGCCTTTAGTCCCAGCACTTGGCAGGCAAAGGCAAGCGGATTTCTGAGTTCGAGGCCAGCCTGGTCTATAGAGTGAGTTCCGGGACAGCCAGGGCTACACAGAAAAACACTTGTTTCAAAAAAAAGAAAAAAAAAATTCCCTACTGTGCCACTCACCAGCTCTGTGAGGTGAAGCAAGCCAGGAATCTCTTGTCCAGGATGGTGATGAGTGGAGAGCCTCCACCACACATCTCTGTGGCTGTCAGCTCCTTCAGGAGTTCTGGAGGCTCGGGTAGCTGACCTTGGCCATGAGGTTCATGGCTCTGGGAAGAGGGTAAGACAAGTGGACTTAGTCCTCTGGGGAGGGGGGGTGTCAGTGGAAGAACTGAGGAGTTCCGAAGTTCCAGAGTACCTCCATCCTACAGATTAGTTCCTAACCACCTTCCTGATGCTGCAGCCCTTAATATAGTTCCTCGTGGTGTAGGGACCCCCAGACCATAGAATTTTTCCCTTGGTACTTCATAAGTGTAATTTTACTACTGTTGTGAGTCGTTATGTTAATATCTAGTATGCAACCCCTGGGAAAGGGTCATTTGACACTCCCTGCCACCAAGAGTTCAAGGCGCACAGGTTAAGAACTGCTGTCATAGACCATTTCAGGATGATCAAAGAGTGGCCCAAAGCTATTAGGTTCTATATATGATCATTGTCATTTCAGCAGATTTATTTTGCTTACTTTTAGACCATTTGACTTTGTGGCTGCCATTTAATGTCATGTGGCTAGTAGCCACTGTCTTGTATAGTATGGCTCCTTAATATGTTAATCCTCAGGAATGCTCTAGAAGGTTGGAGTGACCTTTTTCTCTATCACACACTGTAAATCAAGTCTATCCTGTGAGACACTGGCATCAGACATCCTAGGAGTTTTCTATATTGGACTGGAAGTGGGCTCTTGCCTAGAACATGCAAGGGCCTGAGTTCAATCCACAGCACCATAAAACTAAAATAATCAGCAAAGGCATCCAAGTTTCCTGCATGAAAGAGAACTGAGAACATTTTTTTCAAGGACAGCCAGAGCATCCACATACGGACAGGTGTTCTGATGGATAGTGCCTGCTCCGGAACATTTCAACTCTAGTTTCTGTTTTGAGCATCTTGGTACACTCTTGAGACAAATTCTGCATGTCTCTTATTTAGTCAGGCTAATGGGCCACATTACCCTTGTACTCCTTGTTCCATGCCCACATTTCTTCCTTATAATCGCATCAAAGCCATCACCTTCTCTTAGGAGACACCTTCCCCAGGGTTCTAGGAAAGGCTGGAAACAACCTTCCCGCTTCTGTTTTACTTCACTCTGTCACAGGGTGGTTTCCTGGGCTACTGATGGAAAGGAGGGTTTTCACAGAGGGACCAAAGGATGCCACACACTTCCCCTCTTATAGTAGAAAATTAGAATTGTTAGTTTGGAACCCAGTCACATGGAACAGGAAATATGTCATCAAGACTGGAAGGGTCAGGAAAAGGTTTTAATGAAAAGTAGTATTATTTCTAAAGTAACTTAGTCTTTCATTTATTCCAGAGAAAAGTCCTTGGGGTGTTTAGGAGAAAATGTAGTAAATGATAATGAGGGCCCAGGCCCCCACAAAGGGGCTGTAGATAGTCACCTTAAGGAAACTTCTTCGAGATCCTCCAGCCCTTGACAGTGGTCCAGGCCAGATCTTATTCTTCTTCCAAGTTTAGGCAGGTAGAGACAGCCACCATGATGGCTGAGGGACTTGTGCCTTAAGAAATGTCCAGATAGGTGATCACTTTGATGTGGTCAGCCTGCCCCTCATCTCTTCAGATGTGCAAGCCCTCTGTGGTCTCTGAGCATGTGTGAGCCGAAAGGTCCCCAAACCTCAGGGACAGCTAGGTAGCGTGTTGGTCAGCCTCCTAACCTTGGCTTCAGACCCTGAACCCAAGCTTATGTGGCTACTTTCTGCCAAGAACAGTCAAAGAAAGGAGGAACACACCTCAATGCAAGGATTCCCTGCAAATTAAAGGCACAGAACTCCGGGTTCTGGACTTCCTATATATGACCTCTCTCTGAACATGAAGAAATGAGGCACCTAGTGTTCCACAAAACCAAGATCTAAAATGGTCAATAACTGCAACAGCCTCCCTTGTTATATGGTGCGCTACCCCTTGGCACCGTCTTCTAGTAGGCTGGGGGTCTCATTTTGAATGTCTGGTACAGTCCCTTCTCATTTCGCGGAGCTGCCTTATTATATAAATGCATGGTCCCCATAGTATCTCATTTAACCCTCACTTCCACTTTGTCACCTCCACTGAACAGAAAGGTTAAGTGGCTTAACCAAGTCTTTCAGCAGTAAATAGATTGGGGACTCTGAGCTACTCACCTGGGCAGTGTGAGGTGAAGAATGGGCTGCAGCTCCCCCTGCTGGCCGTCGTGTAGAGCTACAGCTGCCTCATTCACGGATTGTTCCTACCACTCTTCTGTTTCTGCTCCCTGGTCCCTCCCTGGACCTCAGCTTCCTAAGTCCTGCCCCGTATAAAAATGATGGCCTGAAATCCAAACTTTGTTTCCCTCCACCTTATTGCTTATTTTCATCCATTTCATAAACAAGTCTCACCTTTTATCTTGGAGTTGGCTTCAGTCTAGGAACTCTCTGCCTTGGGAGTCCATGTTTTGTTCAGTGGATGACCACATATCCACGCGAATGCGGGCATCACTAGTGGACTCCATCCAGTTATTATTCACAAAGGAATATATATATGTATATATACACATATACACAGACATACACACACATATATATATGTATATATAATATTCTATATATTATGTACATTATATATTATATAATATTATATATTATATATATTAAATATAATTGCTTTCTAGTCCTCTCCCACTCATGAACAGGTTCTGAGAAATATAGGAGACTAGTCAGGGCTGTGAGCTACTTAGACATTGTAGCTGTATTGTCCCTCATGCACAGAATCACTGCCAATCAAGCACAATTCAGTTAAGAAACAAAATCACTTGTCACATAAAAACAGAGAGACAGGGAAGAAGTGTGTTCCATTTAGGTTTTCACTGCTGTGATGAAACACCATGACCAAAAGCAACTTGGGGAGGAAAGGGTTTATGTCGTCTTATATTTCCATTATGAAGGGAAGTCAAGGCAAAAACTCAAGCAGGAGCCTGGAGTTAGGGCTCTACTGGAGCAGAGCGCATGGAGGAGTGATGCTCACATCGCTTGCTCAGTCTGCTCCTATACAACCCAGGACACTGGCGGTGTCCCCAGTGGGCCCTCCCACACCAATTATCACTAAAGAAAATGCGTTATAGATTTTACAGACTAACCTATGGGCATTTTAATGGAAGCATTCTCAACAGAGGGAGAGTCCTCTTCCCAGATGGCTGTGGCTTGTATTAAGTTGATAGAACAACAACAACAACAACAAAAAAAAAAAAAAAAAAAAAAAAACAGGACTGGGAAATAACTCAGTGGATAAAGCATTTGCCAGACAAATGTAAGGACCAGAGTTCAGATCCCTAGAACCCAGACATAGCCAAATGTGGTACAGTGCACCTGTGACTCCGGCATACCTCAGTGAAATGAGAAGGTCCCCCAGAAAGTCACAGCAACGAGCCTGGCGTGTGTGATGAAAAGACACAAGATACCCTGCTTCAAACAGGGTGGGGGAAAAAGGAGCAACATCCAAGGTTGTCCTCTGACCCCATGCTGCCGTAGTGTCTGCACACCTGCACATACACATGTGAACACACACGTGCACACACAGACGTACATATGCCCTGAATACTCTGAGCAACTCGTGCTTAATATCCATCCTGCATGTAATACGGCCGTAAATTATACCTCACTAGACCTAGGTAATGCCTACCATGGAGCAGCGTGGTTGCTTAGTCAGCAAAGGTATTTGTCGGGCTAACGCTACGGCTTGCATACTTATGTCCCTTTGTTTATTAGAATGTAGCTACGCTCTTAAAGGAGAGTGTATGTATTGAAAGCGTACCGCTTATGTTTTGATGCTCATTAGGAAATGAGTGGCGCATTCAAGTGAATTAACAAACCTTGCTTGCAGTGAAAATGTGCACCTACCCCCTGAGCACCAGGAAAACAGAGGCCTGAGGATCAGAGTAAAGGCTGTCCTTGCTGCCAGACCAAGTTTGAGGCCAACCTGGACAACTTGAGGCCCTGACTCAAAGGCTAGACCAGTGGCTCTCAACCCACCATAAAATCATTTTTGTTACTTTTTCATATCTGTGATTTTGCTACTGTTATGATCTATCAGTGTAAATATATATGTTTTCCAGTGGTCTTAGGTGATCTCTTTGAAAGGGTAGTAGTTCGACCCCAAAAGGGGTTGCTACCCCAGGTTAAGTAAGATCTGTTGGGCTAGAACCCAGAACCTCAACTGAGAGAATGCTTCCGTCAGATTGGCCTGTAGACAAGTCTGTGGGGGCATTTCGTGATCTCTAATTGATATGGAAGAGCCCACCCCATTGTGAGCGGGCCATCCCTGTGCAGGAGCTCCTGGGTGCAATAAGAAAGCAAGCTGAGGGCATCAAGATCAGCCATCCAGCCAGCAACTCTCCTCCACGGCCTCTGCTTCAGTTCCTGCCTCCGGATTCCTGCCCTGCTTCAGCTCTTGCCCTGACTTCCCTCAATGACAGACTGTGACCAATCAGGGTCTGTAAGCCAAAGGAACCCTTTCCTCTCCAACTGTCTTTTTGTCATAGTGTTTTATCCCAGAAATAGAAAACAAACCAAGACACTGTGTGTGTGTGTGTGTGTGTGTGTGTGTGTGTGTGTGTGTGTGTGTTAAACAGCCTTCTCCTGTTCGATACCAGTACACTACACAACCTAGTTAGCTAGAATCACACGCTGAACGTGAAGTTCTTGAGACTTATAACTGAGATTTGTATCCTTCAGTCAGCACCATCTAATCCCGCGCCCCTCTTCTACTCTCTGGCAGATGCCATCCTGATTTGTGCATCCTAATTAGCTTGGCTGTTTTAGCTTGCACAAGGAAGCGTGACCAGGAAGTGTTTCACTTTGTGTCTTGAGTTTCTTTCTTCATTAGTTTTCTTATCATATTCTCTTCCAGGTTCATCTCTGATGCTGTCAACCATAGGCTTTCCTCCTCTTAAAATACTACTCCATTGTGTGTCCTTAGTAATAATACACATTTCCCCTTCATTGACAAAAGGTGTTTAGGTCATCCCTTCAGTGGTTATTGTGACCAGCACTGCAGCGAGCATGGCAGCCTAGCTCTCTGCCTCAGTGTCCTTGTCACCTGCATGGCATAGGTCCTCACTAGTGGGACATACAGTAGCTGTAGATGTGAGTTTCTGAGGAGCCTCCATATCACATGCTTTCCCCATTGTCATACATGGGAAGTTTTCTACCATCCATGTGTAGGTTTTACATTTCCCAAATAAATAATGAAAATATTATGTTGGGGGAACATGAATAGTATGAAACTATTTACCCCTAAAAAATTATTAAAGCCTAATTAAACTAATAAGTAAATAAATAATAAAGAGAGAGAGAGAAGAAAAAAGAAAAGAACCCCACTTACATTTTAAAAATGAATAAACTACTAAGGATTAGCTTACTGTCTCAATTTGCTTTCAATTTCTGCGGTAAATACTGACCAAAACCAACTTGGGGAGGAAAGGGTTTATTTGGCTAACAGACTTGCTACAGGCCAATCTGATACAGACATTTTCTCAGTTTTGAGTCCCTCTTCCCAGATGATCCCATTTTGTGTCAAATTGACAAAAAAAAAAAAAAAAAAAAAAAAAAAGTCTAACCAGCACAGCTTGTGAAAGAAGTAAAAGACTTATAGATTGAGACATTAAAACATTAATGAAGAAAATTTTTAAAAAGAAAAGGAAAGACACTCCAACCACGTGGGTTATGCAAGTTTATATTATTAATGTACACATTACCCACGGTGATCTGCAGACTTCTGTAAAACCTATCAGAATACTAATGACTTTACAAAACAGGAATATTTTTAAAATATGTACAGTTCCTACAGAATCATGAAGGAGCCCAAATAGCCAATCTTAAGAAAGATGATCAAAGCTAGAAACATCACATTACCATTCTACCAAAAAAAAAAAAAAAAGTACAGAAAGGGAAAAAAAAACAGCTATTTTAAACCATTGGTACATTAAGAGATAACTCAGAAGTAAATCCACACATCAACAAAGTTGGTGGGGGCGGGCAGTCTCTTCAACAAATAATGCTGGGGGGGATTTGATAGAAGTAAAGGAATAAAAGGGAAAATCCTGACCCATACTGAATATTAAAGTAAACTCAAATTTGAATTCAAATGGAAACCTGATTGAATTTCATTGAATTTGGTTGAAACTCTTGTAATGCATAATTACAGAATGTTACTGGTCCAGCATAATAGTCATAGCCTGAGGATTGACTGCGCTCTACGAAGCCTTTCCATGCCCAGTTAATCTACCTCAGACTCCATTTGTGTGGGCTCCAAGAACCCAGATGCTGGGATGGGAAACAAATGCATGAGAAGGCTGAGGGGCTATTTCCGCTAGCCCATGTCACCTCCACCCATCATTCATCTAAATGTGTAGGGCTAGAGAATGTAAGCCAACCAATGAGTGCAAGAAGAGTAGAAACGGGCATATGAATGAGCCCTAGTGGCCCCTTATATTGAGAGCATATGGGATTTGGGGAAAGCAGTCCCACAAAATGGCAGTTGTGATGTAATCTACCCATTGCCCTCCCGTCCTTGGTTTATGAGTTTCACCATAACCCTTTGGCCTGACAGTGAGCCACCATTCCTTCAGGAGCTATCACAGATGTGGCTGCAATGTTTGCAGTGGTTCCCCCTTTTAAAGCACTTTTCCTGAGCGATGCAGTTACTTTGCTTTGTATTATGGAGGTCTCACCTCATTATCCAATCAGACAGCCCAGGCAAAGAAGGGATGGTGGCCCCTGCTGCTCTTGAAACTCTTAAAACACAGCACAAGTTGTGGAACAAAACAGAAGCGGAAGGCACATGTTTGCTAAAACAATCGCAGCTTTTGTTTCTTGCTTCTCCGGTTACACCTTCAACTTGGGAAGTTTAAGGCTTTCCTAACTCAGGCCCTTTTCTTTTGACATTAATGTTTGTTGCTTGGTGTACTGGTTTATTGATCAAGGTGAAGTATGGGACGGAGTTACGGAAGACATTCAATCTTTTCCTGAGGCTGTGGCTCACTCACAAGTTGTTGAGAGCTCAGCCAAGCCTTTGTGCATCCTTAAACTTCTATTTGATCACCTATAAAATGAAGGTTGGAATCAGTGGCTTTTGGATGACTTTATCCTTCTAAGAACTGCTTCTAAGCATCACGGAGCCCTCTGGGAAAGCCAGCTATTGGGTTCAAAGCACAATAATTGGAGGAGAACCCAAATTCCCAGACTAAAGAAGTAAGGCAAAGGCAGAAAGATATGTTTGATTAAGTTAAAGTTACGGATCATAGGAGATACAGAGAGAGAAGATGCAAGGAGAGAGGACCAGCTGTGTTGAGAAGCTGGGCTCACGCAGCAAGGAAGGGAACCTACAGTGTTGGCTCAGGGAGTGGTGGTTCCGAGCATGCACAGGACAGGGAGCACTGTGGTGAGGGTAGCTGAGAGCTCATCAGAGTGTAGGTAGGGCCAAGCACACAGATGCTGCCAATATACCAGTCAACCTCACACGACAAAGAACTGTCTGGCCTCATATATAATTTTCAGATATACCACAGGGTATATAGTTGAGTGAAAGACCTTTTTGGCTTCATGTAAGACTAAATCTGTATTTTGGATATGCATTAAAACAATTTATTCTGTTTTTAAACTCACTGATTTTTTTGGAGTAAAACAGTTTTAAAAATTGCCAGAATCTACGATTTTATTGGAACTTTGTGAAGATCTGCTTCTCAATTATAAAAATATGTCATTAATGACAATGTCATTGTATCGCTTAAATTACAATAAAATATATCAACATCAGTCAGGATATTCCTGGGTTGATGTAAAACGTGTGGCCTCTTTGTTCTTGTACTGCCTATCGAGGATGTAATACTCAAATATTCACATATTGAAACTCTCTCTGTCTCAGCCAATTTCTGCTACTATAACAAAAACACTCGAGGCTGAATTCTTTATTTTAAAAAAAAGAGGTTTATGGAAGCTTTGGAGGCTCACTGTTGGATGCCCCCATCTTTTCAGCCTCTGGTTTCACCATGGTTGGAACATCTGTGGAAAGATCACATGGTAAGACAGAAGGAACAAAAATATCTGCAAGTTCTGCTTTCTCTTTGTGTAACAAATTACTCTCAGAAACTGAGGTACATAGAAACTACACTAATTCCTTTAAAGGCATGGCCACAAATGCCTAACTACATTCCCGAGTCCCACATCTCAAAGGATCCAGCAAGACCACATTGCCACTCTGGGCATCAAAGGTCCCTTGAAACTCTGGGAGACTCAAAGGACAGACTTTGTGTGGATTTCATCTTTCTATTCTGAAAAATAAAAATGTTATCTGTTTCTTCAAACATTTACATGGGCAGCTTGTATCAATTATGACTGTAAATCATGGATTAGAATACTGAATAAGAAATGATCCTTAGACAGGAGAGTTCTGCATGCTGCTAATACAGAGAGGTGTGAGCATCTCATGTAGTCAAGGCTAGCAGACAAGTCTCTGGCTCCAAACACAAACAACGGTGGCAACAGAAATCAACCCAATAACTGAAAGTCTCTTGATACTTTGAAGGCACTCAAGATTTGTTATTGCCTTTCCAAATTTGGTGACTTGCAAGGAATCCCTGGCTATCCACATGGCTACAGTAGACACTGAGCACAGCAAACAGTCACAAAAGGCTGGAGGAACGTTGTGCACCATGGAAATGTCAGGCCAGTCCCTATGGCACCTTGGTTCTCTGCAGCCTCTCAAGATACACCAATGGAGTAATTTCACATTTGTGAACATTTGATGGAGCCCTACAAACTCCAACTCAGAGCTAATGAGTGCCAGGACTTGACTGCTTGGATGTATCTGGTCCAGCAATAAACTTCCTACTCAGTGCATTGGTAAAAATCTTAGCAATCAGGAAGACAGGTGACCTAGAATCTCAGAGGAAACCCTGAACACTACCACTTGGCTCTGGATTTTCTTCTTCCCTCATTCCTCTCACATGGACCCAACAGGAGTAAACAGGAGAGAAAGCTATGAAAATAACACAGCCCCCAAAGAGGAAAACCATGAAAATAACACAGCCCCCAAAGAGGAAATCCACTGCCAGACAAAGGCATTGTCACTGCCTGCTGGGCTCTGCTGGAAGCTAAGGTTTTGTTCTGCCTCCAGTTCTGCCCTTTCTTCTTCCAGCACACCCTGCCTGCCATGTGCGTACACTCCTGACTGTTCAGAGGACCTGTTTCCCACTCTCGATCTCCATCTCCTACAACAAACCTCAGCAGTGGAGATTCTAAAGACCAAGGCCTTGTTCCCTTTAACTTATGCTAGGAACCCAACACTTCTCTCAGCATCTTTTCATGATGTTCACGCCCTCTTTTTAAGGGTACCACTGGCAGGAATGTAGCCTAGCTACTGCTTCATCGTGCCCCAGTTCCCAGCTGTAGGCCAAGAGCTCCGGACAAGAGAACTTGATTCTTGTTGCTCCTCAGCCACCTTTGAAGTCAGTACACTTCTCTTGATTTTTTTTTTAAAGTGGCATAAACAATAGTAAATGCTATATCACAGATAAACAGTATCATTGAAAAGAGAGCAAGACTTCATGTATCCTAGTCCAAGGCCATGACAATCCCTTCAAATATTTTCAGTGTGTTGACTTTGCCAATGAAACAAGTTATGGTGTCCTTATGTGAGATGATTCTTTGACCAAGAGACAGGTTGACAAGTGGCCGTGCAAAGCTTGGCTTTCTTTTAAAGGACTGATTGGAAAGGGACAGTGTATAATTGGTCCCGCGTGTAACAACTCCTCTATGTAGAAATGCATTGTATCTCCAGATCTTGGCCATGCAGGAAAAGGTTGCTTCCAGAGATAGAAAGCTCTAGACTGCTTCATCCCATGTCTAGCTCTTGGTCCAAACACGGTGATTAGTCCTTTGAATATTGGATTTGCTGGAAATGACTTTCAAGCTAATATGATCTATTATATTGTAAAACATCAAACCAGACCATCTCTGCTCTGGCACAGGGCCAAGGACCTGAGGCTATGAAACTGAGTACCTCTGAAATAGCCATAATCAAGATCCCTGTCTCCACACAGTGCGGTGACCATGTGTGCCTTCTTGTGCCTGTGAGCCAGTAATTCTATAGCCATGCCCCTGACAGCCAAGCATCCCTCGCCATCTTCAAAACTCTGTCCCACAAAGTTCTCATGGTATGACTTCATTTGAGACATGAGATCTGATGCATTTTTGTTTTTTGTGGTGGGGAGATGACTTATTTTCAGAGCCTTCTATCAATATGCAGGCAGGTCCTTTCCAGACAGTGAAAGCTTTGTACAGGATATAAGTGCCTGCTTGGGCAGATCCCAAGTACTCTAATTTAGGAGGCATGAAATCTGCCTGCCACCACTGAATCATTGTCATGCCAGTGCTGTGCCAAGACTAGGGACCAGCTATTTAAGCAGCTGTATTTGCAAGCTTGCTCTGCCGGGGCATGGCCGAGTTTTTAGTTGCCCCTTAGGTTTAGACTACATTATTCCTCAGAATCTTGATGGATTTTCAATGTAGTATCAACTCCTCCAACCTTGGAAACTATGATATTCAAACCCTCCCCTTCCACTCCTACCATGATGCAGAGTTCCTAAACAACAGAACCCAACTGCCTTTAGTTAGGGTTTCCATTGTTGTGAAGAGACACTATGACCAGGTCAACTCTTATAAAGGACAACATTTAATTGGGACTGGCTTACAGGTTCTGAGGTTCAGTCTACTATCATTATGACAGGAAGCATGGCAGCATCTAGGCAGGCATGATGTGAAAGGAGCTAAGAGTTCTACATCTTCATCCAAAGGAAGCCAGGAGCAGAATGCCTGCCAGGAAGCTAGGGGGAGGGTCCCAAAGCCCACCCCTACAGTGACACACTTCCTCCAACAAGGCCACACATATGCCAATGAGGCATTGTAATGCCTAATAGTGTCACTCCCTGGGCCAAGCATATTCATATCACCACAGCAACTGTGCTTTGTGTCACTGAACACTCTGCTCTGGGAAGATGGACAAATATGGCTTTGAGAATACAATTGTCATCAACTCTGTCACTCCAAAACTCAATGTGGTGACATCTACATACCAGTGGCCTTCTTAAAACAAACTATATACTCATGAGTTGCTGACACCCAAATCCTGATGGGGTGAAGAGTATGAATCACTGACCACTGCTGGCTTCAGAAACCCACCATTTAGTTGTGATAAGGGATATGTAATCAGAAACCTTATTTATGAAACAGTAGGTATTTATGTTCTATCTATAAGGAATTTAAGCCAAAGTACACTGGCTTTTCTTTTTTTTTTAAGTCAGTGTTCAGAAAGGACTTGGCACATGGAATTTCATTAACAAATATTTATCAATGGGTAAATGAGACTCATGTATCAGGAGCTTCATCATAACACCCAAGAAATACACAACCTCGGTCAATGTGTACGAGCTTCAAGTTCCACACATTGACACCAACAAATGACCCTTGGTACTGTGGTCTCATCTCTGAAAAGGAAAAACAAAGCTGTTTTCTCCATCCATCAGCAGGTGTGTGTGTGTGTGTGTGGGTGTGGGTGTGTGTGTGTGTGTGTGTGTGTGTGTGTGTGTGTGTGTGCGTGTGTGTGTGTGTGTGTGTAACAAAAATAAATACAGATTAGGTCATGAATTCAAGAAAGTGGGGGGATGCAGGGAAACCAGAGTGGGGATCGGGAATGGAAAGGGTGCAAACACAGTCTACTCATATATAAGACCCTCAAATTAACCTCCCCCAAACAAAACAGCTTTCACTGGGCAGCTGTTGAAGTGTCATTTTGCTTCCACGTTCTAAAATTTCCTTTTTTATTTAGAGATAGTTAGGCTAGGCTTCACTCACAACTAACTACTGTGCAAGGAAAACAATAAAACTGGCGTTACCGATCAGTCCCAAGAAACATTGAGAATTTGGTGGACTAATGGCGTGTCTAAGTCTCATTAAGAATTACAACATCTTTGTCCCTGGTGGGAGGTACAAACAGCATTATTAATTCATACACAAGGAGTTCTGTGCCTGGGTCTTAAGTTACAGAACGGAAATACAAAAGGTGACACTGTGCCCCTTCTCAGTCAGACAGTTAAAATGACTAAAATCTGGTTCAAGTAGGGACGGTAATCTCAAAAGGCAACTATTTAATAAATGTTGTTTATTTACTTTTAATGCCCCTTCTTGAGATTAAGAATACATTTTTGAGAGAATTATAAGGGAAGAAGAGATGTCTACTGAGATGTCCAAGAAAGCTGTGAGTCTGGGAAAGGTAGGTTCTAAGTCTTTGGAGGATGGGTTCTAGGTGCTTGGATGGTGGATTCTGGGTGCTTCTGGTGTTGGGTTCTAGGTGCTTCTGGTGGTGTGTTCTAGTCACTTCTAGTGATGGGTTCTGGGTGCTTTGGGTGGTGAGTTCTTGGTGCTTCTAGTGATGGGTTCTAGGTGCTTCTGGTGGTGGGTTCTAGGTGCTTCTGGTGGTAGGTTCTAGGTGCTTCTAGTGATGGGTTCTGGGTGCTTCGGGTGGTGGATTCTAGGTGTTTCAGGTGATGTTCATATCCCTCTGTTTCCACCCACTGAAAGGAATATCAAGTGAGAGAGGCAAACTGTTCAATGTTAATCCCATATGTGAAGGCAACAGAAGCCTGCTGTCTTGGGGTTTCCATCTCTACAATGCAACACCATGACCAAAAAGCAACTTGGGGGGGGGGTGAGGTTTTAGTCAGCTTATACTTTCACATCACTGTTCATTGCTGAAGGAAATCAAAACAGGAAGTCAAGCAGGGCTGGAACCTGGAGGCAGGAGATGATGCAGAGGCCATGGAGGGGTGCTGTTTACTGACTTTTCCCATGGCTTCCTCAGCCTGCTTTCTTATAGAACCCAGAACCACCAGCCCAGGGATGGCACCACCCACAATGGGCTGGGCTGTCCCTCTCAATCTCTATTTAAGAAAATGCCTTATAGGCTTGCCTCTAGTTCCATTCTATGGAGACACTTTCTCAGCTGAATCCCCCTCCTCTTAGGTGACTTCAGCTGTGTCAAGATGACACAAAACTATCTAGCACGACTACCTGAGGGTTGCTTAAGAGACTTACAACATCTCAAATACTTTTAAAGACTCCAGCACTTTTTTAGGTTAGCAAGGGAAATGGGGCTCAGAATGTCCCATGGCCTTTGCAACCTATCTCTCCTTTGCGGCCTGTCGCCATCCTGTTTCTACTTTCTTTGACTGTTTGCGTCTGTTCTCTCTTGCATTGCAATCTGAGCATCCACAATCAGAAAGTCTCAACTCTGAAGTGCCATGCTAGAGTCTGAGTCTGGAGTGTCTCCCAATGTCCCATGTGCCGATGCCTGAGTCTCCTGTACACGGGGCTATTGGAAAGGGATGGGACCTTTCAGGAGTGAGGCCTACTAGAAGGAAGTTAGGTAACTGGAGATGTGGCCTTGAAGAAGATATTGGGACCCTTACTCTTTCTTTACTTCCCAGAGATCGTGGGGAGAATAAACTTCCTCTGCCATTCTCTTCTGCCACCATACACCATGACACTGCAGACCCAAACTGTCAGGGTCAAGCAGCCATGGACTGGAATCTTTAAACCCATGAGCCCAAAAGAAAGTCTTTCTTCTTTTTAATTATCTCAGACATTTTGTCCCAGCAGTGGACTCACTCGCCTAGCACCAAAATATGCAACTTATTGAGAACTAACATGACACCACAAATAGAGGGTTGTAGTAAGTGGGATGTCTATATCACCCCATCTAAGGCTCATGGAGTGTTGCAGAAAGGGGTGCAGCAAGAATTGGGGAGCCAGAGGATGGGGAGGAGTTCTGAGAAAAGTTGTCTCTAAGCATTATGTGGCCACTGCATCTAGGAACTCACAGCAGAAGTGGTAACCTGTCCAAGATAGGTGAATCAACATTCTATCATAGCTGGAGGAAGGACTCACGGCACTCCACCCCTCCCTGGGAAGCTTCTGAAGTTAATTATTGCTGGGGGAGGGGATTTTATATTATTCAGTGTTGTAGACAATGGTAAGTTGCCATTGATCAAGTGACTATTGCCCTCAACCCTTCTCCTGCAAGCGACCATTAACACAATGGGCACCGAAGAAAGACACGAAAGTGGGAAGATTTGTTGAAAAGAAAAAGTGTTTCAGGGAGGCTAGATAAGACAGGATAATGGAAAGCATAAACATTATCAAAGTGTGTGTGTGTGTGTGTGTGTGTGTGTGTGTGTGTGTGTGTGTGTGTATGTACATATATACATATAATACATATATATGTGTATTCTTTTTACAAATTCATGCATATTTTTTAATTCAAAGTTTGAACTTCATCTGGTCTCAAGCATTCCTTTGTCACTTAGCCTGATGTGGCTTTCCTCATGTGTGGGTATTTCCTCATGTGTGTGTGGATATTTCTTCCTTGTTCAGAGTTGAGTACTGTCAGTTCTCTGCACCATAGAAACAGTAATAGTTACATTCGGTGTGAGGGGCACAGCACAGTACAACACATGCCAGTATGTGACTGAGGCTCTGTCTTTAAACTTCTGGCCACAGGAGAGTATCCAGGAGCCTATTGGTCTCTGGCCACCTACAGTTGCAAGTAGTTGGGGACATTTTCCTTTGGTTCTGAAACTTTCTTTAGCTTGCTCTTTTGTTCCTTATTTCAGGATCTGTGCTCCCTTCTGAACCATAAAGATAATAACCACGCTCTGGTTTCAACTGGTTTTAATCATCTGACTGGTCCTACTTTTGTAAGGGAGCTTCCTCTGAGCTCTAGGACCACAAGGGACTCTCCTGTCTTGTAATCGGGTTGTCCTCTCCTCTCTCCTGTCCCTATATATTTGTGTGACACTTTGCCATCATCACAGTGATTGCATTCAGTGACTTGGGTAGGATGGCAGAACCAGCCAGCCCAAAGACTTCCTACCCAGGCAGGTCTGAGGATTCTTTTGGCATCTTAATGTTGCCCTCTGTCTCCAGGGTCACAGGAGGCCCATTAGAAACATGGCTCCTCTTGTGGTAAGAAGAACCAGGTGAGGGAAAGCTGATGCTGAGCCTGGGGTTCTGCGACTTAAAAGCTGCTGATGCTGTGCTCAGGAAGTTGTTCTCAGGAGAGACCTTGGAGCTGCTACAGAAGGATGCTCTGTTGCTGAGGCCAGGGCAGTTTCCTCTGCTCTCTCATCTCCTTACCTCTCCCTCCTGCCTGCCTGCTGTACTCTCTTACACTTGTCCTCTATTCTTGTTACATTTCCTATTTGTACCTGGTATTTCACTTCCTGCTTTCATCTGCCCAACGCACTGTGCTGATATCACCCCAAAATCTGCCCATACCAGACCCAGACACTCTAAGTTGTAAATAAACAAGTGATCTTCAAAGGCATGAGAGTGTCCGTCAATCATCCTCCCCACCACCACCATAGCTACGTGTCTCGGGATCGTTCGGGGAGTCTTTCTGTGTAGACAGAGCTCTGGAAATACTGGGATATTAATCCTGTGTCTCACGGGAGGCTGGCAGTTATCATTTGCTATGGAGCTGCTCTTTGTTCTACGATCCTGCAGAATCACCTATAGCTCAAAGTGCATCTATGCTCCAGCAAGGCCAAAAGCAATGTTCGCAACAATTTCTAGATAAGTGGCAAGACGGAAGATCCATCTCTCTGGAAACCATCTTGACAATTTCACGTCATTCCCTGAGCTCAGAGGGAAGATAACCTGTTTGCTCTTTCTCTCGTTTTCTTTTTTCTTTTTTTTTTTTTAATGTGTTCAATGAAAACCAGGACATCACTTACGCCTATTTCCTCAAGAGAACGGGAGTCAGCTCACTTCCAGTTTCAAGCCCCACCCTTTTCTCCAGTCATGCACATATTTAGACTTTTTATTCCTTTATTAACATAGGGAACATGAAGCCCATTATGACATTTAGCAGACATAATTTTAGGCAAGTACAGCTTCTTATCAAATAAGCTAGCAATAAGAATTTGATGAACAGTGTTCTCCAATATAACTTCCACCACTAATTTAATGAGAACTATCAAATGAATTTTTTTATTCTGATATCACCCATGAGACAAATGAGACTTCGCAGGCCTATTTTTAACAAATGAATTATTGACTTAAACTGGCACAATTAATCACAATATAATGGGCTGAGGGGATGTTAGAGGCCCATTCATCACAACCGATGATGAGTACTGAGTCTTCCGAGAAATGAAACTCTTTAATCACGCCGAGATTAACAGTTACATGCTTTCAAATTTCAATCATTGGAAGAAGCTGGCGGGGTGTTAGGAGAAGCCGGCGCTAGAAGAGAAGATGAAAGGGGAGTGTGTGGTCTGCTTTCTATACTTAGCCATCCAGCCCTTGCCTCGCTCATCATCAGCCATGATAAAAACGTGAGCCGTCAGAAAGGCAGGGTGGAAATGTCTGAGAATCAGGCTGGCAATTAAAATCCTTAAAATCTAGGCTTATCTCTTTGATTGAAAGTCCGTGGGACCTCCAAAGGTTGTCTGACTTCTCCAAATTTCATCTAGAAGATGGCTGCGATGCAGTGTCATAAAATAAACTTCTTGTCAAAATGAAAGGAGACGGAAGTGGGTCCTCCTGTTTTGGAAAAAATAGCAGGGCTCTTTTTCAAGAGATCCTTGTGCCTCTGCAGAAGTTTGCTGTCACCCCAACTGATACCTATCAGGCACTTTGGACTAATTGGGGGGAAAAGATATGTAATAAAATGTGAAAGACAAATAAGGAACTAGGAAGATGTTCTATTTGCTAATTAAACTAATATGCTGGTGTCTGTCTTAAGCCCCGGTGACAGATGAATGAGACAGAATTCTGCCTCTAAGGCATTTGGGAACATATTAGGGACACGAGCAGAGCAGCGATATCATTCGAACAAAGAAAGAAGTAAAAAGCTACTGTGGATGGTTGGGTGTTATATTTTTTTTTCTCTCCCAGTCAGATCAGTAAGAGTGCGTAGGGGAAAGACACCCGATACAGAAGACCTGAGCTATGCGCCCCTGTCCCGTATGGTCACTGAGACGATTTGTGTGTTCTCGCCTCTGAGACTCCTCTGCGAAGAGTTAAGTGCCTCTGTACCTCACTGCCGATGAAAGGGTTTGATAAGAACTGTTTGCACCGTGCTGACTGAGGCATAATATTGACATCGTCCCCATTAAAATACAGCTCCGTGTTTAATTGGAGTTGGAAGACAAGTCTGTAAGGATAACGTCATACTGACAAGGGGTGATGCTGCCCTGCCTTTCTCATCATTTTCCTTAAGAGTTTGGACCTCCTCCCCCCATCTGAGTTAGTCATTGAAAAGCGGTCTTTTTACAGGAAATTCAGAAGACCAGAGATTTCCAGATGGCTTTCGACTCCTCCCATTTCACATTTAGCCCCTCCTATCCACTTCCTGCCTCCGTCCAACTCTGCAGCGAGGCTCGTGGCTACGAGTACGGGCATCTTTCATGTGTTCTCCTCGTGACCTCACAGAGTGACATCCTAAGTCTTCCAGGGCCACAGTCCCCAGCTCCCCCTCAATGGAGGAATGTCTGATGTTTATGATAAAGCCATTGTCAGAACTCACCGTTATTCCATCTGATTGAACTTCTGGTCGGCACAGACAACGGGGCTTAGAAAAATGGGAATGAAACGGGAAGAAATGGAATGAACAGAGTTGGAAGGGTGGCAGAAGCCTCCACACACACTTCTACATCTGTTATAGAGCAAATAGAAAAATAAACCAATTATGAAAATCCCGAATAATATAATTAATAAAGCTCTATGTGTAGATGTGTAGATATTGATCCTTTTATTCTAGAGAGAATATTCTTTATTTTCACCATCGATAAAACATTTATGAAATATTGATCTGCATGATGTCCCAAAGATAAATTTAAAAATAATTTTTTAAAAGCATGAAGCTGGATCAATGGATAAGCCTTGAGTATTTGTAATAGATGTCGCAAGCTCATGCTACTGTACACCAGAGAAGATAGAAAAGACAGAAAATAGCATGGCAATAAGTACTTGTTTAACACTATGACCTGGGTATGGTAGGTCTTAGAAAGATAAATATGTCGTGACCATATTTATCCTGGTGCTTGCTTTCTAACACGGGGACCAGGAAGGCATCAATGCAGGCTGCAAAGCCTGGAGGTAGCTTAGAGCTAAAGTCAAGCATTGCCTCTCCCAGGGGCAGTGCAAACAGGGCAGAATGGCTTGAAGAGAGTCTTTTCCTATGAAGGAACTGAAAAGTGAGAAACCTAAAAGCATGGGAATTGTGTCCAGCTCAAAATGGGAGCCGCTTGTGGCTTTGAGACGTTTAGGAACATCTAGGGCAGACTGGAGTGGGTAGCAGGACTGGGAATACATTAGAACATGAGGTTTCACTACAGAGAACAGTAGAGTCTGTGTTAGCAACAGCAGAGGCAGAATAGCCCAATATGCAAGCACCATCCCCAAACCTCTTTGCAATGGGGAAGGAATCCAAGGAACGGCAATTTAAAACCCAGATGACGGCAGGAAGTCTCGTCATTGACAGAAATGGGTTAGGCTGTGTTTTATAGTTTCTAAAGTACAATATTCAACTTTCAAGCAAGATGGGAATTTAAACACAAGCATATAACCTCTAGAAAAAACCAGCTCAGGCAGAGGACTCTTGCCTCCAGTGCACGAGGACCTGATTCCATCTCCGGCCCAGCAGCACAATAACTGAATAAAATATATTAGAATAAAACAACAGTGACTCAGAAAGAAATGGGGTCAGGTATGTAACCTCACATAAAGAAAAGCATATATGCCGGGGCCTAGCAAACACAGAAGTGGATGCTCACAGTCAGCTAATGGATGGATCACAGGGCTCCCAATGGAGGAGCTAGAGAAAGTACCCAAGGAGCTAAAGGGATCTGCAACCCTATAGGTGGAACAACATTATGAACTAACCAGTACCCCGGAGCTCTTGACTCTAGCTGCATATGTATCAAAAGATGGCCTAGTCGGCCATCACTGGAAAGAGAGGCCCATTGGACACGCAAACTTTATATGCCCCAGTACAGTGGAACGCCAGGGCCAAAAAGGGGGAGTGGGTGGGAGAGGGGGTGGGTGGCTACGGGGGCCTTTTGGTATTGCATTGGAAATGTAAATGAGCTAAATACCTAATAAAAAATGGAAAAGAAAAAAAAATAAAATAACCTCAAAAAAAAAAAAGAAAAAAAAAAGAAAAGCATAAGACTGTAGAGGTCTGTACTGGAAATTGTCAAACATAAAATACTTCAAATCTGTGTTTACTCAAAAACTACCAAGCAAATCTAAAACTGGAGACAAAGCTACAACTGTACAAACACAAATATATACATACAAGACTATAAATGTACTTGAACAATCCAGAAGAAAAATATGTCTCATAATAGGGGAAAAATAAGCAACCAACATAACTAACAAGCATTTCCAACACAGAGATGCCTTTATCCATAAATATGTGTGCGCACAGTCTCAGCGCTGTAACCATCGCTCACTGTCTTGGCTGCTTCGAACAACAGATGTGTCTTCTCTCACAGCTTTGGAGTCCAGGTTCGGAATCAGTTTTACTGGGCCAGCATCAAGGTGGAGGCAGGGACCATTCTCCACTGGAGGTTTTGGAGGCTCGTCTGCCTCATCTGGAATGTGGTGATTTCTGCCCTCTCAACCACTGGTCACATCACCTCCATCTCTCTGCCTCTGTAGGAGGGACGTCAGGTCCTCTTCCCTGTGCCCTACTTTGCACTTGTGCTCTCTCTCTCTCTCTCTCTCTCTCTCTCTCTCTCTCTCTCTCTCTCTCTCTCTCTCTCGGGGGGCACCTGCAATTGACAGCCTCTTCACCTCTAAGTCCATCAAAATTATACCTGAAAATCCTCTTTTCCAAGTAAGACAATATTTCAATGTGTTGGGGATTGTGACAGACATTTGAAGGGGTCTTTACATAGTATTCAATTATATTTTAAAGGAGCAATCAATTATATTTTAAAGTATTGAGCAGTATGTTCATGTATTGAGAGCTTATGGATAACCAAATCAGCATTTTAACAATCTAGCTGCTGGACTGTTGGAATTGTGTTTAGTGGATAATTTGGCGTCACGCATCAAGCCGCTTAGAACAGACTATTCCACTGTTAGATGCTTTCCAAATGGAGATAATTAAAGGGGTGAGTAAGATGGGCATCGTAATATTATAGTACCATATGTAATAGACATGATAAGCAACCTGAAGACAGACTTTCTTTAAAGACACAGTGTACCTAGCATATATTAAAACCATCTCTGAGTCAGGCATGATAGTATGTACACCTTTAATCCCAACCCTAGAAAGGCAAGAACAGGTGGTGAGGAGTGGGTGTGGCAGCAGTCCCAAGAAGGCGCCAGGGACTGCAGCTAAGTCTTATGACTTGCACCTGACTTCCTCATACACCTGAAAATAAGCCACAACCCAGGACTGAAGGGGTCATGCAGTGTTTTGAAGATGCCAGTACCATGAGATGACCACCAAGAGCAGCAGCAACAGCAGTGGAGTACAGGCATCTGGAGCCTAGAGGATGACGCGTGTGCTACAAAGGGCATGGCTGGAGAAGTGACCCAAGCCCTTGGAGGAGCCCAGAAGATCGTAAGTTGGATCCCAGACATTGGACGGTTGGAGATTGACTTTTGCTTTTGATTGTGGCTGTGCCCTGATATTTTCCCTCTTGAAGGAAGAAACTGTTTTAGTGGAGCCCACAGTTAAGAGACTTTTAATTGTAAAAAGACTTTGGATTTTAAAAGAGATGGATATTTTAAAGAGATTGAAATTTTAAGAATATGTAAAGACTGTGGGACTTTTAAAGTTATTTAGATCTTTATTTAGGTGAGAGCTGCGCAGGTGCACCAGGATACTGGTGAATCCATTTTGGTGGAGACATGCCCCTGCTGCCCTGATTAGCTGAAGCTGCGTGCCTGGTGAGGTGATGTGGCCTGCCATGAGTGGATGAGGGCTGAGAGTATATAAGAGTGAGAGGCCCAGGTTAGAGAGAGAGAAAAAGTTGAGAGGTATAAAGTTGAAGCGAGAGAGTTGAAGACAGAAGTTTGCTGAATAAACTGCTGTTAGAAGGACTGGCGGTCGTGTCGTTCTTGCTGGTCGAGAGCGGACGCGACAGATCTCTGAGTTATGTCCCATCCTGATCTACATAGAAAGCTCCTGGTCTGCAAGGACTACATAACGAAACCATGTTTCAGAAGAGAAAAAGAAGACCATCACTGCAAAACTGCTGAATAGTAACTGAGAATGAATGTGAAGGAATATTAAGCATGCAAGGAAAAGCTAAATCACAACTCCAGTCTCATTCATTTGGGTTCAAAAACAAACAAGACACGCCCTCGGATATTCTTAAAAGCAGGAGTGGTTGGGACCAGAGAGCTGTTAAGAGAACTGGATGCTCATGCAAAAGACCCAGGTTCAGGTCTCAGCTCCCACATGCAGCTCACAAACCGTCTGTAACTCCAATCCCAGGAGATCCAGCGCCCTCTTCTGGCCCTACCAGGCACACATGATGTATGCATACACACCTGCATGCAAAACTCTCACACCCATACAATGAAATAAACAAACCTTGGGGAGACTTTATTTAAAAGGGCTACATGTAGCAGCTCTGGCTTACAAAGTTCGAGGTGAAGTTTATTTTCCTTTCTGAAAAATGTTTCCCATCCATTCGTGTTTCTGCAGTTTCTTTTGCTGACTCTTAATCCCTGTGTTCTTGCTTTGTTGAGCTTTTAATAATTTTAGTTCTCCAAGCCACTTGACCAAAAAATGACTGTGCAGCATGGGCAGCCGTGAGAGAAGAGAGAACACATGTTCACTAGCATTTCCTCTAGCGTTGTGAGGGGCATATGTGTTAGAATTTCTAGGCTGCGGAGTCTTGGCAATAGAGTACATAACCAGCCATATCAGCAGCTGTACTTGGTAAAGGTCTCAGTGAGCAGTCTTAGCTTTCTGGCATTGTGGGGAACTAACTGAATAGTTGTTTCTACAGACTCCAATATTCAAAATCAATCTCTTTATAGACTCTCTCTCTCTCTCTCTCTCTCTCTCTCTCTCTCTCTCTCTCTCCATGTGTGTGTGTGCATGTATGTGCTATGAACACTGGCTCTCTTGCCTGCCATAACTCATTCCTGAGATATGGCATTAATATATTCCAATCTATATTGCCTAGTTGATGAAATATTTTAAATTACTGCTGTTTATATTTTCAGTTGTTCTTTTTAAGATTGTAGACTTCCCAGTGAGAGCAACCTTTCAGTGCTGCCTGGCCCCAAACAATAGAAACTACAAGTCTGAACGCTCCACACTTTTTAGTTCTTTTAGCATAAAAGACTCAAGACTCAAGTGTCTTAATCGGCTTCGGACCTCGTGCTAAAGAAGAGCAAAGTGTGAGATATGAAATGCTGAGATGATGTGTCCCAGAAATCTGAACTCCTAGCTTGGAGGGAAGCTCGAGTTCAGCCTCTGGAAATTTAATCTTCCTTCTCTCTGAAATGAAACACCTACTAGACAATAATTAGTTCACCATGACTGCAGTACTTCATGTTGTCCTGGGGTGTGTGGGCGTGAAGGTAATAAGAGTATGGGAGTTAGCAGACCACTGAGTCCTTGGGTCTGCTTCATGTACAGGGGCTGAGCAGACAACAAGGAACCAGAAAGGTAACATCCACAGAAATCCTTCAGAAGTCAGAGCAACCTGGGAAGAGCAGACTTGCCAACAGCCTGCCCCAGATAGAGCTGAGAGAATGAGGCAAAAGCCTAAAGGCTCATGTGGGTGGAGATGATGATTTAGCATCGCCATGCATTGACCAACAGCAAAGAGATGGAAAGAATGTACAGTTCTGTGGGTGCTCCTCTACCTGAGAACATCCGGGTCCATAGGTACTAAGTTCCAGATGTCTTCTGCCTCATGTCTCATTATTGCTTGATTTTAATATTGGTAACCCTCATTTCTTGATATTGCATTGAACTTTGGTGAAAGCCTGGGCAGGACAGGGTCAAGAAGGCTGATACCACTCCTGTGAGTTTCTGCTTCCCTAGTGGAAAGGAGGCTCAGTTGCCCTCAAATTAAATCTATTGGCTGGGGCCATCCTTGATAGGATCCTGAGTGGGTGTGTCCATCTGCTGGGCCCACTTCTCAATATAAGCAGGACAGAGCACTGGGGAGAGGGCAGTGGGATGGGCCTGCGAGGAATGCCAATGCAGTCTATCTAAGCGCTAGTTGGTGCTCCTTGCTGTCTCTTCGCCATGAAGAGAGCACTGCTATTGGATCTCAGGCAGCAGAGCCTGGCCTCTGACCCTGGCATGGAGCCTGGTTGGTCCTGAATAATTCTAAAGGATCTGCTACCCGCCAAGACAGCTCTTATTGATGGACACCTGCCTGGAAGGGTGAGGCCTAGGTTTGCAGAGGAGAAGGAGTCCAGAGCCTTGGAAATGAGCTGCCTGGGTTTTTCCTCTCCTCCCAGTGTAGCCAGCTTACATTATGGCATCCGGCGCATGTGGACTTTGGCTGGGGTTATCCTTCTGAGCTCAGAGTTTATGGGTGTGCAAATAGACGTGGTGGGTTAAGAACGGCCATGCGGGAATAGCAAGAGAAGGAAGCCTTTATTGCACTCCAAGTGAAGGCAGCTGAGCAGGAAGAGAAAGTATGACAATCGGCTCTGGGGGACAGAACCAGCTCTGCGCTGTGCAGCTGGGAGCTCCCAGGATACTAAGAGGGAACGGGGGGTATGGAGACATTGGACTTTAAGATACTAACTTACCTAGGCAAGAAATTCATGGAGGTCCAGAGCTAATATTTTCTTTAAAACAGTAATTTGTGGCCAAACTCAAAATGGCACCTTTCTGCTCAAAGGGACATAGAGGTTTGGGCCAAGGCTACGAGCATACTGTTTGGTTTTGCTAGTGACCAGTGTAAAGAAAATACGTTTAGGGGTGGGTTCCTTTACTGTGGAATGGTAGGTAGCTTGAAAATAGAGAGGGAACCAGGTCTGAGGGAAGGGAAAACAGAAATATCAAGAGGATACATGGTGAATTGCTATTGTCACACTCATTTGGGGACAGTATGCAAATTTAAGTTATGGATCCCTGCAGTTTCCTCCCATGCGTCTGTGTTTTTCTCCATCACCATAAGATAGTGTGGTCATACCATACCATCCATCACACGACAGCTGCGTCCCTTCTGTCTTTTCACCGTCAGAGGAACAAAGAGGCAATGGCGATTAACCTTTACTTTCGTTACCTGTTGTTGCCCTTATACTGTATAAGCTCTGGAGTATCCCTACTTTACAGAGGACGGTGGAGGAGAGCAGTATCCCCAAGATCACACAGAGGAGTAGAGATTGAGCCCGGACTGGTTTCCTGTGTGGTCCCCATCTTATCCTTATGGTCTCTCTTGTGCTGCCTGTTCGCCTTCTGGAGTCAACAAAAGGATCTTTGAAATGTGCTTGGGCCATCTGCAGGGCCGGCGTGGTTAACTTCTCTCCCCTTCCCTAAGTCCCCATTCTCCCTAAGGCTGATGACTCCGCCCTTCCAATGCTGTTCCTGCTTCTGCTTCGTTCCATCTGATAAGGTAAAACAAATAACAATCTTGTTCCGTGTTTGCTCAACGCTCCCTCCATCCGAAGGTCTGGATGTTGGCTTCCCTTTAAAATTTTCGGCCTCTCTGTGGGGTATTCCCATTAAGTCTAAGTGGCAGCTGAGAAAGCGAATGCCTGAATTCATTTGCTGAACAGAATAAAGTGGCACAGCCACTAAGGTGCGTGAGCCACCTGAAACACAGAGGTCTGCTGGGCTCGGTCACACGCAGCTGTGTCCAGGGGATGAGGCTGTGTCCCAGCCATGAAGCACCCTTTACTCTCTTCCCACTCAGAGCACTTTCCTTGGATAACTTGATTCCAGGTCTTCCAGACATCTACCGCCCGAACCTAGGTGAATTCTGCGCCTCTCCTGAGCTATAAACCATTGTGCTCAACTGAGAATCTCCCGTTCCCCCTCTCTTCTCTCCTCCACATTTCATATAATCCTCAAGCCAAGAACTGGCACAGGGGCCGTTCTCGGAGCCTTCCTTCACCTGCCTACTTAATGCATCTCACTCTGGGCTGAAGGACTCACTTTTTCTTTCTCCTCCCTCCTTCTTCTCCTTATTCTTCTCCTTCTCCTCCTTCTTCTCACTCCTCCTCCTTCTCCTCCCTCTCCTCTTCTTCCTTCTCTTCCTCTCTATTCTCTGTAGTATTGCTGACAGAAGCCAGAGCCTTGCATATCCTAGGCAGATGCTGACTTGAGCTGTGGCCTTAGTCCCTGTCACCGAGTCCCTTGATTCAGATTGATGGTCTTTTTATCTCAGCCTTCTAGGTTCAAGGGTTATAGGCATGTGCCACTAAGACTACCAGGGTCCTTCTTCCTCAAAATTCTCCCCCAGGTCCCCATCCCAAGACTCACAGCTTAGCCTGAGTCTATACTCTCCACTCCACTCTTTAAGTACAGCATGTAAAAACCAGTAAGTTGAACCTGAACTTAGGAATGGTCACCAAAGAAGCCACATGAGACTGTGCCATTTGAGGGTCATTTTTTTTTTTTTTGGAATTAAATGAAATAGTGTATGCTGACTTTTTTCTATAAAACATTTCTATCTGAAATATATGGAAAGTGTGTGGGGAACGATACCCAGGCCCTCCATGTTAGCAACCGTCCCACATTACTAGATGCAGAACAAAAACCCCTGACTTGTGATTTGCACAATGCACACTTTGCATGAACTGGGAGCTACCAACCAAGGAATACACATGGAGGGAACCATGGCTGCAGTTGCATATGTAGCAGAGGATGGCCTTGTCGGACATCAATGAGAGGAGAGGCCCTTGGTCCCGTGAAGACTTGATGCTCCAGTGTAGGGGAATGCCAGACAGGGGGAACAGAAGTGTGTGGGTGGGTGGGGGAACACCCTCATAGAAGGAGGGGAAGGGGGAGGGGAGAGGGGGGTTTCAGAGGAGAAACCAGGAAAGGGGATTATACTTAAAGTGTAAATAAAGAAAATATCAAATAAAAAAATGAAATGAATACCTCTGCTTCTAATCAAAATCTTAGCTCAACATTGCTCAGTTTCCATTTGCACAGTCTCATGCAATTTCCTGTTTTCTCTTTCTCTCTTTCTTTCTCTCTTTCTTTCTTCCTTCCTCTCTCTCTCTCTCTCTCTCTCTCTCTCTCTCTCTCTCTCTCTTCACTTTACATCCCAATATCAGCTCCCCTCTCCTCCCTCTCACACAGATCTTGCCCCCATTCCTCCTTCCCCTTCTCCTTTGAGAAGGGGAAGCCTATCCTCTGGATATCACCTCCCCCCACCTCCCACTACCTCCATCTACCTGGTACATCAAGTCACTTTGGGACTAGCATCCTCTCCCACTGAGGCCAGACAATGTCGCCCAGTTAGAGGAATAGGAGCCACAGGCAGACAGGCAACAGATTCAGGCACAGTTATTAGAGGATATGCATGAAGACCAAACTGCACATCTGCTACATATGTACAGGGAGCCTAGGACCAGCCCATGCTCACTCTTTGGTTGGTGGTTCAGTCTCTGGGAGCCCCCAAGGGTCCAGGTGAGTTGACTTTGTTGGTCTTCCTGTGCAGTCCCTGTCCTCTTCGGGTCCCTCAATCCCTCCTTCCACCAACTCTTCCATAAGGACTCCCCAAGTTTCATCCAGTGTTTGGTTGTGGGGCTCTGCTTCTTCCCATTGGCTGCTTCATGGAACCTCTCAGAGAACAGCTAGGCTACTGTCTGCAAGCATAACAGAATATCATAGTGTCATGAGTTGGTTCTTGCCCACAGGATGGGTCTCAAGTTGGGCCAGTCATTGGTTGGCCTTTCCTCCACCTCTGCTGTCTTTGTCCCTGCACATCTTGTAGACAGGATACATTTTGGGTCAAAGGATTTGTGGGTGGGTTGGTGTCCTTATCCCTCCATTGAGAGCCCTCCTTGGCTATAGGAAGTGGTCACTTCAGGATCCATATCCCCCACTACTAAGAGTTTTAGCTAGAGACACACCCATAAACACCCTGGGCCCTCCCTCCATCTCATGTTCTAGAGATGCCCTACCCACCACCAATTTCTTTTCTCTTTCCCCTGTTCTCCCTACACCTGATCCCCCCACCCCATCACCCCTTCCCAACCCCTCCCCTCCCCAACCCAGTACCCTCCCTCCCTCCATTTTTTATATCGATTTTATTTCCCTTTCTGAGAAAGACTCAAGCATCCTCTCTTGGGCCCTCCTAGTTATTTGGCTTCTTTGGGTCTGTGGATTATAGCATGATTTTCCTGTACTTCATGGCCAATATCCACTTATAAGAGAGTGCATACCATGCATGTCCTTTGGGTCTGGGTTACCTCACTCAGGATGATAGTTTCTAATTCCATTCATTTGCCTTCAAAATTCATGATGTCTTGTTTTGTTTTGTTTTGTTTTTGATAGCTGAATAATATTTCATTGTGTAAATGAACCACATTTACTTTATAATTTATTCAGTTGAGGGATTTATAGGTTGTTTCCAGTTGCAGGCTATTATGAATAAAGCTGTTATGAGCACAGTTGAGCAAATGTCCTTATGGAATGGTGGAGCATAATTTGGGTATATGCCCAGGAGTGGTACATCTGGATCTTGAGGTAGAACTATTCCCAATTTTCTGAGAAACTTCTGAATTGATTTCCAGAGTAGTTGTACAACTTTGCACCCCCACCAGCAATGAAGGAGTGCTCCCCTTGCTCCACATCCTCACCCTCATGTGCTGTTCCTTGAGTTTTTTATTTTAGCCATTCTGATAGGTGTAAGGCAGAATCTCAGAGTCATTTTGAGTTGAACTAGGACTAGGGACTTTAAACATTTCTTTAAGTACTTCTAAGCTATTGGAGATTCCTCTATTGAGAATTCTCTTTTTAGCTCTGTAGCCCAATCTTTCATTGGGATATTTGGATTGTTGGTGTCTAATTTTTGAGCTCTTTATATATTTTAGATATTAGCCCTCTGTCAAATATGGGGTTGGAGAAGATCTTTTCCTAATCTGCAGGCTGTAATTTTGTCATATTGACAGTGTTCTTTGACTTATAGGAGCTTTCCAGTTATCATGAGGACCCATTAACTCAAAGAAATCAGTTGTCCTCCTTTATACAAACAATAAATGGGCTGAAAAAGAAGTTAGGGAAACAATACCCCCCACAATAACCACAAATAATATAAAAAATCTTGGTGTAGCTCTAACCAAGCAAGTGAAAGACCTTTATGATAAGAACTTCAAGTCTCTGAAGAAAGAAATTGAGGAAGATATCAGAAAATGGAAAGATCTTTCCTGATCATGGAAGGTTTAACATAATGAAAATGGCCAACTTATCCCAACATGGTTATTTACAGATCCTGAAAGGATGATTCTTAACTTCACTTGAAAAAAAAACAGAATAAGTAAAACAATCCTGAACAATAAAAGATCTTCTGGAGGTATCACCATCCCTGACCTCAAGGTGTACTACAAAGCAATAGTAATTAACACTGCATTGTAGTGATACAGCGACAGGTTGATGAAATGAATCCATTTGAAGACCCAGAAATAAACCATCACATGTATGGACATTTGATTTTTGACAAAGAAGCCAAACTAGACAATGGAAAAAGGATAGCATCTATCTTCAACAAATGATTCTGGTCTAACTGTATGTTTGCATGTAGAAGAATACAAATAGATCCATATTTATCACCCTGGACAAAACTCAAGTCCAAATGGATCAAAAATCTCAACATAAAACCGAATACACTAAATCTAATGGAACAGAAAGTGGGGAATAGTCTTGAACTCATTGATACAGGAGACAACTTTCTACACAAAACACCAATCGCTCAGGCACTAAGATAAGCCTCATGTAATTTTCAAAAGAGAAAATAAAAATAACACTTGCATCAAAGATTTCATTTCACAGTAGGACTCACTAGAATAAGCTCAGGGGTATCCCTGTTATAGTTGGTCAGCTGTCATTTCTGAACAAACACTTTGTTGAAAATTAATTTCTGGAGGTATTTTAGTAGTTTCTGTTTAAAACCAAGGACAAAAATAATGGAACAGGTTTAAGTAAGGCCTGATCATTCCCAAGAAAGGGAAATAAAAAATTATGTGCCTGTTCTATCCAAGCAGTGTGTTAGATATTTCACATTTTTTTTACCTTGTCTAATTCTGACAACAGCTTTCCAAGGTATTTTATTCTTGCTTCTCAAATGAGAAATTAGAGGCTTAAAGTCACAGAGCAAGTTAGAAAAGAGCCAGTTTTTAAAACAAAGTGCTGTCAAATTATAAAGTTATTTCTTCTACACGCTGACGGCTTCCTGCTCTAGTTATTTCTTATAATGAACACTGTTATTATATAAAAGCATGCAATGTTTAAATAAGCTCTCTGCAATGTCTATAAATCATCTCTGAACAAGATGACCTTACCACACACCACCACCACACCCACCCCTAGGGAGTTTCCATTGTCTTGGTGAAATTACTCAGAGCATTGTTCTTATAGTTACTTTGCTCATGGCTCTGACAAAATCATCTTAAAGGAGGGTTTTGTTTTGGCTCACAGTTTGAGATCACAGTCCCCATGGCACAGTCTGCCATGTCAGGCACAGCAGCAAGAATATGAGGTCACATGGTGTGCTGAATTGAGAAGCATAAAGACGTGAATGACAGCACGTGGCTACCTTTTCAATCCGTATAAACCCCAGACCATGAAACGGTACCACTTAAGTTTAGAGTGGTCTTCTGACCTCAATTAGCCCAGCCTATAAACTCCCTCCTAGACATGTCCATTGGTTTCCATGACAATTCTAATCCCATTAAGTTGACAGTTAAGATGAGCCATTTTTACCCTTTTTTGCTTTCAGAATTTCCCAGTCTGGAAGGTACATTATGTAAGCATTCTCGAAACTTTTAGACCACCTTGCTCTAATACAGCTCACTCCCAAGCTCTAGGACAGTGATTTTCAACCTTCCTAACACCATGACCCTTTAATACAGTTCCTCATGTTGTGGTCCTCCCCAGTCATAGAAATATTTTTGTTTCTATTTCATAACTGTAATTTGGCTACTGTTACAAATCATAGTGTAAACTTTGGTGTTTTCCCGTGGTCTTAGGCAACCTGTGAAAAGGGTCATTTGATGGCTCCCACCAAGGGTTCGAGACCCACAGGCTGAGAACTGCTGTTTTAGGAGCAATTTTTCTCCAACTTCATTTTACCTTATTTCTAGTTTTTACATGCTTTATTAATTGGCAAGATTTACCAAAAGCATAAGAACCAGAGCAAATTAAGTTGGAAGGAATTTTAACTCATTTACACACGCACAGAACCTCAAGAATCATAAACCATGAAATAAAGCCTGGACCACCTCATCACTTCAGGGAGTTCGTCATGTGAAACCGTTTCATTCAGCCCCCTTTGTTCTCTGTCACTCAGCTTAACTTCCTAGCTTCTGGGTCCATCACAGCCTTCAGAAACATAAGACAAAAACCCTAACCAAGTCGGGTGGTGGTGGCGCACGCCTTTAGTCCCAGCACTCGGGAGGCAGAGGCAGGCAGATTTCTGAGTTTGAGGCCAGCCTGGTCTACAAAGTGAGTTCCAAGACAGCCAGGGCTATTCAGAGAAACCCTGTCTCAAAAAAAGAAAAAGAAAAGAAAAGAAAAAAAACAAAAAAAACAAAAAAAAAAAAACAAAAACCTAACGAGCCCTTACACCATAGACTCAGCAAAACAATGTAAGCTGACTTCAGTTCAGTGAACAGATTGACAAAACATTTTTCCAGTTGTTCTGGAGAACCAGATTTAAGTTGTGTTGTGCCAGACGCATTGGTATGTTCAGAAGATATCTATATTAAATATGTGTATATATAAATTGTGCGTATGCATCTCTCTCTCTCACACATACACACACACATATACACACAATCAGGCACGCACATGTGCATGCACTCACACAAACAGATCGTGTTGAGATTTTTGTAATGCTGGAAGTTGGCAGGCAAAGCCTCTGTGCCTTTCAAATAAGAAAGAAGTTGATTCTCTAAGCTTCAAACAAAATTAACATGCCATATATAACTGTATATGTGTATGCATATTCATAGCGATCCCTGAGCCGCCCTCTGATGACAAGTCATACTCTCACTTAGGATACTGCAAGTGTGATGATGATGATGATGATGGTGATGATGATGATGATGGAGAAGACTACCCTTCCTTTAGCATTAGCATGCCTGGCCACAGGAACACAAATCTGGAGACAAAGCCTCCAAATATGGGCTAAGTGATGCCCCGAAGCCATCCCATCCTCCCCAGTCACTGGCTTGCCTTATAAAGGCAGACATTCTTCATCTGTGTGCAATGTTCTCGTGAGGGTCCACTTCCTGTGCTGCACTTGCTAATTGAATTCCCCAGTGGGGTGAATGTATCTCTCTGCCAGCTTGAGAACGCATAAACTGTAAATATTGATGACAACAGACTCTCGTCCCTCCTGTTGTTATTTATTTTAAGATGTTTGCTAGGGCAGTAGTTTTGCATTTGACATTTATATAGGTCACGATGAGCTAATAGCCACCTGCCATTTGGGAAGCCTTTATAATGAACATTATGGAAGACTGTGAAGAAATTCTCTGACATTTCTGATTTGCATACTAGCTGAGATGAGGCAGAATTCACAATAGGCTATGTCAGCTTACATTGGTTGTATTAAAGCTAGGTACTTGGTCAGATTATATGAGGACCCAAAGGTCAGGAGCTTGGGATGGGCTGAGCTAAAGCTAATGCCTTCATCATTCTCAAATACATCTTTGGACACTGAAGGCCTTTAAGTTGGAGCTTCTGAGAATCTCAGAATGAATGGCATCTAAGCACAGTAACAGGGTTTCAGTGAGCCCCAATAACCATGTAATAGATTACTCTCAAATGTTCCCCAAATATCTATGATTTAAAGGCTTAGTTACAAGCCTGTGACTCTGTTGAAATGTTTTAGAATCTTTATGAGGCAGGGTATTTTCTTAGTTAGGGTTCCCATTGCTGTGAAGAGACACCACTGCCAAGGCAACTCTTATAAAGGAAAATATTTCATTGGGACTGGCTTACATTTTCAGAGGTTTAGTTCATTATCATCATGTCAGAAAGCAACCAAATGTGCAGGTAGACATGGTGCTGGAGGAGCAGAGAGTTCTGCATCTTGATCTGAAGGCAGCAGAAAAAGACTGTCCCACACTGGGTAGAGACTTCAAAGCCTGCTCCTACAGTGACACACTTCCTCCAACAAGGCCTCACTCCTAATAGTGCCACTCCCTATGGGCCAAGGATTCAAACACATGAGTCTGTGGAAGTCACACATATTCAAACCATCACAGGTATGTTGTAGATGGTGCTGTTTGTATGTTGATGTTAATTCCACTCTCGTAGGAGGGGTTATGGACAAGGAGTGAGTCATACTTAAGTGACGTCTTGAGAACCAATCCCCTAATGAATAAAGGAGTCAATCACTGGGCAAATAGGCGGAACTTCCGGGTTGGAGAGAGGAAGAGAGGAAGCAGAAGAGAGGTCCATTTGGACGGAGATAGCATGAGGACAAGATGTAATTACGAGTGTCTCCCAGTTTCAATGGTAGATCCATCAGGATTCACCACCGGAGGGTTTAGATTTAAGGCTTACAAGTTAGGATTTTAGTTGTTGTGCCCAGTGATTGAGTTACCGTTGTTTCTGGACTAAGTTTGTGTGGTGTTCTTCTCATGTCGACTCGTCTGGGTTCTAAGGAGAAGGGTATGGCAGGAAAGCATGGGTTTGCCTGACAGGCACTACAAAGACTGTGGGGAGGGGGGGAATTGAAGCATGGGGCTATCATGGTAGTGACCCACCAGTGGGAACTTAGCAAGCTGGGTGGAGATGTTTTTGGAACCCCACAAGATAAAACAGGTCAGTCATTGATCACCAGAGTTGCTGGCACGAGCTCAGGGATGTGCCAGTTCGTTTTTTAATATTTCCTGCAACACAGGTACAGTAGGAGGAAAGGAAATGGTTGAGACTATGCCCTTAAGGAAACACTGGAGGCGGAGAATCTCCACATCTCTTCCTACTTCTCAGTCACCATGAGTGAACACCCCTGTTCTGATTCACACTTGCTTCCTGACGTGCTGCCCGTCCACAGGCCCAAAAGAAATGAGCCAACTGTGCTCCCAATGGAGGAGCTAGAGAAAGTACCCAAGGAGCTAAAGGGACCTGCAACCCTATAGATGGAACAACATTATGAACTAACCAGTACCCCGGAGCTCTTGACTCTAGCTACATATGTATCAAAAGATGGCCTAGTCGGCCATCACTGGAAAGAGAGGCCCACTGGACACACAAACTTTATATGCCCCAGTACAGGGGAACACCAGGGCCAAAAAAATGGAAATGGGTGGGTAGGGAAGTGGGGGGGGGGGTGGTATGGGGGACTTTTGGGATAGCATTGGAAATGTAATTGAGGAAAAGATGTAATAAAGAAAAAAAAAGAAAAAAGAAAAAAAAAAAAAAAGAAATGAGCCAACTGACCGTGAACCAGAACTTCTGAAACTAAGATCCAAAATAAACCTTTCCTTCTCATAATTGACCAACTCGGGAACTTTATTAACAGAAAGCTGACACAGTTTATATTGTGTACCTATTTTTTTTAAAGATTTATTTTGTTATTTTTAAATCAAGTGTACATGTGTTAGGGGGTGCATATGAGTGCAGAAGCCCACTGTAGGCTTAGATATTCCACAACCTACTTTAATAAAGGTTCTTAGATGCTTTAACCTCCCTTTTAAGCCACCACCCACCAGAGGTAGTGAAAAGAAAAGGTTAAGAGAGCAAAGGCAGAAGGGTACGGACCTGTTTAGAAATAGGTCTTTTGGGCAATCCCAGTCTTTGTTGTCAGGATATCAGCAGCTCAGTTTATATGAATCAACAGTGGTAGCTCAATCCACTCGCAAACACTATTCATGAGTCAGCAACTGGAGTTGATCCAGAAAAAAAACCCACAAGGTTCTGCCAATCGGCTCGAGTCATCTGAAGAAGCAAGAAGCCACAGGAAGACCACCAGAAGTTCTTTGGTGCATTTCTCTCTATGAAGTCAAGGCAAATGATGACCAGTAAAGAATGGTAAGGTGTACCAATACCACACAGCATCGTCCATTGTCTGTTGGGCATATTTACATCCTCTCTAAACATCACGTGTTCTGTCAAGTATCTGCTCTAGCAAAACATCACATGCCCCTTTTCTAGGCTGCTTCCAGAGAACACCAAACTTCTGCTTCAGCAAACACATCCTGTCTGTCAGAAGATGGTTTCCAGAAAAACATCACATGATATAACTGAGTCTCCAAAGAAACCAGAAATGTCGACTTCAGCCCCCAGAAACCAGAGGAGGGTGCTGACTCTCTTGTAGTTAAAGTTATAGGTAGTTAGTTGTGAGTTGCTGGAGATAGATTCTAGAAACCGAACTTGGGTCCTCTGTAAGAACACGAAGAGCTCTTAGCCACTGAGCCATCACTCTTATCCATACGTTATGTTTCCAAAAGAACAATGATCACAAAAGACAATGATAAATGTGTGGCCTGCAGAGAGTCTGGTTCCAACAGAACAGCACATACTATCTAACCTGAAGACCTGAGCCTATACAAACCTGTGCTTACAGATAAAGCCCTGCAGCATCCCTTTTCACTTATGAAATAAAAATAAAATATTTGTTATTCAAATCACACAGAATTATCAATATATAAAATCCAACACAACTCTTGTTGGTCCAACCATCTCTCCAAAATTGTTCACTTTGCTTCCATTTTTCTTTACCTACCTTGTGTTCCTGATAAGATATGACTCTCAAGATGGCAAGATTCATAGATACTGGAAAGATAAAAGCTTCCTTTGGGTCCCTACTGCTTCCTCAGTTTTACCACCATGCTGGGCAGTGGGCCTGGTAACTCAAAGGCCCACAAGATTCTGGTTGGCGGTAGAGTCTAGTTTTGGAGTGTTGGCAAGTTCAGCTTGTCCTTTCTAGCCACGTAGACTGATCATACCATAGATCACAGTGCTTGCGACCCATGAGCCAATCAGGGGTGTTGATGATGGTGAATGTGAGAAGATGCCAGAAACCATCCACATATCTTGTTGAACTCAAATGTCTCTCTGTTGATGCTGCACAGGAAGAGATGCAGATGTGACCAGCATCCATACCTCCTGCTTACAGGTAAGTTAGGTTTTTTTTTTTCAACATAAGGCTAAAGAGTCATGGTATATGTGTGTATAAATGCAGGTCGGGAGAGATCATAAATAAGGTAAGTGACTCACCTAGGGGCTGGAGAATAGCCAATGGTAGAGTGTTTGCCAGGTATGTACAAGGTCCTAGATGCCACCACCAGGGACCAAAAAATTAAAAATAAAAATAAAAAATCCAAACAATAAGAGCAACCAAAATGCAGGAAGCATTCAAATCCAGGAAAGAGGGTAAAGAGTGATTCTTTGTATTATGCTTATGTCTTCTATGAATATGAAAGTATTTCAAACTAGAACATTAAAAAAGGGCCAGATTTTCCCTGTGGGGATTTGCCAGAAGGCAGTGAAATAGTGGGCTGTTTTTTATCCCACTGAGAGCTGACTTGAGCATTCTTTCGTTGAGCTTGTGTTGTTATCTACCTGTGCCAGAGATTGTGTCCAGTTCTGATCCTGCTTACTGCTTCATACCTTCTCTGCCCAGTAAGATCGAAATGACACGGAAAAAATCTGACCTCCTTTTAGGGGTCAAGACGTCCTTGCAACCACTCTCCTCGTTAATATAATGTATGTAATAAACTAGATGCTCTCTAGTTCTAACATATGTGAGTGCCTCTTGTTTTTATTGTTTTCTTTCCTTGCTCTCTCTCTCTCTCTCTCTCTCTCTCTCTCTCTCTCTCTCTCTCTCTCTCATCTTTATTTGTCTTAACTGTAACTGAGTAGCAATACTGTGGATGCTTCCACAGTGAAATCAGAGAAGCAAACTACAATGACTTCTTATGTATAAAAATAGCTGGCATCCATCCAAAGAGGTATAAGCTGGCAGAATGCCCCTCCCATGTTGTAAACTTTTGTTTCTCTAAAGCATTCGACATCTGCACAGGTAGAGTCGACATCCAGATTACAGGTCAAACATGTTAGTTTTAAGCATTGGGACTTAATGCTTCTGATCACCCACGCATGTTCTAGGTTTGGGGACCTGAACCTCTCAGGTTGTACTGGGAATTGCACCTCTCCATCATTGCAGGTTGGAAGCTGGGACTCCAGAGCCCTGGGACATTTCTTCCATGAGCCCAAGACTTGTAATAAAAGTGATAAAATAAAGCCAAAGCCCTACCTAACAAAAATGCCTGACAGATTTAATTTAATTTTATTTTTCTAAGTTTAAGAGTAGATCACTGCTTTTGATTAAGAAAATTTGAGTGGGAACACGGGCCTTTAAAGGGAAACATGGTGTCTTTTGGCAGACAGTCTTCATGACTGGGACAGGAGAGTCTTTGGGTTGCAGAGGCCAGGCTGAAGCAGGTGGTGAGACAGGCTGGGAGATTCCATTAGGTTCTTCCTGCTTTATCCAAGGAGTAGGGGCCTCAGACCTTCCCATATAAATTAATTGGCTGTACAGAGTCTGAGATGAGGCTTATTTTCTATTCCCAGATGAAAGCTAGCCTGAGATTGATTCACTCTCCATGCAGAAGTGGAGGGAGGCGGTAGAACCAGGTGAGCGTCTCTTACACATCTGGGAAGCGCTTGTGGATGGATAGGGGATAACTAGCCAGCTCGTGGGGATGGATGGGGATAACTAGCCAGCTCGTGGGGATCGGCAGGGTAAACACGGGGCGCAGGGCATGACGTTCCCATTCACTCATTTAAATTGTTAAAATATTCGCTGACAATCGTCTATATTTCACATGTAATTTCACCACTGGGGACACAGCTGCCAAATAAGGCTCCCATGCAATTGACAGGAGAGACAGTCGAACAGCAAGATAACAAGGGTGTGGTGGGTGCCACTTTGGAACCCTATGGAAGTATAGGGAAGCAATAAATTCCCTCTAGTGAAGCTGAGCTTGTGGGAGACAACACAGTCTTTATTAGGGAGGTAATGATATTGGGTCTAAAACAATAACTTTACGCTCATGGGAAAGAGGAGAAAGGACATTTCAAGTAGGCAAAAAGTTAGGCATGAAAAACCATGCCTGTAGTGAACCGGCTTGAGTTACATGGATTCTATGCAATGAGGGGGCCAAGTAATGTAAGAAGCAGGGATTGCAGTATACCTCAGACATCCTGTGTGCTGTGTTAAGGAGTTAGTCCTAATCACGTTCAAAGGTCACAGGGCACTTAGACAGTCTCTACCCCAGAGAGCTATGCAGTCCGCTGTGTAGGAACCACACAGGAGTGGATTGTTGAGGTCATAAAGAATTGCAGTTAAGAGAAGGTACGAGGTCCTAAGTGAGCAAAGTTTGCCTGGAAAGGGGAAAAGTTAATGTTTTTAATTGTCTATCTAACGATGAATTAGATATTAAAGAAAGCATGGGAACCCTAACGTGGCCTCATAGTTGATCTCTTACTTCCCACACAGTAGTTGCGGCACTGCACAGAGACAGACAAGTTGGACCTGAATTAGCCTGGAAGATAGGGCGGAAAACTTATTAAAACATTACATCCGAATTCATGGACCCCAGCTATGACACAGGGACAGCTAACACCATACAGTGTCACCCTCCCTGTCATTCACAGGCATGTGCTCCAAGACGTCTAGAGGATGCTGAACCCTGCGGATGCTAGCTTTTTCTGGACATTTTTTAGCTATGCTTGATCTATAAAAGGCTAATTTTAAAACCCTACTCGTATGAAAATAATAAAAAGTGGGACTATTACAACAATGTACTGTAACAAAAATTTGTTGATGGTGACATCTTTTTCAAAATGTCGTATTGTATTTCCATATTTTCAATTAAAAGAATCATTTTTTTAGATTCTCTTCAGCATATCTAAATTGCGAGTCCCACTATGCCTTTTGGGACCCCTTACTAAGCAAAGTACGGAGCATTTGAATGCAATCATATGCTATCTTGAGTCAGTCTAGCAACTGAGACGGCCACTAGGTGACTGATGGATGGGAAGTTTACGTACAAGGATGTATTTGACAGAGATGAACCATATTAAAGGAAGAACAGAGAAAGACAATACAAAAGGCATCTGGTACTCTGAACAACCAACAATTTAAAAAAAAAAAAAGAACTGTTCCTTTTAAAAATTCTCCACATAAGACTTTTGAGCCATACTTGATTCTGGGTAACAGAAACTCCAGAGAGCAAAACTGTGGGTCAGGGAGCACTTATGTGCATTGCGCTTGTGACCAGAGACAAGCCAGCTCTGGGTGCCAGCTGTTCCTTTCATTAGGACTTCATAGGGACACCTTAGAGAGCAGAAGAAATGACTGAATAACAGACCGGTCCTCGTCCCTGTAAGACTTAAACCTTATAAGCCAGTCGGATAGCTGTATGGTTCTACCACAATAGCTGGTCCACCAGCTAGTACACACTAGACGGGGGTCTGATGTCAATGGGAGCAGCTTCCACACCATCCTTTTCCACCGGGACAGGCAGGGCTTTGGAAATAATGTAGAAACTAGGACTTGAAATGAACTTCCCTTCCTGCTATTCTTGGTGTTTAGTCCAATGTGCTCACTCTGGCATTTTTTTTTCTGTTGACCTTGCTTAGCGCCTCTGCTCTGGGACTTCGTAGCGTGTGATGGATGACCTCCACTTAAACAAACCAAAACAGGCACGCTCAAAGGCCAGGCCGGTGCAAAAGCTGTTCATTTTACAAAGTAAGTGATTTCCCCACAAGTTGCCTGGAAATTGCTTCTTGCGGCTTATCTTTTGAAGGAGGCGGCCACCGGCTGCCGACCCAGCTCCCAGATTATTCACCGTGTGGTGATATTCCTCAACCGTCACAAATGCTGATTTCCGTGCTCTGCTGAGGCCCCCTCAGTGCGGCATCCAAATCCAGGAACATGTTGCAGAAACCTGAGGCTCAAAGAGCCATTTGTAGCATGGAAATCCTTTTATAATTGTAAAGCTTTGCACACATCTGTTTCGTGACCTCTCCCTGGGACTTTTGTGCACTGTCAACTGTTTCCACATCTGCCCTTCCGTCCTGAGAGGTCCTTTACCATAATTTTCTTCTTGCCAGAACACTAGCTGATGTCTCGGCTTTCACATACCGAATTTTCATAAAGTAGGGCTCATTTACATTCTAACGTTGGCTTCGGCATGATGTTTCACAAGTAAATTCCAGGGCATTATAGACAGGTGTTTGTTTGCTTCTGTTGCAGCGTAGGGATAGATTCCAGGGCATCCTACAAAAAAGTATTCAGCTACCGAGCTATAGACACCCTCAGCCTTTTGAGCGTTTACACTGAGGTGAGTTCAAATGAATCAGATCGTTCTGTTTAATTTGATCTTCTAATTTATTTTATTTTTAAATTATACCTTAATATAAAAACAATACACAGTCAAGGTAAGTGTGATTCCCTCTGTAGGTAACTACCCAGGGTCAGTACTGCTGAATCTTTTATGTGCCCTTTAGGAAATGAATTTAAATAAACACGTGTGTCATTTAAAAAAATGGATTTTTTTTTTGCACACCCCCCGAGGCAACATGTCTTTCCTCATCAGCCTGCACGCGTTTATGCTTTTCACCTTGCGAGAGGTGGATACTTTGGGGGGAGCTGCTTCTGATTTCTCTCCTGTTGCTCTCTGTTGTGAAGAATTGCAGGTGCTCGCTTCAGTGTCACACATGTGCAGATCCCTAGTGCCGTGAATCCAGGAGGAGCGACGTTACATCTGTAGGAAAGATGCAGTCGTGGGGAGCTATGTCTGGAATGGGATGGGCTTTTGGATGGTTCCAGTGGGAGGAGACAGACAGTACCTTGAGACACTGTCTTAGATCTACATAATTCCCTCAGCTTGCCCTGATGTTTCCAGCCTGTCCTTTGAAAGGATCGATGCTAGGCCAGGGGGCAACATGCATACCCAAAATGCCACCTTCTCTTTGCTACTTGGCTGTCTGTGAACACCAATAGAAGGACCAAATACTCTACACTGTACGTGCATGATCTCAAGTGCCACCGGCTGGCCAAGTGTCAGTCACACTTCACAAAGACAGAACTCAGAGAGGTTAAGTAATTGGCCTGAAGGCTTGATCCCCACAACCAGGCAAAGCCTTAACTGACCCCTTCTAGAATCCATCCCTTTTCTGCAACACTACTTCAGTTTCTGGATTGACAGTGTGCTTTTTCAATTAAAAATGGAAACTTGGTGAGGATAGACATGCTGGAAAAAAATAAGAAAGGCACCATAAGAAAGGTCAGCTGAAAGAACAATATCAACCAATCAGACCCCCACCCCAGAGCTCCCAGGGACTAAACTACCAACCAAGGAGTACACATGGAGGGATCCATGGCTCCAGACACATATGCAGCAGATGATGGCCTTGTCAGGCATCAATGGGAAGAGAGGCCCCTGGTCCTATGAAGACTTGATAGATGCCCCAGTGTAGGGGAATCAAGGGCAGGGAGGTAGGAGTGCATGGGTAGGTGGAAGAATACCCTCATAGAAGCAGGGGGAGGGAGGATGGGGTGGGGGTTTCTGGGGGGGGGACTGGGAAAGGGGATAACATTTGAAATGTGAATAAAGAAAATATCCAATAAAAGAAAGGGAGAGAGAGAGAGAGAGAGAGAGAGAGAGAGAGAGAGAGAAGAGAGAAAGAAAGAGAAAAGAAGAAAGAAAGAAAGAAAGAAAGAAAGAAAGAAAGAAAGAAAGAAAGAAAGAGAGAGAGAGAGAGAGAGAGAGAGGGAGGGAGGGAGGGAGGGAGGGAGGGAGGGAGGGAGGGAGGGAGGGAGGGAGAGAGAGAGAGAGAAAGAGAGAGAGAGAAAGAAAGAAAGAAAGAAAGAAAGAAAGAAAGAAAGAAAGAAAGAAAGAAAGAAAGAAAGAAAGAAAGAAAGATCCCCTGGGCTTAGGACATGTTGGTCAGGCTTTGAAGCCCAATCATGATGCTTGCTACCTCTGAATGTGTAAGACCAGAAACAAAGTAAGACAGAGACGCGATCAAACAAGCCCACGGTAGAAAGGAAGTCTAGAAGCCATGGAGAGCCTTGATACATAGAGTTTTAGTTTTAGCGTGTCTTTGAGGTTTGTTTGCTTTGTTTTTTTTTTTTTAATGGAAAACTCTTGAGACACGGTTCAGATTAAAATGGAGATTGGTAAACACAAGAGACTCATCTTCGCAACCTGAGTGAGGTGACAGTCCCCTGCCTGGTTTTGATTTATCCAATTCTAGTGTGTCCTTAGCGTTTAACTGCTGGGGCTGTTTGTCAAGAGAATGTGGTCTTATTTTAATATCCAAGGGAGGCACATACTGCTGTAATGTCATAACTCATGAAACAGCCCGGGATATTTTTCTCAAGAAAGCAAGACGCACATATGCACAAAATCTATGTGGACAGGTTGATTGTGTGCAAGCACAGCCCCTCCGGCTGGAGACGGCACATCCCTATTCCTGCTGCAGAGTTGCTCTGCTTCCTGAAGAACCAGTAGAATGACAAGGCCTCCGTACAGTCAGTGTCAGTGCGTGAACATCAGAGACCCAGCAAGTGCAGTCACAACTGGGAGGGCATCCGGCTGCAGCACCTGACCTTCCTTAGCAGCTCCAGGACGATCGTGGGCAAGCCCAACAGTGAATAAACTAATCAAGCCATTGAAGGAAACAGAAGCCCTCTGCCCTGTTTGATTTCTTCCTATAATGATATAAAGTGCAGCTTAATGAAGTCAAAGGGTCCTGGGCCTCTTGGTGCGTCCAGGCCTTTGGAGGCAGCAGTATTGAGTCCGCTTGTGGTGTGCATGACCCAGTTACTGCTGCCCACCCCGGCCGGTGGGCCCTGCTCGCAAGCGGTATTGTAGCTAGGACTTTGTGGGGGCAGTTCTGGTTGCTATGGCCCCGCCTGCATTTTGTCTACATAAATTAGACCTTGTGCAGCATATTGGCCTGTCAGGGGACTAGGAGGAAACTGTATATTGTTTCTGGCATCCCCGAGCCCTTCTGCCCCTGACATCTGCTGTGCCTGTGACAGGGAATACATTCTTGACTCATTATCCGAGCAAGTAGAATCCCACCCTGACAGGACCATTAATCAGAATCAAGCAGTCCAGCAGAGAGAGAGAGAGAGAGAGAGAGAGAGAGAGAGAGAGAGAGAGAACATGTAAAGAAGTGAGACACTTTCTAACTTTGGCTTTGGTGTCATTCGGGGGTCTGGACAACTAGCAATCCATCTTTCTGAGTGACAGCCCTGATGGATGGCATTATTTATGCTTTTGTGTATTAAAAGACAGCTCTGGCACCAGTTTGTCATTTTCACAGAGGTTTACAAAAAAGTTGAGATTTAATTTGGAGGAAAAGGAGGGCAGAGATCAGAGGAGGCTGGTGAGCTGACAGTCTGTGAAGACAAGAGAGGGACCAAGGGCATCTGAGTGTGAGGATCGGCACGGGTGAGGGCAGACGCTTCGAGGTGCACAGGGGGCGTGGAGGTAGCTGCTGCTGCCTCTCTTGTGTGTGCCTAGGTTAGGGATACCAGAGGTTTCCACATTAAGTTAAGGATATGTTAATCACTGTATTGAGATGGGTTGTTGTCGTTGTTGTTAAAACAATGAAAATGGAAACATGTATTTGATTATTTAAGACCTAGATGCTGCACACGTGTGAAGGAACAATGATGATTATTTTCATGACCAGAGCATTGCCTAATGTTGCAAATTCATAAGTATAACCAGTAATAATAACTAGGCATAACAAGTATTTAATAACAAGCAGAGGTAGTGGTCTTCACATTGATTGAACTACTTCTGTGGGCTTGTGAATGTGTATTGATAGGACTAAGGGTATTAGTCATAGGCACGGATTGCACAGTAAACATTCCTCATGCTCTGTCCTTCTGATATAGAGAAGGACACAGTGGGGAGAAGAAAGTAGACAGCGAGGATACATCAGCAATGCACGTGTATAACCTCTACTTGCAACTCTCTGCTTTCAAATGAACTTCCACTCCTGTAGACATCTGCTTTGGGCCCCCACAACCAGAGTGCATCATTTGCTTTAAGTTAATAACATGGAGGGAAGAAGACTTTCTAGTCCTTGGTTTGCTCTTTTTTTTTTTTTATCCTTGCCATAATGACATCATCCTAGCCTCTTCTTGAGGATCTGCTGTAGCATCACACCATTTCCTGTCAAGGCAGCGAAGTCCGGCCCCTTTCTTGCTCATCAGCTCTGGAGGAGATTTTGCCTGCGCACCAAGCATCAAGCTCTAGCCCCAACCAACCATTCTTCCTCCTTTCTGGGACTCTCCTCCATTTCCTGAAAGGGGTATGTGGGATTTGATTTAGCAGTCTGTTTTTCTCTGCAACCCCATAGGTGTACTCAGCTAAAGAGGCTAGGTGATCATTAATAAAAACCTAAGAATATGCACGTGACACAGCAGCAGACTAAAATATATCCTGTAACAGACTATTCCAAGTCAGGGTGGGATTAGTCTTAAAGAGTGAAAGGGCAAACGTTCGCGGTGGCATCACACGGTCTTTGCCAGGATGAATCCAATGTCCAGATTAACAGAGTTAGGCCAAGAGGTAGCCAAGTGAAGAAGTTGATGTCAGCTTCCAAAAGAAGCAAAAGAAGCCTGACAAAGAATTTTCTTAGAAATACTGCTAGGATCTCATGTCAGAGTTGAGATCTCCTTAGCCACCTCATTGACTGGCTTTGTCATCAGACAGTGCTAGGCTCTAATGTCAGTTCCATCTCTGTCAGCCTTTCAAGTGTCAGTGTTCTTATCAATTAAAAAGGATAGTTATAATTACTCGTCCAAGTTCCGAAGATTAAACATGATGACATATGTAAATTGCATCACAAAAAAAAAAAAATTCTGGCGCATATAGATGCTCAAAGAACATCTCAGCCTTACAGGATCCACAGGTTTAAAAAGAAAAAAGAAAATCCCTGCTAAGGTTTTTCAAAACTATCATTAGTTCTCCATGCCTACCCAAGGAAACAGACCTTTGAAAAATACCTTGATCTTTCATTTATTTGCATAAAGTGCCATGTAGAGAGTTATAGACTATGTCTCAATTTAAGACTAGAAGATCAAGTATTGGAAGAGCTGAGGAGAAAAGAAGGCCCTTAGGGTGAATATAAAAACCAAAGACACAGTCGAGATTTTTCCTCTGTCAGAAAGCTCCTACTCTTGTTATTCACAGGTCACTCTGGGAGGGATGGACGAAACAGCTCAGATAGACCGAGTATGGAGCACAGTCCTCAGTATCCTTCAAGGGATTAGAAACCTGCTCTCTAGGACAGTGAATAGTGTGGGGGTGCCCTGCAGATGCTTAGGTCTAACTGTCCCAGGCACCTCTGTTTCCTTATATCTGGAGTTGATCATATCCGTTTCAGAAGGCCATCGGATTTCAGTCTTGCATGGAAGGTATCGACCCCATAGCAGTAGTGGGATGCAGGGCATCTACTGTTAGCACCATAGCGTGGTGCTTTGGGAAACATGGTTGCACAAAAGAATTCAGCAATGGCACAGCGGAGTTGGGGGGACTCTGCTCTAATGTCCTGTAAGAAAATCTTAGTATATATTGGATTTATTCTCACATACTTTCTCTGCAACCAAGTATTCTAGTTTGAGCGCACTAAAAGTTTCAGTCTCTCTCAACAAGAGAAAGAGACAGTGAGTATGCCCTGGGGAGAGAGAATAGACATCAAGTAGACCAGATAATATCAGGAGTAGAGGGCACGTGTGCTGTTTTACAAGAAAATGGAATAGAGACAAATCAAACTCGTCCCTGGGTTTCCAGTATTATGCTCACAGCAATTTGGGAGGTACGGCTCGAGAAAGGACAGGGTCAGGTCAGCCTGTTCTCCTGTGGACTTGAGTGCTATGTCACTTGTTCCAGTGCAGATGTCCAAATCCTCCTTCATCTCTAGCTCTATGGTGGGACTCACAGGGAGAGAGGGCCCCAGAAGTAGGCAGCCAATAAGTCTGAGTCACTCTAGACGATATTTGAACATCTGGATGTAAGAACAACCATGGTGGGCGTGGGGTGGAGACGAGGACTGGAGAGATGGCTCAGCAATTAGGAACACTGACTGCTCTGCCAGAGGTCCTGAGTTCAATTCCCAGTGAACACTTGGTGACTCACAATCCTCTGTAATGGGATCTGATGCCCTCTTCTGGTGTGTCTGAAGACAGCTACGGTGTACTCCTATACAGAAAACAAATAATTCTAGAAAAAGAAGAGGAGGAGGAGGAAGAAGAGGAAGAGGAAAAGGGAGAAAGAGGAGAAGGAGGAGGAGGAGGGAGAAGAGGAGGAGGAAGAAGAAGAGGAAGAGGAAAAGGGAGAGAGAGGAGGAGGAGGGAGAGGAGGAGGAGGGAGAAGAGGAGGAGGAAGAGAAGGAGAAAAAGGAGGAGGAAGAGGAGGAGGAGGAGAAGGAAGCTGCCGTCACAGGGTGGAGGAAGGAAAGTCTCTCTTTGTATCCACATTAGAAGGTAGTAATTAAAAGGCATTGGTATGCATCTCAGTGACACTGAGAGGAAGAGAGAGCCTAAAGACAATCTAGCACAATGAGGAGGGACAGCTCGGATAAATTCCACTGTAGAGCAGCCAATTGTAATAATTAAGCATCTGCAAATGGCTTTTCAATAATCTCTTTAGTGAAGTGTCTTCATTATTTTAGCAAATCTAAAAATTCTCCTAAAGCTCTCTATTTAGGCTTTATCCCTCTTATTTAATCTTCTTCTCATTTGTAAATTTTTCTACCATGTGGATTTTGTGGTTAAAGTAGGAAATATTATACACATCTGTCTTAGTTTTTTCTGGTAGAATAAGTGAGTGACTTCCTGTTAATCATGTGACCTCATCGTTTGTGATCAGGACAGGTGTGTCTCCACTAGCCTTTATTTCAATTCTGGATCTTCTCTGGTCCAGTCCTATCCTAAACACGGTGCGTAAATCCCTCTCCCTAGAGCATCCTGATAGGGGGCTGGTGTGTAGCTCAGTGGTAGAGCACTTTGGATTTAATGCCTCACCCCACCACCACCACCACCACAAAGAAGAAAAGAAGAGAGGGAGGGAGGGAAGGAGGGGGAAAGAGGGAGAAGGGGAACATTTTAGTCCTCATATATAGCTTTGTTGAAAATTGTATGCAAATTTCTACGTAAATTCTCAGGCCATAAATGGCTTCTGTACTTATTATCATATTCCTACGGGAGCATTGATCCAGTACAGGGAGAGCAGGTCTGAAATGGATACATTGTACTTGATGAAGAGTGAGGGAAAATTTTACATGGTGCTGGAGAATGAAGCAGACCACCTTAGGAAGACATTCTCCTAGAATCCACGCCCAGACATTAGTTAGCTCCTTTCCCTACAAGGGCACTCCAGAGACAGGAACTGCAACGGACCCCTTGCTCCCATCCTCCACCAAAGAAAGACACCCAGGGAACCCTGGTGTCAGTGCAGACCCAGGAGAAAAGAAGGGGCTGCGAAGGGACGCTCCCTAGAAAACCTCTTGCGTCTGCTAGCTGTCCCCACTCGGCCAGCTCTCCAGACAGCTATGAGACTCACGAGCCTTAACCATCAAAGGAACCTTTCTCCACCTTCAGCCCAGATACCTAAGACCTTGGTTGTCTCCTAGGACCAGCCTCAATTAGGCAAGCAGTTTGTTTCTGGGTCCCTGAAGTTCATTTGGTGGACTCAGATGTTTATCGAACCTCGGGGAGTTATTCATTAACATCAGTGAGGAATGCCTGACAAACATCTGGCTTGTTGGGGGGTTGGGCTAGGTTAATTCTACTTGGAACGGCACCAATATTAGTTCTGCTTGGATTAGCACCAGCGCTAATGATGACATAAGACATTTACTTCATTAGCCTGATGAAGGGAAAATCTTGCCTGTTCAGCCTAAGCCAAAAAAATAGAACCCCCGATCCAAATCTCAGGACTGAAGCCCATGGGGTAAATCAAGCTAACTGGGCAAAGATGACCCAAGCACAGGGAGAAGGGTGTGCCATGGGGGCCAGTGAGGACTGCACCTAAAGTGTTCCTGGAGGTTGGGAGATGGGGGGCGGGGGTGTGGAAAGCTGCTGTTTTATTCTCAAGGACAATTTAAACTACCAGAGAAGCATTTCCACATTAATACTACAAATGCTCTCAAACCTGGTTGTCTCAGAGGTTAAGAGCACTTGCTGCTCTTTCAGGGGATCTGGGTTCAATTCCCAGTACCCACATGATGGCTAACAACTGTCTGTGACCCCGGTTCTAGGAACACAACATTCTCTCCCTGCCTCTGTGGTCACCAGGCATACAAGTGGCGCACAGACATTCAGGCAAGACATACATACAAAACAGCAGTAAATGCAAATTTTAAAATAAATAAAATACTCTTAAGGCTTAGGGTTAAGAGTTAGCTAGGACCCCGGGTGATAAAGCTACTTGTTTCTGATGCGGAGTGTCTTCCCTCCACTCTTCTGATTTGCCTCAAGTGCATACATATCAGTTCTCAGTTTTCCTATAAACACTCATGTTGAAAAATACCACGGATATAGCATGGAATAGGCAGGCATGATTTCTGAGTTTCACCGTCTCTCCAATGAAAGCTGCAAGTTAGAGGCTGGGCTACTGTAGATGGAATTACACTTCAGAGGTTGCAAGAGACGCCTTATGGTTGGAGGAACAGGAGTTAGTAATAGATTGCATCTGATGGGAAGGATAGACTCTGATGGAAAGCACAGCTACTCAGGAGAGAAAGCCTAGAGCCGTGGTCCTCAACCTCCCTGATGCTGCGGCCCTTTAATACAGTTCCTCGTGCTGCGGTGATGCCCAACCATAAAATTGCTCTCATTGCTACTTCTTAACTGTAAATTTGCTGTTGTTGTGAATCATAATGTAAGTGTCTGGTATGCGATCCCCGTGAAAGGGTCACTCAACCCACCCCTCAAAGGGATGGAGACCCAACAGGTTAAGGACCGATGACCTAGACAATAGACCATCAGTTCCAATAAAACTAGAGGAAGAGAAGGCATGGACAGACAGGTAAGATCCACGGCTGCTGTCAGCTGTGTGGAGGAGTATGGCAATGTTTGTCTCAAGTGGTTGGAAGTTCACTACAGTCAAAAATTAGTATGTCATACTATTCTCTTCGTGTTAAGGGTGTGTCTTTAATCTCCGGGCTTTGTGGTTTTTCAGACTACTCTGCACTCCATCGCTTCTTTCAACCCAGCAATGACAAGTGTTGGCAGTGATGGTGACGTTTCTGCTCTCATTCTACTGTCATCTGGATCCATGTCCAGGAGTGCAGTCAATGGCTGTCACTCCAAGATGGCCCCCATCCCAGAGCGCACCTTTGGGTTGGGAAGTCCTTCGAAGAGACAAGGGAATTGCTGGAAACAGAAGGTTCTTTCTCTGTCGGCTTCATCTAACACTCAACCGCATGCATCTGCCCAAGTCTCAGCCCCAGCGCAACACACTCTTTCATCTCAACTCTTTGGGAAATGCTGAGTTCCCACTGCAAGCTTAGGAAAACATACCTGTGTCTATTCAGGTGCAGTCTGCTTCAGCAAACTTGCTCTGCCGTGTCAGGTGCCTGCCCTTGTGTTTACAGATGGGATCAGGCTGGTATTAAATGAGTCACATGGCCCCACCCAATCAGCTTTGCTCCAGATATTCGAGCGAACTCCTTAGCATAGTGAGAGTCTACGCACAGTCTTATTCCAAAACTAAGCATCTAGTGAGCCTAGCTTTGACAGCTACAACTTAATTTCCCTGAATAAACAGAAAACAGTCCATTAGTGTAACTTAATTGAATTTATCACAATTGACAATATTAAAATTAAAAGGAAAAAAAAAAACTGTTCTTCTCTGGTTCTGCTTTTCAGTGACCTAATGAGATGGAAAGGGACAGTTGGCAAAGTTGGCGATCTTGCTGTGTTTTTCTCTTCATGCTGGAAGCTGAACTTGGAGGCCCAATATGGCCTGTTAACTCTGCTTGTTCCTTGGCAGCAAGAAAGGTTGGAAGGAGGGACGGGCAGAGCAGCCACAGGGTAAATTCTGGGCACTTAACGTTTTCCCACTTTCCCTGGCCCCTCTCAGCCCACAGTCCCTAACAAGAGGTTGTAACTGTAACTTCCCTGGACCAGGCCAAGATTCGAATGACGACGATGAGGCTTTCTGCACATGTAAAATTTTTAATAGAAACAATTAAATGGAAAGGGTATGTGATCCGGTGTTAAACCTGGAATCTCTTGGCAGTCAGAAAAAGACGTCCCTGTGAGGTGTAGTTTGGGATGTGAATGGGTAAGCTTAGCTCTGCATCAGGACCAAGGAGCTTAAGGGAGTGGTTGCTGTTGATTGAAAATAGCCACGTCAACTCTGAGTTTTTCACTTAGAGGAAGGCCATCTTTGGTATCAGCTGGACTCTTCAGGACACGGAAGCCAAGATTGTTGCTCTCAATGAAATTCAGCATCAATTGGGTGTCTCTGTGTTGAATGAACTGAATCATTCATTCACTTAGCCCCACACTATGGGGTGCTCCACTCACCAGCTCTTCTTGAGGAAGGGAAAGCAGGAGATGGTAAGAATAAAGCTGCTCCAGGGCTGGGATATAATTTGAGTCCAAGGTTTGCTCCCTTTCTGCTGATTATCCCAAAGAACCCAGGCAAATTCGATGAGTGCTTGGCTCCTGTGTAATCCATGAAAAAAAATGATACATGTGTGGTGGGATGGCCTAATGCTGCTTATATTCCAAATATTGGGCACCAAGGCTGGTTGCCCCAAAGAGATGCTAAGTGGCCCTGTCCCCCCACCCCCACCCAGTTATTTCTGATTGGAAAATAAAGATACCAACAGCCAATAGCTGGGCAGAAAAGACATAGGTGGGGGTTAGGTTTCGAGAGTGGGGGCGGTAGGAGGGAAATCACAAGGAAAAAGAAGGCATGAAGAGGAAGAAGAAGCCACTATGGGTTAGTAGTCAGGAGAATATGGCCCTGTGGGCTGTCCAATTGGAGCTAAGAGCAGCTGAGATGAAACGTGGTAAGTAATAACTCAGGGTTATCGATAGGAAAATAGATTCTAACAACATAGAATGGTTCCTGCCTAGCTCTTGTGCTGTTTAAGGCTTATTGTAAATATAAAGGTTGTGTGTGTCTTTTATTCGGGAACTAAAGGGTCAAAGGTAGAAACTCCGGGTCAGGATTAAAAAACTTATACAACACTGTCTTGTTACTTTCTAGCAACGTCCAAGCATCACCCTTACAGTCTCTGCCATTAGATCATTCATTTCATATCCTTTGTCATACCTACTCTATAGGCTGTGCAGGGGTAAACCCCTTCTGACTGCAGATACTGACTTGACCACCCTGGAGTGCATGCATGTACACACAGCCCCTTCTATGTGAGTCCGGTGGTTTTAACTCACAGATAATAGTCTCAGTGTAGCACAGAGGTGGCCCTGGGTTGGGACCAGAAATTGAAGGCCTGATGGATGTCATGTTCTGTATAGCGTAGGAAACAGCCAAGCTTCCCTGTTCAAGTCCCAGTTGTCCCACTTTGCTCTGAGTTTCCTAGGGGTAAAACAGACGAGCACACACTCGTCTCCCAAGGAATATGCATCCTCTGATTGCCTTTTAAATGTCCCCCATACATACACCCTCCTGCCCACCCTTAACACTATCCCCCCTTCAGAAATCATTAATCTCATTATTCATCTTAACGCTTACTGTGAATTTACTATCTTTCCTTTCCTCCCTAGTTCTCTTGCTCCACAAAAGAAAACACAAATTTTGTGGCTAAGGCAGGTGGGCCTCACAGAGGACCTTTTTCTAAAGTGTAGTTCAATTTTACCTCCAAGATATGTTACTACTATTAATATCTTATTAATGAATGTTAATAATAAATTGATATTTATTATTCATATATTACTATTATACTATATATACATTTCTTCTTGAGTTGAATCACTGAAGGAATTTGTGATTTTTTTCTGTCTCCAAATATGTATATGTATATGTATATGTATATGTATATGTATATGTATATGTATATGTATATGTACATGTACATGTACGTGTACGTGTACGTGTACGTGTACGTGTACGTGTACGTGTACGTGTACGTGTACGTGTGCGTGTGCGTGTGCGTGTGCGTGTGCGTGTGCGTGTGTGTGTGTGTCAGTCATGTCTCACTGTACAAGGATGAGTTCATTGCCAAAAGAACTCCACTGTGTCTGCATAAAGTAACATGCTTCTTCCTATTAATTTAATGTTAACCTTATTATGCTAAAAGCACAATTATCTGCAAGCCTTGCCTAAACAGTTTGGATCACATTCCAAATTCCTTTTTCACTAATCTGCATCATTCAGGTTCCTGCACTTCTGTCTTAGTTGCTGAAGGGTATGTAATATCAAAGGCTGTGTGTGGACGTGCCTACCTGTGTCTGGGGCAGGGCTGTGGAGACCAGGTTTGCATTATGTTCGTAGCACCTTAGAGCTTCGTGGTTACTTGGTTGTCTGTTGCTAACTGTCGCAGCTTCCTGGAATTCTCCACTCTCCATTACAGTTTCACAATGGAGCCCAAGTCGAAATTGTCTTCTGGGCTAACCAGCATAAGTCTTCCTATCCATTTGGTCTTGTTCCCTCTGTAACCTGAACATTGCCAAGGTTAGAGCCTCCAGAGTGTTTCTCTGCAAACTTTCAATTCTGATAAGTCTACAGCTGATGCGCAGATCACAACCCTAGTAGCTTGAAACACCAGAAATGAGTGTTGGAGGTCAGAAATCAGAGTGTAAGGAGTCTGCAGGGCTTTGCCCCGGACCCACTCCCTCCCCCAGGAGCTATAGAGAGGAGCCCCTTGGGTGTATCCTCCAAACTTCTGGCTTGGCTTGGCTTTCCACCCCTCTGGGTAACTTCTTCACGTTCCTTTCTCTCTCTGAGCACCTGTCTCAAAGCTGCCTGATGCAAGCTTACTCACTGGCTTGCATTTGGGGGAAACCCAAAAAGTACAACATAGCTTTTCTAGGTTTCCTAGGACTTTTAACAGATTCTGAGGGTTGACCCTGGAGGGGCCACCATTCAGCCACTGCCTCTGCTTACCCTGCCTTGTCCATGCCCCGTGTTTCCCTGCCCCCGAGGAAGCTTTGCTATTTCTTCTTGAGTTGAACCATGAAAGGCATCTGTGATTTTTCTTCTGTCTCCAAAGTATCCTTAGTTATCACAGATCCAGCACATTTGCCTAAGAGTAGCTGCGTGAAGTTGGTTGGTTGGTTGGTTGGTTGTTTTGTTGTGTTTTAATTTTTTGTTTTGTTTTGATTTCTTGCCCCACTGCTAGATTTTCATCGTCACCTACTAGATCCCAATGAAGAGTATTATAGGGTGTGGCTTTAAAAAAAAAAGAAGAAAAGAAAAAGTTTTTTCAGTCTTGTGGCTCAGACATCCTCTTGGGATGACATTCTCTATTCACCCAGCCTGTGGGCAGACAGAGATTCTAAAGTTCTGAGGCATTAGAGGCCAGCCCTAGAAGTGGTGAGCAACTCTCCTGCCCACACACCCATGGCCTGAACTCAGTGCATGGTCCCACTTGGCTTTAAAACAAGTGGGCAATGCCACCTAGCTGTATAGTCAGCACGCAAATGACGGCTGATGAGCTGCAGCATCCTTGCCAAAGCAGAATCCTTCAGGTTGATGAAGAGACATTTAAGTTGAGATCAATTTTCCTTGGTCCATAGCCAGATGTAATACTATTCACGGGGAAACTAAGGGCGAAGTGACTCGGAATGCAGACTCCAGCCCTGTCTAGAGCCTCTCACACTCCCGGCCCTGCTCAGCTGCTGGGCAACACTAGCCCGTTCTGCAAAGCCAGTGCTTAAGGTTTAGGTGTGATTCAGTTTCTGTTTGTTTGTTTTCTTTTCTTTTTCTTTCCAGAGTCTAAATGAATTTCTTACAAAACCATGGATCTCTAAGGAAAGGCTACCTAAGAGGCCAAGCATTACAAATAGGTCTTACCCTTTTCACTTCCCTCTCCCTCTACAAACCATTAGATTACATTCCTAAAGCTAGTCCCCAAGGCCCATTCCCATATTCGGCCACTAATTCCTGAGACTAAACACCAACATCCAGCAATCCAAATTCATTATTTGTCTACACTGGCTAACCTGTCCAATAAGGTCATACCAACACACCCAGCACAGACTTTTCCTTTGCTCCTTAAAAACTCACTCCTGTCTGATTCAGAGGAAGTCTCACCCCAAGCCAGCTCCTCCTTTGTGATAAGAACTTGGTGTCTGGGTCTGTCCTGTACTAACTCTGTGGGCCTCCCAAACCCTTACAGCTGAAAAGCACAATAGTTCAGGCATGCAACTTCAAGTCAGCTGCAGGGTATAAATATCAACCTATTGCTTCCAAGCTGAACAGCCTTGACAAAATTCCTTCGACCACTGGTTTTCAAAATGTTGAATAAGAAGCATACACCACACACACACACATACACATGTAATTTGCATACATATAGATGTGTTTATACACATATGTATGTGTGTGTACATGCAAAAGCACACATGTGTTCTGTACACATAGACAGGTTGAGAGCAACTTAATTTTCCAGCCAGCAACAGGTCACGGCCTTCAGTTTGAAATCATTAACCTCCCTGTGGTCTGTCTCCTCAAATGAAAAACAGGCTTATTGCAAGGATCACTTAAGTTACTTTGCATAAAATACCTTACACACTGATCATCTCCCACCTGGTAGCTATTACTATTGTCAAGGTTATTATCGTAACATCATTTAAAACTACGACTTGCAGCATCTGCACAGTTAGTAAGGGATGAAGATAAAATTCAAACAAGGAGTTATTCTTTCCCTCGTCTCACAGGATCATTTCAATATAATTATTCTTTTTCTTCATTCGATCAGATAAGAAACATTGAAGTGAAAAGCATGTGGCAGGCACGGGGACTGCACTGAAGATACAAGCTGAATGAATCCAGCTGCTGTCTTTATGCAGCTTGAGGATATAGAGTATATAGAGTATACAGAGGATATAGAGTATACAGAGGATATAGAAGATATAGAGGATATAGAGCATATAGATATACAGAGCATACAGAGGATATAGACATATAGAGTATACAGAGGATATAGAGTATACAGAGGATATAGAGGACATAGGGTATATGGAGGATACAGAGGATATAGAGTATGTAGAGTATACAGAGTATATACAGTATACAGAGGATATAGAGGATATAGAGTATATTGAGTACGTACACTAAGCCATGCAGTCCAATAGCCATAGCCACGTATGGCCATCCGAGTTTACATTAGAATTTATAAAAGTGAAACAAAATTTAAGACTTCCGTTTTTCATCACACTGGTTCAACAGCCACATGACTGCCGTGTATAACAGCACAGACACTGAACGTTTCTATAAGCATAGAATTTCTAGAGTTTAAAAAAGAGTTTTGTAGGATGAGGACTTGGGCTTAAAATCTAGAGGAGAATGGGGAGAAGGACTCGGATGAAGTGGTCTCCCCATTTGGAAAAAGACTCCATGGATAATATTTTACCTACTTGAGCAACGCCGCCACTGGCCTAGCTAAGTGCCTCTCTCTCTGCTCACATACATGTATGCATCCACTGGTGTCTCCATCTATCCTTGTATTTTCTATTGTGAACCTACCCTTTAACAGCCAAGCCATCTCTCCAGCCCACCTCTATCTCATCCTTTTCTTTATGCTAGAGTGTCCTTTTCAGTTCTAACACACTACATAGATATTGAGGGAAGGAGGTGTAATACTATTCACAGGGAAACTGAGGGAGAACCAGCTCTGAATGCAGACTTCAGCCCTGTCTAGAGCCTCACACTTCCAGCCCCACTCGGCTGCTGGGTAACACTAGCCTGTTCTGCAAAACCAGCAGAGGCAAGATAGGGCCCCGGGGCATTTCGTCACTGGAGTAGAGTCTGGGCAGCCGTGTCTACAGGAAAAGCACTAGTGTCATACTGGGGGAGCCTCGCCCTAACAAGCATTAAGCCAGAGCTTTCCTGACCCTACTATATATTCAGTCTAATGAGTTGGAGTTGCTTTCCTGGTGGAAACAGCCAGAGGGCTGACTACCTGACAGAAAGCTGCCATTCCTTGACTACAGGGCCTTAGATTCCACTTTGACTGTTCACTGACTAGACTTGGCCTTGGCTTTTGCCTTGGACATGGGGTCTTGACAGGTCCTTCACACCTAAACTCACCAAAGTCTACAAAAATCAAAATCAAAATCAAAACAAATTATCGTGATGCATTCTGCTCACTTGAAGAGAGAGATGTAGCCTAGAAAAATTTCCGGGGAGCAAAGTGAAGATTAATTTGTGCTTAATGATTTATCACAGATGTGATACACAGTATAGGATCTAAGGAAAGTGCAAACACTTGGAAAACAAGGCTGGGTTTAAAACATTGTAACTACACCAGCTATCACCATGAACAAGTTGGCCACCATTGGGTTCTTCAACTTACAAAACAGGTTCAAAATGTCCGTGTGTGCTGCTCAGCATTTAATGAGGTTCCACGGATGCACATATAACAAACATTGGTGGCAGGGTTCTTTTTCTCTGTCTTCGCTTCCAACGTTTTCACATCCTGGAAGCGATAATGTTGTCAACTTGAGTGGACCGAGCAAAGGCTATGGGATTGGTTACGAACCCCTCTGGGTGTGTAGGAGAGATCATCTCCAGAGATTACTGGAGGGATCTGATTTAATGAAGGTTTAACATGTGGAAGGGTTTATATTTTCGACGAACTATTGAAAAGTAATGTAACTGTGGAAGGTCAGGTGGTAGGAAGTAGATCACTGTTGATATCTTTGGGAGCTATATTTTGTCCTGACTCCTTCCTGCGACTCCCATCTGCTCTGTTCCCTGCTGCCATGATCTGAGATTCTCTGTCACACTCCCTCTACATGATGGGGTAAAACCTCTGAGACCATGATCTGAAATAAGTCCTTCCTCAGGTGGTTTGTCTCCATTGTTTCTTCCTAGCAGTGTAGAGTCGGACAAACACTCTTGCCTTGGCTGCCTTTCCATCTGAACCTGTTCTCCGTTAAGACTTCTTCCTGCCCATGATCTTCAAAGTCAATGGGAAATGTCCAGAGGAAGAGTGATTCCAATCCCAGGTGAGAAGGGACTGTGTTGGATGGAATTGGGTCAGGGTAGGTGGTGTTTTTTATCCTGTCCATGGGACTGAGGAATTTTTTCCTGGGCAAGCAGATTATGAAAAACGAGTAGTTAACCATTACATAGACTTCTTATTTATTTATTTTTATTAGATATTTTCTTTATTTACATTTCAAATGTTATCCCCTTTCCTTGTTCCCCCTCCAAAATACCTACATCCCATCTCCCCTCCCCCTGCTCACTACCCCACCCACTCCTGCTTTCCTGTGCTGACATTCCTCTACACTGGGGCATCAAGCCTTCACAGAACCAAGGGCCTCTCCTCCCATTGATGTCCAATAAGACCATCCTCTGCTACATATGCAGCTGGAGCCATGGGCTCCTCCATGTGTACTCTTTGGTTGGTGGTTTAGTCCCTGGGAGCCCTGGGGGTACTTGTTGGTTCATATTGTTGTTCCTCCTATGGGGCTGCAAACTTCTTCAGCTCTTTGGGTATTTTCTCTAGCTCCTCCATTTGGTGACCCTGTGCTCAGTCCAATGGTTGACTGAGAGCATCCACCTCTATATTTGTCAGGCACTGGCAGAACCTCTCAGGAGACAGCTATATCAGGCTCTTGTCAGCAAGCACTTGTTAGCATCCACAATAGTGTCTGGGTTTGGTGACTGTATATGAGATGATCCCCAGGTGGGGCAGTCTCTGGATGGCCTTTCCTTCAGTCTCTGCTCCACACTTGGTCTCTGTATCTCCTTCCATGGGTATTTTGTTCCCCCTTCTAAGAAGGACCGAAGTATCCACACTTTGGTCTTCCTTCTTCTTAAGCTTCATGTGGTCTATTACACAGAGTTCTTGATTACAACTCTGTGTGAGGAGTCCTAAGAATTGAGAACTATTATCACATACTGTATTAGCTGCTTCTTGTGTGTGTGTAGGCTTGACACAAGCTAGGATCATCAGAGAAGAAGGAGCTTCAGTTGAGGAAATGCCTCCATGGGATCCAGCTGTAAGGCATTTTTTCAATTAGTGATTAGTGGGGGAGGGACCTGCCCATTGTGGGTGGTGCCATCCCTGGGCTGGTGGTCCTGGGTTCTATAAGAAAGCAGGCTGAGCAACCCATGAGGAGCAAGCCAGTGAGCGGCACCCCTCCATGGTCTCTGCATCAACTCCTGTCTTCAAGTTCCTACTCTTACGTTCCTATCCTGACTTCCTCAATTGATGGACCACAATCTAGATGGGTAAACCAAATTAACCCTTTCCTCCCTGGCTTGCTTTTTCGTCATTGTGTTTTTGTTGCAGCAAGAGAAGCCCTAAGACCGATGTATTCCCAGGGTCACACTGGCCCTTGTCTTCAAACCCTCAAGCCATATAATCCTGACATAATCTGCTCTGGGAAGGCGTCCTTCCTTCTCATCCCATCAGCTGCTGGTCAGTTAGTACTCAACAGTCACGCCTCAGCTGTCAGTATGCCCGTCCCCGACACCCCAAGTTAAACCTTATCCCTTGCCCATTTTTATTTGTGACTATGCACTCCTTACTCATAACTCTTAGCAAAACATGGAGTTATGAGTGAAAAGTTGCATGAATGTTTGCTTAATATTGTCTCCCATACAAGACGACAAATTCCTTGAGGGAAGCAACCAGGATTGCTGTCTTTCCCCAGAGCATAGCAACAGCCCTAACACGGCTAGCACTGGTTTCCTGGAATCCTAGTTCTTGGTAGCAGGCCCGCTGCAATCTAGATATGCATTGTTCCCCACTCACATTCTTCCTGAGATCATGCCTTTGTAGACTCCTGTGCCTAGATCAATAAATCTTTGCAGAAAGAACGGCAGGAATTTACCTGGCTTCGAATTAAAGTAAAAGTAGGAATTAACAACACTAACAAAATACCAAGCCAACAGGAATACCAAGAGAAGAATTAAAGACTCTTCCCAGACTTTGCCAAAGAAGACTCAGTGAAATTCCCAGCGATGCTTCATACTTACACAAACAGTGCTCCTGCAAGGAAGATCCTGAGCCCTAACAACGGAAACCAGGGCACATCTCCTCCCGGTTAATGAAGGAACTGGAAGAAAGGAGGTTTCATCCATTCAGTGGGGAGCTCTAAATAGATACAACTCGGGTTCCATTATCCCAGCCCGTTCTGAAAAGCAAAAACAGATTTCAGTGGGCATACAGGAAGGATGTGGATGGAAGTGTAAGAGAGCGATCCAGAGATAAATGTCCTAACTCCTTGGTTCTTCCCTCTGTGATGAGTTCCCAAAGCACTCCAAACAAAGTATCCTTTTCTCCTTTGGCCTCTTGTCTCCTTGCTGGCTTTTAGTCACACGGGACCTATCTATGGTGATTCTTGCCTGGATTCACTTCAGCTGGCCACCACCCATGCCTCTTGGGATAGGCACAATAGGCAAAAGAGTGTCCCTTGGATGATGTCCAAGTCCTAAGGCCTGGTATCTGGGCACCCACGACCTGGTAATTAGATCAAGGGTCTAGAGAGAGGAACTTATCCTAGTAGTTTAGATGGCCCTGATACAGTCTCTCGAGGCCTCCTTAGAGGGAGGCCGAAGGATCAATATAAGGAAGGGAAGTGTGCCAGGGGAAACAGATGTCGAAGATATGCTTTCATGATGGAGGAGGGCACCAGACCTAGTGCATGAAAAGTTTCCAAGAGCTGGAAAAGGCACCAAGTTCATATGCCTCTGAACCGCCAGAAGGAAATCAGTTTTGCAATCACCCAAGTTAGAGCCCATATGACTCATTTTGGATTTCTGACCTCCCAAAGGGTAAAACTTAAAAAATATTTTTTTTAATTTTAAATTGTGGGTAGTTTTATAGCCACAACAGGCACCTGATAGAAAAACTCTTTTGCCTGTGTGAAGGTTTGGTGGCACATTCTGTAGGCTGATCGAATTTTTATCCTGGTGGCGGGGGGAGGGGGGAGGAAATTGGCCCTGAAAATGTTACATAATCTATAAGAAAAGGGTGGTTTAGATGTGGGGCATACCTAGAGGCTGAGGCTACAGTCCCAGCCCTCCCTAAAACCAAGCCTGAAGAGGTGTCAACTCTGTTCCCGGTGCCAGTGAGATGCATTTGCCCTTGGCAGGGTGATGCTCGGAGAGTCTCTCTGGCTGCCAGACTTCTTCGAGTGCACTGTTTTTAATTAAGCATAACTTGGGCACAGCTTTCTGCCACTGACCCCCGTGGCTCTGGCCAGCCAAGCACAGCAAAGCTTTCTTCCTTGATGGATGCTCGTTCTGAGTGTGTGGGGAAGGATGCCTCTGCTGCCTAGTTCACCGCTGAAATAGTGGGCATCAAGCAGCTGACCTCCATGCCAAGTAAGCTCCAGTCTGCCAGAAATGTCAGATTAAAACAGAGAGGGGAGAGAAACGGTCCTACATCCAAAGCGCACCTACCGCACAGGTCCCTCGAGCCAGTTTGGCACAGGCTCTGCTCTGCTGCCCTTCGTTGGTGTGAACTGAAGTTCTCTTTAGCCACCCACCTCCTCATGCTGCCTAGAAAAAAATAATAATAATAAAATAAAATAAAATCAAACACGGATTTGAAAATTTGGTTCTGGTTTGCTTGGCCAGAACTCCAGGCAGTTCCCAGGGCTCAGCCTCAGGAAAACATTGGGGCGGGGGGAGGGGGAGGGGACTTCATCATCCAGAATTAGGCATGTCACTCAAACGCTGCTGATCTCCTACGATTTACATTAGAACCATTTATATCTCTGTCCTTGTAAGGGCAGGGGCGCTTACTTCTGTCTCTGTGGCATTCTTAATGTCTGCTGCCATGATTATAATTTGGTTTAGATATTCTTACTTTTGTTGAGACATTTTTTGAAACATATTTTTCTACAAGTTATTATTACCCATTTTTCCCATATGCTTCCTAGTATAGTTTCAGATTAGAGTTTTGGGTTTCACCAATTATTTAAAACGAAAATTAAATTTATTTTGACATAAAATTGTAACGACTGATTCCTACTTAAGTATCATGTGATTTTGAGATGTGTATACATTTCGAGTTATTTTAATTGTTAAATCTGTGAATATATGTTATCAGTTTTGTATATTTGCAGCTTTTAAACTTATCAGTAGCTATTTACCTACTTATTCTTCAGATCTTGCAAAATCCTGATTTGCATTTGGCTTCTTATGTAAGTTTGTGGTTTTCCTTATGATTGCCTGCTTCTTCTGGAATCGCTACAGACCTGTTTTGTTTAGTAGCGACATCGTTGAAGGCTGTGAACCGCCTCTCACGCACTTTGTTTGTGTTCCTGAGATTTGATTCTCATTGACTGTTGTAATTATGACTCTGGCATGCTCCTTGACCTGAGGTCTTTGATTAGAGCTTAAAACATTTCAGGTTGTCAGTTATTTGGACTGCTGTTAAGTATTTCTTTTACTATTGTGGAAAAGTTACAAAAAATATATATTAAGATGGTGGTTGGTTGTTGTTGTTCAATCTATATAAATTTTCTTCACTTTTAGGTAATCAACTTTTAAAAAGGCGTAGTTTTTGCACATAAAAGTGTGTATTGGCCCATGTCTGTTTTTGTGACAGTGCCAAGCATCGTTTGTCAGGTACTGTGCTACCTGTGGCTGTGTACGTTTTGATTAGGATTGTCCTGGATAATTCATGCAACTTGCTGTCTCCATAAATTTTGGGATTGCTTTTTCTCTACTTCTGTGGGGAAAAAAAATCATTGAAATTTTGATGAGGACTGCACTGCATATGTAGACTACAACATTAATTCTGCAAAAGCTGGATTATGGGAGGCTCATTAGATACAGAAATATTCCGATGGCCCTAGAGGAAGAGCTGTAGCTCAGAGTGGGAACCATCTTCTCCAAGGACAGACTCCCTGATAGGCTGGGTATCCCATCAAGGTGGTCAGTCCTAAACACCAATACAAACAACACTAAATAGATTCAGTAGTTTGTGTGTCTGAGTGTTTACACATACACATGTGTGTATGTGTATGATATATATTGAAGAATATATTAATCTATTAAAGATATAGATGATATAGATATAGATATAGATATAGATATAGATATAGATATAGATATAGATATAGATATAGATATAGATATAGATATAGATATATCATGAATTTGATAGGAAGTGGTGGGAGTACTGAAGGAACTGGAAGGGGCAGGGGGAGTGATATAAATACATTATTCTTATATGAAATTCTCAAAATTAAATTTTTTTCTGGTAGATTCCATAGAGTCTTTTAAGTAGGTAATCATGTTTCCTGAAAATAGAGATGGTTTCTTCTTCTTCTTCTTCTTCTTCTTCTTCTTCTTCTTCTTCTTCTTCTTCTTCTTCTTCTTCTTCTTCTTCTTCTTCTCCTCCTCCTCCTCCTCCTCCTCCTCCTCCTCCTCCTCCTTCTCCTCCTCCTCCTCTCCTCCTCTTCCTTCTCTTCCTCCTCCTTCTCTTCTTCTTCCTCCTCTTCTTCTCCTCCTCTTCCTTCTTCTCCCTCTCCTCCTCCTCCTCCTTCTTCTATAACCCCCTTATAGCTAGCACCTTGAGTAGTATATTGCAGAAATGTGGGTTTATTGTATGTGGCCCTACTATGTTCAGGTATGTTCCATCTCATCCTAGCTTCATCAGCATGTTTCTTGTGGAAGCAGGTTGAACTTTATCTGTGCCTTTTTTGTGTTTATCAAAATGGACTGTGATTGCTGTTCTCAGGTCGATTTACTCGCTATATTACATTTCTAAATTTGATATGTGAAATCAATCTAGGACAAAGCCTATTTGGTCTCAATGTTGTTGAATTCAGTTTGCAAATGCTCTGTTACAGGATAAATTGCATTTAAAATTTGCAATGTGCATTCACTTCTGTCTCTGCATTTGCCTCTTTTTACTGCAGGATTCTTGACAAAATCCAGGCTCTCCCTGATAATTATTCTCTCGTTCATCTCTTTTCAGTAACAGAAATTCTATTTTATTTTCCCAACTGAAGTGGGTTCACTTTTTCCATGGTCATTTTCTACGTATGTTAATTGGTCTACCCCCTATACCTATACTTTCCATCTCGTGGCATGGAAGCTAGGTTGAAATAATCCCACAAGATGCTCGGGAATCAGTAAGGCCGTGCCTTTATTGCTATGCTAGCCCATGCTGCCACTAAGTAGTCATGTCTGAGAAGATAGCAAAAATATGGTAAGACAATGCAGTTGCTTTTCTAACCATTGGGTTGACATGTTTGACCTCAAGAGAAGCAGAGAAGGGGTTTGCTTTCTGCCTGTGGTTTGTTTATGTGCCAAGTTTTCATCTCCAAACACTCCGAATTAGATGGTATGGAGAAATGACTCAGCAGGTAAGAATATTCATTACTCTTGCAAAGGAACAGAGTTTGATTCCCAGCGCCCACATGTTCACAATCTCCCAGCTCCAGGGGATCTGATGCCATCTTCTGGCTTCTGTGAGTATTGCATGCGCGCGCGCACACACACACACACACACACACACACACACACACACACACACACTAAAAAAAATAAAAACAAACAATCTTAAGCCTGAACAAGTCTGTTAAATACCATCGCACTATGCTGCCCTCTGGGAAGCAACACAGGTCACCAACCTTTTATACTTACTACACACTTATTTATCTGAGTTTGGGATGTAAAAATAATGACGCCCCCCCCCCTTCCAGAGTTTGAATAGGCAAAGCTTGCTTCTCTCCATTCCTCTGTCTTTGTTTCTCTCATCAGGATTGGGGGCGGGGGGGGGGTGGGGGGTGGGGGGTGGGGAGGGGTTGTAACTCTTTACTTAGTGTTACATGATAGCCAGAAGAAGCCCCTCCCCCCAGCCCATGTGGGATCTCAAATCACTTCCTTAAGCAGCCATTAACCCTGAAGTCTCCGTCACCTTCTCTACCCTGCAGGGGCTCACCAGGCAAGTGAACTCTTTTCTGACTCACTCCCAAGGTAATGCCTTCCTCTGTGAAACACAGTTCACACAGTTCCCAGGCACACCATTTGGTCCCCAGAGCATCCAACATGTAGTGTTTCTGTGTGCTCTGTGTTTGATGTACCTCCAACTCTGGTTTTATCACCCAGAGTATTATTTTGTACATAATGGGTTGTTATAACTTTTTGATAAAAAAGAAGGGGAAAAAATCTGGAAATTTCTCATCCCAAATGACCATAGCCTTTCTGTACCCTGGCCACCTGGACTGGAGACTAAAATATATTTTGTTCCATTTTGTTGCTCCAAATTTATTTGGTTTTAAAATTTTCCTCTGAAGTCTTAATTTTTAAAAGGTCATCAGTAGGCCAACTGTTTAAATACCTTGAATACCTCCATGGGCAGTATACACAGTGAGTCAAATTACCTGTTCACTCGGGAGCCTCTAATTCCGTCTACACTTTCATTAACCTCCCCCTCTCCTTTATTGTTCACACTCATTTCATCCCTTTGGCCAGAAAAGTTAAATGAGACTGGAAAAAAAAATGCGGCTGATTAAGGCAGATGAGTGTGCGCGGGAGCCAATCTCCCTAAGCCAGGTTGAGTCTATGAAACAGATCAATTTCCTTTCCCGTGGACAGCCTGGCGCCTGAGGTGTGGGTGACTAAATCCTCGCTTGGTTATGCTTTCTAGGCAAGCTTTAGGTTTCTAATGCCAAAATAAGTGGGTACACGGGGAAAAGAAGGGGTACATTTCTGAAAGCGTTTATATTTTCTGTGTGTGTGTGTGTGTGTGTGTGTGTGTGTGTGTGTGTGTGTTTTCACACGAGTGCCTCCCTTAGAGAGCTCCCAGTGAGGGTATGACAGTTCTCATAACAAATGAGGAGGGGGCTGAAGCTCTAAAGTCTAGTATTTTTGTCTGCAGCAGACACACCCAGTGTGAATGGCTCTCTATTGAACACTCTCCATGAGATCAGTCCTTGATTTGGTTGCTACAGTCAGGGTCCTTTTGGTAGAGTGCAGGCAGCTACTATTCCCCTTGAACAACAACAACATCTTTAAGGATCTATACCCTCCCTCCCCCATCTTAGTTTCTGTCTGCCAAGAGTGGTATGCCCGGGGTTTTGAGCAATTCTCTCTCCGGTGAGGGAAGGGGCAAAAAGAACAGTATGGGGCCTGTGGTCAATGGGGCTGAGATCTGCGGGGCTTCTGTCAGGGTTAGCAGGGAAGCTCACAGCCCTGTGTACCGTATGTGCATGGGGTATAGAAAAAAGACAAGATCAGTGTCAGCCAGCCAGCAGCACTCAGGGACTGCCTACATGCTGAGTGCTGTGTACTGAAGTCCTTGGCCAGAACCAGAGTAGCCGAGAAGTCAATAAGAGAAGCAGGCTCAAGAGTTTGCATATGTGGCCATGAGTGAAGTCATCTGGAGAGGAGAAAACATGAGGAACAGATAGAAAAGCAAGCCGGAATGCCAAAGGATGTTGGAGGACCAACCAGATCATGTAGTTATTGTTCTTGATCAGTGGTTAGACACTTCTGGCTTACCATCACTGGACACCCTACAAAAAGAAGCTGTCATGATTAGGGGGCGCTCGGCAGAGATGACAAAGAAAGCTGAGCTCCACGGTGACTGATTTCCCCTGGGGTATTGCAGAGAAGAACCAGACCATGGCTCTTTCCCCATCAGCACCTCACCCACAAGGGGAAACGTGAGCCAAATCACTGAGGCAGGTCATAGGCCAGTAGTCCCCCACTGGGTTGCAGATGATGAATCAGAGCTAAGGAAGAAATCAGACCTCAGCAACCTGGAGGAATAAAGTGTAGGCTTTGCTGATTCCAAGAAGGCAAGCTGAGCAGGTCAGGGTCACAGTCACACCCAGAACTCTTGAGCAATCGCATCTGGGTTGCATCGTGTGCCAAGATGTTGTGGCTACACTACAGGCCTATCGCAGAGGTTTAATGGGTGGGTTCGAGGATTTCCATCCTCACAACTTGATATCATTTCTGTGAATTCTATTCTCTGTTGCTCGCTTCATCATTTAATCATTAATCGCACACTTGACGATTTCTAGCCTTTAAAAAAAAATCCCTCTTGTTCCATTTGCTTGGGGTTGTCATTACCAAGTGTGGTTCTTCATCTGGGACCATTTCAAAATGCAAACTCTCTGCTTCCACCTCAGACCCACCAAACGAGAAACTCTAAGGACTAAGCAAACTATTTAGACAGTTCTCAAGTGAGTCTGATACATGCTGAACTCTGAAAAGCATTTGTCACTAATTAGGATTCTCCAGGGCAGTGGAAGCAGTGACAGCTCCCAAGAAAGGAAATAGGCCTGAAGGAGTTGTCAGTGAACATTTCAGTATCTTGCTGCCACTCCTTGTAGTAAAGGTTGATGATTGTGATCGAAACTATCCAATCACAGAAGAGGGGGTAGAAAGAATGGGAGAGCCAGTGATGGGGAGAAGGGCTGCAAAACTATCTTCTAAGCATAACTTAGCCATTGCATCTTGGCCTCACATCCCCTGAATTAGGCCTGCCCCAACAGGTAGTGGCAGACAGAAGAAGGTAGCATGGGACCCTACCTTTCCCCGGGAAAGAATTGGCTATTGAAGGACATCAGGAGAAAAAGAGTCATTGACTTCAATTGTCACTTCACTGAAGTGACTTCTTCAGTGATGAGCCTACCAGAATCTGGTGATAGTTCTATAGCCATGGTCATATGGATAGCTGTAGGCATAAAATTTTTGCAACCTGCTTTTAATAATGGTTCAACCTCTCCTCCAGCCTACCACCAGCAGAGACTGTAGAAGAGAAAAGTTATTAGGATATGGGGGAAGTGGACCTGTTCAGCAATAGTTCTTTTGGGGGACAAGCTCCATCTTCTTGGGCAGCAGCTCAGTCCTGTAGCAAACACAAAATATAACCCAGCAGCTGCAGGCAAGTCCTCTAGGCAGGCAGACACCAGGCACGAACCAGCAGCTACAGTCCGTCCTTTCTGCGGGTAGACACCAGGCGAAGTTCAATCCTGCGGAAACTGAAAGGCTCACCAACTGGCCCAAGTCAAGGTTGTGGAAGCAGCAAGCTGCCACAGGACCCTAAAGAGCAGTTCTTTGTTGAGTTTCTCTCTGGCATCACCGCTAGTGGAGATCAGCAACACTACGTGTATGTTCTTTGGTTGGTGGTTCAGTCTCTGAGAGCCCCAAGGATCTAGGTTAGTTGACGCTGTTCGTCTTCCTTTGGAGTTCCAGGATAGCCTTTTTAAATGCACTGTATCACAAAGCAAAAAAAAAAACAAAAACAAAAAAAAAAACAAAAAAAACAAAAGAAAACATGGAAAAGGGACTCATAGGGAAGAGGACTGATGAAGGTAGGAAGAGGAAAAGAAGAGATGGAGATAAAAGTAATCAGAATGCATTATATACTTCTATTAAACTGTCACAGAATGAATGTGTATGTATGTACATCTATACATATATATGTATACATATACACACATAAATCTATATATATACACGTATATATACACACACATATGTATATACACACATATGCATGCATATATATTCATTCTACTCTTCCCTTTCTCATAGGTAATTTGAAAGTTAACTCATGATCCCCCAACCAAAGCCTCAGTTTCCTGTCTCTCTTGTCTCTAGGTGTGACTTCACTTTTCTGTTTTGACTAATGGGATACAAGTGGGTTGGCCATGTTCCCTTAACCTTCTTTGTCTTACAGCCAGAAAACAAACATGGTAGCTGCAGCCATGGCAACTGCCTTGGACCAAGGGAGCAAAGAAACATGGAAGAGGGATCTTGACTCCACCCTGAAACCCTCAGAACTCTCGTGAAGATCTTGGATTTACCCACTCTCACCTCTACTTACATAAAGGAGGAGCATTGCCATCTTCTGGGTCACTGTCACAAACAACTCCAATTCTACATAACATTCTTCCAACATTTGCAAAACAATGCTCCTGGTATTTCTTCCTCTCTAGTCCTTAAAGACCTAGCCCAGTGGTTCTCAACCTGTGTGTGGAGACCCCTTTGGGGGCATTGACTACCCTTTTACAAGGGCTATATGTCAGGTGTCCAGCATATCAGATTCATTATGATTCATAACAGTAGCAAATTAGTTATGAAGTAGCAAGAAAATAATGTTATGGTTGGGGTCACCACAACATGAGGAAGTCTACCAAAGGGTCACAGCTTTAGGAAGGTTGAGAACCACTGATCTAGCCTCATCTTTTGGATCTCTTAATCTATTCATATATATTTACGTGTGTGTGTGTGTGTGTGTGTGTGTGTGTGTGTGTGTGTGTGTGTGTGCTTGTGGGTAAATATGCATGCCACAGCATGTGTGTGAAGGTCAGAGAACAACTTGAGGCTTAGTTCTCTCCTTCTATGGTGTAGGTTCCAGGAATTGAACTCAGCTTGCCAGGCACAGGAGCTAGAGCCTTTACCCACTGAGCCATCTTGCCAAGCTGAGAGCTAGCCATTTTCTTAAGAGGAGGGGATCTCCTCACATTATGTGAGTGGTCTCTCAGGAATTCAGAGCATGTGGTAGAAAATTGCCTACCGCCTCCAAATAGTTTAGATCTAGCTTATTGACTGCTAAATGAAGCAGTGTATAAAAGGTAAAGACAATTTCCCCATGGGTTCCTTTCCTCCTGCGATGCAGCTCAGGCTGTGATGGCCCCGACAGAACTATTTTCCCTCTCATAGGGACAGAGAGAGTCCTCTCATAGCTGAGCAAGTGGAGCTTAACACGGGGACAGGAAGTCATTTTTCTGTGGGTCATGCAATTGTCCTGTAAGCTCTTTGAGGGTAACATTTATGCCCTGTGTGCTGGCTAAAACTCAGGGCACAGCAACTCTTCAGTAAATTCCGCTGAGCAGTTAATTAGATGAGAGAGAACAAGGGGAAAAACCCAACACTCTCCCTTGGTGGATCTATCTCTGAGAAACGGAGTGGACATAAGTTCTGGGTCTTGGCTGAATTTGAGGGAGAGGGCTGATTTTAGCCTTAACTTTAATTGCGAATGTTGGAGAACGGCCATGGGGATAATAACAGTAAATATAGACTTTCTGGGAGGAAGCATATGTATCGTTTTTATCTTTTTATCTCTGACTCCCCCTCCCTAAGTGTTCTTGCAACAGCTGAAGACCTCCTTGAGGCACTAGTTTTGCCCATGCCAAGCTTGAGAATTGAGATGACTCAAGAAAGTCAGCCGAGAGCCTACCTTCCTCCGGGGTATAGATGGCTCAGACGGTGGCTCTATTACTACATCTTTGAGAAGCCAGCACACTGATTTCCATCTAGGCTATATCCCACCAACAGTGAAGAAAGTTTGCTCTTTCCTCATAGTATCACCAGCATCTAATAAACACACATATGTGTGTATGTATGTGTGTGTGTGTATATATATATATATATATATATATATACATATATATATATGTGTGTGTGTGTGTGTGTGTATGTGTGTGTATTTATATAATACATAAATATGTAATACAAATATATATGTATATATATGTATATTATCATATGGGAGGGTAAAAAGGGGATATATATTAATATATAATAGATATATTAGAAAAATATAATGTATATTAGAAATATATATATTTATTAGCCATCAGTTAGTTCTTGTTTTGAATACAAATTAATTTTAGATACAAAAATTTAAGAAAACTCATATTAATAAAATAGGCTCCTCATAACCAAATCAGGATTTAGCAACAAAATAAGGTAATATTAAATTATAACTTAAAATTTAAAATATCTATTCATGAGTCCCATTGACATAAGTGAATGACTGAATTAATAAGTGTTCAGGGGAGATGAGGAAAATCTCCTTTAAGGAGATATCCCAATCAATAGATATAGATAATCCACTCAAAACATGAAGCTTAATGCTCCCCATAGTCAATATTTAATGACTTGCTTTCAAAAATAGACTAGAAATAACAACAAAAAAAAGTAATCTGATAGTAGAGAAATCTGACCCAAGAAGAAGAGGAGGAAGAGGAGAAAGGGGACAGAGAGGAGGGAAGGAAGAGGAGGAGGTGGGAGGAGGAAGGGGAGGAGGGGGGAGTAAAGGGGAGGAGGGGGAAGGGGGGAGGAGCTGAGAATCTACCATAAATCAGAAAAGGCTAAATGGCCATGACAACCAAGCATCATATAGTTTTTGACCAGATCTGGAACAGAAGGAGATGGAAATGGAGAAGCTCTTAACATCTAAATCAAGTCTGGACTTCAATAAATAGGAGTATACCAGTATCACTTAGTTAGGTACGTTTTCATATGAGAAATCTGAGCATGGGGCCTCTTGCCTGCTAAGCAAGTGCTCTACTACTGAGCTATCTCCCCAGCTACACAATGAGAAAGAATAACACTAACAATGAAGAAACTTAGTTGCTATCTTTGCCAGTGTTCTGTGATTCTAGACTTATTAAAAAATAATTTTAAAGGTAATTTTCAAGAATTAATGAGACTTTGTCAAGGACCTGTCCTCGTGTACTGCAGTGATCAGGGGACTTCTGACTTTGAATCTGTTTATGTGGTAGATTACATTTTCTAATTTACATATGTTGACCCATCCCTCTATCTCTGTTAGGAAGCCAGCCAGATCATGGTAGATAATCTTTTCACTATGTTCTTGAATTCAATTTGCAAGTATTTGGATGAGAATTGTTTTTAGTCTAGGTTCATTAGCAAGACTGGCTTATAACTTTCTTTTTTTGTTGTTGTTGGGTCTTTGTCTGAGTTAGTATCAGGTATATCCAGCTTCATTAAAATAATTTGTAATTGTTCTGTCCTTTTGTATCTCATGGAAAAAAATTTACAAGAGAGCCTTAAAAGCCAATTGATGTTGACAGCAGAGTAAAAACCCTAATTACAAAGCACTTGCCAATATACAATAGGAAGAAAATGGAATTTGAGTGATGTTTGAACCAATATGAAAAGATCTTAACAAAATTAAGGAACCCGAAGATGAGAGAATGGAGCAGGAGAGGGGAGAAGAATCCAAGAGAGAAAAAATATATAAATTTAAATCAAGAAGTGAGCGCGCTAGGCTCCCAGCAGGATATATCAAAGTACAGGAAACAAAAATAAACACGTTTTACATTTAATTGCTGAAATCAAAGGGAGAGAGAAAACACTGATAAAAACACTATAATAATGTTGCTATCCAGGAGCATTAGCTTGGGGAGACCCCATCCCTGCCGTGATGATGGAGGTAAGAGACAGGACAAACACAATAGCGAAGTACCTCCCCACCCCGCATCACCTTGCTCTCTTGCTACACAGTAAGTATTCAGCCCCCAGCAGGTGTCATAATTAAGGACCGTCAGAGGCTGGAAATGATACCCAGGTGCTTCCCTGGTGCGCTGGAAACTGAGTTTTCCCTTTCATCGGGATACTGGGAACATAGGGAACACTTGATTTTAAAAAATTAAAATCTTTTGAGATAAACCGGGAAATCTGAACTCTGGCCATACCAGATTTTATTCCAAATCTTTCATCTTTGCGTTAACAGGAAGTTTTGAGGAATACAGAACACCATAAAGCTCACTCCATTGCTCCCTGTAGTCTTCACCCCTCAGGATATCGACTCTCCAAAAAAACGCTTTCTCTATCAGCATTTGCTTTTTCACAAGGCTACAGGATATTGTGCTGCAGTTAGCAAAATCCTCTGGGAAGGTTCAAAGACACAGGCTGGACTCCAGCAGGAGACTGACCATGGCAGCCAGAGATGGGAACCAGGGAGTGTATGGGTCGTAAGAGGGGGAAAAAAAAAAAAAAACAACGGAGTGGTAATCACTGAGGGGGGTGCCCAGCTTTGTTTAGGTGACCTTATCAGCAGCAGGTATGAGAGGCAAAAACCTGGCCTCTTTGACTGACACTGGTCATTTCCATCTCTCAGTGTTGTAATGACAGATGTGCCAGCCCTTGGCCATTGGTTGTTGGGGCTCGCATAGGAGAGGAGATCTTTCACTGAGGTGTCATGCCCCTGCCAAGTTGGATTCCACCTCCTTGTTTCAGGGCACTCCTCTCTGCTGCAGCAGCTGGGTATACCAGTTTCTCTTCTCACCTTGTCTGGCCCACCAGCCTCCTGCCCTGCGGCTCTTACTTCAACACCCAGACCTGGATGAATGCCTTTCTTTCAGCAAGAAATTGTCCCACCTTGTTGATTTGACGAAAACTTTATGGGTCAATCTCAGGTAAAGTGAATTCGGAGAGAGAGGAGGGGAGGGGGAGGGGAGGGGAGGGGAGGGGCCACAGCTAAAGAGAGCGGCTGAGATTTTTATTACAAACTAAGACATCTGTGGAGCAGTGAGGCTGCGATTCAGGAAGAACTGAACTTGCCGCACTCCTGCTTTGAACTTGAGACAGGCTGAAACATTGTTGCCTGCTTTATCCTCTCACTAGTTTGCTCTCCTTTTTCACCCCCCCCCCCACCAAAGAAACCAAAACAAATAAAACCACTAAAAAGGTTGGAGTAAAAGAAAAGGCCATTGGTAGCCTAGGGGGTGTGGCTGTTGGCTCCCCCCCCCCCGCCCTGCTTCCCCCTCCCCCTCTCCCATCACCCCCACCTCCTTCCATCCCACACTGGTACCACTGTGTCTCCACAACATAGATCTATAATATGACAAACTTGTTTTAGCCAAAATCTGAGTCCATGATTCTCCATTAAAAAAAAAAAAAATGGCTTTGAAAGGGCTAGACATTTGATAACCAGAAGCCAAAGCGCCTCACTCCTTGGCCATCGGCTACCATTTTCGTTGGGATTTGTTCTTCAGATCTGAGCAGGAAGGAGAAACGTCCCAGATATCCTAGCCAAGTTTGACTTGCTTAATGATGAGAGCGCCTCCCCTTTCCCAAATGATAACTCTTTCTCCTGAGGCTTAATGGGGGGCCCATCTCCTCAGAAACCCTATTACCAGACCGATACATTCTCTTTCTCTTTCACAATCACCAATCAGCTTCCCAAGATGTTGGGACATTCAAAACCACGGACATGCCATGGTTCCACAAATGGTTTGCACTCTGTGTGTGTGTGTGTGTGTGCGCGCGCGCGCGTGCACGCGTGTGCCCTTCCCAGAGGGTCTCTAGCCTCCAGCATCTACAGAGTGGTTTTCATTGCTGTTGTGGTCTTTCTGATAGATTATTTTATGTGAATAAGTGCTTTGCCTACAAGTATTTGTGAGCACCACGTGCACTTGGTACCAACAGAGGTGCCAAGGCCTCAGATTCCCCAGAACTAGAGCTACAAATGGTTTGTGAGCCCCTGTGTGGATGGCTGGAAACTGACCTGGGTCCTCAGCAAGAGTAGCAAGTGTTCTAACCACTGACCCACACGCCCAGCTCCCCTTCTAAGTGTTTTCCACAGTTGTGCACAGGGATGCAGCTCACTCCTGCTGAGCTCTTTCTCACAGTGCTGTGTATCAGCTGCCAAGGCTGCTGAGCCCTAGGGAAGGGAAAGCCACTGAGATTCACTTTTCTTACAGTCCTGGAGGCCGGAAGCCCAAGACCAACATGTCATTAGGTTTCCGCGGAGGCCCCTTTCCTTGGCTTGGTGACAGTCATCTTCGCTTTGCATGGCCATGTGGCCTTTCCTCTGTGCGTGGATGTGTCCTTGTTCTCTTTTCAAACAGCACTTCACCTGGTCACAGTAACCTCCTTAATGGCCGTATCTCTAAATGCAATCACAATATAGTTTACTGGGAGTCAGTATTTTTCTATTTTTCAAGACAGGGTTTCTTGGTGTATCCCTGACTGTCCTGGAACTCTCTCTGTAGCACAGGCTGGCCTCAAACACAGAGATCCGCCTGCCTCTGCCTCTGCTTCCCAAGGATTAAAGGTCTGTGTCGCCACTGCCCAGCTGGGAGTCAGCGTTTAAATATGAATTTTAGATGTGTAGAATTCAGCCAGAGCCACCTCCCATTTCTTTCTTGAATTTAATTCCTAGAGAACTGAGCTGTGGAAAGATCTGAGAGCTGGCCTTGAGCACAAGATGAAGCCAGCTTTTGGACCCAACCAAAGCCAATGCCCCTGCCTTCAATCGGTCTTTAAGGAATTCATGGTTTAGTGAAGACAGGTCAACAAATAGGAGTGAATGAAGTACTACACATTGCCAGAAGCGTGAGGCTGCAGCGGGTCCCACCTTGATTCAGGGGGACCTGTTCTTCCATAAGGGTGCGTGATTAAAGAACTCCTGAACAGGCCTTCTCCCTCCACTGTGATTCAGTGCTTAGATGGAAGCCAGCTGAGATGCCGGTTCCTCACCCAGCACACCTTTGTGACTCTTGCTTTCCAGAGATGAGCTGGGGCGAGGTAGGGTGGAACAAGAGCTTGATCCCCAGCTGGGGGCAGGGCCTTCCTCCCCTCGGAGCCCCGCTGACAGCTCCCTGATGCTTTAGCCTGATTTGAAGAACTTGTTCTCAGCTTTCCCTTTCTAGGGTAACAAGCTTTCAGCCCCGCGCTTGCTAACACTCACAAATGAGGCCAATCGCTGCACAGCTCCGGATCACCTTTCAGCGGCGGGTTGACAAGAAGAACAATGCATTTGTTTGCAGCTGTCGAGTCCTCCGGGAGGATCTGTCATCGAGCGGTGAGTGTCAAAGGGGTTCAGGCTTCCTGTGACTGTCAGAAGAAAGGGAAGAGAAAGGCAGTTCAAACCTGCTGGCACCTCTGTGCAGAGCTCAGGCACCTTCTCTCCCGAGTTTCTACAGAAATAAACTTTGTTCCCGTTAAAAGAGACTTTTAATTATAACGATAGTATACTGCCAATTAGGGTTTTGTTTTCTTTTCTTTTTCCTGAAGGGTAGTTACCCTATACAAGTCGCACACACTCGTGGTCGGTTGCGTAACGGAGGAGGATCTGTCCAATTTATAGAAATCCACATTTACACCTATTAGAGCTTTGACTCCCCCTCCCCCGCCCCCGCCCCCGCCCCACCACCATTGATATTTTCTGGGCTGGAGACGGTCCTCTGCTTCTTACAAGATTCATTCCAGCTATTTGGAAGGCAATTAGTAGAACAGCATGCTTACTTCTGACCTCTGGTGAAGCCACCCTTCTATTAACAGACCAGGGGAGAGGACTGGCAGAGGTCTCAGTTACTAGGACCTCTAGGCATAAGCACTGACATGAGCAACCCTCTGTGTTTCTCAGACGGATCCTGGACAGCACACGGACTTGTACAGAGCACTCCCCCGTGGAGACCTCCACATCCAAAGTTAACCGTGGACCACTGCTGCAGCGAAAGGCCTAGGCATTGCTGGTGGTAGAGCGGCTCCCTCACAGGGTCCCCTTTCCATAAAGTGACTGTGGTGAGATCCACGGGTTGGAGTTAACACCACCCACCCTGCTTTTAGGCTTTGTCAGATTTCTTTATAACTTACTCTTCTGCACAGCAGCTACCTCGAGCGCCTCTCTATTTCTCTTCAGTTTGACAGATGGATGCACCCTGTTTAGAACTCGGAAAAGATAGCATCCCCAAAAAAAAGAGTAAAATCCAGAGAAAACAAAATACTCCTTTAGTGGTTGTTGAGCAGCGCTATTTCCTTCTCGTGGTCATCATGAGGTCTCCTGGCTAAATCACTTTTTACCTTCTGAGATACCCTTCCCTTTGAGATCCTGGAACCTCAGCGCCCCTGGCTAAGAGATCCTACTTTATGAAAAGGTGGATAAAAGCACACTTCAAGGATTTATGGAAGGGACTCAGTGATGAAAAAGCACTTTCTGTTCTGGTGGAGATGCCAGGTTGGTTCCCAGGACCTGGTGGGGACTCCAACTTCGTGAAACTCCAGTTCCAGGGGATCGTGTGCCCTCCTCTGGCCTCTATGTGTATTGCATGTGCCTTACATACATCAGGCAAACACACATATGCATAAAATAAAGTAAATCTTTACGAGGAAAAAAAAAGGCTTGTGGAAAAAGAAGGCATTGTAAAATTAAAGGGACAAAAAGCTACTTCTGTGATCTGGCTTCTCTTCTGGTGACAACTGACCTGCATTCCACAGCTCACTCTAGAGGCTCTTTATCCTGCCAAAAGAATGGAGATTTTTGTGGTCCCACTAGTCAAAGGCTGAGATTGCCCACATTTTTACCTTTTCTAGTAAAAAAAAAAAAAAAAAAAAAAAAAAAAAAGCAGGGTTAAACCTCCCATATCCTCCTTCCATCCCTCCAAAGGAAGGATAAGGCAAGCAGCTATTTGTTTTAAAAACACAGTAAAGGACAAAACTTCCTTTGCTTCATACTTCACAGAGCTCACATGGAGGTCAGAGGACAAGTTAGGGGAGTCTGTCTCTCCTTCCACTACGGGGGCCTTTATATCAAACCCAGGTCGTCTGGTTTGACTACAAGCCCCTTTTACCCGCTGATCCAGCCAACTGGTCACCCTTTTATTCTATATTAAAGGGGAATTCCAATGAAAATAAAGAGACTTGCTCAGTCTCCAATTCCAAAAAGCAATGTAAACATTTCACCCTTTCTGAAGTTAGGACCGGCTATCAACCAGGAATCCTCTGCACTGTTACTGTCCTGGGTAAGAGATATGGGCAGCCTAGAGATGACAAGAAACCCTGTCTCACCACCTCACATGGGGACACTGCTGGTGAAACTCACTGGCTAATGGGATGGTTAATAATTAAGAAATTGGGCATTTGGGAAGTGACCAAGTCATGTGACCTTCACCATGATAGACAAAATATTAAATTTCTACAAAAAGGTCTGAAGGTCTGGGTTGCGCCTCATGTGGGCATTCGAAGGCTCCACAAGGAAGCATCGTGTATAGCGAACAGCTCACTCCAATCACCGAATCTGCTGGCACCTGGGTACTATGAGAAATCAATGAACTTTCTTTTATATATACTATCAAAAGTATTTTGTTATTGCAGTTAGACTAACTTTAGATATTACTCTAAGGAATTAATGAAATGACTCGATAATTTAAGTGGATTTTTCCTTAGCAAACTCAGTTAATAGCCCTCTCTAACTAGTATAATCTGACCCCTCTCTTGTGCTCCACTCTACTTTTACCTTTTCCGTTAACTTGCACAGTGAATGTGTTCATGAAGCCCTGATGCCTTCTTCATCCAGTCTAGTCTTTTCCATTTGACCCATGCTATATGCTCTATGTTACCTGTGCACATATGAATATCTGTCCTGTGGGACCATAATCCTGATGGCTCCTGGAACCCTAGAGCTCATAGGAGCTTGACTTCAGAGTGAGTGACATCACAGCTGGCCCTGTAAGTTGGTGGCTCTTCCACTAGTGTCTCCTCAGCCCTTTATCTCCAACTGCCATCTATTCTGCTCAAACAGTAGCAACATATTTCTTAACCTCAAGAGGACATGTGTTTATAAGATATTAGAGGAAAAGCTGGGCGTGGTGGCGCACGCCTTTAATCCCAGCACTCAGGAGGCAGAGGCAGGCGGATCTCTGAGTTTGAGGCCAGCCTGGTCTACAGAGTGAGTTCCAGGACAGCCAGGGCTACACAGAGAAACCCTGTCTCATAAAACCGGGGGGAAAAAAAGATATTAGAGGAAGAAAATGATCATTTTAAGCTGGTTGGATAAAGACTGTAAGCAATCTGAGAGTGGATGGTTTCAGGCATCTTCCATATAACTGGCACTGCCAGGTGAGACCACAATTATTCTCTGAAAGGAGGAAATGATGAATCAAGAAATAAAGCTATGAGCCAGGAGTGGTGGCACACACCTTTGATTCCAGCACTCCAGAGGCAGAGGCAGGTGGGTCTCTGTGTTCAAGGCCAGCCTGGTGTGCAGAACAAGTTTCAGGACAGCCAGGGCTACAGAGTAGAAAGAGAAGGAGAGGGGAGAGGAAGAAGAGAGGGAGGAGGAGGGAGAGGGGGAGGAGGAGGAGTGGAAAGAGGAGGGGGAATGGGGAGTAGGAGGAGGGAGAGGGGAAAGAAGAAGAGGAGGAGGAGGGAGGAGATAGAGGAGGAGGAGGAGGAGGAGAAGAAGAAGAAGAAGAAGAGGAAGAAGAAGAAGAAGAAGAAGAAGAAGAAGAAGAAGAAGAAGAAGAAGAAGAAGAAGAAGAAGAAGTCCTCTTTGTTAAATATTAATTGACTTGGAGGCAGATAGGGAAGTAATTAGGATCTGTGTCATCCCTAGGCTGTCCGTATCCCCTACCCATGACAGTTACAGTAAAAGGGATCCTGGCTGACAGCGCATACCAACTTCTAAAAGCAAGAAATGTTTACACTGCTTTTTAAAACTGCTGAAGGCCCTGATGGAACCTGATGATCTTCACTCCAGTGGTTGGTGAAACCAGGCCTTCCCTTACTGCACTCGCAATTAGATGGCTTGTCCCTGTGACAGTTTCCCATGCTTTGAGTCTACACTGAGGCTACATCTGTCTAGGAAACTTCATCAGGCATTTCCCAGTTTCCAGTTACTTTCCTTTCTGTGTAAGAAATGTTAGTTTTAGTGGTCTGGCTGAGCCAACCTAGAGTATAGAAGCTGGCAAAGTTTCTCTTTGACGATCAAAATAGCAAGCAATTTAGGTCTTCTGAGCCCACTGAAGTGTGAGAATAGTGGTAGATAATACACAAAACAAGTGGACCCCGGTATATTCTTTAATATAAATTTAACAATGTAATAAACTTTAGTTGTGGTTCACTGATTCTACATTTTAGGATGTCTCCATGTATCACAAAATGCCCTTTTAATTTCCTGAGTCATTTTAAGAGCGAGCACCCCCTGAAGCTCATTAGCTGTACAAAGCTTGAGCAACCGACCCGGCTTAGCCTCTGTCCTCAACTTGCTGGCTGACCTCTACTACAGAAGAAAACTGGACATCTGCTCCTCTGAGTGCAGCTTGCTTCCAGTGGCGCTCACCCTGACAGCTTGATTAGGGCGTCTCATCAAATCTGTGAAGTGAAATAAATGAGGGGAGATCCCCCCCCCCCAGCATCCCCGTGCAGCGTGTGTACCAGGGTGTTACTTTGTGTATCAGATTCCGGTGCGGAAAACACTGTCGGGCCGTTAATAATTTTCAGGGGAACGCCTTGAGACTCGACTGGCTGCAGGCGCTCTGCAAATGGGCTCTAATGGCTTTTATTTCTCATTCTTGTCACCTCAGATCTAACCGGGTGTTTTGTCATTTTTAATTTCGACTTGGCAGGATTCTCCAACTTCCCCAGCCAGACGTTTTAGATACAGGTTCCAAGGGAAGCCAGGTCCTGGGCCTCTTGGGATCCAGAAGACACTGGGGCTGAGTAGAGGCAGACTTGGACTTTGGCTTGAACTGGGGAGCTGCACTGACCCCCAAATGACCCCCCTTCTTATTCTCTGCCTCCCTAGTGAGGATCACTGATGGTCTGATTTTTTTTCCTCCTACACACAGCATCTTTAGTCCTTAGTTACAAATGTGTTGTGAAGGGCTTATAGGCCTGTGTGTGTAGCTTAGAAGAGAAAAAGGTCCAGAGAGGCCTCCTGAGAGGCAGCGATTTTTCTGGTGCTGAGGAATTGAACTCTGACCCAGTTCCTCTAGAATATCATCCAACCCATTTGTGTGGGAGAAAACAAGATATTGCCTTTGACTGTGGCCACACCTGCTGAAGATAATAGTAAGGAATTGTGACCAGTAAACAGATCTATTAAATAAATGTAAGACTAGAATGAAATCCAAGGTTTTTTTTAAAAAAAAATAAATGAATAACGGCATTAGTAAGTGCGGACAGATCGATCGATCGATCGATCGATCAGCAGTGTTTCACATCCTGGGTACAGCACTGCGCATCTCAGACGGATCTCTACCTCAAGGATGTTGTTGTTTTCCTTTTTTTATCAGTACAGGATGCTCAGCAGGCTGCTAGTATCTCCAGGTCCTTAGCTGGAAAGCAGCAGACAGTTTACAAGCGCAGGCATGTCTGGCTTCAACTCCTGTTATCTTAATTACCCATTGGGTGGATGTGTGTCTGTGCCAATCTCTTTACCTCTGCGAGCCTCAGTACCCTCAGCTCATAAATAAAGCTTGAGACTATAAAACCTCTTTCTTTCCTTCCTTCTCTCCTTCCCTCCTTCCTAGTCCAAACTCCCAAATATCTTCTCTCCCCCACTTTCAGGAAGAGGAAAAAAAAAGATACAAAAGTTCATATGTAACTTAATAGGAAAAAACCACCTAAATTTCCAGGATTCATATATAGTATATTTATTTATATCTTAGAGGCTCCCCATGCCTTCTTTTCTCCTCAGAGGTAAAGCCTGAGGCTCTTAGCATGCTAGGTGGGTGCCCCACCACTGAGCTACATACCCAGCCCTGCCATAGACCAGAAAAGCAAGCTCACAGCAACCCATAATAAGCTGGCAGGCTCCAGCCACTCGATGTGGCAGAAACATAACGAGGGCCTGCTCTGCGTGCGCTTACAGAAAGTGTGTAAACCCTCTCACAGGGCCAGCCTAAATTTGACTAAAGACACTTTCACTCAAAAAAACACAAGAATCTGAATTATTAAGAAACATATACATATCACACTTGACTTATTAAGACAGAAATAGTTGCTTGCAACATTTTTTCAGGAAGACTGAAGTTCCAGGCCCCTGGGAGATTTAGGGAAATGTCTTCAATGCACTGCTTAATATGGAGGGCTTCTACTTAATTTTTGTAAATGAAATAAGCTGTTAGCTAACACCGCCCACTCCTGCTTTAGACAGATACTAAGCAACAGAATCAGAGGGACTCAAACTATGAAATCCAATGTCCTCTCTTGAACACTGACAATATGAACACACATATATACCCACACACAATACATAGATACATACACACATACATACATACATACCCACACACAATACATACATACATACATACATACATACATACATACCACTGGAGCAACTTCTTTCCATCCAGTCAAAGCCAGAACTCTAAGACCGACCCTCGCAGAAGCATGAGGAACTAGAGAAAGATGACGCCTCTCACTGAAATCCAGTAATACCATCCAATCAGCTTGTGGAGAAACTATCACCTGTGTCCCAAAGCGCACAAACTGTCGCATTAAAAAGAGAGAGAGGGAAAGAAAGAAAGAAAAAGTCAAGAGCGAGGGTCTGGCAACACAACACGCATATCCCCCCCCCCCTGCCTCCCAGGCTGTAGCCGAGTAACCTGCTCCTAGCTTCATTTATATACTTCAATGTCTGTCAAACGCTGGTTGTTTGAATCTCCTTCAGAAGAAATCCATCTGAGGCCCTCTAAGTTGGGGTTCACAAACAAATGCATACCCCGATGCATTTATAACAGGATGTAAATTTAGACATTCCCCGCCCCCCCCCAGCCTGAATTTCCTTCCACCTAAGTATCTCTTTATTCATTACTTTAATTACCTAATTGTAAATTTCTTTAGGGGGTTACTTAGAAAGAAAATTAGCATCAAAGCTTGGCAGTAAACTCAGGGGCTTTTGGAGGCAGGCCAAGCTGTTTCACCTGTGATTAATTAGATGGTTTTTTTTTTTTTCCTTTAAGTGCCAGAAGGCTGTTGAGGTCTTTACACGGTCACATGACTGCTGCCAGTTCTACAATTGTGATTGATGTGTGTGTCTGGAGTCATAAGGCCACATCCCAGCTTTTGTGCTGTGGCATGGTGCACGTGCGTGTGTGTGAGTGTGTGAGCATGTGGGTGTGTGTGTGTGTGTGAAGGACCGACTTTGAGAGGAAAACTCCAAGGGTTTTGAAGACACAAGAAGAAACATCTTTAATATTCTTGCTTGTATCTATCTGTGGGCTACAAACCTGGGACTCCTATCCAAATATTTTAGCCATGTTGGCTTCGAAAACATCTTTCTCTTCAAAAACGAACAAAAAACAACAACAAAGAACCTATGTCTCTAACATTTCACACTGGTGGGAAAACAAGAGGGAAAAAAAGTGGTCATTTCGAGTAATTCCCTAGGTATAATATTCCCAGAGCAGGGCAGCAGAGCGAAGGCAGCCAGCCTTTGGTATATCTAGGAGCGTTAATGCTCCTCCCCATTATGCTCCGAAGCATGTGTGGAGGAAAACTGATGGCTGCTTTCTGACCTGTGCCAGACTGCCATTTTTCTTCATTGTACGAAATAGATGAAAAGGATATTTTAGAACTTGACTCAGTCATGGGAGGAAATGGAAAGATTTTGCTAGCCTCCACTAAAGTCGGAGTCACCTGAGTTCCTACAATTGAGATCATTATCTGGCAACACCCATGTACCCCTGAGTCTGTAACAATTCAGAGATCAGTTAAATATCTGATGCACACTGCCCTCGAGACCCAACTGAAGTCCGACCTGAGTTTCTGTATAGGTTAGAGGCCCGGTCCTCAAAAAACAAACAAACAACTTTTCTGCAAACAACCAGAGAGCAAATGGTTTAGGCTTATGGGCCTGCTCTGCTTTGTAGAAAGCAAGCCTCTGTGGCCCACAGGCATATGCGTGGACAGCTACCTTTGGCAGAAAGCCCTCTCTGGTTGCCAGGCTGTAAACACCCAAGAACTTGTAGATTCCAATGCAGCAGACTCAGCAGCAGTCAGGGCCTATCCGCTGCATTTCATTAAATCGGCTAGCAGACTATGTGGCTGCTGCCGCTCCTTGGTTGGCCTCACTTTGAAAGCCAGGAGCTACTACGGGGTTTTCTTGTCCTTCCCTTCCAGGGCGTTTTTTTGTTTTGTTTCCCCCCCAGAAGATACAGGAAGAATAGAAATGTGTTCTTTAGGAATGTCGCTGAGGACGAGTGGTAGATTTAAATCCTTCAAGACTTTCAAAGACTAGCACTCCACCTCTATGGGAAAGGCCAGCCTTTCGTCTCCTGAATGTTACCATCTTCTTTTCACTGATTGAAGGACATATCACTGTGTTTTTCACTGGACAGATGGCTCCCCTGCGGTGAAGCTGCAGGCAACATCAGTGCAGTTCAGCAGCCCCAGCTACCTGCTGGTGTATCTTTCCAGCCTCTGCACGCAGGGATCTAACCACAGCTCCTTCGGCCCTCTGGCCCCTGCCTAATTGGTTGCAGCGCAAGAGCTAATGTAGGTTGAGAGCCCAATTAACGGAGCTTGTTTCTACCGACGTTGCATCTGAACATCAATTATGCTAACAACGCTCTAAATTAAGACGTTTTCCTGCCACTGCCATTTGCTATGGGACACTTCAGAGAAGAGCAGAGAGGAGCTGCTTGCCTGAAGGTTCTTCTGCGCTCACTGGTATGAGGGCTGGTAGAGAAGCTGGTAGCTTCAGGGCTGGGAAAACCACAAAGCAAGGGAACAACACTAATTGGCTACTTTATCCCAGCCTTAGTAAGGATTAAGGCTCAAGCAGCTAAAGAATAAGTTGAATGGGAGATTCTGGGCATTTCTTTTCCCGATCTGTTCATTGCACTAAGAAAGGGAAAACACCACATACCAGGATGTTAACTTAGAACTTCAATTAATCCACCAATCGCCAGACATCAAATAGAACGAGATCATTGTATCTTCTGTAGATTTATCTAATTTTAAACTCTCCTCAAAACATCCACCCCATCTGATCATTCCTGACTTTTCCATCAACATTTTGGTCCCTACATAGCTAAACTTGCTTCAATGCATCCCCTATGGACTGAGCATGTTGAGAAAACCAACCTAAGACACAATCTTCACCCTGGAGTTAACGGTGTAACTGGAGACAATGGGCTAATTGATACATTGAGTCACTTACACAATCACCCACCCATTCAACAAATATTTATTAATCTGCAGCTATTTTGGATGCTTTGCTGGGCTAAAGGTTGTGTTCCTACTCTAGGTTGATAATAGTAACATTGTATGAGCTTCCAAGTTAGGACTTTGATAACACAGCTACTGAGGAGATCACAGAATATACCAAAAAGTGCAATGAAATCATGAGATCTATTCCAGCCTTCCATATTCAAAGGTAACGTAGGGTTATTTTATTTCTTTACTTACTAGCCTATTTTGACACAAGGTCTCACTATGTTATCCACACCCGTCTGAAGAGCCCTGTGTATACCCAATAAAGACTCCAAGTTCACTATCCTCCTGCCTCAGCCTCCGGAGTACTGGGATTCCTGCTATGTGCCACCACTTTACGGTTAAAAGCAGAGTATTATGCCGCCTCCCATTCGCCATACTGCTTCTTTTAAGATCTCATTGCCATGGTGGTTAGTTATTGCCAACTTGACACAACTTAGAATCTCTTAGAAAGGAGGACCCTACAGTGAAGGTCACATTAGCCTATGGGCATGTCTGGGCGAAATTACCTTGATTGATGTGCAAGGGCCCAGCAAAACCATCCACAGGCAGCCGAGCCTGGAATAGGTAAGGGAGCTAACTGAGCATGCGCTGATCAGTCATCCAGTAAGCCGTACTTCTCCATGGTTTCTGCATCACTTCCTGCCCTGACTTCCCCAATGACAGATTGTGAACTGGAAGCGTAAGCGGAAATAAACCCTTTCTACCGTGAGTTGCTTTTGGTCGTGGTAGTTTAAGCAACAAAAAACAAACCAGAGAAACCACTCTTGTTGAATCTGTCAGACTTCAAGAGAGAATAGAGTGCTAGCTAGACTTTACTTCATTCTCTAACTAATTAAAATCTGTTTGCGTGTATCCTCGCCCCTCGTATTAGTTACTTCTCTAAGGCTGTGATTTAGCACACTGGTCACGGCAGCTTACACAAGGACAGCTTCTTTGTCCACGTGGTTCTAGGGAAATGGAAGCCACCACCATCACGGTGGGGAATCATGGCAGCAGGCGGGTGTGGTAGCTGGAATAGAAAGAAGGTCATATCTTAAACCACAAAGCAGGAAGCAGAAAGAGAGAACTGGAAACTGTAGTGGCTTTCAGACTTCAAAGCCCCACCCCCGTGACGCTATTCTTCCTTCCAGGCCACGCCTCCTGGACCTACTCAAACAGGGCCACCAACTAAGGCTGAAGTACTCAAACTCAGGGGAACATCCTCACTCAAACTACCACATTCACCTCATCTTTCTTGACTTCCTTACCCTGAGCACCACCAGTTACCTCAATATCCTCAGGAATCTTCCAGAACTCCTCCTACTTAGCCAACCAACCATTGTCCTGGCTCCTTTGCTGATATTAATTCTTTATATGTCCCTTAAATACTGTATTTTCAATCTATGTTTCTTCAGTCTGTCTGCATGGTGAAACCTTCTAATGACCTAGCGTTTAAAACACACTCCGATCAACTTTGCATTTTCAAGCCTTGGTCCTGCCTACCTGGCACCCGGGCATCTCAACCTGCTCTAAGCTTAAATCGGCAGTGTTCTACCGTGGCCCGCCACTCATTCCGTATGCCTTATCTTGGTGAGTTATGTAATCAGCTGAAACTTAGGCAGGACCACGTGTTTCTGCTTTCCTCATCCTGACACCTAATCAATCAGTGAACCCTGCCAGCTGTTTCTTGACTATTTGACACATCTGCCCTCCCTTCGCCATCCCTTCCTTACCACCTTAGTTCAGAAGTTACCATCTTTTATTTAGACAAGAGCAGTTAAATTACCATCTGATTTCCTTGCCTATAATATCTCTGGCATCATAGCCTTTAGTCTATCGTTATCTGATACTCCACAGTCAGGATTGCCTTCATAAAGTATAAATCTGACTCAAAGCAAAAACACATATTAATCTTCTGTGGCTAGATAGGGCTTTCGGTGTCCATGATAGTGTGGGACTTCAGTGAAGAGTGAGAAAAGAGACAGCAAGTGACAGTTTGCATCTAGAATGTCTCCAATGGTCATGGATTTTTTTCTTCCCCAGCTTGGCACTATAGGAAAATCAGCTCTAGGAGGTAGGCCTGTTGTGAGCTCTTGGGGTGACTGGTGACAGGTCCATGAAGGGAATTTGTGGGACCCAGGTCTCTTCCTCTCTGTCTACTGTCATTTACTCTGATGTCTGCCTCTCTCTCTCTCTCTCTCTCTCTCTCTCTCTCTCTTCCACCTACTGGTGAAAGAACTTAGTGAGGAAACCCCCACTCAACTCCCAATTCGGCATGCACCCACGAATCACGAACAGAACACAACACCTTGATGTAACAACACGAAGTATTTTAATGGGTAGCTCCGGGTTGAAACGTATCTCACACAAGAGACAATGGATTCAACCACAAGGCTTGGAAGCTAGGGTTTTTTATAGAAAAGGAGTGGGGCTGGGGGAGGAATTGGCGCGGTTTCACATGATTGGTCCATTTAAACATCAGCAGCCTGTAACATTTAACTTAGGTCAGAGGGGTGGGAGATAGGGAGGCGATGGGCCTGCCCGGGCATGTCCTGGTCTGTTCTGCTATGTTCTCAGCCCCAGGTTTCAAAGCTCACAACAACTCTTTGGGCTATTTGACATACATTACATGAATCACAGGTCTCAAGTTTTATTTCTTTTTACTGGGACTAATGGAATATGCTACCATAGTCATCCCTTTACTTGTGGGTTATTGTCATCGTCGTCGTCGTTGTCATCGTCATCATCATCATCGTTTTATGTGTATGGGTGTTTTCCCTACATGTATGCATGTGCACCATGTGCATGCCTGGTGCCTGAGATGATCAGAGGAAGGCATCCCATCCCCTGGCTTTGGTGAACCCTTTTTCTGATATAGCTTCCTCCCGTGATGTACCACAACAGGCCCAAAGCAACAAAGGCAAGTAGCCTAGGCTAGACCTGTTTAAAACTGACCCAAATTAAACATTTTCTCTTTGTAAACTGGTTAGCCTGAATAGTCGGTCTAACCGTGATTAGCTAATGGGGCGTGTAATTGAGAACTTAGAATTCCTCTTCCTCTTCCTCTTTTTCTGGTACCTTATGCTCAGTCATTGTAACATAAGCAAATGTTTAACAACCTGTTTCATAAATAAATAAATATCCCACCCCCCAGAAAACACATGCGTTTGCGCGTGCACACATACACATACTCTAATTTTAAAAAGTGTGCCTGTATCTTTAAAAAGAGTTGACTTTTTTCTTTTATATTTTTTTCAAGGGAAGAGCATGAGGAACCCAGTCCTTCCCCCCACCCCAACCCCCTGAGGTTCTCTCCTCCTTTACACTGTCTCTGTCACCTGGCCTCTATTATGGCAATACCCAATGTGAATAAATGAAACAAGAGCTGAAACATTCCCTAGTCACCTCTAGGCCACTATAACATAATCGTCTAAGTCCCAGCTCATGTCAGAAGACTCGGGGATGAGCACAAACTCCTCTGTGGACCACATTGGTCTCCAGAAAGAGGCAAGCTGGTCAGAGACTCAGGGCAAACTGGTGAGAGACCGGGGTTCTATAGGCAGATGAAGTGAGGTCAATACTCTTAGTAACTGAATGAGAGAATGCCCGTTTTCCATACAGAGGACAGGAAGGCACATGCAGCTGCTCTGACACATGAATTCCCCATTATTCTGTGGATAGAAGATGTGTGCTCCACTTACCTGGAGTCAACCTCCCAGACAGAACTGCTTCTGTTGCAGAAAGCAACACACACACACACACACACACACACACACACACACACACAAAACTGTGTCCAAATGGATTACTCCTGTCTGCACAGGAATGCATGTCATTGTCAACATCAAACACTCCCCGGCTTTGCTCGGGCAGCACCTGCCTTCTTGATGGGCACTTCTGAGCCGTCACTCACAGAAGGCACTTAAACCTGTATGACTTCAAAAGCAAGGTAAAGACAAGCCCCATCCGGCAGGACAAGACGCACCTAATATGATTATGTCTCCTCTCCCTGCTGATAATAGAATTATGCAAAGGCAGCCTTGACCCAGTAAGAATTCTTCCTTCAGAGTCAAATCTCTGCCCTTCTGCTAACTCACAGCCAGCGTTTCCTGTTCAGTATCCCTTTATGCAGCACCTTGTTAGGGTCCCTAACATTTCAGGGAAGACCCAGACAGTTTTCAAGATCCACCCAGGCATGGGGACCTGCTCTAGGCACCACCCCAGATGCCACAAGCACTGGCGTGAAAGAGAGGCATCATTAGCCATCTTTCTGGGGTAGAGAAAAGAAAAGAAAAATAGAGAAGAAACCAGGCTTCTTCTCTAAGCTTACACTCAAGGATCCACTGAGCGAGCCGGAGTGTCAACACCTCTAGTCTCCTGCTTCTATTGTGTTTCACACACAGAAGTCAGCAGAGCTGCTCATTGCCCCAAGCAGAAGAGAGCACTCTCCTCCCTTTCTTCTTTCCCTCTCCCTTCCCCCTTTTCTCTCTCCCTTGTTTTTGTTTTTGTTTTGTTTTTTGGTTTTTCGAGACAGGATTTCTCTGTGTCGCCCTGGCTGTTTTGGAACTCACTTTGTAGACCAGGCTGGCCTCGAACTCAGAAATCCACCTGCCTCTGCCTCCCAAGTGCTGGGATTATAGGCATGTGCCACCACTCCCGGCTTCCTTGTTGTTTTGCTTTGTTTTGTTTTGTTTTGTTTTGTTTTGTTGAGATGAGGTCTCACTACACAGCCCAGGTTAGCCCAAAACTCAGTCATTCTGCTTCTTCCTCCCACAATTTAGGATAATAGGCACATACCACCACCTGGGTAGGACAACGGTTTTCTAATGAGGCTGGAGTTTGGTTATTTAGAGGGTTACTAAAAGGCAGGATTAAAAATAACAATGCAGCCATGTGGCGAGGAAAGAGTTTAGGAAATGTCGGAATAACTTTAAGCAGTAAATTCTATTAACTACTCAACTTTTAATAGGCTGCTCTAAATGCACGGATTAAGAAGGGACCTACTTTCTGAAGAGTCTTTTCAAAGAGCCATATTAATGTTTTTAAACCTCTTAGCGTGTTAATTCCTAGGCAGCAGGCTATGGAGATCTCTTCCGAGTCTCATATTAGAATGTTACTCATCAGGATGCTTAAATGGAGTCGTCTTTCATAAAATAATGGTCTGCTTTTACTCAGAATTGTTTTGTTCTTGTCGATGGTTCAAAACTGCATGGCCCATGTTCTGATAAAAAAAAATAAACAAACTTATAAATTTATATGTGACTTAGTTAAGAGAGGTTTTATAAAACTATTAGAAGATTCCTCGATTATAAAAGTTCACTTTTTTTTCTTTATTCAACTAATAACATCTATTTAAAATTCAGTATCTGTACTATTCTGTGCATTGAGAGTACTGGAGCGACAACAATGTAATACCTTACGGAATGAATCTTTTTACAAAATGTCATTCATAATAAACTGACTTAAAACAGGACCTGTCAAAAAGTCAGGAAAATAATCTGGTTGCGAGGGATGAAGCGGAGGCGAACAAACTCGAGTTGATTAAGCAAGGGGCCGTAAGTAGGTGCACGGGATCTACATTAGAGGCGAAGCTCAGGCTGGATTTGAGCTCAGGGAAGGAACTTTCTGTTGATCAGGTACAACTGAGTACAGAAGGAGAAGAGCATGAACTGAGATGGGGGAGGGCTGGGGCGAAGGAATGTGGACTCCATTGGTCTGTCTCGGTCACGTGACATTTCAGCGGTCACAGCGGTAAAGTCTTTGGATGCGTGGATCTCGGTGTAGAGATGAATTTTGGAGCCATCTACCTCTCGAACGTATTCAAATGTGTAACCTCGGATGAAATTGCTGAGGAGGAACAGTAAGTGTGGAGGGCTCACACTTTTACTCAGCCCTGAGTAAGCTGTTAACTCAGCCCTGTAATGCTGAGAAACCAAGAATCTGGATAGCAGAATGTGTCTAATACGCCTGAGAGTTCTGAGTGGCCACAACGGATAACACAAACTTCGCAGTAAGAAAGGGAGGAATGCGTTTTCCAAGCGCGATGATCACGTAGGTAAAAGTCTACTGAGAGGTTAGTGAAGGTGAGGAAACTCTTCCTCACCCTCGAATGACATGAGCAACGAGTGCTTCTATGGAGCTAGGAGATAGAAAGATCAACTAGGAATTAAGCCATCAACTAGTTAACGTTTTCATTTGAAAATGCTTCTCAAAATAATCTCAGCCAAGTGATATATTCTCAAATATCTCATCTGAGAAGTAGGGAAAATGCTAGCATATCCCTGCGGTCCCCTCTCTCGGTCTTGTCTTATAATGGTAACTTCGCTCTGAACCAACAGTAAGCACCTAAGCTCTGGCCTTAGGAATAGATCCGACACAGGCTACCATGCACTTGTAGGGCAATGCTGGCTGACAGCTTACAAAAACAGCTGGCTGTCCACATCTGTTCTACACCCAGAGACTGAACTGACCACAGGAAGAAAAGCCAAATGGCACCGATAGTGAGCACTCAGACTTACCGTTCTAGGGGATGTAAGCAATCTAGAGATGATTTGAAATGGACAGAGGATGTGAGTAGATGATACACAAGTGCTGTTGTATATAAGGAGCTTGAACATCTCAGATGACTGATTTCCAGTACTCTCGATTGGATGGGAGACAGAAGACAGTGAGGAAGCGGGACAGAAAGAATTTTGACAAAGCAATGGATACAAAGTTTAAAATTTAATGAGTGACAACATCCAAGATTCCAGAGAATGATACAGAGTACTCTCTCTCTCTCTCTCTCTCTCTCTCTCTCTCTCTCTCTCTCTCTCTCACACACACACACACACACACACACACACACACACACACACACGTAAAATTGCTGATAATCAGTTGCTGTTATTTTTTTAATGAAGGTAGCCAGAGGGGGGAACCCCACAGATGCAAACTGAACTCAACAATTACAACAGCCCCCACCCCATCAGACACTCAGAAGACACTCAATAAGCCAAATCTTCAGAGGACTATAACGAAACCAGACAGCCCTGTTAACTTTCCAAGCTGTAATGAAGGTTCCAGCCATTCCCTTAAGGAGAAAACGGGCATAACAGGAAGTGAAGATGTCGAAAGCTTTTATTCAAGAGTGACATAAAGGGGCTGGCTGCATGGCTCAGTGGTTAAGAGCACTGACTGCTCTTACAGAGGACCTGAGTTCAATCCCCAGCACCCACTTGTGGCTCATAACCATCTGTAATGGGATCTGATGCCCTCTTCTGGTGTGACTGAAAACAACTACACTGTACTCATTTAAAAAAAAAAAAAAAAAAAAAGAAAAGAAAAAGAAAAAGAAAAGAATTATATAAATGCCTATGTAAAAACCTCCAGGAAATCTGAAAAATATTAAAATAGGTGAATTTGGAAGTTCCTAAGGTTAATATATACAAATCACTGGTATCAGCTAGCAGAAGACAATGAACAATTGAAAATGTAAATATACTAATTATCATCACATCAAAAATCATGAAGTATACAAGAATTACTGTGTGTATGTTTTTTTTAATTTTGTAACTATTTTTATTTTATATGTGTCTGGGTATTTTACATATATATGTACACACACATATATCTATGCGTGTGCATATGTGTGTGTGTGTGTGTGTGTGTATGTGTGTGTGGCTGTATGTGTATGTATATAAATCATCTGATATATAGCTGATTATATATAATCTCATATCTATATAATCTGATCTATATATCATGTGGATATGTATATCATGATATACATATCATATTATATATATAATCTGATATATAGCTGATCATATATATAATCTCATATCTATATAATCTGATATACATGTCATATTATATATAATCTGATATATAGCTGATATATATAATCTCATATCTATATAATCTAATATACATTATCATGTGAATATGTATATCATGATATATATCATATATAATAATCTGATATATAGCTGATTATATATAATCTCATATCTATATAATCTGATATACATATCAGATTGTATATGTATATATATATATGCATATATCATATATGCTATAATATATAACCCCCCCACTGCATGCTTTTAAGCTCTCTCTGGGTCACTGATTTTTCAATAATTTCATTATTGCATCTCTTTGCTTTTTTTCATATTTTTATAACTAGTGATTTATTGGGCCTCATGTATATGTCTATATATGTATATGTATGTATATGTATAATCAGACATAGCTGCCCAACCTGTAATCTAAGCATTGTTGGAGAAAGCATGATGTCTGGGACTTGCTGACAAAAACCACCTACTTAGGTGCTGATAAAATATCACTAGAAATAAACTCACATGACTGCAAGTTGTGCACAGACTTAAGACATACACTCAGGTTAAAACACCCAAACACATAAAATAAATTTTTATAAACTTTTTTTTTTAACGTCACTTTTTTTTTAAACGTCACTAGGAAGGCAAGGGCGAGGATGTCGGCAGGGAACCGCGGAGCTGAGAGATCAATATGGATGGTCTTCCTTGTCTGTCTCCTTCGTTTATTAACTGGCCTTTCCCAACTCGTTTACAAAGTGGCATGCAGCAAAGGCATTTTCTTGAAGACAAGCTAGGGTAAAAAGATGGGTTACCATTGCCAGGGCTTAGAAAAGAATGAACCAAGGCTGACTGGACTATCTGGAAGCTAATTTAGGTTGCTGGAGAGAAGAGTAAATTAAGACAGAGGAATTGACTTCAACCAATTGTCTGACGGGAGGAGTGACCACCTTATATGAAGGCATTGTGTCTTTAGAAGAGACAGCAACTGCAGATGGCACTTGAAAGCGCCCTTATTTTCTCTTTTCAAAACAAGCAGAGGGCTGGGGAATCACCCCCCTCAAGTTTCCTGAGCTGTTAATTGGCTCCCCAGTAAAATTACAGAAGCAGCCTGCCTGATAATGATTGTAAATGACAGGGACTATCAGGTTTACCCTGTGACTTTCCCCGGGGGACTTCCAGTGAGTTTAGTCTGAACTAAGCATCAGCTGCTAGGGTTCCTGTCTTCTCAGCACGCTGTGGCTGGACCAATCCTGCTGTCTTTCAAACCTAATTAGCATGAAGGCCTTTCTTCCCTCCTACCCTCCCTCCCTTAGCCCAGGAGCCCTTGGGTTCCTTCTCTCGCCAGTACTCCTTAGGCATGCAAATCGGAAGCTGAAGAAAAGTAACCTTTCAGGTCTTTTGTCTCTATTGCCTGAAAGAAACAATCCTTAAGATCCGAGCAGAGATTGCTGCTCTCCTAGGAAAGCAGGCACCCACTTCTCTAAACTCCTTTACAGACTGATGGTAAGCACCTTGAGTTTATAATTAGGCCATTTTTATCAGTATTTTTAGCATTTTCATACATGTTTACAATGGAAGAGATTTTTAACAATGCTATTTTACACATATAAGGTGTACTTGGGTCAGATTCACCCCTCTTGCTCTCTCTAGTCTTTATTCCTGTCCTATTGAACCCCTTCTTTTTTTTTCAACTAGTTCCCCCTTGATGTATTCACTTATTTTAGGGAAGATCCACTAGTTTAATTATGGGTTCTTGCATGAACATGGCTAGGGCACTATTTATGGTAATTTGAGCAACTTATTAGTGATTACATTATATAAGAAAATGAGTCACTTCTGGGAACCGGTCAAAGGAGCCCAGCAACTGCCAGCAGCTCGTCAGAGAGAGATGTGGCATCATGAGCTCTCCCCACCCACCCCTACCCCCACCCCCGCCCATGACGATGGGTCCATGACTACAACAGATGGGTCCTATCCAGACCACAGTATTTCAAAGTGCTTCTTCCAACTCTTACATTCTTTCTACTCTCTCTCTCTTCTGTGATAGTCCCAGAACATTGGAGAAGGTTATATGATGGACCAGCCTGACTCCATCTTAAGACTCATTACAAGTTCATTCCTGTTTTCTGTAAAACTTAAGTTTGACTGTGTCTTGACCCACTTTCTAGAATTTGACATGTCTATGCCTTATACACTGACTTCCACCCTTATTAGATGTTCTGCCAAGTTACTACACAACCAAAAGCCCTTGAAAACCCTCTAGCCTTGCAGTCTGGGGGCTAATATAAGCCCCACCTTCTTCTGTGTTTGATGCTTTTCTTTCAAACATCATTCACTGTCTTACAGTTTCTGCCAAGGACTGGACTCGGTTGGTCCCTCAACCCGCGGGAGGATCAGGGTTCGGGTACTCAGGTGAGCAAGGAGTCAGCGGCGGCAAATGACAAACAGACTCGAACACAAGGAAGTGTTGATATGAATGTAATTTCTTAAAACAAGCATCAGACTTATAATACAGAAGAAAAACAAGGAAGCTAGGTGATACATCAGAGATTCATAATGGCTCTTTACACAAAACAGAGAAAATGCATACATAAAAGCTAACAGGAAGCAGGCAGTGTTTACAACTGGGATAAGATCAGCCCTATCTAAAGTCAGCTAATACATCCAGGTGCAATACTAGTCTATTGTTAAATCTACTACCAGGGGTCCCTTAGTAAATACCTAATTATGCTGTTCCTCTGGGCCTAGAGAAAAACATGCGCCAGGGAAGTTCTGTTCTGCTAACCTTTTCATAAATAATACAATACTCTAGTTCCTCCTTAAACCTCAACCCACCTTCTTTCTACTAATATGTGATGTAGGCTTCCAATAATGTCTGTAATGAGAATTCTAAGTTTACTATTTTGAATTAGCCTTGAGTTTTCTAGCTCCTATCTGGCAAACTGCAATGCCTGATTTCTAACTAGCAACACTGGAGGCATTTCATCTGAATGAGTAGCATTCTTATGAAATTCCAAGCCCAGGGTCGGCTCAAGGGCTGCCTGGGACATTGGTGAAGGCCAGGAAGCAAAGTTCAATCTAACTTAGGTATTTGTCAAATCATTCCTTGGAGGCACCTATAATAAAACAAGACTGAAAGAAAGCACACAGAACCATTCACCAACTATAGCAGGACAAATCTGAAACACATCTGTTTATGGAGTGCCAGAAACTTTCCAGGAGACAAGTTTCCGTGAAACTTTATGCCACCAGGACTGCACCCAAGCTTTTGGGCTTGTCTCACAGACTTCACTGCTTTAAAAAAAAAAAAAAAAAAAAAAAAAAAAAAGCTTTAAAAAAAAAAAAAAAGTTCCTAGCTGAAAATCCCAGTCATTGTTGAGGATAAGGAGAAACATAGTCTCTCCTGGAACTGCTTTTCAGCTGCAATTAGGATGTTTTTGTTAGGACCCAGGAAGGCTGGAATGTTAGTCAAAAGCCAGGGGAGATTTAGGCAAAGGGACATTCATCAGAGCGTCTGGTTTACTGACTCAGCTGAAAGACCAGAAGCCAAATGTTGTCATGGTTCATATGAGCTTTCTGCAAGTCCAGGGTTCTCTAGTTTTGTAGGATTACCTGGGTCTTGCCTGGTATAGATTGTCTTCATAACAATTTGTAGTCTGCAGCTGACTCCTGAATGGTGTCTGTCAGCCAAGTGGAGATCTGTTGGAACAGATAGAGACTAGGAACTGAAGTTAAAGAAACCTACAGGAAAGTCTTCTCTTTGGAGCTTGGTTGGCCTTGCTAACAGGCTTCATATTAAAGAATAAATGGGTTTCAAATGTAACTTTTTTTCACTATTACTTTATTTAAAAGAACTTGCTTTGCAATGACTGCTCTCAGTAATCAACCACTTGTGTCTAATGGTGAATAATTGGATAGAATTTTTAAGGCATATATGTTATAAAAGTATTAAAATAATATCTTATCTTTTGGAGTCCATTTGACCTGTGACAGGTGCGTTCAAGTTGCAACTCCCTGAAGTTTATATGAGTCTTTAAGTTTACAAAAAAATAAAAAAATAAAAGGTTATGAATATTAGCATTAGCATTGATTATAATCTGTATTAAAATTCGTATTGTAGAAAAATCATCTAACAGTTGTCTGTAAACAGCTGGAGTAGACTCGTGCCTTTGAGTCACAGCAAAAGCTATGTATGGCTCTGACTTAAAAGGCATGAGCAGTCTCTCCTCTGTTCAGAGGGCTGGGTACACACAGGTTGGGCAGAGATGTCTTCCACATGATGAAAAGCATAGCAAGAAGTACTTTTAAGTCTATACTTAGACGATAACCAAAGGAAATTTAAAATCTTGAGCTTGTGACTGATAACAGTTGCCAGTGCCTTACCAGCTTGTCAGAACTCCACTGATCGGTGTTAAAACTTTGAACTTTTGAGATCTTAGCATTTCAGGAAAGAAATCTGATCCATTTTTATTTTACATTATTTTATACCTCTATAACTTGAATTTATATATCTTAAATCATTTCTTAGACCCTTATAACTTATTTAAGCATTTAAATCCTCAGATGTTTATAACTTGCATATGTATTTTTTTTCTGTTCCTTCAATTTCCCTGTAAATGTTATAATGTCATTTTTCTTTCCAGTTAAATAAAATTTCTTTGGGCATGTATATCACCTAATTAATCTGATTTCCCTAGCAGTTTCAGAGTCTTGTATGAAGATTCTTGATCCCTTTAGAGTTGATTTGGGAGCATGGGTGAAAATTAAGGCTTTAATTGTATTATTTTACACGTAGATATCCAGTTTTCTCAGCACCACTAGTTGATAATGCTGTCCTTTCTCCAGAGAGAGTGTGTGTGTGTGTGTGTGTGTGTTTTACAATGCTGTCTTTTCTCCAGGATGCATTTTTTTTTGCATATTTGCCAAATGTCTGGTGGTTACAGTTACAAAGACTTTTTTATATACAAGTCTTTTAATCTGTTCCATTGATTCACATGTCTGGTTTTGAGGCAGAACCATGTTTTTATTATGATGGCTCTGTAGCAAAGCTTGAAATCCAGTATACTAACGCCTCCAGAAGTGTACTTCTGAAGACTCCTTTGGCTATCTGTGATCATTCGTGCTTCTGTATGAGTCTTTATTATTTCTTTGAAGAATGGCATGTGCATTCTTATTGAGGTTTCATGGGATCTGCAGATTGCTTTTGCTAGGACGGTCATTTTTCCACAATACTAATTCCTCAGTTGCGTAAGTATGAGAAGTTTTTCCATTTTATAATGACCTCCTCAATGTCTTTTCACTGGTGTTTTAAATGTTTTGTTGAAAAAGTCTTTCGCTTCAGGCTTTTGTTTATCCCAAGGTCAGTTAGGCTTCTGTGAGTGATACTACTGCTGTGATTTCTTTCTGGGCATGCTCAGTATGTTATATCATTTTTGCAGAAAGTCTACTGATTTCTGCATGGTAATTTGTATATGGTGGAGTCCTGGTGGAGGTCTATGCTCCCTAAATTGGAGCAATCATTTATACAAAGGATTCTTTATTTGTCACATCAAAATGTTACTGGTCTAGGACTTAGTCTGTAAAGGTTTGCTACACTGGCCTGAGGCTCTGGGTTCCATCTTCAGTACCCATGGAAAGTGGAACTACTAGACTTACGCCACAAAGTTATCCTCTGACCTCTGCAATTACAGTATGGCCTACTTGTACATAGGCACAGACAAAAATACACACAATATTTTTTTTAATTAAAAATGTTACTGGTCAGGCTAGCAGGATGGCTCAATGGTTAGGAGTACTGGCTGCTCTTCCAGAGGTCCTGAGTTCAATTCCCAGCAACCACATGGTGGCTCATACCCATTTGTAATGGGATCTGATGCCCTCTTCTGGTGTGTGTCTGAAGACAGCGAAAGAAAGAAAGAAAGAAAGAAAGAAAGAAAGAAAGAAAGAAAGAAAGAAAGAGAGAGAGAGAGAGAGAGAGAGAGAGAGAGAGAGGGGGAGGGAGGGAGGGAGGGAGGGAGGGAGGGAGGAAGGAAGGAAGGAAGGAAGGAAGGAAGGAAGGAAGAGAGAATGAAAGGAAGGAAGGAAGGAAGGAAGGAAGGAAGGAAGGAAGGAAGGAAGGAAGGAAGTTAGTTGCTGGTCTGTAAATATATTTTCCTCATTGCATACTTCCTAAGTTATAAGCCACTAACATACAATAAAAACTTGGATACTACATTGCACATGATATAAACTTGGGGTTCCAACTTATCATTCTAGGTATTTTAGTGTAGCTAGACTCTTTAGATAGATAGATAGATAGATAGATAGATAGATAGATAGATAGATAGATAGATAGATATAAAATCTATTTATTTTATTTATTTTCTTCAGCCACACCAGAAGAAAGCATCAGATCCCATTATAGATGGTTGTGAACCACCATGTGGTTGCTGGGAATTGAACTCATGACCTCTCGCAGGGCAGTCGGTGCTCTTAACTGCTGAGCCATCTTTCTACCCCATAACTGGACTCATAAGCAAAGATAAATGTTCTTGCTTTCATTGAAAAGACTCCATTACTCTTTCCAGGTGGGAGAGTCCTTCCACTCGATGGCTAATTTGGGTCTTGGTTCTCATCTGTATACAATAGTTACTACAAACTATTCACCAGTATCATCCACTGTCTCTGGGCATACTATCATTTTTGCTTCTAACAAGGAGTTTCCATCATTTTTAATACTGTTATTTGTAAAGTCTTGCCTTAGACTTTACTTAGCATTCTAGATGGAGTGTTTGTTAAGAGAAGACTTCAATTGTCGTAATGCTAAAGCTGTAGGTGGCAGAGCCATCTCTGGGAACACAAATCCTGTTGCTCATTCTAGTACCTAAGTTGTTCAGGAGCTCTTCATTGCACAGCTGAGCCCATCATGTACATAAAATTAACACCCGAGCCTTGATGGGCTGGCAAACACCTTTAGTTCTAGCATGTGGGAGACAGAGGCAAACAGATCTCTGTAAGGTCAAGGTCAGTCTAGTGTATATATTAAGTTCCAGACCAGCCAAGGCTACATAAATTAATTAAATTTTAAGAAAATAAAAAAATAATAATAAACACTTGAGATTCCATAACAACCAGCTACGTCTTGAGTGGACGTGTGATGCCATAGCTTTGGAACTGCCACAATCACAAGCTGCTATGATGAAAATGTAAAAAAAGAAGGCAAAGAAAAGGAGGAGGAGGAGGAAGAGAAGGAGGAAGAAGAGGGGAGGAGGAGGACAAGAAGAAGAAGTGAAGTGCAGATGACCTAGGTAAACTTCTAAATACATGAGTGGGGAGGGAAGGGGGGGAGAGGGGGAAGGAGGAGAGGAGGGGCAGAGAGAGAGAGGCAGATTCCTTGGTCCCTGCCAAAGTTCTTTACAAGAACTCATGCTCCCACAAAGTCAACTGCATCACAACCAAAGCTTAACGGACAAAGCTTTCTTTATATGAATTTACTTAAATCAACGTTTCTGTTTTGTTTCTTTTATTTGTACATTTGGAAACCTATGTCTAGGGTCAAACGAGCCAGGTTTGAATATCATTTTAATCATTTACTAGGTAACTGTAACAAAAGCAAAACAATATTTACACCAAAATTTATTCACCTGCAATTCAAATGTAACAAGTGTTTTCTGTGTAACACAGTTTCTTGTAAACTGCACAATAATGCAAAGTCATTAAAGATGTCAGTGATGAAGGGATACCGTAACCACTGTACAAAACAACTTGAGGAGACATGATTGGCTTTCCTCCCTCTCTGTGTTGCATCAATGATACAAGGAGGCTGAGTTTACCAAGCTCATCATCGTAAGAACAAGGCTGGGCCCTAGTTTCGCAGATGTGCTGAGCTTTTCTTGTTAGGTTAGCAGGGTGATTCCCAGGTGGAAATGACTTCATTGAAGATGAAGTCTAGGGAGCGGTGGACTGGTTTACTTTGGAACATGAAAAGTGGGGAAAGTCTTAATGCTTCCATGTTATTATCACTGTTCCTGAATTAGGAGTTTGGAAGGCTGCCTACTTCAGCCTACCAGATTTTATCCAGACACCCCTTCCTAATACACCATAATATTCATGTTATTAAATACCTGCTATGTCTCTGGCATGTGCACTGGTAATTCATAGTAAAATTAGTTTCAATTTCAACCACCATCTAGCCATGGGAATGGCTTCTCTTTATTTAAATCTCATTTCTTTTATTCTTTGAGAAATTCATATGTGTATACAATGAAATATGACCATATCCACCCCTGTTTGATCTCTCTCTCTCTCTCTCTCTCTCTCTCACACACACACACACACACACACACCTCAACTTCATGTCCTCTTGTGTTACTTTTCTAATAACCCACCTAGTCCACTTAGTACTGCCTATATATACATATGGTGAATATATGAACATCTTCCAATGGTCATGCACTCAAGTAATGATTCTCTCTCTCCCAGAAACAGCCTATCCCTGATATCCCCCAGATCTGTGGGGATCTGTGAGTTCCTTTCAAGTGGATACTGGAATTTCAGCTGGCTTAATCCTGAGCAGGCTTGTGCAGGTAACTACTGCTGGTGTCAACTCAGAAGGGCAGCAGCCAAGCCCTGTCTAGATGATCTACCCCTTCTCCGGCTCCTACATTCTTTCTGCCTCCTCTTCAGAGATGTTCCCTAAGCCTCAGTTGTTGGAGGGGGTTGTATTGATAAAGATGTCCCATTCAGTTCTGAGCACTTGAGGCCATTTATTCTCAGCATTTGACCAAGTTACAGTCTCTGCTCCCCACGGTTGAGAGCCGCTCAGGCCCATGTGTAGAAGGCTTCTTTAATGTACCTCAAACTAACCCATCTTCTACTCAAGGGGACCAAAGGAATGGGCTCTCCTCCTATCACACCAGATCCAGTAGAATAAGATTAAATGTCCAGCTCCTCCAAAACAATGTGGGCTCACTTTTCTGGTCAACTGCTAAGCAAATGTGGTATGCTTCCACTTTTCCTTGTTCAAAATCAATTAACAGAGATTTATTCCAAAAGATGGACTGATGAGTGGGGGGTACAGAGATACTCTGCCCCCCCCCCCCATGCCAGTTGTGGGATGGTTGTTTATTGTTGTGGAGGGGCCTGGTCCTGTTTGTATTCTGATGCTAATTCTGCTCTACTGGGCAGGGCTGCAGACAAGGAGTGAGTCAAACTCAGGTGACTCCTTGTGAACCAATCCCCTAATGAATAAAGGAGCCAATGGCTGGGTGAGTAGGAGGAACTTCCAGGTTGGAAGGAGAAAGAGAGAACACAGGAGAGAGTTAGGCCCTTTTGGACAGGATAGCTTGAAGGCAGGATGTAGCTAGGAGTGTCTCCCGGGTTTGCCTGAGGCCATGAGGGATTTGAAGCAGGGGTTGGTGTGGTAATGACCCACCAGTGGAAACTTAGTGAGCTTGGTGGAGACCTTTCAGGAGCTCCAAGCCAGAGAGTCTCCAGGAGATTAGAACAGGCTGGCCAGGGGGCTAAGAGTAACAGAGTGTAGTGCAGGAACTTGCCTGACTCTCTTTTTTAATATTTCCCATATGTCTTGGTGCGTCTCTGATGATAATCGTTCTACATTTATAGTTTCATCTGTCATCTGAGGTGAAGAAACACAATGCTATTTGTGGAAGATAGTACTGAGAGGAATGGCATAGAATGTAAACTTCCAGAGGGCAGACTAGGCCCACTGGCCAGCTGCTTGTGAGAAAAAAGCAAAGAGGAACTCCAAGACGCACAAACTGGAGTGCTGGCTATAGGCGATGGTCGAGATAAAGATGTTATTTTGTTGAGTCAGTGGAGGAAATGCTTTGGTCTTCAGTGGTTTCTAATTAATAGTAAAGATCCCTGGCATACTAGAAGCAGTTCTAGATTGGGAATTAAGAGACTGGCCTTTCTCCCAGCTCCTGTAACAATCTCTAACCTTAGCTATGACATCTCTGTTCTCTGGGTCTTTTGGTGTTCATACTGTTAATAAGACAGAACTCAGGTTGTTGTCTGGAATAGCTGACCTCAGGCCCCTGGTTTTTCTCCTGGTCATAGGCACTACACTGATGATTCAATTCCAACAATAATGAGTGCTTAGAAGCTCTAATACATGATGAGAGGTCGCTCACTGATAGAGCCTTGCATCCTGTGTACAAGGGCAGGCTTATTAATTGGGGTGTGTGGGTGTGTGTGTGTGTGTGTGTGTGTGTGTGTGTGTGTGTGTTTGTGTGACAAACTTCTGTTATGTTAGCAAAAGAAGTTAATGATAGAGTTATGTCCCTAAAGTGTGCGCTCGTATGCACACACTATTCCAGACCGTTTTCTTTCTAAATGAACTGCATCACCGCTGTTCTTTTTGACAGCATCCTTATGGTCTACAACTCTGTCACCCAGGCTCACTTCTCCTGATCGATACCCAAAGATCCTCCACCTCCAAACAGCTTTGCTGTCATATCCTGAATGCTGTCACTTCCTGACAATGTCCCACATCAGAAATCTTGAGGTTCAGTAAGTACTCTCCGCCCACACCCTCCCACTGTTCCTTATACTGAGTGCTTCCTCTCTAACTTCACTAGGATTTCCAGTCCTTGTGCTTTGAATTTAGAGTCTGACATTATTTCATGAATCCATGACAATCCTGCTTCCATACCCAGCAGCCAATCTGATTCTTTATCCCTTCTCAACTCTTTTTCTCTCCTCCATCTCTCTACAGTGTATGCCTCCTCCATCTCTCTGCACTGTATCCCTCCTCCATCTCTCTCTGCACTGTATCCCTCCACCATCTCTCTCTGCACTGTATCCCTCCACCATCTCTCTCTGCACTGTGTCCCTCCTCCATCTCTCTGCACTGCATCCCTCCTCCATCTCTCTACACTGCATCCCTCCTCCATCTCTCTGCACTGCATCCCTCCTCCATTTCTCTCTGCACTGTGTCCCTCCTCCATCTCTCTGCACTGTATGCCTCCTCTATCTCTCTCTGCACTGTGCCCCTCCTCCATTTCTCTCTGCACTGCGTCCCTCCTCCATCTCTCTCTGCACTGTGTCCCTCCCCCATCTCTCTCTGCACTGTGTCCCTCCTCCATCTCTCTCTGCACTGTATGCCTCCTCCATCTCTCTCTGCACTGGCTATGCTAAGTACAATCTGCAAGGGTACATGACTCACCTGTAACCGAACCTGCCATTTCTTCCTTTCCACTGGATAAAAGAATATACCCTCCCCTTCTTCATTCCCACTTCTTCCACAACTAGCCCTCTTCCCAGGGTTCTTTTCCTCCACAGGTGATCAGAGGAGTATGTCATGCCACAGTGCCCTAAATATTACCAGTTTACACTTTTGAGATATATGTGTATTTAATCTGACTTGCTATAGATTTTTCCCTGGATTACTGCTGATATTATTGTCATTATTTTTGTGGGAGGTGAACTTAGGTCTTATTAACATTTCAGTTTCCCATCATTCTGGTACTAAATAAACAAATAAATGGAGTTTTAGAACCTGCAACATTCAGATGAAACCAGAAGAGGAACTGTGGAACAAACTCTTATTTTAAACAAGGGTAAGTCAAAACAGCCCAAGGTGCCTTTACAAACTCCTTTCTCCACAGTTAGTGTATGGTAGACACAACACAGGTGTAAATGGCATTAAAATGTTCTACCTGGTAGGTTTTTTCTCAAATTTACTGAACAGACACGCACACACACACACATGCATCGACTGCAATGGGCAGGTGAAAGGTTATCAAATAAACAAATATCGCTGGTAAAATGTAGGTCATTGGGACAAACCAATATAAGAAATAATATGATTTGTGTTGATTTTAAAATCCATAAAATTTTATGAAATTTTCAGGTGAAAAGTTGACTCTCCCCCACCTCCACCCGGTCCCTGAAGTCTCCAAACTGGAAAAATATCCTCATGGCCTTTCTCTGGGTTCCTCTCTTCTTCCTACTGCCTCAGAAGGGTGTCTGTGGACTCCGTCTCTTGACACTAAGGCAGGAATGGAATATGCAAATTCAGGCTGAGCTACAATCTGTCTAAGAACACATGGCCTGTGTGAAGAGTGATCCAACGTAATACTATTAGAATAATTTCCCACTGATTAAAGAAAAGGTGTAAATTCTAGGGTTATCCTGCTGATGATGACTCTAGAGACGTGCGCTTTGCATGTTTAACTAAGAGGCTCAGCTTCTGAGTGCATCATTTCATATTTTACATCAAAAGGGTTTGGATACTATATTGGAGGGAAATGGGATTTAGAGATCACCCTTATTCTGTGAGTCCGTCTTCTTTCTCTTATTTAGTGTTCTCTTGTCTGGGCCTTTCTCAACCCCCTTTTCTTTCTTTCCTTTTTATTTTCCTTCAGCCCTCCCACCCCCACCCCCCACACACACGCATACACAAACACACTCACACACACACAATCTTCCCTTCTTTTTTTTTCATCTCAAGTATGCAAGTTGAAATGTGCTTGAAATATTTTTGGACTTCTAAACTTGGACTAACTTTCTAACATAATGTTTACTCAAATTTGGATTCCAGTGTTAGGAAATGTTGCGACCAGAAGCATTTTAGATTTAATCTGCGATGAAGCACGAGGGTTGCCTCACCATCTGGAGTGTCACCCGATGGTATAGACACTAACATTGCAGCCACATGCTGCTGCCTGTGTTCTGAGATCATGCATCCTTCCAGAAATGCTCCCAATTCAGAATGAAGCTGTGTGGTAGAAAAGATGTGACAAGCTGAGGGACCTTGAAAATGCCATTCAGAAAATAAACAAACAAAAAACAAAGACAAAAAACTCACTTAGCCAGGAATGGTGGCTCAGGTCTTTGATCCCAGCACTCCGGAAGCTCCCAGAGGTGGTAAATCTCTCTGAGTTTGAGACCAGCCTGGTCTCTATAGTAAACTCTATCTCAGAGAGAGGGGTAAAGGGAAGAGGAGGAAGAGGAAAGAAGAGAGATTGGTGAGGGCACTTGTTTTCAGCCTTGTCCTATTAGTGTGGACATCCGGGATATAGATGTTTGGGGTCTAATCATAGCCATGGACTGTGCCGCAAAGGATGCTGGGTCTCAGCGTTCTAAGTTCAGCAACAGGTTGGAAGAACATTTGAAAGACCATCCTCGGGGAGTGGTACTAAGGAGTGAAGAAGAATGTACAAATGGTGAAGCCTGGCTACTCTCATAGCCAGGGCTCTGGAAACCTGTCTTGAAACTAAGAAAAAGAATGTTCTTTGTGTGTTTTCTGAGGACCTGAAGTTCTAACTTTGAGGGAGGTTTTCAAACCAATAACCACAGAAATCTTTCCCCCCAGGATAACCTTACGCCACTGCCTCATATATGCCACAGAAGAAAGCAGGGTTGGTCTGATGGAGGAGAGAGGGGTAGAGGGCATAGCCTTGGCTCCTCCTCTTTGCCTGTCACCTCAACAAGCCTTGCATACTTAGTAATGGAGTCCCCTAAGCAAAACCAGGAGGTCACTGCATCAGGGTCGTACTGGGTTCCTGTTAGGGGAGTGGAACCAGGTAAGAGTGGGGCTGAACGCCAACTTGTTACCTACAAGAGATGTGTTCCTGACATCTTAGCACATGTCTTCATCCCAGCAGGGAGAGGCAGGCAGGTTTCCGTGAGATCAAGGCCAGTCTGGTTTCCTGGTCTACAAAGTGAGTTCCAGTCCAGTAAGGGCTACACAGGGAAACCCACTCTACAAACAAACAAAGTTAAACTAAATATCTGAGATGTCACTAGTCTTCCTATGGCAGGTGGTTCCGGAGGGTACCGATGTCACTCAGTGTCAGAGTGTATGGAGCCTGGAAGTCTGTATGAGAAAGAATCACAGGAATGTTCTAGAAGAGAAGAGCTTCGGTCAGCAGTGATGTCATCATAGGGATGCTGTTAGAGCAAAAGAGCACAGGACCCTTAACTACAGTGCTTACCTTACTAGGAGCAATGAGGTCTTTGCCTTCCTGCCAACTCTCCACCAGAGCGTGCTCCAATGTGTGTGAAGAATAAAATAGTGTTAAGGAATCTAATATGACGTCACCTGAGTGCCGGGGAGCGGCTGGCTCATCTCCTTCCTACCGAATTTATTGGCTTATTCCAATTCACGTACGATGCAGCATATTGACGCATTGGAAGTTCCAAAACAGAGAAAAATTTAAATATATATGAAACATGGAGCTGAGAGCCTCAGGGTGGTTGCGGGTAGATGGACAGCTACTGGTCAGGAACAAGAAAGAGTCTGAGGTGCTCACACCTCGATTTGGAGAGTCTTTACCCAGAATGCAATGCGGCACTCCTTCCTAGTTGGCTGCACTGTCATTCCAGGCTTCCATAATGGGAGCCTGCTGGTTGCTTCCCCTGAAAGCCACTTTGTTTTCTAGGATAAACATCTGTTTGTCTGCTTTGGTGTAAGTCTCACTGGGCTTTGATATACCAAATTGTAAAGTGCCCAGTGAGCATATTCCTACATTCCTGAATCGGGTTAAACCACATGCCCAGGACTAAATCTTGAGAAAATGTTACTGAATCGATTCGACCTGTGTAAATTCTCCCGTCGTGCGTTCCCGCTTTGCCTTCAGTCTTTCTAAATAGTGAATCCCAGTGTGTGCTGTGGAACTCCACTAATATCCATACATGGCTCCTTTGCCTGTCTTTCTTCACACCATTTCTTGCTCCCAGAGTCCACTGTGTCTGTGAAAGTCTCATATGCACTCGTTTTCCAAAAATGTTAGTGGAAGATATGGTAGCTTCTTCTTCATTGCCTCCCAAGGCATTTCCAGGTTAAACATGTATCATGCAGGGCCTCAATTAAGGTGAATGCAAGGGAGACATCTGGGGCACGAAATTTAAGGATCCTGAGATGGAGACATAGATCCTCAGTGTCTGCACGATAGGTGATCACCTACCTCACCTTATTTCTGACACTGCTGTGGCCACAGAAAAGGAGAAGGCTGGCTCCAAGGCCAGCAATGGGCAGATAAACCAGCATCAGAAACTTGTGTAGCAGCCTTAGAATCCATGCCTGTTTTCTCTTAGTGAGAGTAGTGTGGTCGCTGGCTGCCTCCTCTCTCCTGGAACCCAGGCTGGTAGGGAAGGCAGATATGATTCCTGCACCCCGACACCCAGAGAGAACAGGCTCCACTAGATGATGTCACCAGTTGGGTAAAAGCCCGATGTGACATCTAGCCAAGCACTTAAGCTCTCTGGGCCCCATTCTGGTTCCTTAGGCCTTTTGACTGTGAATTCTCAAAAAGAACCTTGGGACATCAATTATGCATCATAAAGATCTCTCCCTTGAATTTTTACCCCCTTAAAACACGACTTACTCGGTTAAGTGTGGCTGGAGACTCATTGATATTTTATTTTCCCAACACATTCATTAAAGTCACGTGAAGTGCCTTCTGTAGACGCAGACGACAATAACAAGAATAAAAGATGATAAATGCAAATAAATGGCTTGATTGGGGGGTAGAAGAAAACCATGTGACCTGGCACTTTATCTTAGCAAAGGTACTTGAAGGTCTCATCCCAAATCTTTTTCCGAATTAGAAAAAAAAATTACATGGTGATTTTTCCTTGATATCTTCAGGAACTGACACTAGACGCTTCCATAGATGCTATAATTCTTGGATGATCAAGCCTCTTGTCATAAAATGCAGTAGTATTTGTATATAACCTATGCACATTCTCCCATTTAACATTATCTTAGATTATTTCTATTGCCTATAATGTAAATGCTATGTAAATAGCTATAATATCGTGGCTTAGAGGACAAAGATGAAAGCAGTCTGTACGTGTTCGGCATCAATGCACTTTTTCCATGAATACTTTCCATCAGCAGTTGGGCCAGTCCTTAGCTGTGAAACCTACCATACAGAGGGCCAGCTTCCTCCATGTCTTCTTTTTCATTCACACATGTGCATGCATGTGTGTGCACATGTCTATGCAATCGTGCATGCATGTATACTGCATGTGTAGCTTTACAAATGTGCATGAGTGCATGTGTGTGTGTGTAGGTGTGTGTGTGTGTGTGTGTGTGCGCGTGTGTGTTTTAAGTACTACTTCAAATGAATTATAAAAGAGGCAAACTTCTACTCGTTGTCACTGGCACCATCCTTAAGATAACCCCATGGTGTTAGTGCTTGGTTGACTGGGCTGATCTGACTAGCTAGGGAAGGTTCCCTACCTCCCTCATGGCTCCATGCGCATCCTTTCTGAATCTTCCCATTTGGTTGAAGAATTCTACCTTCCCTGATAGAGGAGGACCATTGTTTGTCAAGAGTATATGAATAGCTGTCTTCCTCTTCTAGGATTTCCAAGATCCTCTCTGGATAGGAGTACTTGTTTGTATCTTCACTGTGCTCCTCAGAAGAGAGAGAGAAAGAGAGAGACAGACAGAGAGAGAGAGACAGAGACAGAGAGAGGGAGGAAGTGAGCAGAGGGAGAGGGAATGAGAGAGAGAGAGAAAACACACACACCACCTAGAACCTCTCTCTCTGGAATGCCTCAGGCTTTTCTAAACTGTAGTCACTGGTACAGGAAAGAAAGAAGACAATCTTAAAGGTGCTATCAGCTGGTTGCCATGAGGAACAAGGAATGAGGAAACACTATTCAAGCAAGCAGAGTAAGAACGCCAAGGCAGGAATGAGTCAGCCTAAACAGAATGAACTAGGTTAAAACGTCCAATTTCCTATGACCTGCAATCCCCTGTATGATGTTCCTAGAATGGGTCAACATTACAGAGTTTAAGTGAGGAAGTGAGATTATCTGATAGACTTTGGTAAGCTACCCCTCTAGTGTCCGTGAGCAATAAACATGGTCAGGCAGGAAGAATGATGTAACTGCCACATTATCCCTAAACAATACCGTGACATCACTCCAGGAAATGAGGAAAGCACTTACACAGCTTGGCCAAGACAGCATTCTGACCACCAGCATCCTCTTCTAAACTCAAGCCCTTTTTAGGGTAACACTCATCCCTCTATTAAAGTGCAAGATACCTCTCCCTCCCTACTGAATCCAACCAAGAAAGGACTCAGAGTACCTGACGTTCAGAGTCCATTGTTAATTGTGCATGGAAACCCTCTCATCAGCAGAAGGGACTTCTAAGTGTCTGAAGAAGTAGATGCTGACAGACAACAGCAACTGAATAATTTCCATCCAACCTCTCTTCCTTTGAAAAGCCATGGTTAATTTGAATAAATGTCAGACCATGGCCCGGATATGCTTTACCAGTGTCAATATTTTTGCTACCTAATAGTACACAGCATTACACCTGAAATTTTCCAGGGTGGCAGGGTGTTATTACAAAAGATTGCTTAATTGTAGATTGCTACTGTACATTTAAATTTCAGTAGCAAATTAAGTTGTCAGACTTAATTACCGTTATATATTTAGATTATGCCACAGATTATTTAGTTCACTACTTAGGTTTGCCAACCTGTTCCCCTTGCAGTGTGACAGGGTAGTAATTAGAGAATTACGGGAAACCATTCAAGCTTCCCATAGACATGTCCAGGAGGCCTGGTGCTCTTACAGATCCCTTGGAGAGTCTTCTTTTCTGTCCCCACAGCCCCAACATCGGAATGAATCTCTCCGGAAGAGTTGTGGAGCATCCCAGATGGATTTCTACGCTTTTCTCTATCTCTGGGACACTGCCTTAATACACTCCGGGACTCAAATACTTTCCATTCCTTCTCCTCTAGCTATTAGTAGCCCTCTGACATTCGTGAAGCACTTTGTATTAGCTCTGCCTTGAAGAACAGCCCAAAAGTGTGGGTGCTGAGTTAGGCTAGCTGCTAAGCGGGGATGCATTGAATAGATGGCTCTTGTCACCAAAGCCTAGATGACTCCCTTACCTCTTTGTCCTAAGAACTTTGCATTTTCCCATCCTAGCAAAAACTACAAGGAGTTGATGGGAATATATTTCGTTTTCCCAACATTACTCACTGGCAATCACAGAGATCTGTGTCGTGCCTGTGACATCTGGTTCCTCAATCCCATACAAGGTAGAGGAGCTGCGGTCAGCAGTCACGTGATCTGACAACCCAGCTCTAGACCCTGGTACCAAACATCAGTCATCCCCAACAAAACCAAGGTGTAGGTATTTTCCCATTTGTTGGTGAGAAGAAAAACCACAATTTTGCAGTGGGAATTACTCTCCGATACACTTTAGGTGTGGTCAAACAGCTGGAAGCTCTTGGGGAGTCCAACTGGTAGATTTGTTTGCTTCGACTCCATAGGAACTGGTTACCCATCTAATGGGGTTAGTTATTAAATCAAATGCTTAAGAGGAATAGAGAAGGGGCAAAGAGAGGGTTTCCACCTTGAACAGACCCTGCTTCTCTCTCAATATGTTCTTCTAATCTAAAGCCAAGGTGGGGCAGGGCGGGGCAGTCGTTAGTCTATAGGTTTGAAGGAAACTTGAAGATAATCTTCTGTAACTCACATATTGAAAGCATCCTAAGGAGGAAAACAAAACAAAACAAAACAAAAAAAGCTATAGGCTTCTTCTCCAGGAGCTGGCCTGGTAAATGGATGGAACTAGAAAAGATCATATTGAGTAACCCAGATCCAGGAAGACAAATGTGGCATGTTCTTTCTCCTTGGAGGTTCCTAGCTCCAAATCGTCAGATGTGAGGACAGATCCTGCCCATAACTTTAGAAACTAAACAAGTGAAAGGGGAGCATGGGGTAGGTGGGTGGGGAAGAGACATATCAGGATACAAGTGATTAGGTTGGGGAAACAGAGAAAAGGGGGACTCCAATTAGGGAGAAGGATGGAGAAAGGAGGGATGTCTGAAAAAGTCATAAGTAATCGTACTATTAACTATTTACCTAACAAAGCATGCAGTACATGTAAGTTTGTATATAAACATAAAAACATATTTAAATAAATTTTTCTCATCTAGGTTGACAGCGTTCCTTCCAAGAGCCAAACACCGTCTACCAAAAATCAGGGTTTTAATTTGATTTGTAATTCCAGAGGAAATGGTTGCAGGTGATATTCCCACCATCGTATTACCAGAGTTGGAAAGCCTCAGAAGACAGCTGGCCCAACCCATGTTCATAAAAAAATTACTCCTGGGGGATTTAATATCTTTCCTCATCTCATCCTTCCTAGGCTCTTCTCCTCCGGAGTTGTTCTGGCACTACCGGCATCTGGGCATGGAAGATTATCTCCAGGGACTGGGTGTTGGGGGTAGCCATGATAGTTTCAGTGTCCACCACAATCAGGCTGCTCAATGGCTTGTAAGGGGTGGCTAAGATGACACACATATAGCACTGCTCTCTGTTGACCGCATGCACATCTCCAGTATAAAGTGCAGAAGCCGAAGGAGAGAATTCCAGGTTGTGACAGGATTGCCAGTCAGATGGGTAGATATGAGATCATGGTTTATGGTGGTCGGTCTTGGTGGGTGATGCAGTTATTGAGCTAAAGCTTCCCTACTGATTTGTCTTTAAAACATACTTTCCAGATGTCTGCGACATTTCTCCTGAATAATCATTAGTATCTTGCTGAGAATTGAAATTTGGATGAGGTTGGATGATGAGACAAAGAAGAATGAGATTAGAGGATTAGAAGAGCATGTGTGGTGTGTGCGTGTGTGTGTATCTCATCATATATTGTATATATCATGTCTATCATGCATATCATATATATATATCATATCTATGCACATCATATGTACCATATATCACAGGTATCATAGATATTATATACACTTAGTCTTTAGCTCTTTTCTATGAGCTTCTTACCCACACTATCACATCTGACTTCCCCTTCCCCATTTGACTCAATCTTATTAGTAGTCTACTCCACATATGTTCTCCAGGATGACTAGTATTAAAATGCAAGTTTCTTTCCTTTGGTAGAGAAAGGATAGGGCAGGTCTCATTTTCAGGATGCTTTTAGTCTAGAGTTGGTAATTCCTAATACCAGGTAACTCTGGATATTTTGGCCACTTTAATTCCTTTATTTTTATGGGCTAAAATTAGGGGGAAATGGATTAGGGAATTTTATGGGGAGTTTTTCGAAAGAAAATGCAATTTTTTAGATCTGAAAGATATTCCTTACACAACACTGACAGTACTATTTCATAAAAATTCAAATGTTTTGGTGCATTTCACAGTACCTGTAATGGGCTTTTCATCCTGGAAATGGTGCATAGATTGCAGTTTAAACCTATGTAAGTTAGATATAAATAAAATGTCAACTAGAATGCTACACATTGTATGTACTCTGTCTTGGCCCATTCTTCTGCTTCTGTAACAGAATGTCACAGAGTGAGCAATTTATAAAAAAAAAAAAAAAGAAAGAAAGAAAGGGAGAGAGAGAGAGAGAGAGAGAGAGAGAGAGAGAGAGAGAGAGAGAGAGAAAGAAAGAAAGAAAGAAAGAAAGAAAGAAAGAAAGAAAGAAAGAAAGAAAGAAAGAAAGAAAGAAAGAAAGAAAGTCATTCCTCATAGTCCTAGAGTCGAGGAAATCCAAGATGGAGAGACCAATCATACAAGGTCCTTCTGCTGCATCTTAGTGTGATAGGGAACCACATGGCACACATGGGACAGAGCAGGAGGCCAACTGTCCTTTTCATCAGGAACCACTCCCTGAGCAGCTAGCCCCATTCCAGGGAACAGCGTCACCACATTATGGGAGCAGAGTCCTCACACCCAATCACTTCCTTTAGGTCCCACCTCTCAGCCCAGTCACAGTGGCAAAATGCCGTTCCAACCACAGGTCCATTTCGATAGAGACCCAGCCCATCTCTGTATCTTCCCTGGATTGGCCCCCGTGCAGCTGTGTTCCATGCAAGATGTGTCCAGAAAAGATGGGAAGGTCAGAGCCCAGCCAGCCGTCTCAGGTTTAACCATCAAGGGAGAAGCAGATTCGCAAACTCAGAAAAAGAATCTCATTTGTACACAGACCATAAAACATGGTGGGCTGAACACAAACTCGGGAGCTGTAACGTCTGGATTTAAACCTTCCTCTTCCCACTGACCAGCCGGTTGCATTTCCTTTGGTGTTTTGAGTAGAGCGGCAACATGGATGTTTATATAGAGCACCATACCATGAGTAGTATAGCTGAGTCATATAGTCATTCTATGTCGGGTTTTTGAGAGGCCTCTGCGCTGATTTCCAGAGTGGCTGCACCAGTTCACATTCCCATTAGGAGTGAGAGTTCTCCGCACCACCTCCCCCAGACCCTGGACCCCCAACACGCTTAATGTGCATTTCCATTATGGCTAAGCATGTCGAACATATTTTTTAAATCTTTATTGGCTATTTATGTCTCCTCCTTTTCGAATTAACTATTCAGTTCATATTCCCATTTGCTAACTGGTAGGGTTTTTTTTTTTTAATGGGTGATCAATTTTTCCAATTCCTTATATACCTTAGATATTAACCCTGTGTCTAGAGTACAGCTGGAAAAGCAATTGTTACTTTGGCTCTGACCTAGCCTGTATGAGTAACTGAAAGGCGATGAGATGTTGCCAGGCCTGCGGCTAAACATGACTTCACAGAAGGCCTAAAAACTGTATCCGCTGTGTGACATGCCACAGCCGAGCGCACTCGTCCTTTGAAATACTTCTGCATTTCCATCAAGTTGTCGGCAATAAGATTACCTTTTTGAATATCAAAAATATTTGAGTATTAGCACTTTCACAGAGTTCAACCTAATAGACTGAACTGATTTGGTAAAATACGGTCTTTCCCAAGCCAAGAAAATTTACCACGCAAAGTAGTACTTAAGGAGAAGCAGGAAGGTGATACCATCTCCATTTGATCCTAAACATTTGAATAGGCCCCCATGCAATTATCAACAGCTGATGTCTCCTTTTTGTTTCTCATTTGGAAGCCAAATGATGTTTAAAAGATACATTTTGATTAGGAACTCCCACACTCGTAGATACCCATAAAACAATACAGCTAACCGAAAAACATATTCCTGTACTAATTTATTCTAAGCCTGTTTGTTTTCTCTCTTAGGGTTTCTATTGCCGTGAATAGACGCCACAATCATGGCAACTCTTATAAAGAAAAACATTTCTTTGGTGCTGGCTTACAGTACAGAAATCTAAGTCCATTGTCACCATGTCAGGAAGAATAGTGGTATACAGGCAGACATATGCTGAAGAGGAGCTAAGTTTTACATCTGGACCTGCAGGCAGCAGGAAGAGAGAATGACACTGGGCCTGGCTTGAGCATCTGAAACCTCAAAGCCCACCACTAGTGACACACTTCCTCCAACGAAGTCACACCTATTCCAACAAGGCCACACATACTCCAACAAAGCCACACCTACTTCAACAAGGCCACACCCACTCCAACAAAGCCACACCCACTCCAACAAGGCCACACCTCCTGATAGTGCCACTCCCTAGAGGGTATAGGAGCCGAGTTGTTGTTGTTGTTGTTGTTGTTTTGTTTTGTTTTGTTTTGTTTTGTTTTATTCAAACCACCACAGCTTCTTTCAGAGAATGGGACTCACTTTCAGCAATGGATAAAAAGGGAGTTTAACATGGAGCCAAAGGCCTGACCTTGTATTCTGACTCTACTGTTAGCTGTGAAATTGAATACATGACTTTTCTCATTTTGACCCTCAACTTCTTTACTTTAAAATTTTTAAGCTAGTAATAATAGTTTTGTTGCAGAACTTGAATAATATTGAGAGTAGAATGCTTGACTTATTAACAGTTGCTCAGCAGGTATTAATCAACTCTGAATCTTACTGAGTTCCTGGGTTTTTCAAAGAACACTTGAAAGTAGATAGAGAATAAAGCAAATTCATTTCGACTTCACATATGAGTAGGTTCAAAATTCCAGACATGTTAAGATTTGGATATAACACTTTTCTGCTAATCTTTGCCAAATAAGGCTTGACAAAAATCTAAGAGGAAAATAAATAATATTGATACCTCCACAACTCAAGATGATCACAGTAGGAAATATCCCTGCTAAGGGAATTGCCCTGTGAGGCAAATAAAGTTAGTTGTTTTCCTAGAGAGAAAGATGAATCTTAATTCAACTTATTAAGCAACTATCTCTAGTTAATCTGGTTATTTTTAAAAATCCATTTATTTTTATTTTATATGTTCTAGTGTCTTGCGTGTGGGTATGTCTGTAGAGCAGGTATGTGAAATGTCCTTGGAGGCCAAAGAGGGTGTTAGATTCTCTGGAACTGGACCTACAGATGGTTGTTAGCCACCATGTTGGTGCTGAGAAGAAAACCTTTGAAAGAGCATCTGGTGCTCTTAACCAGTAAGCCATCTCTCCATCCACAATCTGATTGTTTTTAATGTAAATAATGAAACCTTGATGGGTATTTTTTGGAACATACTTGAAGACTCAAAATTATTCTGTAATAACTAAACAATTAAAAAAAATAAGATTCATGGTAGACTTCATTTATGAGTATAGCTAGAAAAGATACTTTGTTCCAACAAACTGTAGCAAGTTGATCCAGTGGACCTGCCTGCTGGGTGAGGGGTATGCTATTAGTTCAAACCTACAAAATGAAACAAAATTCAAAGAATCTTTTGAGCTTTGAAATCTGGGTAATTCTCCCCCTGGGGAAACAAATTTCAAAACAGTAACATGTCTGAACCACAAGGCCCCAGTAACAAAAGAGTCAGTTATTGCTATATTGCACACCTATTCTAGGGAGGATATCTATCATGGTAGCCATCTGTATGCTTAACAAATATGGTGTAATAAATTGCCTGTTCTTCTTTTCTCTTGGTCTCTCAGGTAGACAGTCTGCCCCTGACTTCTCAACCTTCTTTCTAAAGATTTGCTTCCCACTGAAACCATGTTGGTTCCCTGCTCAGCGGGTGCTTATGTTGCAGAGTTAGAACAAGACTCAATCAGTGCAACAATGTTACAGCAACCCTAATAGCCTTCCAGTTGATGTGACAGCTCTGATAATTGTATGCTTCTGATCAAATGATTAATAACGCTTTTATAAAAATTACTGTCACAGTACTGGCACAAAACCACAATGGAGGGAAGTGTGTGTGTGTGTGTGTGTGTGTGTGTGTGTGTGTGTGTGTGTGTGTGTGTGTGTGTGTGTGTAAAGAAAAAAATGGTTTTGCAAAGCAAGAAAATTTTTGTAATTATCAATTAGTTGTAGACGAGGAAATTGTGTAGGTTCATACAGCATGTAAAAATCATTTTTATGAGTTAAATTTACCAGCAAGTGTTTACAAGGAAAATGACTGAAGTTAAATTTGCACTTTTAACACTGGAAAATGAGGTGTCGGCACCTGATTAGGACATACTTTCTATGTCTGTGTCTGCTCATATTTCAGTGAGAGAGTTAGTCTGGCTCCTCGACAGGACAAAGTTACAGCATCTACAAGGAATCACCGCAGTTGTTTGGGGTTGTCATGGGTATTACTTACATATTTTCATTGTTAATATGCTAAATCTAAGTATGGCCATCTTTAATAAAAGAAAGAGAGTCCAACACTTAAAATCAACTAACTAGACAAAAGCTTATTTTATCGTTCTTTTTATTTTCCCATTTTATTTTATTTAAATTTTCCACACACTATATTTTGATCATATTTTTTGCCCTACCCCGATTCCATTGATTCCTTCTAGATTCTCCCCCTACTCCCTATCCACCCAACTTTGTATTCTTTCCCTGTCTGAAGAAAATAAAGACTAAAATAAAACAGACAACAATAACGACAATAAAAACACAGAGCACTCTTCCCTAAATGGGAATACGTTTACCAAACTCCTCCTCTCAAGTCACAGGGAGCTCTATGGAAGAGGAGGCAAAAGACTGTAAGAGCCAGCGGGGATGGCTGACTCCAAGGAAACCGCGTCTTCCAAACACAATGCGGCTGATGTACATCTGAACCCACCGTGCTCTGTGTGAACAAGACCTGTGCAGATTCAAAACAAACAAAGTAGCAGCCCAGAGAAGGAGAAGAGAGCACAGAGTTCCAACCTAACGAAGAAGCTATTTCCAATTGATGGCTACTTCTAGAAAGAAGAAAAAAAATCCGGTTTTCTTTAATTGGTACATCAACCACACTGCAGAGCAGGCCTTGTGCTCAAGGGTAGTTGGCCCACACCAAACAGAGAACGTTGGTTTTAAAACAAAAGGATGATTTCAGAGTCCTTGGGAATGGTTTAACTAGTACATTCAAGTTTGTTAAACTCACTAGAAAACTCAGGGTTTCGGGGCCATACCATTCGACACAACTGTCATCAACAGTTTGAAAGCCCAGTTTACTGTCCTCACAGTCTTTGTCAAATGTCACGTGTTCATGACATGGATGACATTTTTCCTTCCAAAGAGAACCAACAACTGCTTATGATTGACAGAAGGACATTCTTGCCCCCAGAGGGTGATTTATATTACTACAGCCACAACCACCTTCTACAGAGGGTTGCCTGCACCAGTGAAACATACCACTGCTGTCCAGGGAGACACAAGAAATTCCTAAACAGGGAGAATGGAGAGTCAGCCCAAGAATATTTGGGGAACTGACATAACAAAAATCAAGCTATAAAACTTATTAGAGCCAGGAGCCAAAAATGACAATGATCATATGTCTGAGGTCAGAATAAAGCCTCATGTGTGAACAGTGCCAGGGAGTAAAATTTCTAAACCACATTCAGGTCAAACACACACATCAAAGATGAAGAAAGATACTCCGGTGGGAGGAGACATCCCCCCCTCCCGCCCCACCTTTACCTTTGATTATATATATATTTATTTCTGCTCTTAAATTTGCTTCCATCACAATGCCACCATTGTTTGGTAGAAATCATGAGTGGTATTTGAGCACTTCAATCTAGAATTTAGTCTAGAATTCATGTGAGAGAGTACAGGTGTGTGTGTGTGTGTGTGTGTGTGTGTGTGTGTGTGTGAACCTTCCCCCTCTCCCTCCCCCCCCCCACCGTGGAGGTCCAGGGAGCATTTTCAAAAGCTGATCCTCTCCTTCCATCCTGTCTTTGAGGTGGGATCTCTCTTGTTTCTTTGATACTTCCTACTCCATGCTAGCTGGCCTGAGAGCACGCAGGGAAAGTTTCCTGCCTCTACCTCTTATCTGCTGGTAGCAGTGCTGGAATTGCAGGTTTTAGCCCCCCACAGCCAACCATTTTTTCACGTGGGTACATTGGGGATCACACTGAAGTCGTTAGGTTTACATGGCAAGTGCCTTTAACCACTGGTCCATCTCACCAGCCCCAGAAGTCTCTGTCTTGTTCATAGCATCCTTTCTCCCAACAAGGATCTTGTTCAATAGTGCCCTCAGGGCTCTCAAAATATATATTTACAAAATGTACTCAAGTTGTTGGAGAGTGCCTTTACTGGCACTTTGAAAACACTTTAGAAAGGACAGCTTACCGTACCCAAGGAGGGAGCTACCTGCTCTCTGCCCCAGCCCTCAGGTCTCCAGAGACTGCTGCGACTTCCCGTCTGCTCCTTCGTTCATCTTCCCCTTCTTCTGCGCTCTCTCCCTCCTTCCCCTTGTTAAAAAAAAAAAAAAAACCTTGGTCCGATAATGAAATGCCCTCCTGGCAAATGGAGAAGATCCCTTCCAAAGCACACTTTAACTGGACTTGGAATAGTAAATCGATCACTGCACATTCTTCTGTCATAATGAATATGATCTATGTATACAAGCTGTCACAGGCTACATCTTTCTTCATTCTGGTGTTATGGAAAACAGATATGCCTTTGAGGAAACACCTGTTGGAGACATGCATGAAAGAAGAGTCTGGTGAGACTGACTTCATCATAAAGGCATCCATCTGGTGTCCTTGCCAAAGCAAAACCTATCACAGTTTAAAGTCGCGTCCTCAACACGAGCTCATTTCTGCCATATGTTGTGCAAATGACGCAAGCGTTGTGCGCATGCGCCTTCCAAAGACACCACCACATCAAGAGCACTCAGCACGAACAGTGTTACAACTTGGAAACAAGAGATGGGGTACAAAGGCTGATAGACTGAAGGTAAAGGCAGCCTCAGGCAATGCAGAGGTTCTAAAAAAAAAAGTCTCTGTTATATCAACAGGTAGAAGTCTCTTGGTTGAAAAATCAACATGTGTTTAGGAAAAGCTGGGGGCGGGGCGGAAAGGTGATGAGAACCACAAATGTGCTTTTTTATTTGGTTTGGTTTTGGTTTTGGTTTTCGAGACAGGGTTTCTCTGTGTAGCCCTGGCTGTCCTGGAACTCACTCTATAGACCAGGCTAGCCCCGAAATCAGAAATTCACCTGCCTCTGCCTCCCAAGTGCTGGGATTAAAGGCATGCACCAAATGTGCTTTTTATTGCCCAAGAAACATCAGCGGAGGAGTGCTTCTGCCTGGGGACATCTATGAGGCACTTGGCCTTGATATGTCTTCTGTTAGTTTTCCTAGTAAAACAGCATCGTTTCCAACAGTGTGTGTCTGCCATCGTCCCCTACAATTTACAGACTCGACTCAGATTCTTCCTGGAGATGTTCTGAGGAGAGATGAAACCCTATGCTGTCCACAACCCTTAAGAGAAAGTCCCCAAAGTGCCACCAGCTCCTTTGTCTTTTGCTTCAGTTTCGCTTGTGACAGAAAATCCTGTCTCATGACCATTTTATTGAAACCTCCTTAAGCTCCTTAGGCTGCCTGTAAGTTCTCAGCATAGGCTTTGGACCTGAAATCAGAGCAATGTGGTTTTCTGTCCAAGGCTTGGGCTATGCAGAAATAGCATTCCATAAAATCACATAAGGAGGCTAAGCCCCTTGATCAAATGAACTATTCTGAACTATATAACACCTTGCCTCAAAAGAAAAAAAAAATGTTGACTAGGTGTCTTAGTGAGGGTTATTATGATGATGATGAAACACCATGACCTAAGCTAGTTGTGGGGAAAAGGGTTTATCTGGCTTACTCTTTCACATTGTGGTCCATCACTAAAGGAGGTCAGAACAGGAACCCAAACAGGGCAGGAACGTGGAAGCAGAAGCTGACGCCGAGGCCATGGAGGAGTGATGCTTACTGGCTCACTCTACATGGGCTTTCTCGGCCTGCTTTCTTATAGCACTCAAAACCCCAGTCCAGGGATGGCACCACCCACCATGGGCTGGCCCCTCTCCTATCAATCACTAATTAAGAAAATGCCCTCCAGCCAGATCTTACGGAAGCATTTTGTCATTTGAGGTTCCTTCCTCTCAGATAACTGTAGCTTGTGTCAAGCTGACATCAAACTACCCAGCACACATGATTTTAAAACCCACCTGTAAACAGTAGTTGAGAAAACGAGTATAGAACTCAAGGAGTCGTGTATTCAGTATAGTTTTATTTTAGTCTTTATAGGAGAACAAAACTGCGTTCCGTGGTAAAGCAAATAGGCCTGGAGTCCTGTTCTGTGCCCCCCGGATGGCACTTTGCAGACAGAGTCCATCAAACACACCACTCCCGTTCCCAGCATTCACTATTTAAAACAGCCACAAAGGTATATCTTCTACCCTCTTGCTTAGAAGTGATACCCAAAGTCAGAGTAGCCCCGCTCAGGTCAGGACTCTATCAGGTAACCTCACATTGCAACGTCTCTATAAGCCTCTGCTTCCTTTCTGATGAGTAAAAGCTGACAGTTTCCTTTAGAGAACATGTTCTGGAAAAAAAAAAAAAAAACTGCGTGCAGACCTCTCGGCTCAAATTGTTACCAGCAGGAAGATCAAGGAGAGAGATAAAAAGACAATTTTCCTCTTCCTTACCTGTTCTCCAAATGGAGTCTCATTTCCATCCCTTTATGTCGTATGGATGTTGAGTTTGGGATTAGGGAGTGTAAAGACAAATGAGACGTGGCCCAGAGCAGCAGGTACCTTGGACAAAGGTCAGAGTCTGTGCCCCAAGCAGGAGAGCTTGGCTCAGGGCAAGGCTGAAATCTCCCAGCAGTCTTTTCGGCATAAGGTCGTACTTGGTGCTCTCCTCACATTCCCTAACACTTGCTAAATGTCAGATAAGGTAGCCAACATACAGGTTGATCTAAGCGAAAAATATTTTTTCCTGCACAGATCAGTTTTTAGAATACAACGTTTTCTTTGTTCGGTGGCTCGGAACTGAAAAATTAAGTCATTACACTTGATTCGTCAACCCGGTAATACATCATGGACTCCGGTGAAAATTCGAAGCAAAGGAGTTCTTTTATCGCTCCGTCTCGTGAGGGATGGAGGTGGGGTGTACACGCATAAACTATCTGAAAAGTACCTCACTTTTCGCCCTGTTGGTACATTTCCCAAGGTGCTCTGGGTTCAAGCCCAGGTCAGAGATTAATTTGACATAAATGTTTTCCTTATGGAATGCAAGGGAAAGAGTGGGCCTGGAAAACTATTATCAATCACTCACACATACATACACACACACACACACACACACACACACACACACACACACACACATCAGACTGGAAACCACATCAAATATCCTGGTGTGAGTGTGCACTTGTGCCCGCCCACGAGGGTGGGAGTTACTGCATCAGAAGGCAGAGACTGCAGAGGAATTTGATTCACCTTGAGCTAACAGCTTTTCCTAAGGTAAGAGGTGACGTGTGAAGTCTTTTTATCCGTAATGCTTAGTTTCCGGGAACTCCCTGTGGCTGGAAACAAAACACTGGGCTGGTGATTATGGACTTTTTTTTTTGGAAACACGGGAAGGACCTAATGATGTGGGGAGGGTCGTGAGCTTTAAAGATTTCCTCACATCTGGAAGCTATCGCTGGAGGGAAGCGAAGCGGCGGAATACAGGCCTCTCCCCGGCGGCGTAGCAACGTTTTACTTAGCACCCTGACCTGTCAAGGAGCAATGGGGATAATGGGCGCAGAGGCCACTTGGGACCCTTCATGACAGGAAGGCCTCCTTCTGCTCCATATGTTGCTCGAAGGCCTTGATTAAAGATGAAAAGTTAGAATTAGAGGTCTCCGGTGGGGGCAGGGAAAGGTTGCTGTTAGTATTATTTAACAAGACGGTGCGGCTAAAGTTAGTTAGGCTGTTATTAGGGATGGAAGCTGAGAACTAGGGGTTTTTACCAGAGATAGAAAAGGGGCCACAGAATGAGATAGCCTTGATAATCGGGCAGCATTCGTTCTCCTGCCTAGATTTTTCATCTGTTTTTGTTCTTTAAAGGTTGAATGAGAAAAAAGCGGGGAGAGGGGTCAGAAGTCAGAAGCGCATTGCGCTCTTCCCGCTTCTCATTTAGAATTTTATTTCAAACACTCGAGTCCCGGGCTTTCCTTCGTGGGACACCTTAGGTGTCCCGCATGCCTGAAGTTTCATTTGCTTGCTTGGTTTGGTATATCTTTTGAATCTGTCTGGTTGTATAGCCCAGGCTAGACTAAAACCATGACCCTGACTGCCTAAGTCCTGGAATATACACAGGCATGGACCATCACGCTTACTTTGTTTGCATTTTTTGTTTGATGTTGTTTTGTTTTTATTTTGTTGTTGTTGTTGTCGTCTTCGGTTTGCTTGAAAACGAGCTGGCCATGTAGCTCAGGCTGACCTCAAATTCACCATGCCTCCTCTCTGTTCTTCCTAGTGCTGCAATTACAGCTCTCAGCACCACACCCAGCTTCGTCCTTTCATCTCTTGAAGCCCAGGCTTGTCATATCAAAGGACCCCCCATCTGCCTCTTGAAGAAGCGGAGGGAAATTTTAGAAGTTATTTATTTTTTTTCCAATGATGTTTACTTAGTTGTGACCCCTGGGGAAAGGGAGAGAGAGAGAGAGAGAGAGAGAGAGAGAGAGAGAGACTCTGACTCTAATTCAATGGAAACCTTCTTCAACAAACATTCATATATGCACATTTTACTTTGATGATAAAATTCTTTCTTTTTTATTTTATGTTTTTATTTATTTATTTATTTTCTTTCTTGTGTCTAACTTAAGTGTCTGCACTATAAAACCATTGATAATGTTGGTTGGTAAGGTTTGATGTGGATCTTTCTTACTGAATCTCATAGAAAGAACAAAAATCACCCCATGCTTTTCCACCAACCAATCAGTGGGCAGAACTATCCGTTCATCTTTGTTATGGCCTGGTAAGGGAAACAGATAGTCCAAACAGTGCCTTGTCAGTGTTCTCAGACATCAATTCTTTTGTAGTCTAGCATGAACTAGCATCTGTATAGAAATGTATTAATATAAAAATAAGATTTGCTGTAACTTTAATTCTTTTCAAAGTCTACTTTTAATCATGGTTTTTAAATGCTTTAACCTCCCTTTTAGCCCACCGCCCACCAGAGGTAGTGGAAAAGAAAGGATCCGGGAGAAGTGGACCTGCTTAGAAATGGTTCTTTGGAGAAAATCCCATCTGCATTGTCAGGAAATCAGCAGTTCAGTTCAGAGGTCAGCAGTGGCAGCTCGATCCACTCGCAAACAATTCATGGATATACCAGCAGTCTATCAATAGTGTCAGGATAGCGGGAGCCATGGCATGACCTAGCAGAGACAGCCTCAGCCTCAGCCCCAGCCCCAGCCCCAGCCCCAGCCCCAGCCCCAGCCCCAGTCCCAGCCCCAGCCCCAGCCCCAGCCCCAGCCCCAGCCCCAGCCCTAGCCTCAGCCTAAGTCAGCAGCAGGCACCCTGGGGCTAACAGGACACCAGGCAAAGTTCTCAGCTGTGCCTCTCTCAGCGAAGTGAAGATCAGCAAAGATGGGAGACCAGGGAGTGTTGCCCAGCTAGCTCTGCAGGCAAGCCAAGCTAGCTCTATAAGCAAGCCTCAAGCTTAGCCTTTGTGGATCGCAGGTAAAATCTTATGCGTCAGGTGAGGCTAGAGCCTGTGGTTGGGCAGCGGAAAAAGAAGGCGGAGCTGGAAGTTTTAGAGAAGGGACAGAGAGACAGAAAAAAACAAAACAAAACTGACAGAGATGGAGATGAGGAGACAAGATGGAACCTATAGGAGAGGATGATGAGCCAAAACCACGTGGTCCTAGGAGCCAGACGCAATTGGGGAATTCTTAGACGATTAAATAATGTAGGGCACATCTGTCCAATCTAGGTGTGCAGCTTGTATTTATGTCAGTTGAGTTTTAAAGTCTCTGTGTGGGCATTTTAGGGGTTGAAGAGGTACTGCTATAAATCCAGCTGATAAACACAAGCCTCTGGAGTTGTCATTATACAGGGATAGGAGTTTAGAGCCAGCGGCAGCCAGTCTCGTCAGGCTTGGGAGTGTGGAGCGGGGGGCAGACCACTGCTTGCGGCTCCCCGTGGGGTGGTGAGACCGCGTGGTGAGCACCTAGCGTGGTAGCTGGACCTAGTGTGGATAACTACACACTACAAGACTTCATAGATGTCCTCGTGGAGTCCTTTTTATACTCCCTCCAAACATCACCTGTCCTCCAAGTGTCTTGCACATGCACCTGTCTCAGCTGACATCATCTGACATCAGCCGGAGTCCACAGAAGCGGCAAGAAGCCACAGCGCATCACCAGAAGTGGGTTTTTTGATGAGTTTCTCTCTATGGGGTCCTGGAAAATGGAGCTCAACTGCACAGTATAAGGCAGACCAATCGGGGGGGGGGGATGCGGGGGGGGGGGGGGTTAGGGAAGAATCCTTCATCACGTGTCCTTTCACGTGCTTGCTTTAGCAAAACGTCCTTTCACCTGTGTCTGCTTCAGGAAAACACTCCTTCAAGTGTTTGCTCCAGCAAACCATCCTGCGCAACTGACTTTCCAAAGAACCCTTAAGTTTCCACTTCAATTTGCCTTCCTGGTGTTTAATTCTTTAATAAGTTCTTTTGTGTGTGTGTGTGTGTGTGTGTGTGTGTGTGTGTGTGTGTGTGTGTGTGTGTGTGTGTGAAAGGCTTTAAACCACCTCTTTCTCTTCTGTATCAAAATCCCCATGAAAATCGATGCGCAGTGTGTCTCCACTCATCACGCTATGAAACAGAAGGCAGCTGCAGGTCTGTGGTGTTTCTCCCAATGTCTTCCATTTGGTCTCTCTAGACACTCCAGTCAACTTGTGCTATGGATTCTTGTCTAACAGTGACCACACCAAATCCCTTACTGATGACCTTATTATATTCATTAATTCCTCCATCTTCTCTGGGTTTTTTTTTCCTGCTTTTACCCTTGCTTTTCTCAGCTCTCCCAAAACAGAGTATCCTAAACTCATATTATTAGCAGTAGTTTCACACGAGAGTTATGGCCTTTGCCAAGGTATCTTACTTAAAGTGAACCTTCACCTATAATTCTGAGATATGTGCTGTCTGGTCGACTTAATTACCTAGAGCATTTTGGGTTTTTTTTGTAATGGGGCAAATATTACATAATTTCAGCCTCATAGGCCAAGAAGCTACACTGAAGTTGTAGGGACGCTCATATAACAAGGTAGAAAATGAATCTTCACAAATGTTATTAATATACTTGAAATATAACATACACACTCTCTGGATGAGTCAGCCAGGCCTTGTCTTGTGAGACCCTGTGGTGGTTTGAATAGTTTTGGCCCCCATAGACTCATGTGCTTGAGCCATGGAGAGTGGCACTATCAGGAGGTGTTGAGTGTTGCCTTGTTGGAGTAGGTGTGGCCTTGTTAGAGTAAGTGTGTCACTGTGGCAGTGGGCTTTGATATCTCTATGCAAGCTCCACCCAGTGTGGAATTCCAGTCTCTTCCTGTCTGCCTTCTGATCAAGATGTAGAACTCTCGGCTCCTCTGGCACTAAGTCTGCCTGCGTGCTGCCATGCTTCCCACCACAATGATAATGGACTGAAACTCTGAATTGTAAGCCAGCCCCAATTAAATGGTTGCCTTTATAAGAGTTGCCTTGGCCGTGGTGTCTGTTCACAGCAATAGAACCCTAACTTAGATATACCCCCATATCCATCCACACTCATCTGAGAATCGCATCCATGAAGGCACTTTCTCAGTGAGTCACCCCATCCAGGAAACAGAGTTTCATAGGACTCCTCCCCTTTCTCCACCTTACAATTACTTTTCTCTCTCTCTTTTTCATGATGTTCCTTAGTCCGTGGGAGAAATATTGTAGATCTCCTGCTTAGGTTTGTGGCCCAAGGCCTTTAAGGAAATCTCAGTATAGTCATACAGTTAAGTGTAGAGACTGAAGTGTCAACCCACAACAGAGAATACAAACTTCAGAGGAGTACATTAGGAATGTCACTAAACAGCTTGAACAACATAGAACAGCAATTCTAAGGTGAGAGAGGTAAGGGACTTCTTTAGAATACTACATTATATTATGAAAACCTTCTGGCTTCCCATAAGAAATTTTGGCAGGCCTATATTACCCATACATAGCAGGAGAATCCAATAAAAATGCTACTGAGAAAAATCAAACTATGAAAACTGTATGTGAACAAATACAGAGTAGCAGTGAAGAGTGAGAATATAAACAAAATCAAAGGAGGTTCAAAGTACAATAACCGCAAAGAAAATTCTCCCAGATCTGAGCTGACAGAAGAATTAATGAGCTTGAATATAGGTCAACCCAGACTACCCAGTGTATTCTGTAAGAAAGACAGAAATACTGGAGAAACAGACACATCTTTAGAGAACTGTGGGGCACTATGCAGTATGCAAATATACATCTGAGTTTGAGAGATGGGAGGAGGCAAGAGAAAAAATATTACAGAGAGCGCGATCAAACTTTCAGAACTGTGCTAAAATCCTTGATTTATGTGTTCCAGAAACTGAGGAAACTCCAAGCCTGGGAATCATAAAGGAATTCACAAATAAGAATCAGACTTTGGAAAGTCCGTGACAAGTATTCTTGAAAGCAGTAAGTAGAAAGCCATGGGAGAGAGACTTCTTAATACATTTGAAGTTGATATCAACTTCAAGTTGATATCAGCGTCTACTGAAAGAGTGGCAGAACAGTCACTACGAAGAATTTTGAAGAACAGTCAAAGATTCAAAGTTGAAGGATAGAGCTCACACGGGTCAAGGCAAGGAGGAGGGGCTGCTGTGGTTAAAGAGGTAATTAAGGCCGGGCAGTGGTGGTGCACGCCTTTAATCCCAGCACTCGGGAGGCAGAGGCAGGTGGATTTCTGAGTTCGAGGCCAGCCTGGTCTACAAAGTGAGTTCCAGGGCAACAACTGGGTAGTCACAGTAACATTTTTTATGATTTCAAATCAACTTGAATTTCTAGTGCAACTAAACCTACTGTGAAGTATTCACAAACAGCTCATCAGTGCTTCCACTGTCTCAACCTTCTGAGTTTGCTGTTAGAGCCAACATGTAAGATCATTTCAGTTTTTAAGTCTTTAAAATTGTAGTCTCTGCTTGAAGTGCCTGGGTGGGGATACCGAGGGGGGTCCCCACCTACTCAGAGGAGAAGGGGAGGGAGGATAGAAGTGACTCTGAGAGGACAGTGATCAGGATGTAAAGTGAATAAATAAAAAAATAAATATTTTTTAATTGAAGTCTCTGTATACACTTTATTCTTCTCTTTTCCTTTTCTGTTTTTTTGAGACAGAGTCTCACTATGTAACCCAGGCTGGCCTCACATTTATAGAGTTCCACCTGCCTCTGCCTCCCAAATTCTAGGATTAAAGGTGTGCACCACCAGGCCCAGAACCCACTTTGCTATTTTATTAAACATAATCCAAAGTGCATCTGAGTAGTGCCAGGACAAGATAGTACTCTGACCCTAATGTGCATCTTTATTGCTATTTGTCCAAAACTTGAGCAGCAGTAGTATCAGCCTACTGTGAAGCTAACACTGACAATGAATCTTCTACAGAAAATGATGTTCGTTATTAGTAATTAAAATATTAATTATTAATTTAAAGATTAGTGATACATTTCTGGCTTAGTATAAATTAAGAATGAGTCCTTGTTGTGCATGGATACTGACAATCTTGCAAACTCAGACAATTGTTTTAATCTGTAATATCAAGCTTAGATTTGAAGAAGCTGGTAGACTAGTCCTTTAACATTTCCTTCAAAGAAAGGAAGTAAATGAGGGTGTGTTCAGTATGTTCTTCTTGGGGAAAAAAGAGTGGGGTAAGTGGGGACATGTGGCTGCTGCTTCTCACATAGTAGGCAGACCAAGGAGCAGAGTGGGGCTACTCATCCTCACATACTCTTCCCAGGAGCAGATCTCAACCTCCCAACTCCACACTCTCCCAAAACATCAACACTGGGGAGGAACCTGGTGTTCAAACCCATGAGCCAGAGGAGCCAGAGGGATGCAGATCAGATTGAAACCATAGTAACATAGAGCTCTGCTACAAAATATTCTAAACATTAAGTTGCAACCACATGGGAAAAAAAAGATTATCAGTAAAGATAATAATATGGGTTAATGTAGTTGATTAAGCAGTACTATTCTGATACAACACGAAAAATTGGTCAATAAAAAAAAAACAAGGTCACATGTCACCAAATTTAAAAGGTTTGTGGTTCCAGAGACTGGCATTATGTACAGGGCCTGCACAGATCCAAACTAGACATGATCGTAAGACTGAGATGGAGAGGAAGGCACGAGTTCCCATCCCCAACCAAGAATCTATCTCCAATTACAGCCACTTGCAAAGGAAAGAGTTAGGTTTTTCTAAGGGAGTCTTAATGGGTCTACAAACCATACTTACAAGCAGATTCCATGCTCATTGGAAGGTAGCCAACACAAGACAAACTCAAAAGTAGTTTTGAAGATTTTTTTTTGTCTCATATTGTTTTGATTGGGCATTTTTACCTTGTAGGTTATATTTTCCAACTTTGCATTTATATGCTGTGTCTGTCTGTCTGTCTGTCTGTGTCTGTGTTAGTTTGTTCATTTTGTTTCATCCTTATGTTTTGTCTTTTTTTAATTTACCTATGTGTTTCCTTAAGAGAGAGAGAAAGAAAGAAAGCATGGGATTAGAAGGATAAAGAGGTAGCGAAGATCTGGGAGATGAGAGAGGGGACACTGATCAGAATATATTGTATGAAAATTAATTTATTTTCAATTTAAAGGAATTTAAAAATTTGTGATTCAAAGGACTCTATAAAATGAAAAGATAATTCATGAAGTAGGAGAAAATATTTGCAATAATATACCTCATAAGAATGTGGATATATGTGTGTGTGTGTGTGTGTGTGTGTGTGTGTGTGTGTGTGTGTGTGTATAAATGTATATATACAGACACGCACACATATATACATATATACATATATATGCATACATAAAACTTAGCAACTGAAAAGGAGACCCAAGTTAAAAGAGAATAAAAGATTTGAATAGGTATGTTTCCAAAGAAGACAAAAAAAATAGTAATAAGTACACAAAAGAATCTTACACACTTAGCTATGTGAAAAATCAAAATCCCAATGCAATATCACTTTGTGTATACTTGGATGATGATAAACAATGGCATAAAATAAAAGTGGCATGACGCTGTGGGAATAACCATTCACTCTCTGATCAGATTTAAAGCCCACTCACAGAGAGGGACTCATGTGTAGTATTGTACACACAGGCAAGGAGACGTGACTGGGGAAATCGTATGCTCTGAAGAAAAGCCTACTGCTGTAGTTTCTCCAGGTGGACAGAGCATCAATCCTTCACTGTTCACCATTATAAACACAGATTAGCACACCATCATCAGAGTAGCTTTCTACTGCAGTGGTTGGCAGTTTTCACAGGCACACACACAGCTAGTCAAGGTGCTAAGCAACAAAGGGGTTATCATTTTCATCCTTTCTCCCCAAGGCTCGGGGAACATTATGAAAGAAGATATGGAAAGATTATCCACTGTTATGAAGTAGTGTCTTCAGGAAGCTACAAAACAACTGTACTCATGATTCGTAGCAGCTATAGCTGCCTTCACAAGAGCAAGCCAGTCAAGATCCCAGCATGGGTGGGAGAGGGTTCACAAAACCCTCACGAAGTTGAGAGCTATCGGTAGATGATGGCTACTTAGAAGAGGAACAGTTAGTTTTCTTGAGGAGTATGGTCCCTGGTGGGTTGCCATAGCAACCATGGTGTGTTGCCCACCCATCCATGGTGGACGTGTACCAATTATGAACATACAGGCAGTTCTAATTGGACTCAGTGGGTTATAAAAAATAAAAATAAAAGAAGACACCAAGTTGGGAGGAGAATGTGGAAGGAGAAGTTTGGGAGGGGTCGAGGACGGTAAAAGGTAAATAACACCAAAATATAGTATATACATGCATTAAATTCTCAAAGAATAAATAAACTACTTTTAAGTGTTAGGATCGGGGCTAAGGAGACAGTTTCATCCATAAAGTCCTTGCCACACAAGCATGAGAATCTAAATATAGATCCCCAGTAATGACATAAAAAGCCAGCAGGTACAGCAGCACACATATGTAATCACAGAGCTCGGAGGCAGATATAGGAGGATCCATGGGTTCGATGTACTGTCTAGCTAGCCTGCTAAGCTCCAGGTGCAGTGAGAGGCCCTATCTCAAAAAGCCAATGTGAACGGAGGAAAACCCAGGAAGCCCCAACCCTACACATCGAACTATAGGCAACAAAGGATGCTGAAAGAACAGGAAATGTTTTTCCTGTGGGAAGAGCACACCAATTGGACACCTAATACCAAATGGTCAGCACTACATACATATGCACACATGTGTCGTTGTACAGTCTAAACAGGTTATATTTGTGAATTTAAGAACACACACATATATGTAGCAACAACTTTAAAAAGGAGGCTGTGAACTTTAAAGACAAAGCAACTGGGGAGAGTTTAAAGGGAGGAAAGGGAAGCAGAAACGATGTACTTATATTAAATATCAAAACTAAATAATTCCTTTAAGTAATATGGAGAGTACAGAGAAAGAGCCTCAAAGCTGACCTCTGTCCTTGACATGCCTGTATGCATATGTGCATGCCTACTGCACTACACACATAAGCATGGACACATGGACACACCACATGCAAACATAGGGATTCAGATAGATTGGTTTACATCACTAGTGGGGTGTAAAATAGTTCATCTAGTTTAGAAAACAATTTGGAAGTTCCTCAAAATTCTATGCATAGCCAAAGAAACAATCAGCCAACCAGAAAAAAAGGAAACCCATAGAACGGGAGGGAACTTTTGCCAGCTATACATCTAACAGATGATTGAACATACAATGAACATACAGTGAAATTAACAAAACAGGGTCACCCAGGTCTGGTGTCACACACCTTTCACCTCAGCACTCAAGAGGCAGAGGAAGGTGGATATCTGTGAGTTCAAGGACAGCCTTGTCTACAGACTGAGTTCTAGGACTGTCAGACTGCATAACAGAGTGACCCTGTCTCAAAAAAACTAAAAATTAAAAAAAAAGAGTCAAAAACAAACGAGCCATTCAAAACATATGCCAGAGACATGAATAGAGAGTTCTCAAAAAGAAGAAACATAAATGGCTAGAAATATCCCCAAAAATGTACCTCATCCCTAACAATTAGAGGAATGCAAACCAAATCAACTTTGAGATTCCATCTCACACCAGTCAGAATGGCAAAGATGGACAGACCAACGGACAACAACTACTGGAGGGTGTGCGGGAGGAAAGGGATCCCCCACTCACAGTGAGATCACACTAATGCAGCCACTGTGGAAATCATGTGGAGAATTCTCAAAAACAAACAAACAAAACCAACATCAACAAAAAAACTAAAAATAAATCTACCATATGACCAAGCTATAACACTGTTTGGCATATACCTGCAGGACATGACTTCATTCTCCACAGACACTTGTTCAGTCACGTCTATTGCCACCCTATTCATAATAACTAAGAAATGGAAACAAGCTAAATATCTTACAACCAATAAGCAGATAATAAAAAATGGGGTATGTATATACTATGGAATATTATTCATCTGGAAAGAGAACTGAAATCGTGAACTTTGCAGGTAAATGGATGGAACTAGGTCATATGTAGTGAGGTAACCCAGGCCCAAAAGGACAAACCACATGTTCTTTCTCATTGAAGGCTCCTAGCTCCAAATCTTCAGATGTGAGCATACAGATTGTGACTATAAAAACCAGGAAGGTAAAATGGGACCATTACAGGATGGGGTTTGGGGAGCAATAGAGATGGGAACAGCAGGATACAAGTGACCTGAGCATGAGAATGGGAAATAGAAGGGCTGTTTAGGGGAGGGGTGTGAGTAAATGCTGAAGAAGATGGGATGAGGATAAAGAGGAATAGGAGAAATGGGAAAAGGGTGGGCTCTTCAGGATTGGGGAGTGAGGTAAATACAGAAGAATCAGGGAGAAGAGTGAAATAAAAATAAGGATGCCTGAATAGCCACAAGTAATCATAATACTAAGTGTTTTCCTAAAAAAATTAAATCTATAACATAATTCTGTATATAAATATACATATATAGTTTTAATGAACTGTTCTCATCTGGGCTGACAGTCGTCCCTCCATAAGCCAAAGAATGCCTAAGAAAGCCCCAATACCAGCCATAAGAAGTCCTCTTTTGAGTTGTAGGCCAGGAATATCCAAGAGACCCTCAAAACACACAATCTGTTTCCCCAGAGGTAGAAGGTAAGTATATATTGCTTAGAATAGCATGTATTTCAGAGATTGGGCCCAGAGGGTCCTGAAGATGAGCTGACCCAAACAACCACACCCTGAGGACTAGCTCTTGTGGTAGCAGAAGGCACCCTGCACGCTTCCAAAAGAGAGGCAACCGACACTCATATCCAGCTATGGTACCTAGGAATCATATCAATACCATCATGGCACAATAACCCTAAAGGTGCAGTCATGGCACACACACTTCAGTGGCAACCAACAATTCTCTAGTTAGACTTAAGACCCACTCAACAAGAGGAAAACCATGTCTGGTACTGGAAACCCAGCTAACTACTTACTCAGTGCTAGTAAAGCCATAGTTCTTGGAGGAGAATCTACAACCACCGATTTATTTACCATCATAATCCCTGACTACATTCTGAATACTTATCCTTATATCCACAGATGAGTATAGTCTTCACCCCTCATCATTGAAACTTCTCTTTGCAACAGAGACCACTACAGAAAACCACAACCAATAAAAATGCAGAATTATAGAACCCAGTCCCAATGAATATGTCTACAAAACAGCTCCTGTTTTATATATATATAATATATTCTCTATATATTATATGTGTGGTATATAATATATTATATATGTTCCTAAATATAACCTACACACACACACACATATATATATTGTGTGTGTGCAATAACAATTAATGAAAAAGAGGCCATAAATTTAAAAGAGAGCAAAGAGGAGTATATGGGAAGATTTGGAGGAAGTAAAGGGAAGAGAGAAATTCTGTAGTTATAATTTCAAAAAGAAAAAAATAATGTGAATAGAGTTATCACAAAAGTTAAGAATCTTATTCTTTGGTTATATTCCCAAGAGATTTGAGAATCTACCTGCACCAAAACATGCACACAAATGTTTGTTTCAAACACCATTCTAAACATACACACACACACACACACATATATAGATATAGATAGATAGATAGATAGTTAGATAGATAGATAGATAGATAGATAGATAGATAGATAGATAGATAGATAGATAGATACACACATACACACACATATATATGTGTGTGTATGTGTTTATCTACCAGCTGATGAATGAATAAGAAAAGGTGATGCATCAATACAATGACTATCATTTGGTCACAAAGAGGAGAGGCGAATTACTCTGGTACAATGCACATGCTGTGCCTCCGTGCCTTTGCTGTAAGAAAAGACCTAACAGAAGCAATTAAGGAGAGAGAGCTGTGTTAGGACTGATGGTTCCAGGTTAGTCTATCGTGGTGGGATGAGGAAACCCCACAGCAGCAGGAGTGTTGTGGCAGCTCTGAACATCATGGTGGAGGAGGAAGCTGAAGCCTGGGGTGAAAGACAGAAACAGATGTCCACTTCTGCTGGTCAGGCCCCAGCAACAGCAGCTGAGGACTTTCTG